>NW_026848322.1:0-699686 GCF_030435595.1 Desarmillaria tabescens
CCACCAAAGAACATCAACGGTAAGCCTTCTATCAACGAATTGACATCCCTTCGTTAACCCCGTTTCTCGTAGGGCATAATGGAGTTTCAAATTCCCTAGCCAATTCCTTCGTAATACTCGTAACTGCAACCACTTCCCCATCATGATTTACCTTCCGGATGGCACTATTTTCGTTGCCCGCGAACCAGAAACGCGATGATCTTTAACTGGCCAGCCAACACTGAAAACCGCTCTTCCAGGTATCCCTAACGGCGTTCGCGTAACGTAAGTTGCATACCCTCCCTCGTTCTTTATGCCTTCTTCACATCTTTTCACCAAAAGTTCGCCGTTCTCAGCAGGCGCCACACTTCTTCCTCTCACTCCCGAAAACAATTATACCCCAGAAGTGATGATATGCGGAGGGTCGACAGTTTCCGATAGCGTGTCGCCATCGACCATTTCTTCGCAGACTCCCGCGTCGGCCCAGTGTTCCCGACTGGTTCTGAACGCAGCTGGTATAGCCGCTGGATGGCAGGTGGAGCGTATGCCACAGGCTAGGGTTATGCCAGAAATGGTTTTATTGCCAGATGGGAGAATCGTCATTGTGAATGGGGCACAAACCGGTGTTGCGGGGTATGGGAATGTATGCAACGAGCATCTAGGTTAGAATCCACCGACTTTTGCTAACAGAGAAATTTCACAGGTCGCCAATCGTGTTGGGCAAAGCAATGCCGATAACCCCGCATTTACTCCAGTCGTCTATGATCCATCTGCTGAAGCAGGTAGTCGGTTTTCATCTGCGGGAATTCCTACCACGAATATCGCTAGGATTTATCACTCGACTGCATCTTTGACACCCAATGGGACGATTATGCTTGGTAAAAATATTTGGTCTTACAGTCTCTACGCGATCTCATGTCTATGCATTCTGCCAGCGGGTTCCAACCCAAACGACGATGTAACGACTACCAAGTATCCTACCGAATACAGGTGTTTATGTCGTATCGACTTGATGTTCGACTACTAATTATTCTTCTTGATAGGATGGAGTTCTATTCACCCCCTTACATGGCCAGACCTCGTCCAACCTATACTGGGCTACCTGCTACAGTGAACTACGGCGAAGAATTCACTCTGAACGTTAATTTACCTTCATCCGCAACGAATGTCTCCGGTGCGCTTCACCCCTCCCTTCGTCTTCTCTAACCTTATATGGTACGCATTCAAGTGTCTTTGATGGACCTGGGTTTTGCCACACATGGGGTGCATATGGATCAGCGTCTTCTCAAGCTTGTCTCTTCCCTCTCGGACGACGGTACGGTTCTAACTGTCACGGGACCGCCCACAGCCAGACTATATCCACCCGGACCGGCTTACCTCTACGTTGTCACGGACGAGGGAGTACCGAGTTTTGGACACAAGACTATTATCGGGACTGGAGGCTCACCGCCGGTGGATGGGGATGCTGCGGCCAAGTGAGTCGTTAGAGTTTTATCCAGATGCTCCTGTTAACTAACCACATTCTTTGGCATTAATTAGTATGCTAAAGGCCTCCGTTGCGTCATTCGTAGCCCCTCCGCTGCCACCCACTGAAGGTGAAGGTAGCAATGTCGCCACTGCTGTGATTCCTGTATCAAGCTCTTAAGATACCTGCCCGAATTGCGTATATATACACGGAATCTATCTATGTATTAGCCAATGTGGCATCTATACTTTCTCTTTGCCTATCGTCCGTACTAGTTTTTTTCCCCCATTCTTCGGAAACGAGGATCAGGATTCCCTAACTCGGAACCCCGAACCAACATGATGCGAACGAGACCGTTCAAGCCTATAAGCTCCAATAGGACATCAATTAACACGCCCGCACGGACGAAAACTGGGTTCGACTCCCAGTCAGAGCATGACGCAGAACACCGTCCTTTTTCCTTCCTAGAATTGCGTAAGGAGATCAGGAACGTCTATTAATATTAGACTCGTCAGATACACATGGCAGCGGACCAGCTAAATAAGTATGAGTGGGTTCAACTCCGTGATGATGACTACAATACGAGGAAGTGTACGAGGACGGATGATCTATGGTGAAGGCGGGTGCCAAGGTCCTGTTTCGTGAGGGCGATGTGGATGAGGACACAAAGGGAGACGCCGAAACCACAGATCCGCCCTTCAAGCTTCACTGAGCGTCCCACCCTCTTCTCATGGAACTCGCTAGATCATCGTCCGGTGTTCCTGTCGCACTCTGAACTGGAACTCTCCCTTGGTATCAGAATCGTCTCGTAAATGGCATAGAGACATATAAACGCGATTGTTTGCGATAGAGCTCACGAAACACGCTCTTTTCCTCTGTCAAGATATCAAAGTTTGAGCTTGAGCCAGCGCTGAACCTCTCTTTCAATTGCGTCCGTGAGATGAATTTGGGCAAGTGTGCGAGCTGGGGTCTCCTGCATGGGAACCTGTGAATCACATTCCAGAGCCAAGTCGAGTGGAGCGTACCTCCCGACTCCTTTCCTCCCTGCTCTGTTCATTGATGCAGGAACATGTGGGTTCGACTCCCGCTCAGAACGTATTTGTCTGGACTCCGAGTCTGATTACTGTTTTGGACCTAGGCTGGAGAGAAAGGAGGGAAGACAAAGAATCCACGGTATTGGCTAGTAACGGACGAGTCAGTCTAATCCACCAAGCGGAGAACAATATACTCACATGGGGATTCTCTTATCTCCTTCGTGTCTAATAGCCCACTACCCCAGAGAGCGAAGTCTTGAACCAAAAGAGAAGGGGTGTCGGCTGCGAAACGGGACTGGGATGATAGCGAGCATCTCCTCGTCGTGCACAGCGGGCGCGAGTTCCCGGGTCGCCGATGTTGACGAGATGCGAATGAAGCTTCGTGGGTGTATCGGCAATTTCGAATCACTCAACCGCGTGACTGGCTTTCCCTCCCAACCATGCATCCTCCCATGGTCCATCAAATTGCAAAGCTCCTTGTCCTCCGGGTATTGGAGCCATCTCGCCATCCAAGCGCTACCGTGCATTGATAGTAGCTAGCGCTCGCTCATTAGTCCTTTGCCGAGCCGCGTGCACGCACGACTCGGAGCACCCTACGCCATGATCCCATCACCGAGGTTGGTCTAGACGGTCGCATGTCTTCCAGAGGGTGTCCGACTAGTACGGGATTCTGAATCCTGATTCACGGCCTGTAAACCACGCTATGGACAAGGTCTGGACGCGTGTTATCGAGAGCAAGTGGCGGTCATCGATATTTGGAGGACAGAATACGTGTTCGTCCGACTGCAAACCGGATCTAAACAGACCAACTGCAACGCTGGGTCCCACTATCAAAGCATACATCGAGTGTGGGTGGTGTTTTGAGGATGGTGGTGTGCAATGACGTCGATCGTATTGAGGCGGAGGAACGAGGTGAGTTCCCAAAATGGCAGTCGCGTCTCTTCCCTTCACATCGACATGATTTTGGCACTAGGATATGTACCGTGCTACACTACCAAGCTCGCTTTCCCAAAATAGCAGTCGCGTCTCTTCCTTCCTTTCGCCTCGCAACCAGACCACGATTTCGGCACTACGATACCAAGGAGAGACGCGTTGATGTTTGTGCCAAGAGGAAGGGTACAGTCAGTTGCGAAAGGACCTGTGCAAAGCCTGGATCCTGGAGGAGAGGCCGTCGATGAATGCGCGAGCTAGGTGGATGGTAGTGGGAGGCGGCTAGTGGATTGGGCACTCGGATATCGTTGGCGTGGAACCTCCGGAGTCGACGCGCCTTCTCTGTGCTGAAGCGAACACTACTACAGCACCACCCTCCGATCGCCCTACCGACACCGTGTACTCACATTTCGTATTGGACAGGGAGCAGGTGTTCGTTTTCAATATCCCTTGCCTAAGCCGTTTGTTTATATCGCGTTGCTGTTCCTCCTTCAGCATGTTGGATCCGTGCAGGGACGATGTTGGTGTCTGTGCCAGTCGCTCGCTGGAGGATGATATGGCGGCCGTCCATAGCAGAGGAGTCGCTCTGTTTTTTTTTTCCAGCGTCAAACCTGCTGGGTGATAACGCGTAACGGAGCAGGATTCTGAGGATGCCCCTTCAGTGCGAGGTGCGTGTCTTTGATTCGGAGGTTTGAAGCGTGTACTAATGGGTGAGCACTAGCCCGACTCATTTTCCTGCCGATGCTGAAGGATGGGTAGCGACTATGCATACCGCTGATGGGCGTGCCCAAATCGAGGTGAGGATCGGCCTGGAGGTTGTTTCGGGCTGGTGGTTCCGCGCGCGCGAGTCTTTAGGTCAGCCCCCTCCATCTCTCCACTGAGCCTATCCTGATTTTTAACCGGTATCAGTACGAGGAGAGTTATTATAGGGCATACGGAGGCAAATTATATTATTCCCCTGCAGCGGAATGAAATGTGTACTACTATCCTGATTCCCCAGCGATGAGGATCAAGTACGCAGGTCTGGATGGCCGTCATTCCGCACTGCTTTCCCTCCGAACAACAGCCTTGTGTTCGTTTACCGTCCCGCTGGTGTTGTGAGTCCAATTCCGCTACCAAGCAAGAGTTGGAGGGACATTCAGTCCGGGGCAATGCAGAGGTCGTACAGTGGGACCCTGACGTCGTAATTGGGGTCGGTTCGCAAATTCGCGAAGAATGACGTACGTTCCCCGTCCTTGGACGCGTGTTCGGGGATGGCGCCACTGGGGATCGAAACTCGCATATTAATGAGTGGCTGGGAATATAGGACCGGACGATGGATAATTTAAACGAACAGCACCAGTGCTGATCCTTGGGAGAAAGAGGAGAAACAATACTAGGTCATCACCTTTCAAATTGTCTTTCATCGGGAGTCGAACCCGGCGAAGCTGTATAATGCCAGGTACTCCAAGTTGAGATAGGTCACAGTCTGTGCTGGTCGCTCGGAATGGGAGATGATATGTTCGTTCTTTGTCCATAACAGAGGCGTCACTCTGTTTTTAGCAGCGTCAGAGCGATACTGGTGTCGTTCTGCTGGCCAGTCGTGCTTGATTCCCAAAATGGCATTTGCATCTCTTCCCTTTCGCCTCTCATGTCCACACTACCACGATTTTGGCACCTGGATGCCGAGAAGGGACACACGGACCCTGGACAAGCGAGGTGGGAGGAGCGAAGAGGGCTGCTGGATTTGGATTGGGCGATGACTCGGGCGTTTCTCTGTCCTGAAGCAAACCCTACTACCTCGTGATTCTTCTCGTCCCCTCGCACCACCGTCCTATCCATGAACGTGAACGCCGACACCGTGTACTCGCATTCCGTATCGGATAGAGCCCGAATGATATTAACGCTATAGGGAACATGGCTCGTCAGAAGAGAGGGTGCAGGTGCTCGGTTTCAATATCTCTTGCCTGAGCCGTTCGTCCAAATCGCCGTTCCTCCTTCGGCGTTGGGCCCATGCAGTTCTCGCTAGGATAGGATAGTTCCTCTATTACGGGGTGTGTGCATGAGACTCAGCGGTCTGAAGAGGGCACTAATGAGTGAGCGCTATTATAGATGATCCAAAGGATAGCTGGCATCATACACCGCCTATGGACTTGGACAGGATGCTTGTTTTCGGGTTGATGATTCTGAGTATGGTGTTCTTCATCTCTAATAAACGGAAATCTATTCCGACTTTTTCCCCCCAGTGACAGCTTCAGGCACGTAAGATGGTCCGGCGCTGGAGGCAAAGTGATAGGTCTTTCCTGTTTTCGCTTTGTACGGCCAGGGTGAAATGAAAAAACTCGAGGTGGGCGATTTACCTTCATCCATGCCATTCTCTCGCCTTGGTCCTTCGAATTCAAATATCAAACTTCACGCGTGTATACGCTCTCATCTCAGCCTACCATATTCACCAACCAGCCTCCTGCACCCTATCGTCAACCCTGCATCGCCGACCCATATTCAATGACGCGATTCAATGATACTCTCCAAGCCCCCAACACCAACGGGTGCTAATCAAGAGGAGAGGGAAAAGCTGCCAGTCACATAAGTGCATGGAGGACATCCGACCCGGAACGACGCACCAATTCTGGGAGAGAGGCGATGTTGATGGATTCACGAGTGGCAGGTCTCGTGGAGAGACGTTGTATGCTGATTGGGAGGGATGATGGAACCTCCATACACCATGGTTTCTAGCTTCTACCTCAAATTCGCTCGTGATTCTTGATTCTTCCTATCTGGACGAACGTCCTTCGCACCACCCTCCTTCTCGCCCTACCGTATCGCGCTGTTCGATTGCTTTTAACAGCGTCTTTGTGCCAGTCGATCGGAACGGGGGATGATGCATTCGTTCCTTGTATAGTCGACTTGTCCATGGCCATCCAGCGTCAGACCGAGCAGGATGTCGGCACGGGAGGATAGCCCCTCTAGTGACATCTGACTCTGCAAAGCGCTAATGTGAACGCTAGCCCGACTCGTTTTACTGCCAATGCGAGACGATGGCTGGCGTCGACTACGTGCACCGCCGATGGTAGTCAAGTATGGTGTGCCCAAATCGAGATGAGGATAAAAATGGGCTTGGACTCTAAAGGTAGCATGTTTGTTTCGGGTCGATGATTCCGTGTGTGTGGGTCTTTATGTCAGTACCCTCCATCTTTCTGGTGAGCTCATTCTGACTTTTATCCAGTATCAGCACGAGGAGAGTTGTGATAGTTCGTACAAAGGTGCTCGAGGAGGCAACGTACATCATTTCCCTGTTTTTCCCTGCACGACCATAGTGGAATGTAGAAACTTGAGTGGGGCCTTATACCCTCTTTGCTCGTCTCTCTCTTTCGTTCTCTGTCGATTCATCCAGCTGTCGAATTAAGACCCATAGATTTGGAGACAACCTGACTCAGAGAGCACTCGACGGAAGGCAGTCTTTTCTTATGCGGTGCTATATATCTGGATCGCCCACCGGCATGTGGTGTAGATACGAGAGGGTTCGATTCCCTACCGGAGAATCGTAGGCGTATGATATTTTTGTTTTCTGTTTGGTCTGTTTGGTTGTCTCTCTCGACGCACACGGGCGGTCAGATGGTTAGTGGTCCGGCGCTAGGAGCGTAGAATCCACAATGTGCCAGGACGTGTGTTGATGAAAATGACTCGGAGGAAAAAGGGGGTACCTTATATCTTCAGCAAAAACAACATGTCTGATTTCCGACTCGGAACAGTGCTCTGACTGGGAGTTGAACCCAGTTTTCATCCGTACAGGCATGCCAACTGATCTATTAAAGGTTATGACGGCTAGTCGTGCAGTCGAGAGAGGCGTGATGCTGGCGTTGCCGGCGTCTCAGATGACTGGTATAGATCAAAGGCCGAGGTTTCGTTTGCATCACGCTGGTTCGTGGGTCTCGTCAACGAAGGTACCGCGGGAACCTGTTCTCGCCACTATTAATACTTGGAGTGAGATACTGAGGGCGGGGAGAAATCATCCATACGGAATCCAGGGCTTATGAAGAACCAGCTTGACACGAGTTTGGGACTGCAGCAAATGGATGGTGAGGAGGGGAGTAAGTTTTAAAATTGTCTCACTATGATACATCGTCCTATTGTCACTAGACCTTTGCCCTTGCTTGCGCCAGATTCCAAATTATCTATTGCAAAGCTGAGGCGCTGAGACTTATTTTTAACGATTAAACCGACTCCGACTCGATCCTCATGGATATAACGATGGGCTAGCAGTCCGTTTGTCAATTGTCTTTGAGGGAGTGTGTGGTCCACGTACCGTCTCTGCTCCCCTGCTGCTGCGCTCACATTCAGATGTAGATCCCGGCTGAGATTCACCTTTCGGTTCCAGGAGTTGGGAACTCGGAATCTTTCGGAGCTCCTTTCGCGCATTGAGCCTAGACACTCGAGTAAGTCACTAGAGTGATGAATTATGGTGCTCATACACACATCGCTAACAAGGAGTTGATAAATACTGTAGATAAACAGGTGTGTCAGAATTCGTGGCTCTGCGATGAAGGACTGACGTCTCGGCTGCATGAGATCGATCGCAATGAATATGAGCGTATTCGGCCACATGAGAAACTGCGTCAATCATGAGCTTGAGATCAGACAGCGCATAGCGGTTGGCATACTGTTATAAGAGTGGCTGTAGAACACATGCTGCATACCACGGTAAACCGGTTGAAAAGGTACATAGGTCGACTCTCACCTCGTAACCAACCCGGATATCAGGATCAGCTGCATCAGCCCAACCAACGTCGCAATAGTACTGAGTTTACATGATGTCAACGCTGTGACCCAGGGATAGAACTTGTTGAATTACGGACTTGGGAAACATAGAACTGGCCCGGCTTCTATTCAGATAATAACACATAGCGATGGATATGATGAAAGTAGCTCCGGTGTTTGTCGAGAACATCGCGATGATTTCACTCTACTTTCAGGTGAGATACAGGATCAAACAGGAGTTATGATGGCATGCTTACTTTGATGGTAGGAATGTTGGAGAAGGTGGAAATACTGTAGCTGTTGGAAGTGTCTTGGATTATTGATGATATGCGGTATAATGACACAATCTTACACTCCGTAAACTAGATCTGATGAGAAGAGGGATGTGAAGCGCAATGATCAGCAAGAACAGTACAAACTTACATGTTCCAGTGCCTATGAGAGTGAAGAGTCAATCACAGAGGCACAGACTCAGCAATTGGAAAGCATTCGAGGTTCACGTACCGACATTACAAGCCATGATGAGGGACTACGAGGGAAATACGGTTGAAAAGAATATCCGGTAATAGTAGGATGAGCTTACAAGAAACCAGGGTACGACTCGACTGAGATGAAAGTGTTGTCGGACTGGCCATCAGCAGGTGTTAGCAAAGAGCCAATGCGAAGAGCCAATAAGCGACCTTTCCACAGTCGTACAGCATATATACTGCCCAAAAATAAGTTGTCATGAAGCAGACAAAGCTTAGGTAGTAACGTACGCTTGGACCGCTACTTTGATCAAAGTCTAAGCAGCATAGCATCAATTTAGCTTTATCTACGAGTTTAAAATGGTGGAATACGCACTCCAAGAAGAACATGCAACTGCCCGGGCCAACGAGACGTTAACTGCCATAGCCACAACCAGAAAATCACAATACAAACCTTGCAGCTCCTATCATGCCAGATAAGGTCAGGGAAACGATACGGCGAATATTGAAATGTACCAAATGATATCAAGTTGATCCAAAGCTAGGAACTTGCCCACTATCCGAGTCTCGACGAGAAGGAAATACAATGCGTGAGTGCTAACCGCGACATCTAGTGTATCCAGGACCCTGTACATAATTATCAGCGATCTAGTTCAATTCATGAGTCGGGACTGCTCACCAAATGGCCGCCACCTGTTCAATAAACACCTCACGCTCAACTGGAAGAATAGAAATATATGCAACACGCACAACGAGTCGATAGGGCCACCAGTCATTTGGGTACTGCTTGAAGTACCAGATGGACTGGAGATTTAATATCCCGAATAGACTGCACATCCGTGGTCCGGCATCAGTTGGATGGGGACAGACAGGATCGAAGCTTACATGGCAGAAAGGATGGCTCCTACGAGAATTACCCCGAACGTGGCACCAAGTAGCGGGATGGGTACAGGAGTCAGGTCCATATGGAAAGAGGGGAATAGAGAAAGAAAGAAAGAAAGAGGCTGGTGTTGAAGTAGCAGGGCGCGTAGATGGGATTTAAATATACTTGTTGATCATCACCCGAAGGTGCAATACAGAACAGATGTTGCGGACCCATGAGCTTCTGTAGATCTTTCTCATCATCACTCGTTGAGACTCGAGGATAGGCCTCGGTAAGGTTCAGGCTCAGTTGCGAGACTGCGAAGAAGCAAGGATCTCCCAATGAGCTGGTTAGGGTTATATTGGTGTTCGGGAAGACGATGATCCGCGTGGTCCTAGTGAAAATTTCCGGCAGAGAAGGCAATATACGGGAGTACATCTTCACACAACGAACTGTCATCTTCCGCTCCACCTATTCACTATTAGTTTGATTTCAACACAATAATGGAATAATAGGTGGCAACGACATGTTCCTTCTGGTTTGCACTTTGCCTTTCAATTGCTCTCGCGCATTGATAAAAGTCATCCCTTCAGAGAAGGAACACTCAACAGTTTGAATATTATTTCGTCCAAGATACAGTCCTATGCCGATCAATTAAATCAAGATGATTGTACTAGGATGGAACTCAACCACCCATCTGATTGGTGAGAACATAGAATAACGTACTGACCTCTAGCTCCTCCCCTTCTTGTTGCATGATTTGAGATTCTGGCACAGAAACAGCCGGTGATTGTTTTATAGAAAGATACAGTCCGTGTCGGCATGCACGTATATCGAAATGGGAAGATGTATACTGCAAGACATTTCTGGCGCTCACATCGCTACAACAAGCGCACCGCAATCTTGCTACTCATCTCCATTCCAGAGTACGTCATATGCGCTTAACAGTCCAGTGTGGGGTTGATCCAAAATATCAGTTACCGAGGAGCACAGTTTGGCACCGCGATTGATTTCCTCTACATTATTGCTGCCAAGACCCTCTTTGAGCCATCGTAACGGGGGTGAAAAGGTGTCATGAACAAATATTTGCTGCTTGGTTGTGTCACACGCTGTGCCGAAGGTGGAATGAACGTGGAAGAAAGCGACCAAGGGCCATCAATATCAGAACTGCTCGTCTTTCCCTTGGAGAAGTATCAAAGACAAAAGACATTGAGTAAAAACTATGTCCGGTGCACCCGTGAACCAGAGCCTAAGACAAGGGAGAGCCGGGCCCGGGTGGGAATGGAATAAAGTCAGGATTATTAAATATTATTGAAAACAATCGACGGTACCTTGTTCTCCGATGGTGTATCGGTTAATACATGTGTTTGTCATCAATGAATGGCTGGGTTCGACTCCCAATTACGCTGTCGTATGCGACATTGAAGATTTGCCATTGTCTTCATTTACATATAATTTTGATCTTTCTTTTCAATTTTTGAGTTTTGAGTCTTGATCACTCATAGCCGTTATATATCAGGACCCGTTTATTAGGGTTGCACACGAAACCCTGTGTTTTGACACACACACCGCAGTTTCAGGTAATTTGCCTCCTCAGTCGACCCGTTTCGTGTCTAATTCTATTGTTTGCTGTATTTCTTTATGTATAATCCTCTCAGCGATATACTTCGAGCTCCCGCCATTTCTTCCTTCAGCATGAACTTGAGCCATGAAGGATCCATGCCACAAACGACTAGATGTCGTTTCGGGACCACCTCTCTCCGATGCACGTAAGGAGAGAGGGAGAACTCGTAACGTTACTGCTACGAATGTCTCGCATCCGCCAAAGCATTCAGAAGTGGTACCTCATGAGAAAAGACATCACATTATTTGAGAAAGAGAGATGTGAGTTATAATTGCCTTCCCGTACGTGTCTCGACTTGGAGTACTTTACGTTCGGGTTCGACTCCCGATGAGAGACAATGAAGATGACGAAAAGCGTGCCAGTTTTTTCGTCGTTCTCCGGAGCGGGTGCTTCCTGCCATCTGTTCGTCTCCTCTTGCAAATGGGCAGGACACCGCTAGAGATCTGTCCTACATCACGAAGCCTCCCAACATCACTCTGATAGAGTACCCGTCAATGCGTGCAGCACCTGGGTTCGATCCCCAATCAGAGAATGGAGAATCACAAATGGAGCTTTTTTTCGCCTTGTAAACGAGTCTTTGAAGTTTCTCGTTCATCCGTAAAGTGGAGAAATGGTGAATTAGAATGGCTGTTTGGTAGGTAAATCACCCGGAGAGCCGCACGATAACGCTATTATTATGATTCCGCGCAAATCTCCACGCGGCATCACATAATGAGGACGTAGGGGTGCACGACTACCCAACCTGATCGCAAAGAAGGTTGGTGAATCACCAAAAAAAGACGAAATGCACTGTCTCCATTGGAGTTTGTATTGACGCTTGACTATCGACCCACCCAACACAACAGCTAGGCCCGGGTGTACACTATTCTGCGGCATTGAATCAGTGACTCAGAATTGGGCGTTGATAGTAGCTAGCGTTCGCTCGTTAGTCCTCTCTTCGAACTAATAAATTGAACAAACGCCACGGATCCCGTCATTTTCTTCACCCAGCAAAACGAGGTTGATCTGGACGGTCGCACGAGAATGTCATTAGCGAACGACCTCCTGCATGGTCATTGAAGTCGGCGCGATTCCGATGAACGGTAGCTAACACAAAGATCGCCGCTCGTCTCCAACGACCTGTAAATCACGCCACAGACATGGTCGGTAGTAGCACGAGGACGCGTGTTATTCGTCCAAACACGAAGAACCGCAAACCGGATACGAGAACGTAGGAGGGTGGTGTGAAGTTCGGGTCTACGACCCGCTCTATTCATGGATTCACTGACAGTGACTCTCCTCCAGAGCCGGCCCTTCGTCTCGGGCTCACAACTGGCGGCCTTTCCCTCTCCTCTTGATACCCGTCCCGCTTCAAATAACATGGTGTCTGCCCATGTTGATTGTGGGTCGGCTGACGATGGGGTGGGTGGTCGGTGAGCTGAAATGGGAGCGTATAAACCCAACTGCCATTTCGAGTTCCCGGATCCTCAGCACGATTTCCAAGTGAGTATCCCCTCGGAAATACCATCTCTGATAGAATACTGGCTAATCCACTTGCCAATTGCACGGGGTTCGATTCCCAATCAGAGAGTCTGTAGCGAAGAACGGCTGAGTTTTTTCTTGGTCTGCGCTTGAGGCGGCAGACCAGAGGAGAGGAGTTACAGAGAATATCGCCGGGATGATACTAGTAATGGGCAGTTCCTCGCCATACATGGCAAGCATAAGTTCCCGCCGAAGTGAATGAAACGCGCAACCGAACCGTCCTCTTGTCAAACCCATTCCAGGCATCTACGACCCAGAAGCGGCGGCATAGAAAGGGAGACGCCGAAACTGCTGTGAGTTAAGACTACGGCGCAAACGACTCGGACCTGGAGGGGACCGCCCATCTCGCGTCCCACCTTCTAGCACAGACCCTGCCCGTCTTCTCATCACGGAACCCGGCTCGCTAGATCATCGTCCACGTTCTTGACTGTGCCTGCCGCATTCTGAACTAGAACTGGAACCATCCCATCTCTTCTCCCATTTCAGGGCAAGATGAGGCTGAAATGGCGTTAGATATGGAATAGAGACATACAACAGATTTACCTTTAAAGGGGAGGCGTACTGCTTGACGCGAGTGTTGATGATTCTCTAGGCTCCTTGTCCCCCGGTTATTGGAGCCATATCGCCATCCAAGCACTGTCGTTGGTACTGGGCATTGGTAGTAGCTAGCGCTTGCTCATTAGTTCCCCCCTACGCCGTCACACCAAGCAGGGCGAGGTTGATCTGGACGGTCGCATGGTACGCGATCCTGATGAACGGCAGCTTGGCCTGGAACACGCAAAGATGGGAATGGCCCGTTCCTCTCCAATGGCCTGCAAATCACGCTATGGACGCGTGTTATCGAGAGCGAGCGGCAGAGTACGATTCTGTATGTTCGTCCGACCGCGAACTGGATCCAGATAGCTCAACTGCAATGCTGGGTCCCACTATCAAAGTATACATCGAGTGTAGGTGGTGTTTTGAGAATGGTAGGGGGGAAAAGGGTGCGCAATGACGTCAAGGCGGAGGAACGAGGTGGGTTCCCAAAATGGTAGAGTCGCATCTCTTTTCACTTCTGCCTCACTCATGCGCCGCGTTACGTTCATCAACCAACCTGTGACACCACCACGATTTTGGCACCAACGTTGACAAGACTCGGATAACAAAGAGGGATGATCTGTACTGAGAGGAAGGAACAGTCAGCCGCGCCATGCCAGAGAACGACTTCTGGAGGAGAGGCAGTTGATGAACGCGCGAGCTAGACGGCGAGTATGCTTGAGGGTAGGTGGCCTGGAAGAGAGAAGAGGGCTGGATAAATTTGGACCGGGCGTGGAGCCTCTGTGCATCGCGTTACGTACCAGCATATCGATGACGAACATGCTCTGAAAGTCTGAAAGGAGAGGGCGAGCCGTTCGTCCATGTCGCGCTGTTCGTGTCTCTCTCCTTCGGCGCCAAGTTGGGGTCGTGCAAATTTCCTGAGGACGATGTTGCTCTGTGCCAGTTGCCCGTTCTCACAAGGAACGGGAGATATGTTGCATGGCGACCGAGAGGCATCGCTCTGTTTTCACCAGTGTCAGACCTGCTGGGTGATAACGGAGTAATGTCAGCCTGGGGAGGACAGCGCAAGGTACGTGTCTTTGACTCGGCGCTCTGTCGAGAGTACTAATGAGTGAGCACTAGCCCGACTCATTTTACTGCCAATGCGAGATGATACGAAGGATGGCTATGACTGGCGTCGACTATATACACCGCTGATAAACGTCACGCATACACTCTCATTCCAGCCTACCGTGTTCCACCGACCAGCCTCCTGCATCTTATCGTCAGTCCTGCATTGCCGACCCATGATCAGCAGCATAGTTCAATGATCCTCTCCAGACGCCTAACATCGACATCAACAGCTGCTAATCAAGAGGAGAGGGGAAAGCTTCCAGTCACACCAGTGCATGGAAGACGTCCGACTTAAGACGATGCACCAATTCTGGGAGAGAGCCGCTGTTGGTGGATTCATGAGTGGCAGGTCTTGTGGAGAGACGGTGTGTGGGGTAGGGGTCGTGGAATCTCCATGCGCCATGGTAATTCACGAGTGGTTCTTCCTATCTGGACAAACATTCTTCGCACGACCCTCCTGTTCGCCCTCGTTCCCTATAGACCGACACCGTGTACGCGAACGGGGAACCATCATTCAGAGAGGGCATGGGCTTTAGACTGGAGGAGAAGGAGCAGGAGCTCGGCTTTGACATCCCTTTCTGGCGTTAGGCGAACCGTCCATCTACATCGCGCTGTTTTGTCGTTGGCGCAACTTATCTGGGGACGACGCTGCTTTTTACAGAATCTCTGTGCCAGTCGGCCGCTCTCATAAGGAATGAGAGATGATTGCGTTCGTTTCTTGTATAGTCGACTGTCCGAGCGTCAGACTGGTCGACAACAGAGCAGGGTGTCCGCATGGGGAGGATAGCCCCTCCAGTGCAAGGGTATGTGCGTTTGACTTGGCGGTCTGAAGAGAGCTCTGATCTGAACGCTAGCCCGACTCGTTTTACTGCCAATGGCTATGTGCACCACCGAGTATGGCGTGCCCAAATCGAGATGAGGGTCGGTATGGACTTGAGCTTGGAGGAGCAGGCTGGCGCGCGGGACTTTGGGTCAGTATCATCCATCTCTCTGGTGAGCTCATTCTGACTTTTGTCCGGTATCAGCACGAGGAGAGTTATGATAGTCCATAAGAAGATCGATGCTACGCCTCTCCACTGTTAATATATATGTTAGCTATCGCGTCATAGGCATATACAGGTGCAAAGCGTACTATTTACCTGCACGACTAGATAATCAACAAAGTCTTTTCTTATGTGTACCATCACAACATCCTTTTCTCGAAGCTTGATGAAGGGTCATTTCGCACTACACCCTACCACTGCGAATGATAGCCTTGTGCTCGTTTACCATCTGCACAGGATCGCAGTCTCGTGAGTCCAATTTCAAGAACGAGGAGGCACTTAAGACGTTCAGTCCTAGGTAGGTCACACATGGAGAGTGGTGTATACCTTGACGGTGGGACCCTGGGCTTTTGAATTCGCTCTCGGAGTCGATAACACGTGTTCCCCGTCCTTGTGATGAAGAGGAGCGCATTATTCCCATCTTCGTGTGTTCTAGGCCAGCTGCTGTTCAGTGTTCAAGATCCCGCCGACTTCAACGCGCAGTTTTCATTGGAAATAGCATTATCTCTGTACTTCGCCTTCAAGGCTGGAAGAATGCGCGACCGGCCTCGTTGAAGAGAATGAGGGGATCATAATGTAAGGTATCTGTCTGGGTACAGTGCATCCGACCTGGTGGGTTAATGAACAAACGCTAGCTCCTTCCCTCAAAGTCCCTCGTCGAATAATGTGATGGGAAATAGTCGCGTGGAGACATACTTAGGTCAGTATTCGTTGTCTCTACTTGATGAACCTATTCTGATCTTTTTTTTCGCTATCGGGAATCAGGATGGGTTCCCGCGTGCGCACCTCTACGTTCTCATCACACAGAAGGGGGATAGGGTAATAGCAGAGGCTTACGCCGACTCGGGCTGCAGTGATTTACTACCAGAAAGGCGTCCTACTAAAATCCAATTTACGTGGTGGCCCATTTCTGAGTTCTCCGCATTGATATCATTTTACGAGTGGTTGCATGACTCATCCGCAATGAAAAGGTTAGGACTCAGCACATCGTACTGTCTTATTCTCTGACTGGGGGGTCGAACCTAGCATCAACAAGTGATGTTGGAAGGCTGGGAACATAAGACAGGTCGGTGGTAAGTTTCTCGCCTTGTTCATTTAAACGAACGGACGAAAAACACACTAGGTGATCCTCATGCTTTTGCTGGAGTAAGAGGCAAAACACAAGCAAGACTTCATCCTCTATTGTCTTTCATCGGGAGTTGAACCCGGAACGAACCTGTATAACAGGTACTCCAAGTTGAGACACGAGTTGCGAGTGAATTAGCTAGGGTAAAGGTACGTGCATTTGACTAAGGCAGTCTGAAGAGAGCATTAACGTGTGCGCCAGTTTGACTCGCTTTACTGATGACTGATATCACCGTCGCGTGCGGTGTGCATTCGGTACAGTGGACTTGGACTCTGGGGGTAGCATGAGGCTTCCTCTGTATTGCTGATTCCGTGTGCGTGAGTATTTAGGTCATCACTCTGGTGAGCTTATTCTGATTGTTATCCGGTATCAGCAAGGAAAGTCGGGTTATGATAGTCCGTAAAACATAGTGGAATGAAGAAACTTGGAGTCCGAAGGCGATTATCCTTCTTCACCTATGTCTCTCTCTTTCTCTCAGGGTCCTGGTCCTTTGAAACTCCACGCATTCACGCTTCATAGGTTTAGAGACGGCTGGCTCTGAGAGCGCTCAATGGAATCCTGACTAACAGACGTTATCAAAGTAGAAGTCTTTCTTATGAGGCACTATATCTGGATTGCACATGAGCATGTGGTGCGGATACGAGGGTTTGGTTCCATATTGGAGAATCATAGATACATACATATGTTGATATTTTTTCCAGTGCTTTCTGTTGGGTTGTCTCTCTCAACGCGTGCGGGAGGCCAGATGGTCGGTCCTGCTCTAGAAGCGTAAATTCCACAAAGTCAGAAATGCGCCAAGATGTATGGCCATGTGTGTTGACAAAAGTGATTTGTCTCAGAGGAAGAAGAGGTGTCTTATATCTTCTATTTAAACAGCAAAAACAATATGTCCGAGCAGTGCTCTGATTGGGAGTCGAACCCAGTTTTCATCCGTACGGGCATGCTAACTGATGACCTATTAAAGGTTATGATGGCTAGTTGTGCAGTCGAGAGAGACGTGATGCTGGAATCTCAGATGCCTGGTATAGATCAAAGACCGAGGTTTTGTTTGCATCAAACTGGTTCGTGGGTCTCGTCAACGAAGGCACCGCGGGAACCTGTTCTCGCTACTATTGGTCCTTGGAGCGAGATACTGAGGGAAATCATCCGTACGGAATCCAGGGCTTATGAATAACCAGCTTGACACGAGTTTGGGACTGCAACAAGTGGATGAGGAGGGGTATAAGCTTTTTATACTGTCTCACTACGATACGTCGTATTGTAGACTATTGTCCTTGCTGGCAGGTTCCAAATTATCTATTGCAAAGCTGAGGCGCTGGGACTGACTTAACGATTAAACCGATTCCGACTCGATTCTCATGGATATAACGATGGGCTAGCAGTCCTGTTGTTAATTGTCTTTGAGGGAGTGTGCAGTCCACGTACCATCTCCGTTCCCCTGCTGCACTCGCATTCAGATGTAAACCTCAGCTAAGATTCACCTTTCAGTTCCAGGAACTCGGATCTCTGAATGCTTCGGAGCTCCTTTCGTGCATTGAGCCTGTACACTCGAGTAAGTCCCCAGAGTTCATGGATGACGGCGTTTGGTACACACATCGCTAACAAAGAGTTGATATACACTGTAAATAAGCAAATGAGTCAGAATCCGTGGATCTGCGATGAAGGACTGACATCTGGGCTGCAGGAGATCGATCCCAACGAATATGAGCGTATTTGGCCAAATGAGAAACTGTCGGCCGTGAACTGGAGATTAGATAGCACCTAGTGATGCGCATACCGTTATAAGAATGACTGTAGAGCATATACTGTGTACCGTTGTGAGCCAGTTGCAAAGGTACCAAGAGTGATATTCACCTCATAACCAGCCCAGATATCAGAATCAGCCGCATCAGCGCAACCAGCATCGCGATGGTGCTGAATTTACACAATATCAATGCCATAGCCTGAAAGAAGAAGCTGGATTACGAACTTGGGGAACATTGAAGCAGCCCTGCTTCGGTTCAGATAATGACACGTCGTGATGGATATGATGAAATCAACTGCTGTGGTTGTCGAGAACACCGCGATGATTTCATTCTATTTTCAAGTGAGATACAAGATCGAAGAGGAATCGGATGCATACTCACTTTGATAGTAGGAATGTCGGAGAAGGTGGATATACTGTAGCTGTTAGAAGTGTCATGGATTATCGATGATAATGCAGTGTAATCACAAAATCTTACGCTCCGTAAACTAGATCTAATGAGAAGAGGGATGTGAAGCGTGATGGTCAACAAGGACAATACAAACTTACACATTCCAGCGCCTATGGAAGTGAAGGGTAAATCATAAAAGCAGAAACTCAACAACTGCCACCAACTAGAAAGCATTCAATGTTCACATACCGACATTACAAGCCGTGATGAGGGCCTACAAGGGAAATACGGTTGAAAAGAAAATGCAATAATCAGTAGGACGAGCTTACAAGAAACCAGGGTATGATTCGACCCAGATGAAAATGTTGTCGGACTGGCCATCAGCAGGTGTTAGTGAAGAACCAAAGCGAAGAGCCAATAAGCGACCTTTCCACAGTCGTACAGCATATATACTGCCCAAAGATGAGTTTTCATGACGCAGCCAAAGCTTAGGAGAGTGGAGTAACGCACGCTTGGACCGCTACTTTGATAAAAGTCTAAACAGCATATCAATCTAATTTTGTCTACGAGTTTGAGATGGTGAGATACGCACTTCAAGAAGAACATGCAACTGCCCGGGCCAACGAGACGTTAACCACCATAGCCACAACCAGAAAATCATGACACAAACCTTGCAGCTCCTGTCATGCTAGATAAAGTCAGGGAAACGATACGGCGAATATTGAAATGTACCAAATTATATCAAGTTGATCCAAAGCTAGGAACTTGCCCACTATACGAGTCTCTACGAGAAGGAAGTACAAGGCATGAGTGCTAACTGCGACATCCAGTGTATCTAGGACCCTGTACTTTGTTATCAAGGGGATGTTGTAAATCGATTAGAACTTGGGGCAGCTCACCAAATGACCGCAACCTGCTCAATAAATTCCTTTTACTTGATTTGAGAGCACAAACATATCAATCACGCACAGCGGCTCGATAAAACCACCAGTCATTTGGGTACTGCTTGAAGTACCAGATAGACTGGAGATTTAATATCCCAAATAGACTACACATCCGCGGTCCACCGTCAGTTGGATGAGGACAGACAAGATCGAAGCTTACATGGCAGAAAGGATGGCTCCGACGAGAATTACCCCGAACGTGGCACCAAGTAGCGGGATTGGTACAGGATTCAGGTCCATATGGAAAGAGGGGAATAGAGAAAGAAAGAAAGAAAGAAAGAGGCTGGTGTTGAAGTAGTAGGGCGCGGAGATGAGATTTAAATATACCTGTTGATCATTGCCCTAAGGTACGATACAGAACCGTTGTTGAGGACCCAAGAGCTTTTGTAGATCTTTCTCATCATCACTTGTCAAGACTCGAGGATAGGTCTCGGCAAGGTTCAGGCTCGGTTGCGGGACAATGAAGAAGTAGATATCTCCCAGTGAGCTGGTCATGGTTGTATTGAGGTTCGGGAAGATCAGTTTGTGAGCTGCGTGTTCCTGGTGAAAATTTCCAGCAGAGAAGACGGTAGGCGGAAGTGCATCTTCCCGCAATGAAATGCTATCTTCTGCTCCACTTATTCACTACTGAGAGCTATTGGTTTGATTTCAGTACAACGATGGGCCAATGGGTAATAGCGACACGTTACTTCTGGTTCGCACTCTGCCCTTCAATTGTTCTCGAGCGTCGATGAAAGTCATCTTTTAGAGAAGGAACACTTGGAACATTATTTCATCCGAGGCACAGTTCTATGCTGATAAATTAAACTAAGGTGATTAATGTACTAAGATGACACTTAGCTACATATTTGATAGATGAGGGCATGTGATAACACACTGACCTCTAGCCTCTCCCCTCTTCTCGGTCGCACATTTGAGATCCTAGCGCAGAAACAGCCAGTGCTTGTTTATAGACAACCAGTGTGAGCGTGTATGCACATTGAAGCGGGAAGTTGCATACCTGAAGTCATTTCTGGCGCTCACTTCACTTCACGCCAACGAGCAACGAGCATGCCGCACTCTTCTCCATCCTAGGTGGGTATCATGCACGCATAACGGTTCGGTGTGCGATCGATTTCCTCTGCGCCATCTCTTTGAGCCACTGTAATGAGTACCACAAAAAATATTCGCTGCTTGACCATATGGCGGGTTTCGCCAGAGGTGTCAAGGAGCTTTGACGGGAGAATGGAAAAAACCGGAATGAACATGGAATCGGAGAACGGCCAAGGGCGATCAATCTTGGAGCCGTTCATCCTTCCCTTTCATGAGTATCAAAGACAAAGACAAAACACGTATGAGGGCCCAGGGACATTGAGTAAAAAATGTCTGGCGCGCGCGCCAACTAGAGTCGGGAACAAGAGAGAGCCAGGAGACGAGAACCATGGATCAGGCATCGGGTGGTGTACTCTTCCTCCCCGTTGAGGTGTATTCCATCCAAGTGGATCATCAAGGAGAAGATTGCTCGCACCGGACTCGGGAAGTGTTTTTAAATTAGACAAAGATGCCAATCTGCGGGCCGAGCGTTATTAGAAATATGTCAGCAATTAGCATCGCCTACATACCACAGTCCAATGCTTGATAGTGACTTGCAACTGAGGATCCGGGATAAGGTGCTGAGGGAGATGCGCGTTGGATCTGTACAGACATTGCGCAATGTCACAGAATGATCTAGTAAAGAAGAGGATCGGGTATTACAAACCTGCGAGAATGACGATAGATGACCGTTCCAGATAACAGAACACATACCGTTCCTTCAACGAGCATGGGGTACTCTTCTTCATTACAAGTCCGCCTGACAGTTCGATGTATAGCTAGTACAGAATAGCCAATTTTCTCAACATCTTCCACTTGAGCTGGCGAAAAGTTCTGAACCAGTCTTCCCTCCTCGTCAGGAGTGACTTATTCCCAAGATAGCCATCGACCTGGTAGCAATGAAAGGCAGGGACATCGACCCACGGAAATATACAGGCAGAACTGCGAGAAAGGCAGCCATTCTAAGAGCCACTCAATTTCGGGGAATTATTTCCTCTCCCGACTTGGAAGCTGAAAAGCGAAATTCGGGTGGTCAGGATTTGACGGTATCTGGGGCTGTTTGAAAAGACGACTCATAGGTGAACGCTATACATTTTGTTAGTCTTTTCTTGGAACTCAGTTAGATGCACTTACTTTTAGGGATTGTACCACAAAGTGCATGTATCCGCAAAGAGCAGGTGTCGCTAACGTCCTCGCTTCTCTACATGAAAAATCTCGAGCTGGCACGTGTATATTCTCGGTGTCTGGGGGTGTTCACTCGCCAATTGTCGCCTTTCCATACGAGATGGCTGGAGTGACGTGTCCCCAGGAAGGCAATTCGGCAGGTGCATGACAAGGTTACAGGAAGAAGTCGTGGTGATCCTACTCATATGCATTTCTTCCCTTCGAGCATATAAAAGCAAAGAATACGAGACCAGAAGAAGGATAAGCTCAATGGAACCCAGAGAAAAAGCGCTATATATCATTCCATAGTGTTTCAGTACCTGGGCTTCAAGTTAGATGTGCATACCTGCAAAGTCCTCTTTTTGCAGCCTGCTGTTCCTCCTGCCAAGAGAATGGACTACTGCATATTGGTCACCCCCTTGAGCAAATAAATATCGGGTTAGTGCGCAAAGGAGCTATTGATATTAGATTCATTCTCGAGCCAAGTCAGATATACACACTTCTGATAGCGCACCAGCCAGATACGAGTGGGTGAGCTTGACAATGCGAGGAAGACCGGAGAGCGTATGGAGCGTACGAGCCCGACGAGTCCTTTTTCGTGAGGGTAAGCGGAGGGCGGTGTGGATGAGACCACCGCGCCAACGACTCAGGACCTGGAGCGGACCCGCCGCCCTTGTGACGTCGATCGTGCGGAGGAACGAGGTGAGTTCCCAAAATGGCAGTCGCATCTCTTTCAGTTCTGCCTCACTCATGTACCGCGTTACATTCATCAACCAGCCTGTGACACCACCGCGATTTTAGCACCAACGTTGACAAGACTCGGATGGATGAACTGTACCGAGAGGAGGGATCCTGAAGGAACAGTCAGCCACGCACCTGCCAGCATGCCAGAGAACGACAAGCAGTTAGTTTTGGAGGAGAGGCAGTTGATGAACACGCGAGCTAGATGTCGAGGGTGGGTGGCCTGGAAGAGAAAAGAGGGCTGGATAAATTTGGACCGGGCATGGAGCCTCTGCATCGCGTCATACCAGCATGATGACGAACATGCTCTGAGAGGGGACTTTGGCTTCGAGAGTCGTTGAGACTGGAGGAGAAGGAACAGGAGCTCAGTTCCAATATCCCTTTCTTGCGCTAGGCGAGCGCCGTTCGTGTCCCTCCTTCGGCGCCAAGCTGGGTTCGTGCAATTTTCCTGGGAACGACGTTGCTCTTTACAGTGTCTCTGTGCCAGTCACTCAAACGGGAGACGATACGTTCGTTCTTGTATGGCTCCCGTTCGTAGCAGAGGTGTCGCTCTGTTTTTGCCAACGTCAGACCGGGAGCGCGCCGTGATAACGGAGTAGGATTCTGAAGGTGCGTGCGTTTGACTTGGAGGTTTGAAGGGTGTACTAACGAATGAGCGCTAGCCCAACTCATTTAACTGCTGATGCTGAAGGATGGCTGGCGTTACACTGCTGATGGTCGTTGTAGACTCGGACTCTGGGGTAGGATGCTGGTTTCGGGCTAGCAGGACGTTAGGTCAGTACCGGTACCCTTCGTCTCTCCAGTGAGCTTACTCTGACTTTTTTTCCGGATATCAGCTTCTGGTGCACGAGGAGAGTTATGAGATAGTAAAGGTGGACTGGTGCTGCACAGTCACGGAGAGACCTTCCCTGCAGGTGCTGTATACGACCCGGTACAACGAAATGAAAAAACCCGATTAGGCGATTTACCTTCACCCATGCCATTCTCTCTCTCAGGGCAAAATTCATGCATGTATACACTCTCATTTGAGCTCACCAACCAGCCTCTTGCACCCTATCGTCATAATCAACAGCGTGATTCAATGATCCTCTCCAAACCCCCAACACCAAATTCACGGAGGAGAGGGAAAAGCTGCCAGTCACACAAGTGCGTGGAAGACGTCGGACCCGAGGTGATGCACCGATTCTGGGGGAGAGGCGCTGTTGGTGGATTCATGAGTGGCAGGTCTGGGTTGTGGATCCTCCATACGCCATGGATCCTCGCTTCTACCTCAAATTCACTCGTGATTCTTCGCACCACCCTCCTGCTCGCCCCCGACAACCCACGTTCCGATGTTGTCATTCAGAGAGGGCATTGGCTTTAGACTGGAAGAGAGGACATCCCTTTCTTGCTGAGCCGTTCGTCCACATCGCGCTTTTTGGTTGCTTTTCACAGCGTCTCTGTGTGGAACGGCAGATGATGCGTTCGTTTCTTGTATAGTCAACTTGTCTATGGCAGTCTAGCATCAGACTGAGCAAAATATCCGCACGGGGAGGATAGTGCAAGGGTACGTGCGTTTGACTTGGCTGTCTGAAGAGAGCGCTAATGTGTGAGCGCTAACCTGACATGAAAAGATGGGGTCTATACTCATGGGCCTTCCAAGCAAAGAGCGGTCCTCTTCGGTGTTGCCAGGTCGTTTGCTCCACGGACACTGGGCTCGCGGCATTTCTATTCAATGTTTTCCTTTATGTTGAACCTCGAGCAACTGCTCACTACCACTTCCGCCTCTGGACTCCCTGGACCTAGCACAGCTCTGAATATGACTGCGCTGTTGGACACCATAGCAATATTGCACGGGGTAGGAGTCTGCTGACTATTTACTGACTCGTCCGGCCTTTACTAATGTCATACTGTTCAACAGCACATATTCGAATTCCTCGCAGGGAGAGTCGAGACCTTTGGATCATACAACGATGACACCCGTTCGAAGCCCAAGTGCGTCTCATTGATATTTATTTTGTAACCTTACTGAGATTCTTCAGGTGTTGGTGTTGGTACCGGCACAAGGTCCCAATAAGGAACAGGTATGATGTTAACTCCTTCATGCGACGTACACCAGAGCAGAACGACCCGATATGGCGACCGCGCAAAGGAGGAGTCGATACACAAGTAGTACACATTGCCCATATTGAAGCGGTTACCCCAGCAGCCGAAGACGCGAAGAACGGTGCCTAATGGTGGACCGGTATACGACCCAGAGGACAAGGAAAGCATGTAGGGATTTGCCTTGATCTCAGTGAGACTCGTGCAATGAACGTACTCAATCGTATATTGACGGTCTAAAAAGAAAGTTATCATGACCGAAGTCTATTGCCTGGCCTCTATGCCGAGGCAAATAGACACTTGGGGAATAGAATCGGTACAATTAATCAAGCCGAGATCCTTTGCCTGATTGTTGCTCGACAATTCGAACTTGTTCGTGGCTATGCCCATTGACCACGTCTCCCCAATAGACGGGTTAGAATTTCCTTGAAGCCAATATTTCCGTTTCCCTTCAACATCTCCCTGAGTGAAACAGGTAAGGTTGTCACTGGCTTTTGCGACGAGGCAACGGACTTGATGGAATACTAATCAGGGCGCTCGAAGGTGAACTTGGTCGACCTCCCCACCAGGCTGCTATACACAATATTTTCCAATATTCACGGAGAAAACGTCACGCTCAACTGAATATCTGTCTTGTTGGTAATCACATTCTTCTTTCAATTGCCCGTCCTTTATCTTTCGAGAGATAAACATTGCGTTCTCCTTACCCCTTCCTGAGATCCACCGTTTCTACTGTAATTTTCGCTCCATCTACTCTTTGGAAGTACAGATGTGTGGCGCTTCCTCCCATGGCCGAATTCCGTTCGTTAGAGGACAGATTCCTGTCGGGCAGCGGCGACTAGGTAGGTTCCTATTAGTGAACCCAATTATACAGATTTTTATTTTTATTAGTTCATCGCGATATTGAACCCTGAAAAAGCACCTCGTTTAGTTCACATCCACTTTCTTGTCGAAAGCAATGTTGATGCTATGGGTCAGATAGCCAAGAGATGTGGAGCACTCATAAAGACTCTGCAAACAGTTTTGTGGGCTAGTCAGATAACCGCAGGCTTGGAGCGAGATACTAAGGGGGGAAAATCATCCGTATGGAATCCAAGGCTTCTCAAGAACCAGCTTGGCTCGGGTTTGGGACTGCAGCAAGTGGATGGCGAAGAAAGGAGCAAGTTTTCAATATCATCCTACTCCGATACATCGGCTCATTGTAGAACATTGTTGTTGCGTATAACAGCTTTCAGGTCACTGATAATTTATTGCAAAACTAAGGCGCTAGGACTCAAATTTTACGATTCAACCGATTCCGACTCGACCCTCATGGATATAACGATGGGCTAGTAGTCCGTTTGTCAGTTGTCGTTGAGTGAGTGTGCGATCCGCATACCATCTCCGTTCCTCTACTGCACTCGCATTCAGATGTAAATCTCAGCTGAGATTCACCTTTCGGTTCGAGGATCTCGGAAGACTGAATGTTCCGGAGCTCCTTTCGTGCATTGAGCCTAGATACTCGAGTAAGTCACCACAGAGTTCACGGATGATGGTTTTTGGTACGCACATCGCTAACAAAGAGTTGATAAACACTGTAAATAAGCAAATGTGTCAGAATCTGCGGATCTGTGATGAAGGACTGACGTCTGGGTTGCATGAGATCGATCGCAACGAATACGAGTGCATTTGGCCACATGAGAAACTGTGTCAATCATGAACTTGAGATCGGATAACATATAACGATTGGCATACTGTTATAAGAGTGGCTGTAGAGCACATGCTGCGCACCACGGTAAACCGGTTGAAAAGGTACATAGGTCGACTCTCACCTCGTAACCAACCCAGATATCAGGATCAGCCGCATCAGTGCAACCAACATCGCAATAGTACTGAGTTTACATGATGTCAACGTTGTGACCCAGGTATAAAACGTGTTAAATTACGGACCTGGGAAACGTAGAACTGGCCCGGCTTCTGTTCAGATAATAACACATAGCAATGGATATAATGAAAGTAACTCCTGTGATTGTCGAGAACACTGCGATGATTTCACTCTACTTTCAGATGAGATACATGATCAAAGAGGCGCGATGATGCTTACTTTGATAGTAGAAATATCGGAGAAGTTGGAAACACCGTAGCTGTTGGAAGTGCTTGGATTATCGATGATAGGTAGTTTAATGACTCAATCTTACACTCCGTAAACTAGATCTGATGAGAAGAGGGACATGAATCGCAATGATCAACAAGAGCAGTACAAACTTACATGTTCCGGTGCCTATGGAAGTGAAGAGTCAATCACAGAGGCATATATTCAGCAATTGGAAAGCACTCGAGGTTCACATACCGACATTACAAGCCATGATGAAGGCCTACGAGGGAAATACGGTTGAAAAGAATATGCGATAATCAGCAGGACGAGCTTACAAGAAACCAGGGTACAACTTGACTGAGGTGAAAGAGTTGTCGGACTGGCCATCAGCAGGTGTTAGCAAAGAGTCAATGCAAAGAGCCAATGAGCAACCTTTCCACAGTCGTACAGCATATATACTGCCCAAAGATGAGTTTTGATCAAGCAGCCAAATCTTAGGTAGTAACACACGCTTGGACCACTATTTTGACCAAGGTCTAAACAGCATATCAATCTAGTTTTGTCTACGAGTTTAAGATTGGGGATACGCACTCCAAGAAGAATATGCAACTGCCCAGGTCAACGAGACATTAACTGCCATAGCCACAACTAGAAAGTCACGATACAAACCTTGCAGCTCCTGTCATTCCAGATTAAGTTAGGGAAACGATACGGCGAATATTGAAATGTACCAAATGACATCAAGTTGATTCAAAGCTAGGAACTTGCCCACAATCCGAGTCTCGACGAGAAGGAAATATAACGCGTGAGTGCTAACCACGACATCTAGGGTATCCAGGACCCTGTACATAAACATAAGTGATCTAGGTCAACTCAGGAGTCGGAACTGCTCACCAAATGACTGCCACCTATTCATTAAACACCTCAAGCTCAACTGGGAGAATAAAAGTATATGCAACACGCACAACGAGTCGACAGATCCACCAGTCATTTGGGTATTGCTTGAAATACCAGATGGACTGGAGATTTAATATCCCGAATAGACTGCGCATCATGGTCTGGCATCAGTTGGGACAGATGGGTTTGAAGCTTACATGGCAGAAAGGATGGCCCCGATGAGAAGTATCCCAAATGTGGCACCGAGTAGCGGGATTGGTACAGGAGCTGATTCCATATGAAAAGAGGGGAATAGAGAACGAAAGAAAGAAAGAAAGAAGCTGCTGTTAAAGTAGTAGGACACGTAGATGGGATTTAAATATACTTGTTGATCATCACCCGAAGGTACAATACAGTTGCAGACCCATGAGCTTCTGTAGATCTTTCTCATCATCACCTGTCAAGACTTGAGGATAGGCATCGATAAAATTCAGTCTCAGTTGCAAGACCGCGAAGAAGTAAATATCTCCCAGTGAGCTGGTCAGGGTTGTACTGCGGTTCAGGAAGAGGGTGATCTGCGTGTTCTTGGTGAAAATTTTCAGCAGAGAAGAAAACATGTAAGACTGCGTTTCCCGCAATGATATGCCATCTTCTCCTCCACCTATTCACTACTCAGAGCTATTGGTTTGATTTCAGTGCAATAATGGACAAACAGGTGGCAATAATACATTCCTTCTGGTTCGTGCTCCACCCTTCAGAGAAGGAACACTTGGCGGTACATTATTTCGTCAAAGGCACAATTCTATGTTGATAAATTAAACCAAGATGATTGATGCATTAGGATGAAACTCACTGCTACACATATGATCGGCGAAAGCATAGAATGATTTGAAATTCCGACGTAGAAACAGCCGGTGATTCTTCTATAGAAAGATACAGTCCGTGTCGGCATGCACGTACATCGAAATAGGAAGTTGTATACCGCAAGGCATTTCTGGCGCTCACATCACTCCAACAAGCGCACCGCAGTCTTGCTACTCATCTCCATTCCAGAGGACATCATACGCACCTAACAGTCCAATGTGTGATTGATCCAAATATCAGTTGCCCAGGAGCACAGCTGGGCACAACGATTTGTTTCCTCTACATCATCATTGTCGAATCTCTCTTTGAGCCCCCGTGAGGAGACAGAAAGGTATCACGAACCAATATTCGTTGTTTGGTCATGTCACAGGCTCTACCAAAGGTGTCCTGTTCCCGAGATAGAATACTGCCAAGCCTGGAGCGTTGACGTGAGAATGGAAGAACCGGAATGAATGTGGAAGAAAACGGTTGAAGGCCCATCGATATCAGAACTGCTCATCCTTCCCTTCGAAGTTCGAGAAGTATCAAAGACAAAAGACATTGAGTAAAAACTATGTATAGCGCATCCGCGAATCAGAGTCGGAGACAAGGGAGAGCCAAGAGACGAGGAGAATCATGGAGCGGACATCAGGCGGCATACTCTTCTTCCCTGTTGAGGTGTATTCCATCCAGGGGAGAAGATTGTTCGTACCGTCCAAGGAGGCGATGCAATTGTATGCAGGTGATAAAAATCAAATAATGGAAGACACTTTTAAAATCAGACAAAAACGCCAATCTGCGGGTCGAGCATTAGAAACATGTTGGCAATTAGCATCATCTACATACCGCAGTCCAATGCTTGACAGTCCTACACAATGTTGCAAAGTGATCTAAAGAAGAGTATCAGGTATTACAAACCTGTGAGAGCGACCATACATGATCATTCCAGACTATAGAACACATACCGTCTCTCCCACCAGGGCATAGAACTCTTCCGCGTTGCATGTTCGCCGCATAACTAGTACAGAATGTCCGATTTCTTCAACATCTTCAACACCACGCTCCTGCTGGCAAGATATCATGAAGTTTGAACCAATCTTCCCTCCTCGTCAGAAGCGGCTCATTCCCGAAATCCCAAGATGGCCAGCAATAAAAGGCCGGGAACGTCTGCCTGTGATGCGGGGCCAGAAACAAACGAGAGGAACTGCCAGAAAGAAAGAAAAAAAGCAATTCTAGGAGCTTCGAGGAGTTACTCCCTCTTCTGAAGCTGCAAAACTTTTGGGTCGTTAGGGTTTGACCGTATCTCGAGTTGTTTGAAAAACATGATTCATAGGCAGACACTTTACGTACTGTTAGTCTCTTCTTAGAGCCCGATTATATGCACTTACCTTTGGAGATCATATCACGAAATCCATGTATATGCAAAAAACAGGTGTCGACAACGTCTTCGTTTCTCTACGGCGCACGAAAAGAAAAAAAAAAAAACTCGAGCTGGTGCGTCCATATTCTCGGTTTCTGGCGACGTTAAATCGCCAGCGGTCGCCTTTCCGTCAGTTGGCTGTTCCCAAGGACAATGATTCAGGAGTTCACGGAGGAAAGCGAGATCACGGTCGTTGTCGTGGTGTAGTTCATACGTGTTTCTTCCTGAATCCCTTCAGATATAGAAAGGCAAAGAATACGAGAGAGGATAAGCCCGCGGGGAATGGAAGAAAGAGAATAATACTCAAGATTTTCAAATGTCGTATGTCTGTCTCTGATAGTGTATCGGTTAGTACACGCAGCTAGGTTCGACTCCCAGTCAGAGTGTCCTGATAGAGGCTCTGATTTTTTGTCTTGATCTTCTTTTTCAATATTTGACTCTTGACTAGGTCCTGCTCACTAGGGTTACGCATGAAACCCTGGGTTTTGACACACCGCGGTTTCGGCTCAGTCGACCCCTGCCTGGAGATTTCGTGTCTGATCCACTGCATGTATAATCCTCTCAGTGATATGCCCCACTGAGCTCTATCTTGCTCCCGCTGTTTCTTCCTGGGCTAAGGCACAATCGACTAGTAGATGAGCACGTAGAGAGAGGGAGAACTCGCAACGTTACTGCTACCAATCCGCCAAAGAGCAGCGGAAATCCAGGGGTAGTACTTCATAAGAAAAGACATCACGATGTGAGCTATCATCGCCTTCCCGTACGTGTCTCGACTTGGAGTATCCATTGATTCGGTTTTGACTCCCGATGGAAGAGAATGAAGATGAAGAAAAGCGTGCCCTTTTTCTTCGTTCTTGGAGCTGACATCCGCCCGTCTCCTCTTGCATACAAAGGCAAATGGGCAGGACAAACCAACACCAACATCACGAAGCCTTCCAACATCACTCTGATAGAGCATCCGTTAATGCGTGCAGTGCCTGGGTTCGATCCCCAGTCAGAGAACTCAGCATAGAATGAAGTCAATCTAACTTTTCTTTTGCCTTGCGGATGAGTCTGACAATCGTTTGAAGTTTCCCATCCACCCGTAAAGTGGAGGAATGGTACCGTGTAGATTAGAACGCTTGCCTGGTAGGTAATTCGCCGATTCAGTGTAAACTATACTGTCATTACCCTACTCCTCTTTGGTGAGCATCTCTCGCGCGGCATCGCATAATGAGAATGCAGTGGTGCACAACTACCCACCCTGGTAGCAAAGAAGGTTAGCGAGTCACCAAAAAGATCCAGAGACGAAGCGTACGGACCCTAGTATGTCTCCATTCCAGTTTGTTTCTCAACACAACCATTTCCAACCCTCTGCGCGCGCACTATTCGACAGCATTGAACCAGGTACTCGGAGGAAAACTCGCTCTTTGGGCACTGGTCATAGCTAGCGATCGCTCATTAGTCTTCTCTTCGACCCGCCAAGTCAGATGAACGTACGGAGACAGATGCCCCATGCCATGACCCCGCCGTGTTCTTCACCCAGCAGGACGAGGTTGATCTGGACGGCCGCAGGAGAACGTCATTCTTGAGGGCGAGCGACTCGAACAGAGACTCGCTCCTCTGCAACGTCCTGCAAATCACGCTATGGTCACGCTCCGTAGCGACACTGAGACGCGCGTCACTATTAGCGAGAGCGAGCGGCGGACATTGACATTTGGAGGACGGGGTACGATTCCGTATATTCGTCCAACCGCGAACCGGATCCAAGTCGTCCAACTGCAACGCCGGGTCCCGCCATCAAAACACACGCCACCCCCACTGATGCATTTTTCCAGGCTATTCTTCCATCCAGCGAGCGACTGGCACAAAAAGCAACGTCGTCCCTAGCAAAACCAACTTGGCACCGAACTTGATAAGCAAGAGACGGTCCCGTTCGATTCGAAATGCGAGTACGTGGTTGTCGGTAGGGAACGTGGGTGATTGAAGGCGATACCATCTTCGCGATAGGAGTTCGTCCCTGCTTGGTATCCTATGAACGCTAGAGCCAAAATCGTGATGGTGTCAACGGGTGGTTGAGTGACATGCGGGTGAAAGAGACGCGACGTGACTGCCATTTTGGGAACTCGCCTTCTTCCTCCGCCTCAACATGATCCTTAGCTTCACTAGTCACTCCCTCACTTTCTCTTATCCCTACTATCCTGAAAGCACCGCTTATGTGGACTGGCTATCGGTATCGTCCATAGCAGCTGCTTTCACCAGAGACTGCGTCGTCCTTCTGTATGAATTTGGTTAACGGAACAGGACCCCGATCGCAGGACAGCGTTTTCATCACAAGGTACGTGTTTTTGACTCGACAGTCTGAATAGAACACTAATGAGTGCTAGTGAGCGCTTTCCCGACACATATTACTGCCAATTCGAAGGGTAGCTGGCGCCTATGTGCTTCGCCGGTGTCGATGAACGAGCAAGGCCGTCGAGTCATGTATGCTCGAATCGAGATGAGGATCGGAATAGATCCGGACTCTGGAGGTAGCATGCTTGTTGCGGGCTGGTGGCTTCTTGTGCGTTAGTCTTGTCGAGGTCAGCTGAGTATCTAGGCCAGCTGCTGTTAGTGACGTCAGAAGGCTGGAAATGTAGGACAGGTCTCTTCTGGCGATGGGTTTCTCGTCTTGATCATTGACCACAAAGAACACCAGCCTTATTCCACAGAGAGAGGGAAAAAAACATATGGAGGACATTGTCTTTCATCGGGAGCCGAACCCGGACCGAAGCTGTGTAAACTGGGAGAAGGCAATGGGCCTCGAAAGTCGACTCCCGGTCAGAGAATTATACGTGTGGGGATGTGAGTTCCTGAGAGGGGCAGTAGGATAGATACCACCCCTTCAACCTTCAATAAAAAATCGGGGACCCGGCAGCTGCCGCTACTGGATCTGGATCATAGCCACTTATTGCTGTTTGCAGAATAGTTGGCGTAGCTGCCTTTTTGGGCCTGGTTGCTTTTTTTTGGCGCGAAAGACTTTTCAGCTGTAGCTCGGTCAGTACATTAGATATTTGCTTGAAATAAGATATGTTTCGACATTTCCTGAAGCCCTTGAGGTGCCGGTGCAGTCAGAATTTTAATTTAGTCAATTCGAAAATTCTAGCCTGCTGTGAGGGCTCAGATCAACTTTTCAGCTGTATCTTGCCAACAACGGATGCTACGAAGATGCTCCAAGGGAGAAAGTCAATGTATTCATACAAGGCAAGATGCACAACAGCATTTTTGGTGCCAGAAAAATCATCGCGGTGTTAAATCAAGAGTTGCATGTTTCGACCCGGACCCTGACATCCTAAAGGAACAATAGGATGCCATCACAACTCCAATTCCATTGCATGCACCTCAGAAATGATACTCAAAAATTATCTCAGCTTACCATATGCTTACATCTGGTTACCTTCTCTCGCAGTGATGAAAATGTCAGTTATGCATGCCGAAATTTGAGGAACTCAAAACTTGCTCGCGAAACTTCAGAATTGGGGCTCGCATCTCGGAAATAGTGAGGGAATCACACACATACAAAATTCCATGTAATTTGATGGGGAAACGGAGAAGATATAACTGAAAAGTGATATTGCGACTCGACGGACAAAAAAAGCGATCGAGCCCAAAAAGGCAGCTGCGCCAACTATTCTGCAAACAGCAATAAAGACGGTCTCGGAGTCACGGTCGTCTCAGTGATTGCAAACAACGATGGCCACCTCGCACATTCTGTCCAAAAAATCTACACGATTAGAACGTGATACGTTCATTTTCTCGACAACGGCACCAACAAGATTGGTTCTTGGTGGGTATGACAATCAAGCCACCAGCACGACCTTTGACGAAATTTTACTTAGGACTGAATCAAAGCCTCACCCCGGTATCAAGCGCCACCCTCCACCGCTGGATACGCTTGATAGCTCGACGTATCTCACCATTTACCTTTCATCCAGTCACCATACGCCGATTCGGTATACTGTCATATGCAATTGAACTGAAAGGCGAAGAAATCTCAGCGGCTTCTACGGAATCACTTCCCGCTGGCAACTACGCCTGGTATTGGCCAGGTACTCCGTTAACTTTTACCTTTATACATATTCATTACCAAGTGCAGATGGCAAGCAAGCCTTCCCTGAAATCACCGCGTTTACGCAGCTTGCGCCATTTCCAGAAATGATGCCAGCCGGAAAGGATCTAGAGACCTTGGTATGGTTTTTCATTCACTTTATTCGTGCAAGCTCATCCTTAGGATTCGCCCGACGCCCAGTTTGATGTGGTACCCTCTGTGGCAGAAGCCGTCGTGCAAAGAGATCACCACCGGTGCTTCGTCACCGGTATCATGTCCCCGCCGGACGACGTAGGACTGATATGGGTATTCCCTCCGGACTTCTTTTACCTGGTAAGTCCATTGATACTCCATGAAACTTGGTGCTGACGATATCATAGTTATTCTACTATAAGACAGCTGAAGACCAGCCCCCACCCTGTCCCGAGTTCTTCAAGGTGGCATCCAATGCGGGATTCATGTACAAGCGTCTCATACCATTTTTTATCGGTAATGCTTTCAGCATTGATGTCGATGTAAGCCCTGACCCCTATTGCCATATGAACGCGCGTACTTACTTATTTCTTCGTCAGGACGGTCATCGTATCGTCGTCTTTCGAGACATGGGATCCGCCCAGTCACTGTTACCATCCCATATAGTCGGTAGAGACGGTGAGGGACTCCCAGCTGATAAATTTCTCAGAGAGCATTTTCGTGTCTCGATGCAGGTAAATCTCCTAGGCGGAGATATATGTGAAGACTACAACCACAATGACATCCTCGACATGATGGAGGAGTTGGGAGTTGAAGGAGAAGATTATGTAGAACCACCACCTTTGACCGATCCTAGATGGCAGACCGTGCTGGGGAAAGCAATTTTGGAGGATGTTCTGTTGTCTAAGGCTAGCGTGGCATGCCTAGATGACTTGGATGTGGATTGAAGTATCACGAGCCCATGCACCCTTTGTTCTGAGTCTATATAATACTATATTAGCGAGGAGCCTTGAAGTGTTGGATTGGTAGGGTAATATACATCGAAACACACGGTATAAGTCCGTATCTTTGAGCCACCGTAACAGGGATGGAAAGGTTACTTCAAAGATATCACGAACAAGTATCCGCTGTTCGGTCGTGTAGCAGGCTCTGTCGAAAGTGTCCTATTCCCATCGCCTACATACCACAGTCCAATTCTTGACAGTGCTTTGCAACTCAGGATCCAGGATAAGGTGTTAAGAGAGAAACACGTTGGATCTGTACGGACATTGTGCAATGTCACAAAGTGATCTAGTAAAGAAGAGGATCGGGTATTACGAACCTGCGAGAGCGACCACAGATGATCGTCCCGGACTATAGAACACATCCCGCTCCTTCCACAAGCATGTGGTACTCTTCTTCATCACAATTCCGCTTGACGGTTCGATATATAGCTAGTGCAGAATGACCGGTTTCTTCAATATCTCCCACTTCAGCTGGCAAAAGATCTTGAACCAACCTTCCCTACTGGTCGAAAGCGACTCATTCCCAAGATAGCCATCGAGCTGGTAGCAATGAAATGCGGGAAACATCCGGACCCAGAAACAAACAGACAGAACTGCAAAAAAAGTCCACCATTCCGAGAGCCCCCACTCAACTTGGGGAATTATTTCCCCTTCTGACTCGGAAGCTGAAAAGCAAGATTCGGGTCGTTAGGATATGACCTTATCTGAAGTTGTTTGAAAAAGACGATTCATAGGTGGACGCTATACATATTGTTAGTCTTTTCTTAGAACCCAATCAGACACGCTTATCTTTGGAGATCATACCACGAAGTCCATGTATACGCAAAGAACAGGTGTCGACAACGTCTTCGCCTCTCTACAGTGCACGAAAAAAAAAAAATCGAGCTGGCGTGCCATCCATATTCTCGGTTTCTGGCAGCGTTCAATCGTTAACTGTCACTGTACCATCCGAGATGATCGGAGTAACTTGTTCCCAAGGGAGTTCACGGAGGGTGCAGGACAAGGTTACGCCAGGACAGCGAGATCGCGGTCATTGTCGTGGTATAGCTCATACGTGTTTCTTCCTGAATCCCGGCAAAGAATACGGAGGAGGATAAGCCCGCGGGGAATGGAAGAAAGAGAATAATACTCAAGATTTTCAAATATCGTATGTCTGTCTCTGATAGTTTATGGGTTAGTACATGCAGCTGGGTTTGACTCCCAGTCATAGCGTCTTGATAGAGGTTCTGATTTTTTGTCTTGAACTTCTTTTTCAATTTTTGACTCTTGACTAGATCCCACTCACTAGGGTTGCGCACGAAACCCTGGGTTTTGACACACCGCGGTCTCGGGTAATTTACCTCCTCAGTCGACCCCTGCCTGGAGGTTCCGTGTCTAATTCACTGCATGTATAATCCTCTCAGTGATATACCCCAATGAGCTCTATCTTGCTCCTGCCATTTCTTCCTGAGCCACGGCACAAACGACTAGATGAGCACTTATAATTGCATGTAGAGAGAGAGAGGGAGAACCTCGCAACGTTACTGCTACGAATCCACCACAATCCAGGGGTGGTACCTCATAAGAAAGAACATCACGATGTGAGCTATCATCGCCTTCCCGTATGTGTCTCGACTTGGCAGTACCCATCACAGACCTTTAAATTAGTTCGGGTTCGACACCCGATGGAAGACGACAAAGATGAAGAAAAGCGTGCCAGTTGTTTCCCCTTTCTCCGGAAACGAAGATCGGCTGGTGCTTTTTGTCGTTCTCTTGCATAAAGAGTCAAATAGCCAGGACACCGCCGGAGGAGACCTGTCCTGCATAATGAAGCCTCCCAACACCACTCTGATGGAGCATTTGTTAATGCGTGCAGCGCCTGGGTTCGATCCCCAGTCAGAGAATAAGAAGTACAGTCTGTCCTTTTCCCCTGCGGATAAGTACTACAATCGTTTGAAGTTTCTTCGTCCACCCGAAGAATGGTATCAACTTAGAATGCCTGTCGGGTAGGTAAATCACCCGGAGAGGCGGCGTACATTATCATTATTATGATTCCTCTCTTGATAGCTCTTTTCGTGCGCATCTCTCCAAGCGGCATTACAGGCTTGAAATATAGTGATGCATGACTACCCACCCTGATAGCAGAGAAGGTTAGCGATCCATCCAAAGCTTTAGAGACGAGGCGTACTGACCCTAGTATGTCTCCAGTCCAATTTATCTTGATCTTGTATCTATCGACCTGCCCAACAGCCATTTCCAATCCGACGATTTCGAATCAGGACTGGGAGAGAAAGCCGGCCATTCATCGCCAGTTGGCACTGATAACGCGGTCATTTGTTCAGCTGGTGCTAGCTCATCAGTCCTCTCTCTGAATTGCCGAGTCACATACACGCACCCAGATGGATGGCTCAGAGCGCCCTGCGCCATGATCCTGACATTCTCTTCGCCCAGCAGGACGAGGCTGACCTGGACGGTCGCACGAATACATCATTCTTTTTCAGGGCGAGCGATTGCGATATCATTTCCTGCATAGACAAGTCGGCGCGATCCTGGTGAACGGCAGCGAGCCTAGAACGCACGAGGGAACGACCCGCTCCTCTCCAATGACCTGCAGAACATGCTATGCAGCACTGGAATGCGTGTTATCTAGAGTGAATGGCAGTCATCGGCATTCGAGGAACGATTCCGTATGTTAGTCTAGACGCGAAGAACCATGAACCAGTTTCAAGTCGTCCACGCAATGCCAGCTACTTCCGGGTCCAACTATCGAAGAACACGTCGTCTACGGTCTCTCCATGAGAATGTATCAGTGTGAGTGGCATTTTGTGCATAGTAGGGTTAGAAGAAAACAAGGGTGAGTGATGCGCAATGACGTTCATCCAGATGTTCATGTTGAGGCAGAAGAGAGGTGAGTTCCCAAATTGGCAGTTGCACCTTTCTCTCACCTGCATCATTTAACCATCGTCGACACCAACACGATTTTGGCGCCACCATTCACAGGATACCAAGGAGGGATGAGCTAGTGTCTGTACTAGGAGGAGGGACCCCCAAAGGAACAGTGAGTCGCAAAAAGCCCTGCACGCCTGCCAGTATGGAGAACGACAAACACCGATTTTGGAGGAGAGGCCGTCGATGAATGTACGACTCAGAGCTAGATGGTTGGCACATCCAAAGGTGGGAAGAGTGAAGAGGCCGGCTGGGTTTGGATTGGACGTGGAACCTCCGCGTGTCGCATCATGGGTTCTCGCGTTAGGGTGGTTAGACGACGAACGTCCTCTCCTTCGAATTCATCAATGATTCATCCCATCTATTCGTATCACCCTCCTATCCATGACCTCGACAACCCACCGGAGATGCGGACTATGTCTTGGAGGCGCTCATGAAGAGAAGGCGCTTGGGCTTTGAGAGTCGTTTAGACTAGAGGAGCTCGGTTTCGACATCTCTTTCCTGCGCTAGGCGGGCCGTTCGTCCATACCGCATTGTTCGTGTTCCTCCTTCGGCACCAGGCGGGGTCCGTGTAGTTCTCCCTGGGGACAGCGTTGTTTTTCATTGGACCGGGTAGAAGGGTACGTGCATCTGACTCGGCAGTCTGAAGAGAACACTGACGACTGAGTGCTAGCCTGACTCTTTTTACTACCAATGTGAGGGATGGCTGGTGGCGACTGTGTACACCGCCAATAGTGAGGGTCTTTAGGTCAGTATCCTTCATTCCCTAGTGAACCTATTCTAACTTTCATCCGGTATCAGCACGAGGAAGAGTTCTGACTACACGCAAAATGCGTCGTTTCCCTGCATGCAATGAAGAATATCGACTCGGGCGATTCCCTCGACTCTGTCAACCTTCGTCCGCACACAACTTAGCTTCGAGGAACAGGCGCCACTCGCTCCATAACGTCTGTATTGCACACCGGCATTCGGTGTTGCGTGAGAGGGTTCGACTCCCCGTCAGAAAATTCAGTATCCTTTCTCGGTAATTTTTTTGCTTTCCGTTTCGAGGTTACGGGTTGTCTCCCGCGCGCGGGAGGGCAAGATTCGTATACCTGTGACCGTAGGAGTAAAAACCTGTATCGACATGGGATGAGCTCTGACTGGGAATCGAACCCGGCTGTGTAGATATACTATCCGCAAACCTACTAGAGACTACATAATGGGATTGACGGACGGTACTCATCTGTAAGTCAGCACGCAGTATTATTCCCTGTCCAAACACGCTGCCTGGCTTGATATACATTCCCCTGGTTAACGATTGGCGTAGAGCCGCATCACGATTTGGAATGACTGGAGAGGTATGGAGAGATGATAGAGGCAAGGCAATTCTGCTATCTTCTCCTTGGCTTGAAGGTGGGTTTGAGGCGGAATATGCAATGAAATGCGATAACGGCTTGCGATCTTCCCAATGCATGATGGTACTTGGAGAAGACAACTCGCTATTGAAATCGTGATGGTATTTACAAAGTAGTGGGTGCTAAAATAAAAAATACGGATGTCCAAATCCGTGTAGTGAGATAGTTCGTCTGCACCACACAATGGCGGATTAACACGTCCACGAAGCCTACAACCGCCCCAGCAATTAGCACCCAACCCTCAAAAAAAAACTGAACCAAACACGCACATCTTTCATAGCACCAAGCGTTCCAACGCGGCAAGCCAAGATACTCAGCAATAATCACGAGATTGTAGCCTGCGCCTTGTAAGACCTCGAAAGCATGCGGGAGAACGGCGGTGCTAGTAGTTTCTAGGTGAACCACAGTTAGATGTAAAGTAAGAAGTGAGGCTGGCAACTACTCACCAACAGTCTCATGGTTCAGAGTCAAGATCGTGTTAGGCCGCTTAGCCACGGTGGATCGCAGAGTCTCCAGAACGATACGAGAAACTGAGAGGGAGAGAAAAGGAGAAATCACACTCTGATTACTTGCAAGACGTTATCGTTGGAACTGCTGAGTGGAGGTCGCATAAACGCGATTTTGACTCCGAGGATTTTCTCCAGGGTCGCTGCAAAGTCTGAGTTGGCAAATCCATTATCGATTGGCGAGGAACGTACTATGTGAACACTATCGACATCCCAAAATCAGAAATCTCATGCTATTGAGCTAAGCTAACATACCTTGGTCAGAGGGCAGCGTAACCAGATCTTTATGCGATCGTGTATACCTGTATACAAAGTCAACCAAATTCGCCATTCACCGGGGAGTAGATACTCACGAAGCGACCTGATGACCCTTCCAGATCGCTGCTACCTCCGCGTCTCCGTATATACATCCACTACCCTCACAACATTTACAGTTGGTCCAATCTGGACGGTTCGGGCGTGAGTTAGATCTGGTATGAGATGGTACAGACTAACGAGGAACGTCCCCCTTGGTGCCTTTTGCCGCTTGCATTGACGATGTTCTGCCTGGAGACCCGAAGCCGTGAGTGATGCTTCGAATAAGTCAGGTGTGAACGGCGTACAAATAGATGTCGTCCTACGCAGCGTCAATGTATGGTGCGAAGACTCGTTTATATACATACCAAAGTGAGAGCAGCGGTTTTCGGAACAGATCACACCACCACCGGACTGTCGTTCTGTGGTGCTGGTTTTGGCATTGGCACAAGGTCCCAATAAGGAACAGCCGGGTCCACTGGCAAGCTTGCCATGCGCTGTGGCCACAAGGCTCGTGGGGTGTGAAAGAGCGGTAGCAGCGGCCAATGCGAAGTGGAGGATAACATCTTGAAGTAGGTTGGGCTGAGGGAAGTTTGTATACGGAGACGAGGGAAGGCAATCGGGCCTTTTATTACTGCACATAACTGCTGCTCAGACATAAAAGGCAGTAATCACAGTCTAAGTTAGCGGTCAGCGCCTTTCTGAGGTCTCAGATCCCGAGGCGGTCGTCATAAGTAGCAAATATCTCGCCACTCGTGGGAGAAATCCCATGGAACTCTGACTATTTGGCGATTCTATGTCAAAACCACAGAAAGGTCTGACCGCCTCATAGCCAGGAGAAAGATATATCTGGCCCCGGGGGGTCGAAATAGAATTGGGATGTCAAGCCATCGAACCGTGTTATTGCAAATCGTGACGGCCGTGCTTCCGTTTGGGCTTACCTTGGACACTGGACAGGGAATGCTCAGCCTTCCCCCTACTGGGGCTAGAACCGACATCGACCTATTACCCCCCGCGCGTGTTGAGAGACAAGCAAAATTTCCCACACGCGTACGTATAATTTTCTGATAGGGGGTCGAACCCCTCTCTCGCATCAGTACCGAATGCCGATGTGAATCCAGACATATAGGACTTTGCTGTGTTGGTGATGTCTGCTAGCGTTCATTCCCAGACTCAGTTGTCTCTGAATCTATGGATCTCGAGCTTGAGCTGACAGCGTGACCAGGAAAGAGAGAGAGAGGCACGGATAAAGAAGGCTAATCGTCTAAATCAGGTTGTTTCATTCAGCTGCGGTACCGTACCGAGAACAAACAGGGATTGCGGTGTACGTTGCTTCCTCGAAGGTGCAGCGTTGGGGCCATCATAACTCTCTTCAGTATGCTAATACCGGATAAAAGTCAGAATAAGCTCACCAGAGATATGAAGGGGACTGACCTCGACAAGACTAGTGCACAAGGAGCCACCAAACCGAAACAAGCATCCCTATCTCCAAAGTGCAATCCCATTATTATCAGAGTCTCGATTTGAGCTCGACGGCCTTGCTCGTTCATCTACATCGGTGAGGTACATAGTAAGTGCCAGAAATCTTAGAATTGTACTAAAACCAGTCGGGCTAGCACCCACACTAGTGTTCTCTTCACTTGTCGAGTTAAAGACACGTACAAGCGTTGTTCTGCTATCGGGCCCTGCTGGATGATGCAGCCCCCGGTGAAAACAGCCGCTATGGATGATCTATGTAGTAGCCAGTCCGCATGAGTGGTGGTTTCAGCATGGTAGGGTTGGGAGAAAGCGAGGGAGAGTGATGCACAATGACGTCAATCATGTTGAGGAAGGTGAGTTCCCGAAATGGCAGTTGCGTCTTTTTCACTCGCGTCGTTCAACCACCCGTTGACACCAACACGTCTTTGGGATTCCTCTGTGCTGTTCACACGACCCTCCTATCGTGAAGATAGTATCGCCTTCAATAATCCACCTTCCCCATTAACGTCGCGTATTCGCATGTTGAACCGAACGGGACCGTCTTCTTGGTGCCAAGTTGGTTTTGCTGGAGGCGACGTTGCAATTTACAGCTGCTAGTCGCTCGCTCGCTAGATGGGAGATGACTAGGACTCACGAATAATAGCCTGTAAAATGCGCCAGAGTGTTGTGTATGCTTTGATGGTGAGACCCGGCGTTGCAGTTGGATGTCTTGAATCCAGTTCGCGGTTGGACGAACATAACATACGCAATCGTAACCCGCTTCTCCGAATGTCGAAGACCGCCACTCGCTCTCAATGACATGTGTTCAAGTGCTGCTACCGACCTTGTCCATAGCGTGATTTCCAGGACGTTGGAGAGGAGCCAGTCATTCCCATCTCTGCGTTTCTAGCGAGCTGCCGTTCATCAGGATCGCGCCGTACGATCTCTGCACCAGTCTATATCCCTCTGGAAGACGTGTGACTGTCCAGATCAACCTCGCCCTGCTAGGTGAACACTGAACAGAATGTCGAGATCATGACGTAGGGCGCTCCGTCTGGGTACGTGCATCTGACTTAGCAGTCCGGAGAAGAGACTAATGAGCGACCGCTAGCTACTACCAAGGCCCAAAGTGTGACTTTCCCTCTGAGTCCCTGGTTCAATGCCGTCGAATAGTGTGCACGTAGAGGGTTGGGAATGGAAGTTCGCGTTGAGGAACAAAATGGAATGGAGACATACTTGGGTCCGTACGCTTCGTCTCTGGATCTCTTTGGTGACTCGCTAACCTTTCTTTGCTATCAGGGGTGGGCTCTCGCGCACCATTGCGTTCTCATTATATGATGCTGCGCGGGAAGATGCTTACCAAAGAGGGGTAGGGAATCATGATAGTTTACGCCTACCCTGCGAATTACCTATCAGTGAAGCCTGCATTTTTTTGTTTTTTGTTTTGAGGAACGAAATCCAACACTGAGGAAATGCTTAATGCACGCCTCTTCAAGCAGTGTGGGACTCAAGCCAATGTTACCTGTGCCTACCTCTTGGCCGAAGGTTCGGGCGCAGAGGCTCGATACTCACTCAGTGAAGCCTTCTAACCTACACAATGCCATTTCTCCACTTTACAAGCGGGCGAGAAACGATTGTCGGACTCATCAGCATTGGCATGCGCAAGGAGAAAAACCTGGGTCCACATTCTCTATTCTCTGGCTGGGAATCGAACCCAGCATACGCGCACGCATTAACGAGTGCTTCATCAGAGTGCAGGGTGATGTTGGAAACCTGGGAATATGATAATAACATGGGATAGCGCTCGGTGGGCTTTCTGGTCATGACCATTTGCCTTGGTATTGAGTGACAAGTATGATAAAATGTACCAGCTGGTCTTGATGCTCATTTCCGGAGAACTCGGGGAAAAAATGGCACGCTTTTCTTCATCTTCATTCATATCCTACGCGACGTATACCAACTAGCGCAGGGATAAGGAGAGGGAGCCAAGTTTGGAGTCGGACGTGTCTGGCAGCCTCATGACTAAGAGATATAAAGAGAGGCATTTGCTATCGAACTGGTCCTAGTAAAGACTCAGGCTGCTTAAAAAAGGTGACCACACTGTGCTTGAACCCTATCGGCCTGCGCCCAAGTAAAGATAATGCTAGAAATCAAAATTTAAACGCAGGATGATGATGGTCTGACTAGTTAGGGTTGCACATGAACCGGTTAGTTACTGGCAACTTTTCCCCCATCAGACCGGATCGAAACATACACTGTGAGAAAACTTAAGGATCGGTAAAAAGCTGTAACTTATCCCCTGGAGGTTTTGTGCGACCCAGGACTAGGATTGCGCACGAAACCCCAGGTTTTGATACACCGGGGTTTCGGACTGGTAAGTTACCGGTTAGTTACTGGTATTTTACCTCCCCTCCCTGGAGGATTTTTCGTCGAGGTAACTTACCTGTCATGTGACAGATGTTTGAGCAAAATAATGCCATACTACTGGATGCATATTTGAGTTCTACGGAAAATTCACAGACCGGTGATCTTTATAAATGAATTACATTTCATTATATCAGGAAAATGTATAAAAACACGAAGACGGGAGTATCGGAAAAAATCTGCAATTACGACGCGTCAGTCATGTGATATTAGCATGTGATAGGTAAGTAACGGTAAAATACCGTATCAAACCACCCCCCCTTGGGGAGGGGTCAGTACAAAACCGTATTTTACACCCCCTGGAGGTTTCGTGCGCAACCCTACCCAGGACCCTGGGGCCTAACCTCCGCCAGAGTCAAGATAGTGCCAAAAAGAAATATTTGAAGGCGTAAACGCGAAATATCTCTCTGACTGGGAGTCGAACCCAGCTTTCGCGCGACCATCTAACATCAACTGGGTGACAGGCGCGTGTACTAACCGATATACTATCAGAGATTAATTCTTTTTCCAATAAGACCTAGGGACTACAAAGATTTAAAATACTTACCTTAAACTTCAACACGTTCCTTTCATCGCTCTCCCAACTCGATATTTACTTCCTCAAGGGATTGATGAAGATGCGGTAGTCCTCCATACCCCAGAGCTTTCATGAGAGGAGCAGAAACGGAAGAATAGTCGGTGTGGTTTTCAGGTTGTAAAAAGAGGACTCGGACGTTGAATATGTACTAGGTACGCCCATGGGTTGATAACTAGTAGGCCCAATTACTGAAACTATGGAATGATAGCGCCTCCTCTCTGTCTTCCACTCCCTCTTGCAGGCTTATCTTCCCTCTGGTTTCGTGTTCGTTGTCTTTATATGCTGAAGGGAGGAAACGTATGAATAGCACCACGACTAAGACCGCGACCTGTTCTTCCTATACCCTTGTCGCGCGCCATCTGGAGGTCCATCCCTGAGCTGTCGAATTGCCATCCTTGGGGAGGCGTGACTGTCCAGACAGATCGAATGCCGCCAGAAACCCAGGCTATGCGCGCCGTAGCTCTAGACGGTTTTCATCATGCAACGTGCACTGTAGAGAAGACCAGACTTCGGCGACACGCGTTCTTTGCGCGTATACCCGGGCTTCGTGGTGCGATCTCTAAAGGTAAGCGCATCCGACATAGTTCTAAGAAGAGACTCACAGTATATATAGCGTCCGCCTATGAATCGCCTTTTTCAACAACTCCAGACACGGTCCAATCCTAATGACCCGAATCTCATCGGAAGAGGAAGCAATTCGCCAAGTTGAGTGGGGGGGCTTTTGGAATGGCGGCCCTTCTCGCAGTTCTGCCCGTTTGTTTCTGGCCCCAGATAACGGGTGGTTCCCTCGCCTTTCCTTGCTACTAGCTCAATGGTTATCTTTGGACTGACTCACTTCCGATGAGGAGGGAGGATTGGTTCAGGAAATTTTGACGGCTGATGCTCGGCAAGGACGACAATGAAGACACCGGTCATCATGGACCAGCTATTCATAGAATTGCCAGGCGGACATGTACTGAAGAAGAGTACCACATGTTTGTGGAAGGGACGGTGTGTGTTCTTTTCTCTGGAACGATCATCTATGGTCGCTCTCACTGCAGCTTTTTAAAACCCCATCTTTGTCTAGATCAATATGTGACATTGCGCAAAGTCCGTACAGATCCAACGTGCTCCTCTCTCAACGCCTTATCCTAGATCCTGAGCTACAAAGCATCGTCAAACATTGGACTGTAGTATGTAGGCAACTATAACTGCTGGACGATGCGTTTCTAACACAGCCCACGGAATTGGCATCTACGTACTAATTTAAAACTGTCTTCCATTAATTGATTTCTATTATCAGCATACAATTGCATCGCGATACGAACGATCTTTTCTCCTTGATGATCCACCTGGATGGAATACACGTCAACGGGGAGGGAAAGTAGACTACCCAATGCCCGTTCCATGATTCTCCTTGTTCTCTTGCTTGTCTCCGACTCTGATTCATGGACCTGCCAGACATAGCTTTTACCCAATGTTCTTGGGACCGCACACCTATTTTGTCTTTGTCTTTGATACTTTGCAAAGAGAAGGACGAACGGCTCCGAGTTTGATGGCCCTTGGTCGTTCTCTTCCACGTTCATTCCGGGATTCCTGTTCTCCCGTAAAAGCTTGCTGGCAGTTTCTATCTTGGGAATAAACGACCTTCGACAAGCCTGGTACCGTGACAGTAAATTTTTGTTCGTGGTATTAATCCATCCCCGTTATGTTGGCTCAAAGAGAGAACTTGACAGGGATGACGCAGAGGAAACCAATCGCTGTACTCCTCGACGACTGGTATTTTGGATCAACCGCAGACCGAACTGTTGGACACGGATGATATACTCTGGAATGGAGAATAACAGCAAGAGTACGGCGTGCCCGTGGGTACGATGAAACTGACTTCTGCATGTCCACATTAATTGTCTGTAAAACAAGCACCGGCTGTTTCTGCGCCGGAATCTCAAACCGAGAAGAGGGGGGAGGCTAGAGGTCAGTGCGCTATTCTATGTTCTCACCGATCAGATGTGTAGCTGAGTCCCATCCTAGTACATCATTTCATCTTGGTTTAATTTATCAGCATATAATCGTGCCTGGACGAAAAGCCAAGTGTTCCTTCCTGAAAGATGACCTTCATCGACGCTCGAGAGCAACTGAAGGGCAAAGCGCGAACCAGAAGTAAAGTATCGTTGTCACCTGTTAGTGCGTTGCTGTATTGAAACCAAACCAATAGTTTTGAACAGTGAAGGGAGGACGATGATGTTTCGTTGTGATAAGATGACGACAGTGGGTATTTCTTTCTCTGTTGCAATTGTAACCAGGAACACGCAACTCACTCTTCCTGGTACCGTGACCAGCTTCCATGTGGTCTTGCTGGGAGATATCTGCTTCTTCGTGGTCCCGCAATTGAGGCTAAACCTTGCTGGCCTATCCCTCCAGTCTCAGCGAGTGATGATGAGAAACATCTGCGGTACCTCATGGCTCTGCAGCATGTGTTCTGTATAAGACCTTCGTGTAATGATTGGCAGATATAGTTAACTGCCTGCACTGCATCTTTTCAACAGTCATCTCTTTCTTTCTTTTTCTATTGCCCTCTTTCTGCATGGCTTTGGCACCTGTACAAATCCCGCTTCTTGGTGCCACGTTTGGGGTAATTCTCGTCGGGGCCATTCTTTCTGCTATGTGAGTTTCAACTCCGTCGGTCGACGGCCAACTGACGCACCACTGTGTATAGGCTATTCGGGGTGTCTAATCTTCAATCGCTCTGGTACTTCAAACAGTATCCAAATGACTGGTGGTTTTATCGAGTCGCCGTGCGTGCTTTGTATGTTTGTGCTTTCAAATGAAGTCTAAGGAATTTATTGAACAGGTTGCGGTCATTTGGTTAGCCGCCCGGGGTTCTAATTGACCTGAAACGTCTTCCTGATAACAAAGGACAGGATCCTAGATACATTAGATGTCGCGATTAGCACTCACGCGCTGTATTTCCTTCTCGTTGAGACTCGGATAGTGGGCAGGTTCCTCACTATGGATCAGCTTGAAATCATTTGGTACGCTATATGTTTGCTGCATTGTTTAACTGATTTTATCTGGCATGAAAGGAGCTGCAAAGTTTGTATTGTGATTGTAACGTTGAGACTGGTGGTTAACTTCTCGTCGACAGTTGCATATTCTTCTTGGAGTGCGTATTCTACCATATTGAGCCCAGTAGACGAAACTAACTTGTCATACTTCTCAGACTTTTTCAAAGTAGCTGTTCAAGTGTGCGTTACGTCAAAAATCTTAATTGCTTCATTGACTTGAAAGCTCGTCCCTGGTAGTGTATATGCAGTGCGGCTTTGGAAAGGTTTTTCATTGCTTCTTTGCCCTGACTCTTTGCTAACATTTACCGATATCCAGTCGGACAACACTTTCATAAAATCGTACCCTGGCTCGTTGTATGCTCATCTCACCGATTATCAACTGTTCGTTCATGCACCTTTCTCTTGTAGGTTCTCATTACTGCGTGCAATGCCGGTACGTGAACCTCGTATACCTTAGGGTTACATTGTTTCTGCAGCTATTATTTTCCATTCACTTCTTTAGGAACCGGAATATGTAAGTTCGGACTTCTCTTGCTCGCCCACGAGTGTCTCATATCCTCCTCCTCATCAGATCTAGTTCACGGAACGTAAGTCCAAGTTTGACGCTGCATATTTTCAAGGTCCAAGACACTTTCCACAGTTACGAGATCTCCGGCTTCTCCGAAGTCCCCACCATCAGAGTGAGCACATATCAATCACCATTTGGCTCGTATCTTATCTGATGTAGACTCCAATCATCGTGTTGTTCTCGACGAGTACAGCAGTTGATTTTATCATCGCCATCGCCATGTGTTACTATCTGAACAGAAGCAGGGCAGCTTCGATGTTCCCTAAGTCCGTAATCTAGCCAGTTCCTCTCTCAGGTTATGGCATTGATATCATGTAAACTCAGCACCATTGCGATGCTGGTTGCGCTGATGCGGCTGATTTGATATCTGGGCTGGTTACGAGGTGAATGTCAATCTTGGTACCCTTGCGACTGGCTCACAGTGGTACGCAGCATGTGCTCTACAGCTGTTCTTATAACGGTATTCCAATCACTATGTGCAATAGAATCTCAAGCTCATGGCCGACACAGTTTCTCGTTTGGCCCAATACACTCATATTCATTGGGATCGATTTCATGCTGCCAAGATGTCAGTCCTTCATCGTAGACCCACGAATTTGACACATTTATTATTTGCAGTGTTTATCAACTCTTTGTTAGCAATGTGTGTATCAAGCGCCATCATCGGGGACTCTCTGGTCACTTACTCCAGTGCCTAGGCTCAACGCACGAAAGGAACTCCGAAAGATTCAAGGCTCTCAGTTTTTGGAACCGAACGGTGACTCTCAGCTGAGACTTAAATCTAGATGCGAGTGCAATGGAGGAACGGAGATGGTATGCGGATCGCACACTCATTCAACGGCAACTGACAGACAGACTGCTAGCCCATCGTTATATCTATGAGGATTGAGTCGGAATCGGTTTAAACGTAAAATTGGGTTCAAACGTCTTACTATTGCAATGATTTGTAACATGCAAGCTGCTACACATAACAAAGGTGTTCTACACTAGGCCGATGTATCGTAGTAGGATATTATTGGAAACTTATTCCTTTCCTCGCCATCCACTTGCTGCAGTCCCGAATTCGAGCCAAGCTGGTTCTTCATAAGCCCTGGATTCCATAAGGGTGATTTTCCCCTCGGTATCTCGCTCCAAGCCTATGGTTATCTGATTAGCCCACGAAACTGTTTGTAGAGTCTTTATGAGTGCTCCGCATCTCTTGGCTATCTGACCCGTAGCATCGATGTCGATTTCGATAAGAAAGTGGACGCGAGCTAAACGAGGCGCTTCTGCCAGGTCAAATATCATGGTAAACTAATGAAAATTAAAACCTGTATAATTGGGTTTAATGATAGGAACCTACCTCATCGCCACTGCATGGCAGGAATAGTATCTCCTCTAGAGAACGGAATTCAGTCAGGTGAGAGAGAGCTGGCACATGTCCGCGCATCCAAAGAGCATCCCAGCGCGTTCCAAACCACAACGTTTTGAGCTTTCCAGTAGAAATCTTGTCAAGGATATAGTTTATATATGGCTTGCGTAGTGGAACTAATATGAGGAGCACTTCCAGATTGGGCAAAGATCCTTTAGGGGGCATCCATATGGCCTATGAATGATTGTGAGGAAAACAGAGTTAGCTAACGGTACGTACTGCGAACCAGCTGGCCACATCGTCGGCAGTACCAGTGCTCCGAAAATGATGGCTCTGTCGTTGGGCATGTCCATCGAAGATCGAGATGAGTCAAGAGATGTTGCTGCGATTCTGAAAGGGAGGAGATTCCATACAAAGTTCGCATGATCGTGGAATCAAAGGGAGTCCCTCGTGCCTCGATTATCTGCACGCCATCAACACGCGCATGTTCCAAAATGGAGCGACTGTAGATACGTTCAAACTTGACATACTTTAGAAAAGGCCGCGAGTAGTCCAAAGAGAAGGCATTAATGTTTAGCGAACACGCTGAGATAGAAAAACTTTCGAGCGCTGGCATTTTGAGGATGATCGGGACGATAATATTGGATAAACAGTTGCAGTTATGATTGTAGTGGTCATATTCGCATTCGACTGATGCATGAGTGACACCGACGAAACGAGGGAGCTGCTCTAGTAGGATTCTGGATATTTTGATGTCTGGGAAGCCACTGCAGCGAAATGAGATAGACCTGACTGAGTCGCGGCGGTTTTCATCGGAATAGGACAGAGCAAAAGTTAGAATAGAAGCTATGGCTCTCAGGAAGGGGTAAGGAGAGGGCGATGTTTATCTCTTGAAACGTTAAAGGACGGGCAATTGTAAGAAGGGTATAATTTCCAACAAGGGCCGAAGCTAGTGCTTCCTGCCATCCGTTTGTTTCCTCTTGCAACCCATTTGCAAGTTGCAAATAGGCAGGACATCACTGAAGGAGACCTAATCCAATATCATGAAGCCTTTCAACACCCACTCTGATAGAGCACTCGTTAATGCGTGCAGTGCCTGAGTTCAATCCCAGTCAGAGAATAGTATATTGAAGATTGAGGTTTTTTTTTTTTGCCTTGCGGATGAGTCCTACAACCGTTTACAATTCTCACCCATCCGCAAAATGTGGTATCAACACCATGTATCGAATTAGAACTGCCTGTCTCAGTTGGTAAATCACCTGGAGAGCGGGTATAAACTATGACGATAAAGCTATTGTTATGATTCCTTTTCTCATGCATAAATCTCCATGATGAGAACGCAGTGGTGTACGAGAACCCAGCCTGATTACAAAGAAGGTCAACGAGCCGCCAAAAAAAGATGAAGCGCACTGACCCAAATATGTCTCCATTCCAGTTTGTATTGAGGCTTGACTATCGACCCGCCCAACACAACCGCCAGGCCCGGGTGTACACTATTCTGCGGCATTTAACCAGTGACTCGGAGTTAGGAGTTGGTAGTAGCTAGCATTCGCTTGTTAGTCCTCTCTTCGAACTAACAAATCAAACAAAACGTACCTGCACAGATGCCCCCATGCTACGATTCCGCCATTTTCTCCACCCAGGAGGACAAGGCTGATCTGGACGCACGGTACAGAGACAGTGCCATTTCCCGCATGGACAGGTCAGCACGATCCCAATGAACGGTAGCTAACACGAAGATGGGAACAATCTGTTCTCTTCTCCAACGACTTGTAAATCACGCTACGGACAAAAGGTTGGTAGTCGCATGAGGACGCGTGTTATTAGGAGCGAACAGATTCCGTATGTTCGAAGAACCACAAACCAGATACAAGTCGTCCAACTGCTACCTCCAGGTCGCGCCATCACGCGCACGTCTCTCCATGAAGATGGTGTGTGAGTGGGTGGTAAGGTCGGGAGAAAGCAAGGGGAGAGTGACCATGTTGAGGGCGATGAGTTCCCAAAATGGTGACAGTCACGTCTCTTTCACCCGCACGGTTTTGGCACCGACATTCACAGGATACCAAAACGAACGAACTAGTGTCTGTACCAGGAAAGGGTGGGTGATTGCAAAAATCCTGCCTACCCCAAAGTGAACGAAACTCGTGAGACCATTCTCAAGCCTATAAGCTCCAATAGGACATCGATTAACACGCCCACACGGACGAAAACTGGGTTCGACTCCCAATCAGAGCATATTATGCAACACGTAACCTTTTTTCCCTTCCTGCAAGGTCTACCATCTACGTGCAGTAGGATTGCGTATTGCGGAACAAGGAGATCATGCACATGTTTGCAAGAGACAACTATTAATATTGTACTCATTCTCTAGCCAAGATAACACCAGGGGTTCAACTCCCACTTGGGACGTACCAAGGTACCTGATGATGACTACAATACAAGGAAGCGCGTGGAGTGTACGATCCCGATGAGTGATCTATAGTGAAGGTGTGTGTTCTCGAGGGTGCCAAGGTCCTTTTTCGTGAGGGCGATGTGGATGAGGACACGACGGCATGAGAAGGAAGACACTGAAACCACTAAACAACTCGGACCTGCCCTTTGCTTAGAAGACATATCAGGTCCCACCCTTGAGCACGTCTTCTCATGGAACCTGCTGGCTCGTCGAAATGATGGATGCTCTGAACTTGGTATCAGAACCATCCCTGAGTCGTCTCTTCTCGTAAATGGCATAGAGACATATAACGGATTTAATTTGACACGAGTGTTGAGGATGATGATGAAGAGGGCCCGAGATACGCTAGCCATCTTCAACTGATCTTGATATTAGTTTGGACCTATACTGGAGAAAAAGGAGGGAAGGCAAAGAATCCATGGTATTAGCTAGTAACGGATCGGTCAGTCTAATCCACCAAGCGGAGGACGATATACTCACATGGGGATTCTATCTCCTCTGACTACCCATAGAGCGAAGTCTTGAATCAAAAGAGAAGGGGTGTCGGCTGCGAAGCGGGACTGGGATGGTAGCGAGCATCTCCTTGCACACGGATGAGCATGAGTTCCCGTGGCAATTTCGAATCACTCAACTGCGCAACTGGCTTTCCCTCCTATCCTTCCATGGACCATCATATTTCCAGGCTCCTTGTCCTCCGTGTATTGGAGCCATCTCGCCATCCAAGCGCTACTGGGCATTGGTAGTGGCTAGCACTCGCTCATTAGTCCTTTGCCGAGTCGCGTGCACATGCGACTTGGAGCACCCTACGCCATGATCCCGTCACCGAGGTTGGTTGCATGTCTTCCAGAGGGTACGCGATCGGCAGCTGGCCTGGAACACACGAAGATGGGAATGACCCGCTCCTCTCCAACGATCTGCAAATCATGATATGGACAAGGTCTGGATGCGTGTTATGAAGAGCGAGTGGTCAAGGACAGAGTACGATTCCATATGCTCGTCCGACAGCGAACTGGATCCAGATAGCCCAACTGCAACGCCGGCAATGACGTCGATCATGTTGAGGCGGAGGAGCGAGGCGAGTTCCCAAAATGGCAGTCGTGTCTCTTCGCTTCGTGGATGAGTTGGTGTCTGTGCCAGGAGGAGGAAACCATCAATCGCCAAAAAACCTGCGTGCCTGCGAGCATGGAGAACGACAAGCGCCAATTCTGGAGGAGACACTGTCGATGGATACGCATGCCAGGTGGGAGGCGGAGGAGCGAAGAAGACGGCCGGATTTGGATTGGCATTGCACACATCTTTCTCTGTGCTCTCCACCCCATTGCCTGGACAAAAATCCTTCGCCGATAGCCCTACCGACACCCTGTTACAGTGGCAGACCGGAACTGCTGGGTGATAATGGAGTAGGGTAGGATTCTAAGGATGTCAGCCCGGGGAGGATAGCCCCTCCAGTACAAGATATGGTGGTCTGATTCGTCTGAAGAGGTGCACAAATCGAGATGAGGATCGATATGGACTTGTCTGAAGGTTGTTGGTTCTGCGCGCGTGGGTCTTTAGGTCAGCCTCCTCATGCATCTCTCCACTGAGCCGGCACGCCACACCACAGAAAAAGCGTAAAATATATGAACATGTATATACCAAAATCACTGTTGAGAAAGCTCATCGAAGAGATGAATGGTACTGACCTAAAGTCCCACGTGCCAGCCCGAAATTTGCACGCACCCTCCATACCGACCCTCATCTCGATTTGATACTCGACGATCATCGTAGTCGACGCCAGCCATCGTCTCGCATGGAGGGACTTATCCTCCCCGTGCGTGGACAGTCGACCATACACCGTTCCGAGCGACTGGCACAGAGACGATGTAAAAAGCGCGATGTGGACGAACGACTCGCCTACTAAGCGCGAGAAAGGGGTGTCAAAGCTGACCTCTCCTTCAGTCTAAAGCTGATGGCCTCTCCATTCGCGTACACGATGTCGGAACGTGGGTTGTTGAGGGTGAGCAGAAGAGTGGTGCGAAGGATATTCGACGAATCACGAGTGAATTTGGTGTAGACGCGAGAGGCCATGGCGCACGGAGGTTCCACGACCCCTCCCAATCAGCATACACCGTCTCTCCACGAGACCTGCCACTCGTAAATCCACCAACAACGCCTCTCTCTCAGGATTGGTGCATCTCCGACGTCTTCCACGCACTTGGGCGACTGGCAGCTTTCCCCTCTCCTCCGTTCGATTTGGTGTTGGGAATTTGGAGAGGATCATTGAATCGCGCTGTTGATTATGACGATAGGGTGCAGGGGGCTGGTTTGTGGAACAGGGTAAGCTGGAATGAGAGTGCATACACGCGTGAGGTTTGTGCTGAGAGAGAGAATGGAACGGGTGAAGGTGAATCGCCTAATCAGGTCTTTTCATTTCGTTGTATACAGCGCCTGCAGGGAAGGTCTCTCCGTGACCGTCCATCTTTATACCTCATAACTCTCCTCGTGCACCTGAAGCTGATATCAGAAAAAAAGTCAGAGTAAGCTCACAGGAGAGACAAAGAGTACCAGTACTGACCTAAAGTCCTGCCAGCCCGAAACCAGCATCCTACCTCCAGAGTCCGAGTCCACAACGACCTTCAGCAGCGTACACAGTCGACGCCAGCCATCCTTCAGCGCTAGCATCGGCAGTAAAATGAGTGGGGCTAGCGTTCATTCATTAGTGCTCCCTTCAAACCTCCGAGTCAAACACACGCACCTTGCACGGACATCTTCAGAATCCTACTCCGTTATCACGGCGCACTCCCGATATCTGACGCTGGCAAAAACAGAGCGACGCCTCTGCTACAAACAGAAGCCATACAAGAACGAACGTATCGTCTCCCGTTTGAGCAACTGGCTGTAAATAGCAACGTCGTCCCCAGGAAAACTGCACGAACCCAACTTGGCGCCGAAGGAGGGATACGAATGGCGCTCGCCTAGCGCAGGAAAGGGATGTTGAAACTGCGCTCCTGTTCGTCTAAACGACTCTCGAAGCCAAAGACCCCTCTCAGAGCATGCTCAGCCATGACGCGACGCACAGAGACTCCACGCCCAGTCCAAATTTATCCAATTCTCTTCTCTCTTCCAGGCCACCCATACGCCGTCTAGCTCGCGTGTTCATCAACTGCTTTTCTCCAAAATCGATGCTTGTCGTTTTCTGGCATACTGGTTTTTTTTGGATCCTTCCTCTCGGTACAGTTCGTCCCTCTTTGGCATCCGAGTCTTGTCAACGTTGGTGCTGAAATCGTGGTGGTGTCACAGGCTGGTTGATGAACGTAACGGGGCAGAAGTGAAAGAGACGCGATGTGACTACCATTTTGGGAACTCATCTCGTTCCTCCGCCTCGACGTCATCGCGCACCACTCTCCCCTGCTATCTTCTAACCCTACCATCCTCAAAACACCACCCACTCAATGTATGCTTTGATAGTAGGAGCCGGCATTGCAGTTGGGCTATCTGGATCCAGTTCGTGGTCAGACGAACACGTACTCCGTCCTCTAAATGTCGATGACCGCCACTTGCTCTCGATAACACGCGTCCAGACCTTGTCCATAGCGTGGTTTGCAGGCCGTGAATCAGGATTCAGGATCCCGTACTAGTCGGTCACCCTCTGGAAGACATGCGACCGTCCAGATCAACCTCGGTGACGTGATCATGGCGTAGGGTGCTCTGAGTCGTGCGTGCACGCGACTCGGCAAAGAACTAATGAGCAAACGCTAGCTACCACAAATGCCCGGTACCAGCGACAGTGCTTGGATGGCGAGATGGCTCCAATACCCGGAGGACAAGGAGCTTAGCAATACGATGGTCCACGGGAGAATGCATGGTTGGGAGGGAAAGCCAGTCGCGCGGTTGAGAGGGTAGCATGTTTAACTTTAGAGCACCCAATGCATGTCGTTCGGGATCAATCGCTGTCGTGTCATTGCAAGTCCGAAGCTTCATTCTCACCCCGTCAACATTGGTGACCCGGGAACTCATGCTCACCGTACATGATGAGGAGATGCTCGCTATCATCCCAGCTCCGTTTCGCAGCTGATACCCCTTCTCTTTTGGTTCAAGATTTCGCTCTATGGGTAGTCAGAGGAGATAGAGTCTCCATGTGAGTATATCGTTCTCCACTTATTGGATTAGGCAGACGGGACCGTTACTAGCTAATACCGTAGATTCTTCGCCTTCCCTCCTTTCTCTCCAGCCTAGGTCCAAAACAGTAATCGGACTCGGAGTCCAGACAAATACGTTCTGAGCGGAAGTCGAACCCACATGTTCCTGCATCAATCAACAGAGCAGGGAGGAAAGGAGTTGGGAGGTACGCTCCATTCGACTTGGCTCTGGAATGTGATTCACAGGTTCCCATGCAGGAGACCCCATATACGTCACTTGCCCAAATTCATCTCACGGACGCATTGAAAGAGAGGTTCATGCTCAAGGTTTGATATGATATCTTGACCTGCACGGGAAGAAGAAAAGAGCGTGTTTTGTGAGCTCTTGTGCTCGTTTATCGTTTGCATAGGATCGCGGTCTTGTGAGTCCAATTTTAAGAAAAAGACGTTCGCTCACACATGGAGAGATGGTGTGTACCTTGACGGTGGGACCCTGGCATCGCAATTGGGCTATTTGAATTCTCTCCTGCCACCCTCCAAGTCGATAACACGCGTTCCTCGTCCTTGTGATAAAGGGGAGCGGGCATTTCTCATCTTCATGTAGTCGCTGTTCAGTGTTCGTCAAGATTCCGCCGACTTTAGTTCAACATGCAGTTGTCGTTGGAAATAACATTATCTTTGTATTGATTGCTTGCCTTCTGGAAGGATGTGTGGCCAGAGGATTGGAAATAGTTGTATGGAGACATACCTGAGTCAGTATTCGTCGTCTCTCCTTGATGAACCTATTCTGACCTTTTTTTTTCGCTATCAGGATGGGTTCTCGCGCGTGCATCTCTACGTTCTCATCACATGGAGAGTAATAACAGAGGTTTACGCCGACTCGGGCCGCAACGGCTTACCTACCAGAAGGTGTCCTAAATCCTAATTTACGTGGTGCCATTTCTCCACATTGATATCATTTCACAGGTGGATGAGAAACGATTTAGGACTCAGTACATCTTACTGTCTTATTCTCTGACTTGGGGGTCGAACCTAGTATACATACGCATCAACGAGTGATGTTGGAAGGCTAGGGATATAAGACAAGTCGGTGGTAAGTTTCTCGCCTTGTTCATTTAAACGAACGGACGACAAAACGCACTAGCTGATTCTCATGCTTCTGCCGGAGCAAGAGGCAAAACACAAACAAGATTTCATCTGCTATTGTCTTTCATCGGGAATTGAACCCGGACCGAACCTGTATAATGGGTACTCCAAGCTGAGACACGAGTTGCAAGTGTACCAGCTAGGGGAAAGGTACTGGACAGGGGATACTTGGCTTTCTTCCTGCTTGGGCTGGAACCGAACGTCGACCAGTTACCTCTCGCGCGTGTTGAGAGACAAAAGCAAAAATTCCCACACACGTACGTTTAATTCTCTGACAGGGAGTCAAACCCTCTCGTACCCGCACCCATAATCCAGCCACATAGGAAAACTTTGCTAGCTCTGTTCGTCAGCCAACGCTCCCTGACTCGCTTATCTCTGAATCTATGATGTTGAACAAAGCGTGAATGCGTGGAGTTTGGGGGGACAAGGGCCCTGAGAGAGAGACACGGCCCACCGTTCACGAGTGAAGAAGGGTAATGGCCTGACTCGACTTTCTTCATTCGGCTATGGTGTACAGGGAAATGATGTACTTTGCCTCGTTAAAGACGCAACATCGGCTTTCATAACTCTCTTCATCGTGCTGATACCAGATAAAAGTCAGAATAAGCTCATCGGACATATGAAGGGTACTGACCTCGACAAGCCCAGCGCATACGGAATCATCGACCAAAACAAGCAGGCTACCCTCAGAGCCCAAGCCCATTCCGATCTTCATCTCAATTCAAGCATACACTACTCGACGGCCTTGCTCGTTTATCGACATCGGCAAGGTACATAGTCGGCGCCAGCCGTCCTTTGAACTGGCATAAAAATGTGTCGAGCTAGCACTCATTAGCGCTCTCTTCATACCCGCCGAGTTAAAAACGCGTACCTTGCGGTGAAAACAGTCCTGCGATCGGGGTCCTGTCCGGTTAGCCAAATTCATCCAGAAGGACGACGCAGTCTCCGCCGAAAACAGCTGCTATAGACGATACCGATAGCCAGTCTGCATGAGCGGTGCTTTCAGGATAGTAGGGCTGAGGGAGAGTGGCCAGTGAAGCTAAGGATCACGTTGAGGCGGAGGAACGAGGCGAGTTCCCAAAATAGCAGTCACGTCGCGTCTCTTTCACCCGCATGTCACTCAACCACCCGTTGATACCATCATGATTTTGGCTCTAGCGTTCATATAAGATATCAAGCAGGGACGAACTCCTATCGCGAAGACGGTCTCGCCTTCAATAACCCACGTTTCCTACCGACAACCACGTACTCGCATTTCGAATCGAACGGGACCGTCTCTTGCTTATCAAGTTCGGTGCCAAGTTGGTTTTACTAGGGACGACATTGCTTTTTGTGCCAGTCGCTCGCTTGATGGAAGAATATCCTAGAAAAATGCATCAGAGGGTGGTGTGTGTTTTGATGGTGGGACCCGGCGTTGCAGTTGGACGACTTGGATCCGGTTCGCGGTTGGACGAACATACGGAATCGTACCCCCTCCTCCGAATGTAAATGTCCGCCGCTCGCTCTCGCTAACAGTGACCCGCGCCTCAGCGCTGCTACCAACCTTGTCCATAGCGTGATTTGCAGGACGTTGCAGAGGAGCGAGTCTCTGTTCGAGTCGCTCGCCCTCAAGAATGACGTTCTCCTGCGGCCGTCCGGATCAACCTCGTCCTGCTGGGTGAAGAACACGGCGGGGTCATAGCATGGGGCATCTGTCTCCGTACGTTCATCACACTTGGAGGGTCGAAGAGAAGACTAATGAGCGATTGCTAGGTACTACCAATGCCCAAAGTACGACTTTCCCTCCCAGTCCCTGGTCCAATGCCATCGGATAGTGCGTGCGCAGAAGAGTGGAAATGATTAGCGTTGAGGAACAAAACGGAATGGAGACATACTAGGGTGAGTACGCTTCCGTCTCTGGATGACTTGCTAACCTTCTTTGCTATCAGGGGGGTAGTCGTGTACCATTACGTTCTCATTATGCGATGCCACGCAGAAAGATGCGCACCAAAGAGGGGGTAGGGTAATAGTAGTATAGTTTACGCCGAATCGGCGAATTACCTACCAGGCAGGCGTTCTAATCTACATCGTGCCATCTCTCCGTTCTACGGGTGGACAAGAAACCATTGTCCCGGGACGACGGACTCATCGACATGCGTAAGGGGAAAAAAGCTACGTCTAGACTTCGTACCTTCTCTTATTCTCTGGCTGGGGATCGAACCCAGCATACGCATGCGCATTAACGAGTGCTTCATCAGAGTGATGTTGGAATCCAGAGTATGATCGTAATATACCATGCCGCCGGCAGTAGGTTTTCTTGTCCTGGTCATTTGCCTTTGTACGCAAGAGGACTAGCTGATCCTCGAGAGAGGAAAAAAAACTGGCACGCTTTTCTTCATCTTCATTGTCTTCCACCGGGAGTCGAACCCGAACTCAAGGTCTAAGTGTAATGTGTACTCCAAGTCGAGACACTTAAGGGATGTGTAGCTACCACTAGGTTCCCAAAGCGAGTCTCGTCTTTCCAACCCAGCAACTCAGCTGCCCTCAATCCGAGTCGCACCCTGAGGAATACAGAGAGGCAGCCAAGTTTGGAGTCGAACGTGTCTGACAATCCCATCCAGTCATTTGTAGAGGTTCGGACATAGATAATGCTTGAGAGGCCTCTTTGCATTGAACCCGTCCTGAGTCAAGACTCAAGACTCAAACTGCAAGTTAAGAAAGGTGTTACTCCCCCCCCCCCCTCCTTCTCTGGAGGTTTCGTGCGCATTGCGCAACCCTAGCGCTGCTTTGGCCCCAGGCGGCCGCCCAAGTCAAGATCAAGATAACATCAAAAAACATTAGTATAGCCACCAATCTCATCTCTCTGACTGGGAGTCGAACCTAGCTTTTGCGCGACCAAACTCTAAGCATCATGAAGATGACAGGCACGTGTACTAACCGATATACTATCAGAGATGCTGCAAATGGGTTTCAATAAGATTTAGAACCCACAGATATTTCACATAATTCTTACCTTCAACTAGTGCTGCCTCCCAACTCGGTATTTACTTCCTCAAGGGGTTAATGAAGATGTGGTAGTCCTCCATTCTCGAGAGCTTCCATGGTGGGAACAGAAACGGAAGGGCAGTCAGTGTGGTTTTCAGTTCATGGTTGGAAAAGGAGGACATTGAATACGTACTTGGCGGGTACGTGCATCTGGTTTGATAACTGGACAATTGCTGAGACTATGGAATAATAGCACCTTTTCTGTCTTCCATTCCCTCTGATCTTATGCTCTTTGCCTCCATATGCCTGAAGGGAGGGAACACGTACAAATAACACCAGGACTATGATCGCGACCTCGTTCCTTGTTATATGCCCTCCCTGAGCTGCCAAATCGCCATCGTCAGGAACATATTACTTCAATCATATCAGATGGAAAGGCGACAGTTAGCATATGAACACTGCCAGAAACGCAGACTTTGTACACGTCAGCTCAAGACGATTTTCGTTGTCACGCTCCACTGTAGAGAAGACCAGACGTCAGCGATACCTGTTCTTTGTGTATACCCGGGCTTCTCTGCCTGTTCATTTCTAGCCTTAGATAACAGGTGGATGTTTCCCACTTTCCATTGCTACCAGCTCAATGCCTACGGGTCGCTTCCGATGAGGAGAGGCCAGTGGGAATGTGCTGTTGAAGATGTTGCAGAAATCGGTTGTTCTGGACCAGCTAAACATAGAGTTGTCAGGCAGACGGTTTATGAAGAAGAGCAACACATGTTCATGGAAGGTAAGGTATGTGTTCCGTTGTGCAGAACGATCATTTATGGTTACTCTCGCAGCTTTTTAATACCCCGTCTTTTTCTAGATCGATATGTGGCATTGCATACTGTAACGTGCTCCTCTCTCTCAACACCTTATCCCGGATCCTTAGTTGCAAAGCACCATCAAGCATTGGACTTTGGTATGTAGACGGCTCTGACTGCTGGCATGTTTACAATACTCGGCCGACAAAATTGGCGTTCTTCATCTAATTTAAAACTGTCTTCCATTAATTGATTTCTATTATCAGCATACAATTGTATCACCTCCTTGAGCGGTACGAACAATCTTTTCTCCTTGATGATCCACCTGGATGGAATACACGTCAACGGGGAAGGAAAGTAGACTACCCGATGCCCGCTCCCTGATTATCCTCGTCTCTTTGCTGGTTTGCGGACGTGCCAGACATCGTTTCTACTCAATCTTACTGGAACCGCACATCTGTTTTGTCTTTGCCTTTGATACTTCTCACAGGGAAGGACGAACGGCTCCGAGTTTGATGGCCCTTGGTCGTTCTCTTCCACGTTCATTCCGGTTTTCCTGTTCTCCCGTAAAAGCTTGTTGGAAGTTTCTATCTTGGGAATAAGCGACTTTCGACAAGCCTGGTACGGTAAATGTTTGTTCGTGATATTAATCCATCCCCGTTACGTTGGCTGAAAGAGAGAACTTGACAGAGATGACACGGAAGGAATCACCCGGCGTGCTCCTCGGTACTAACTGGTTCCGAGTCCTATGAATATAGGTATCGGTTATTATGCCAGTTTGGATTATCGTGGGAAAATCTATTCGAGGTATCAAACCTTATCGGGTTTTGCCGACTCGCCCACCTGGCCTTACCGTGGGAATATTTCTATTCAATGCCGTCTTTATCCGCTTGCCTGACCCGTTACTTTCCGTTTTGCTTCCACTGTTTCACATACTCGCTTTCTTCCTCTTCCGCCCGGTTTCTTTCTTTCTTTCTTCTCATTCGACTTTCATTTTTTGCTTTCTTTTTCCGTCTTTCTCTCTTATATTCTCGTCATTTCTTTCTATTCTTCCTCATCGCCCCATAAATCAGCTCGTTCGTCATCTCTACTTCGTCTATTTCCACGTAGCTTACTCTGTCATTCCAATATCTCTTTCTTTCTCTCCTTCGAAATGTGCCTCCGCCTCCGCCTTTTCCCCTTCTGCTCTGTACCTTACCGTCTCTCTCCTGTGCTTGCCTCCCATCTCTATCTCTTCCTCTTCGTACTCGAACCCGATTCGTCGTTTCATCTTCGGCGTGCGTTGTGGGTCCTTGTCACTCGCAACACTCTTGTTCTTCGCAGTGTTCTGAAATAATGTTAATTTGTGTGTTTATTTGTTCATTGCTCGTGGCTTACCGCAGTGTGGTCGCAATATCATTTTCATCCTTATGTGGTCTCCTCAGCACTTCACGAATACGACGGAGCATCGCGCTTCCACTATGTCGCCTATCCTGAACATATGTGGCCTCGGTTGGCTGGTATTGTTTATTATGGAGCACGACACTTCACCGCGCGATTTGTAGATGCAGAGAACCAAGTATGGTTTAACGACGGCATTGCATTAGGTAGACATTCGCTACATGAAGGTCATATTGACGACGTCAACATGATGTGAGACAAGACGGGCAAAGACCGTGACATGTTCATATACAGGCAGGCCAATATATGAAAACTGGTGTGCCCGACGGAAAGAAAATTCATAGGATTCGGACACGCCACGCAGATGCGTTGGCCCTCACCCCACTAGTACTTTGGATCAACCACAGACCGAACTGTTAGGCGCGGATGATATACTCTGGAATGGAGGATAACAACAAGAGTACTGTGTGCCCGTGGGTGCGGTGAAGCTGACTTCTGCTATGCAACTTCTCATTTCGATGTACGTGCATGCCCACATTGATTGTCTGTAAAACAAGCACCGGCTGTTTCTGCGCCGGAATCTCAAGCCGAAAAGAGGGGGGAGGCTAGAGGTCAGTGCGCTATTCTATGTTCTCACCGATCAGATGTGTAGCTGGGTCCCATCCTAGTACATCATTTCATCTTGGTTTAATTTATCAGCATATAATCGTGCCTGGACGAAATGCCAAGTGTTCCTTTCTGAAAGATGACCTTCATCGACGCTCGAGAGCAACTGAAGGGCAAAGCGCGAACCAGAGGTAATGTGTCGTTTCCACCTGTTAGTGCGTTGTTGTATTGAAACCAAACCAATAGTTTTGAACAGTGAAGGGAGGACGACGATGTTTCGTTGCGATAAGATGAAGACAGTGGGTATTGCCTTCTCTGCTGCAATTTGTACACCAGGAACACGCAACTCACTCTTCCTGGTACCGTGACCAGCTGCCATGTGGTCTTGCTGGGAGATATCTGCTTCTTCGCGGTCCCGCAATTGAGGCTAAACCTCCCTCGAGTCTCAGCGAGTGATGATGAGAAACATCTGCGGTACCTCATGGCTCTGCAGCATGTGTTCTGTATAAGACCTTCGTGTAATGATCGGCAGATAACAGCCATCTCTTCCCTTCTTTCTCTCTCACTTCTCCTCATTCTGCATGGCTTTGACACCTGCACAAATCCCGCTTCTTGGTGCCACGTTTGGGGTAATTCTCGTCGGGGCCATTCTTTCTGCTATGTGAGCTTCAATTTCGTCAGTCGACGGCCAACTGACGAACCACGGGTGCATAGTCTATTCGGGGTATCCAATCTTCAGTCGCTCTGGTACTTCAAGCGGTACCCAAATGACTGGTGGTTCTATCGAGTCGCTGTATGTGCTTTATATGTTTGTACTCTCAAACCAAGTCTAAGGAATTTATTGAACAGGTTGCGGTCATTTGGTTAGCCACCCAGGGTTCTAATCGATCTGCAACGTCTCCCTGATAACAAAGTACAGGGTCCTAGATACACTAGATGTCGCAATTAGCACCCACGCATTATATTTCCTTCTCGTCGAGACTCGGATAGTGGGCAGATTCCTCACTATGGATGAGCTTGAAATCATTTGGTACGCTATATGCTCGCTGTATCGTTTCATTGACTTGATCTGGCATGAAAGGAGCTGCAAGGTTTGTATTATGGTCGTTTCATTGTGGCTGGTGGTTGACTTCTCGTCAACAGTTGCATATTCTTCTTGGAGTGCGTATTCTACCATCCTAAGTGCACTAGACGAAACTAAAATGCTATACTGCTCAGACTTTTTTCAAAGTAGCCGTCCAAATGTGCGTTACTATCTAAAATCTTGGTTACTTCATTAACTTGAAGGCTCGTCCCTGGCAGTGTATATGCTGTGCGGCTTTGGAAAGGTTTTCCATTGCTTCGTTTCGCTGGCTCCTTGCTAACAGTTACCGATATCCAGTCCGACAACACTTTCACAGAGTCGTGCCCTGGTTTGTTGTACGCTCATCCTCACCAGTTGTTGGATGTTCTTTTCACGCGTCTTTCTCTTGTAGGCTCTCATCACTGCTTGCAATGCCGGTACGTGAACCTCGGATGCCTTAGTATTACTTTGTCTCTGCAGCTATCATTTTCCATTCACTTCCGTAGGAACCGGAATATGTAAGTTCGGACTTCTCTTGCTCGCCCACGAGTATCTCATATCCTCCTCATCATCAGATCTAGTTCACGGAACGTAAGTCCAAGTTTGACGCTGTTTATTTTCAAGGTCCAAGATACTTCAAACAGTTACGAGATCTCTGACTTCTCCGAAATCCCCACCATCAGAGTGCGCACATATCATTCATCATTTGACTCGTATCTTACCTGATCTAGATTCCAATCATCGTGTTGTTCTCAACGAGCACAGCAGTTGATTTTATCGTCGCCATCGCCATGTGTTACTATCTGAACAGAAGCAGGGCAGCTTCAATGTTCCCCAAGTCCGTAATCCAGCCAGTTCTTCTCTCAGGTTATGAAATTGATATCCTGTAAACTCAGCACCATTGCGATGCTGGTTGCGCTGATGCGGCTGATTCTGATATCTGGGCTGGTTACGAGGTGAATGTCAATCTTGGTACCCTTGCGACTGGCTCACAGTGGTACGCAGCATGTGCTCTACAGCTGTTCTTATAACGGTATTCCAATCACTATGTGCAATAGAATCTCAAGCTCATGGCCGACACAGTTTCTCGTTTGGCCAAATACACTTATATTCATTGGGGTCGATTTCATGCTGCCAAGATGTCAGTCCTTCATCGCAGACCCACGAATTTGACACATTTATTATTTGCAGTGTTTATCAACTCTTTGTTAGCAATGTGTGTACCAAGTGCGATCATCCGGGACTCTGTGGTGACTTACTAAGTGCCTAGGCTCAACGCACGAAAGGAACTCCGAAAGATTCAAGGCTCTCAGTTTTTGGAACCGAACGGTGACTCTCAGCTGAGACTTAAATCTAGATGCGAGTGCAACGAAGGAACGGAGATGGTATGCGGATCACACACTCACTCAATGACAACTGACAGACAGACTGCTAGCCCATCGTTATATCTATGAGGATTGAGTCGGAATCGGTTTAAACGTAAAATGGGGTCCTAGCGTCTTAGTATTGCAATGATTTGTAACATGCAAGCTGCTACACATAACGAAAATGTTCTACATTGGGCCGAAGCATCGTAGTAAGATGATATTGGAAACTTATTCCTTTCCTCACCATCCACTTGCTGCAGTCCCGAACTCGAGCCAAGCTGGTTCTTCATAAGCCCTGAATTCCATACGGATGATTTTCCCCTCGGTATCTCGCTCCAAGCTTATGGTCATCTGATTAACCCACGAAACCGTCTGCAGAGTCTTTATGAATGCTCCGCATCTCTTGGCTATCTGACCCGTAGCATCGATATTGATTTCGATTTGAAAGTGAACGTGAGCTAAACGAGGTGCTCTAGCCAGGTCAAATATCACGGTAAACTGATAAAAATTAAAACCTGTATAACTGGGTTCAATGATAGGAACCTACATCGTCGCCACTGCATGGCAGGAATATTTCCTCTAGAGAACGGAATTCAGCCAGACGATAAAGAGCCGCATGTCCGCACTGACAAAGAGCATCCCAGCGCATTCCAAACCACAACGTTTTGAGCTTTCCAGCAGAAATTTTGTCAAGGAAATAGTTTATATATGGCCCGCGTAGCGGAACCAATATAAAGAGTACTTCCAGATTGGGCAAAGACCCTTTAGGTAGCATCTATATGGCCTATGAATGATTGTGAGGAAAACAGAGTTAGCTAACGGTACGTACTGCGAACCAGCTGGCCACTTCGCCAGCGTACCAATACTCCAAAGATGATGGCTCTGTCTTTGAGCATATCAATCGGAGATCAAGATGAGTGAGGAGATGCTGCTGCGATTCTGAAAGGGAGGAGATTCCGTACAAAGCTTGCATGATGGTGTGTTCAAGGGGAGTTCCTCGTGCCTCGATGATCTGCACGCCGTCAACATGCGCGCGTTCCAAAATGGGGCCACTGTAGGTACGTTCAAACTTGACATGCTTTAGAAAAGGCCGCGAGTAGTCCAAAGGGAAGACATTAGTGTTTAGCGAACACGCTGAGATAGAAAAGCTTTCGAGCGCTGGCATTTTGAAGACGATTGGGACGATAATATTGGATAGACAGTTGCCATTGTCATTGTAATGGTCGTGTTCGCATTCTACTGATGCATGAGTGACACCGACGAAACGAGGGAGCTGCTTGACTAAGACTTCGGACATTTTGATGTCCGGGAAGCCACTGCAGCGAAATGAGATAGATCTAACCGAGTCTCGGCGGTTTTCATCGGAATAGACAGAGTGAAAGTTAGAGTAGAAGCTATGACTCTCGGGAAGGGGTAAGGAGAGCGCAATGTTTATCTCTCGAAACGTCAAAGGACGCGCAATTGCGAGAAGAGTGATTGCCAACAAGGCAGATGTTGTTGAGCGTGACATCTTCACCGTGAATATTGGAAAAGACTGCGTGGAGCAGCTCGATGGGGAGATCGACTAAGTTCACCATCGAGCGCCCTGATTATTCCGTCAAGTCCATTACCTCGTCGCAAAGGTAAGTAATAACCTCACCTGTTTCACTCTGGGAGACGTTGAAGTGAAATATTAGCTCCAAGGGAGTTCTACAGATCGAAACGCGTCTATTGGGGGAAGACGTGGACGATGGGTAGAGTCAAGAACTTGAGCAAGTCGATCGGAACATGCCGATCAGGCAAGAAATACCTCGGCTTGATTATCTGCACTGATTCTATTCCCAATATGTGTATTTGCCTCTCCAATGCCAGCGCAAAGTTTGAAGCACAGCTTCAATACACGAGTCGCCGAGATTAGGGTAAAACCCCACATGCCTTCCCTGTCCTCTTACTCACTTTTGTAATAATGAACGCAAATCTCCCGTACACCTTTGGGTCGTATATTGGTTCACCATTGCTGTCTAAGGGCACCGTCCCTCGTGTTTTCGGGTGCTGGGATAACTGTCTCAATACGGGTAAGGTGTATTTCTTGTGTATTGACTCCTTTGCGCGGTCGTAGGCTGTACGCCACATCGGATCGTTCTGCTCTGGTGTGCGCCGAACGAGGGGGTTGACGCCGTACCTGAAGAAGTTTAGTGACGTGCAAAACGAACATCAGTAAGACGCACTCGGCTTCGAACTGGCGTCCTACATCGTTGGCAGGGAGCCCAGCTTTCTTCCCTGCAGCCTCATAGAATTCGAAGAATGTTTGTACGCCGCTCCAACTGTTCATCGTTATCTGATCCTCCTCGGACAGAGGTCTCGACTTCCCTTCGAGCAATTCGAATATGCGCAGTTGAACAATCTGAGATCCATGGTGAAGGACGGATCGGTAAATAGTTGGCAGACCCCTACCGAATGCAACATTGCCATCTGAGTATTGTGTCCAACGGCGTAGTCATATTCCCCTCGTCCATACAAAATGAATAATTGATGCTTATGGTTTTCATAGAATCGGAGCTGTGCTCCCAATGCGTCCCTCGGCAGAGCAGGAGGCGGAAGGTCTGTGGTTTCTGAGACTTGCAATGTTTGCAAGCTTGCGGAATTTAGAAGAGCTGGAAACTCGGAAGGATACTGTGTCAGGGCATTGCAATATGTCGCTAACAGTGAACTGTCCGCTTCCAGGAAATCAACATTGCAGGGGACTTGAGGAATGTAACGGCTTCGACTGCTGTCTTTCTCTGACATCAGTCGTTTGAGACGTGTATCTGAGAGAGACCAGCTCTTTTCGTTACGCATCCTTTTCAGAATACTCGGGCGGTCCAGTGATTCCTTGTAATTCTCCAGCTCTGTGAGGACCTGTGCATCTGTAGGAACGATAAGTGTTTCTGGCATGGCTGGAGGTCAGACAACAAGAAATGTGAAACCAAGAAATTGCCAATACATGGCTTATCACGTGGCCGTGCAGTCGAGTGTGCAAGTTGTTAGTCTGGCAAGCCGCTTTATAGCAAATTGTTACTATTAGTAACACTGTTAGCATCACGAACATCCCAGGAGCGTCAGTGATAGGCAGGCCGAGGATGAAACTACTGAACGCCATCTGTTCAACCAAAGGAAACTTTCCAGCATCGTATTTGCAAGAAAAGACTGAAAAGTTTGAAAAGTGCCAGCTCTGCTGTGCCCTGCACCAGGTAGGAAGGGAAAATACAATTGAACGCAGTGATTTCCGAGCCAACGGCAGTGTCATTGAGATAGAAGACACGCCGTGCAGCTGTCCCAGAATCGCATAAAAAGAACTTTAGGGCAGGTCACGCCGTTTCCGATTGGGTGCGGCCCCTGATCAGGCCTTTCTGGAATCTTTAGTACTGTCATCCATACTTTCTACCTTTCCTCGGTATACTTGTGCTAACTTAGACACTCTCGAACCCTGCTGCAGGGCACCGCGGTGGTGTCAAGAAAACACGTACATCTATATTAACAACTGCCGCGGATCAATAATCTGTTCCTGGTGATCTTATTAACATCCAAGTTGAAATTGCGCAGTGACTAACGAAGTACGGTCATCTACTAGTAGCATAGAATGGGTTCGGTATGGAATCCCTTCTTTTACGCTTTACATCTCACATCTTCAATAACAGGATATCTACAGAGAGCTTGCTGAGCTCCCTGTTCCTGTCGGAGCACAGTTTCTTCACTCTGGCGACAGTAACTGCACTGGTAAGGCTATCTCAGCTTAGTGCTATCTCCTCTCTAGGGAATGGTATATTTATCAACACTGCACTGTCTAGGCGTCGAGATTACTACTTCAATCCGAGATCATGTTCGTAATGCCAAGCGCACTATGTCAAAGTCCATCTACACGTCACAGGGAGCCGTGCTGTCTTCCCTGCTCCAAGATGTCAGCGATGTGGTGCTTTCGTCACTTTCTCCGTCCCTAAAGTACCGTGCGGTTCTGAGGTCGAAGGACGGGAAGCGTTTCATCGAACTATGGGCCGAAGATAGGCTGTTACATCTAAAAGACGTGACGAATCTTCATGGAGATTTCATTGGAGATGGTCGGTACCCATGTTGAATGCTGATTTCGGATCTCAAATCTATTATAGAATACTTCTCGTCATTGTCATTTTCTCCGAGGGAGGATTCGGTTATTTATACTGCTGAAGCGAAGTCGCCGGAAACAGAGACCTTCCGGTATATGCCCTCGTTCGGGGAAGGGCTAGCTGCTAGGAAAGCCCCTGCACTGTTCGTTTACCGTCCAGGGAACGATACCTTATCTCATATCGCCTTTAATGACCCAGTTATTTACGGCCAAGCGCTCTTTGGCCCCTTTTCCGAATGCGAGACGCTTTTTGCGACCGGTTACGAGCGCACCGCCGACGATCGACTCCTCGGAATCAAGGGATGCTTCAATCGTCCTTCCGGTATCTGGAGAATAGAGCTACCTTCTCTGACCTCCAACGATAAAGACTCAAAAGACAGTCTTCTTACCATAAAGCCCAGGAATGTGACCAAACTTACCCCCAATACCCTTTCATGTCGATCTCCCCGTATCTACAATCAACAAATTTTGGTCTGGATCGCCAATGCGTCGGGCGGCCCCCACGCTTCATGCTCCACTCTGCATACTATGGACCTGACTTCATTGAAGGGACAGCCTAGAACGCTTGTGGAATCAATCTGGGAGCCAAAGGAAGATGACTTCCCCGGACTCTACCTTGGAGCTGTATTGGCGCGAGATCCGTTTATCCTCCATCAAGACGATCCCTGTGTAGTCCTAACCTCGATCTGGGGTTCTCGGAGCTACATACTACGCATCTCTCTATCAACGGGAAAAGTAGACGCAGCGCTTGATACCACAGACAAACACAATAGCGAGCTTTGGAGTTATAGCTTACTGGCTGCCGACGGAAAACAACGAATGGTATTCTCCCGTAGTTCACCCAGGGTTCCTTGTGAACTGATCCTTTGTGAATATGACGTCTCCGGAATCGGAGAGAGCTGGACAGATCTCGCATCCTTTGGCCCAAATTCTTCCGATAGTAAGCCATCTTCGCTAATCCTGATCCCTGATGATGATGATCTTATCGACCGCAGCGCTCCGAGCACTCCAATCTCTAGATGTCCAGATTATCAAGATACCCGATCATTTCCCCACTGAGACCATCGTTGTTCGACGCAAGGATCAAGTTAATCTTCCTTGCGTGATCAACCCGCATGGCGGACCTCATGCAACCACAACAACGGGCTTTGTACCTTCTACTTCCGCTCTAGCAATCGAAGGCTGTGAGTTTCCCCGTTCCCCGCAGCTTACATACATACAATGCTAAGCGTACTTCTCGACAGACGCGATCTCTCAGCCGAACTACACAGGTTCTCTGGGCTTCGGCGAGAAATACGTCAGAGCTCTTATGGGTCAATGCGGCACAGTAGACGTATCAGACTGTATTGCATCAGTGCGACATATTTTATCCCTTGGCCTGGCCCAAGAGGGCCCAGGGAAGTTATTCGTGATGGGAGGAAGCCATGGTGGCTTCCTCGCCGCTCACTGTACGTTCACACAACCACAATTTATGACTCTTATTCACTTCCTTTGTCCCTCCCTACCAGTGGTTGGTCAGTACCCCGAAACGTTCACCTCAGCCGTCATGCGTAACCCGGTCATCTCGGCTGGCGACGTCTGGGGAAGTGATATACCAGATTGGTACTTTAGTGAATTTGGTTATGCCTTCGAGATGTCACAGTCGCCGCCGTATACTGTTGGTTCTCAAGAATATGAGGCATTACAGCACGCGTCGCCTATATCATACGTACAGGACGTGCGTGCTGCGGTGCTTCTGATGCTCGGTGGATCAGACCGTCGAGTGAACCCGAAGCAGGGATTGGGATATTATCACGCTTTGAAAGGCAGTGAGGGGAAGGTGAAGGTTGATTTGTTATGGTTTGATGGAGAGGGCCACCCCCTGGAAGGGGTCGAGGCTTCTCGGGTTGGATGGGAACGCACCCGGAATTGGTTCCAGTCTGCGTGAGTAGTAGCAAGCCGCTTTTGGGATCATTAGTGCGAGCAAATGGGTGGCTGTGACGTTTCTTGGAATTGATGGTGATTAAATAGTACCTTGCCGAGGTTCAATTATGGAGATGATGGCATAAATGTAGTAAGGGTCTCTTGTAAGGGTCACAATCTCCATGCATACGTTCATTGTACCCGTCCATGGATTGTTGCTATGCAGCGCGCTGACTTTCCTTCGGTGCCGCAGAGTCCCCATTGCCTTTTTTCCGGTCCGTTAGTGAAGTCACGCAATGGTGAGATAAATTCGAAGGTGGGACTCGGATAACCCAAGGAAAATTCCATCAGATGTACAAGCGGAGTCATGCAGAAGAACCGGGAAATATCCCGAGAACACTGCACGTAGCCCATCGATGTCTTCACAGCGTATCACAGCCGCCATATGCAAGCAACCGCTCTTCTCGCTCGATGAACCGAGTTCAAAAGTTCGTCTTGATTTCGATATTTGTTAAGAACAACATTCGGAATGAGCCAGGGTAGAATGATGCCTTTCAAATACCCTTGATATTTCACGGAAGCAATGGCTGTTGGTAGAATTGGACTATACACCAGGTCTCTGCTGAGCCATACTTACATCTGACCATGTATACCGCGACATTCCAACAATTGATCTATTGCTTTACAATGTACACATTACACAAGAAGTATGGGCCGTGACATCACGCACTCGACTTTAAGCGCTCCCGTGCCCACTCTACGAAATCGTCAATGGTGGACGGCCAGGCTTCTGTAAAATTATGTCAATATTCGTAGCACATGTAGGCATAGAAAGTACTCGCCTTCAGCGTCGTACTTTTCAAATTTAGCATCGATGCTCCGTACAAAGTCCAAAAACTGGAAAACGAGAACAATCAGAGACAACCGCAATGGGACGAAGAGGCAGACAGACCATAGACCAAGTGTCCTTGCTGACACCCTTGCCACCTTTCGCTTCTAGGTATTCAAACCACCATTGGGTATATTGGTCTTTCCAGCCCTCCTCTGAAGTCGCATCCATGTCAACATCGTCTTCATCAGTGGATGTCGTATGGGACAATGCGCCACCCTTCAATCCGTGAGGTAGGAGCAGAGCCCAGAACGCCTGCGCACTATCCATAGCTACAAAAAATAGACTTCAGCGGACGGTCCGGAGATACGAATAACACGACGAAGCCTCCTGGAGTATACCTTGGTTAGCCAATCGGGTTTGAGCTTCCAAGATATCCTCCAGAAAATGCGTAGCACTGCCAGTCACAGCTAGCGGAGACATTTCGCATACGGTCAATACCAGCCGATGTAGCTGGATGACAGGAAGTGACTTCCACTAAAGTTTGCCCAAGAAGACATTCATTTCGACATTCCTTGGCCTCCAAAATAGACCGGGTAAAGTCCGGTACGACGGTGACTTTGCACCCGCCAATTATATACGCTGCGGCGATGAGACCATTACGCGCGGCCCTCGGGCATTTGGAAAGATATCGACATCTGTTAGCAATCCTTACGCATCCAGTTGGCAAACTGTTTCGGACCAGAGGCAGAATGCACCGCAGTTGAGTAGAAAACACATGAAGCTCCAGCAGCCTCGAACCCAACAAAATACGCCGGTATTATTGCGCTGAGGAAACACGACGACTTTGCTGGGGTCAAGACACTGGATCATATGTTTCTATCTGTCGTAATCGTCTCCCTTGCATCTCCATTCGACTGGCACGAAACAGCCGCGAATCTAGGGGCGCTAGAGCACGCCCATGGTGTCATCGCCGCAGCGTCAGGGCATCTTGGCATGCGACAAAACACCTGTCGGCCAGCCGTAACAGCAGGACAACGCTATCACCGCAGCGAAAGTAAGAAGAAATACTAGGAAAAGTGACGAACCTAAACTCCTCTGACCCTCTGACCTTCCGAAATCAAAAGTGTGATTGTAAACTTTGCGAAAATACTTTGGGTCCGACGAGAGTTTGTGACTGAGCTTTGGTAGCGCTGCCCTCATTGCCGGTATATTATCGCATCTATAATGGTGAAAAGAATTAAGTCAAGCACAAGGTAACCTTGGTACTTCTTACCCAAGAGTCTTCCATCCTTCCAGCCAACCTTGCCTCCCCCACTCACCCATCCTTTTCGACTTCAGCTCATATGCCACGGACAACAGCACAACGTCCTCCGGGTTGACAGAAAGGTCTTCGCAAAATTTAATAGTCCCGTCAATTGTTATCTCGTCACCGTCGGGATCTGCTCGGCGGTTCAGTGGGATCTACGTAAATCCGTTCACAACGCACCCTTGTACTTGTCGAATAAGGCATTCAATTTACTTGTACTAGCCGCGGTGACTGATCCCCCGCTACGACGCGAGACAGGGTCGTTATAGTAAGCATCCACCGCCGCGTCGAGGCGTTTGTATTTGTCTAGATACCGCTTGGCATCTTTCGCTCTGAAATGCAGCGTGTTAGTATATATATTTCGAATATCATGGGCACGCACTGTGCTCCCGTAACACTGCAGAATTGGGCAGTCGTTTCGTCTGACATCTTCTTTGTAAATTTGGTACTTTTCTGGAGCCGGAACTTGATTAGGATTATACGTGGCGAAGAGATAAAGTAATATCTACCATTCCACGTGCGTAGTACAAAATTAAGGCAAAGAGAAGAGCGACAACGACGACGATAGACGAGAAAGGCGTGCTGGGGGTAATCTGATTCGTTTGCATAGACGTGACAGTGTAACACTTGCGTGACACGGCTGAACGGTCCGAGATAACCGGCTAGTCGATCGACGAGTCTGATTCCCGGTTCTAATATTTTGCCATTATCGCACCTTGACCGAAATTTTTGGTTATGCGGTGATGGAACCCCTCACAGCACTGGAAGGGGGGGGGGGGTACTTTCTATTACTTGCGTGGCTCTATAATGAGGCACCTGAGGCACATAGCGCCGTCGTCAAATTAATCCTAGACTAGTAGACCCACCTGGTCGCATCTCTATGGGACTCTATGATGGATTTCCGACACGTCGGGAAACGCCTTACCTCGCCTGGTGAACACGAGGTCGGACTTTCAATTCGCGACGTTCGTTCTGTACGGCCTTCCGTCGTCAAATTGTTTTACTCTGTGTTTCCACCTGTTTCCATACTGCCAGCCTTTGGTATACATCTACCTAGTGGCACTGTATGCTGTTTCTCTGATTAGATCTATCCAACAAAGCGTTTTGGTCCGACGCTGGCATATCGCATACTACTGATCACTGATCATCATCACTACCAACACGTTGCCGAGGCGCTGGCCGCTAGCTCTTTGACGTCGACACATTCAATATGTCACTATCGTAGCAGCAGCTTTTATCGGATCTTCATTTCGCATAAGTGCATGTCTGACAGATGATGTTCGTCGTCATGCCACATATTCTTTGTATCCATCCAACTCGGCACTCAGTGGGCTTGATCCATCAATTCTCTCAGTCCGACCCCAGTGGATCCCCCTTTGGCACGGAACACATCTCCATGATACCCATTTGTCGTCGCGACCTCGGTCCGACCCTTCTCAGCGTCTGGCGGTGTCGTTAATTATACACGATCGTGTTGCATGCTGCGGACCTGCATGCCATCATACGTGATCATCTTCTGTCTCCGTATAGAATCACAATGACATTACAGGTCTTCTTGAGAGCGCACCCTATGGTCTTGCGACTTCTTGTCCAGTAACTTAAGCTCTTCCCACTTGCTCAAGCAATCTCCGTTTCAATTCATACATATATCGTCCAATCAAAAACAAGGGTCGCACACTGCCAGACGTCTACACTAGTATCCTTCTAACCCTGGGCACCCTGTGTGATAAGAGCAACTCCTACGTCAGCCTTTGTCACGTCGGCTATCATCGAGGTGAGATCGAGACACTATTTTGCCTGCCAGGGAGTTGACGTTGGCTTACAGGTAGAATCTCGTCTACCCTACATCTGACAGACAGCGTAATGTTGGTTGCGTCAAGTTCCCGATGACTGTCTTATAGCTCACTGGGGTAAAATACACGTAGATGACTTAACCCCTCATGATCCGGTGCCGAATCTAGCCATCCTCTCACGCCGTAAGCGCTGTGGTAGGGATATCTACATCCGTCACGCGTCGAAAATCCCCGATCTGAAGGCGCTCTCACTGTCTGTCTATCATTTTTCCCAGGTTCGGACCTGCCTGCTACTATTATACAGTTGCGACTCAGGCTTCCGGTACCGCTCTTGATTAACGAACTCAGGCCGCGGATCCCCAGGCTCATATCTTCTCTTCGAGATACGCACCCACGCATACCCTTTTAACCATTGTATCTTCCCTCAAGGAGTCTTTCAAGCTGCGCGATCAGCGGATTGGATTCCCTTGAGCTAAGTGAGGCTATGCCTCATGCTCTTCACTCTCCAATTCAAACAGACGGCTGTTAATAGTCAGTCCAACCTCGGACTGCACTGCATCCGCTTATTCCATGGGACTTGCCACCCTTCTAGATTTTTTTAGTTTTTCGAAACTGTCAGTCAAACCTCGGGCAGTAGGTTACTGTAAAGACGGGATGTTCTTTCAAGCGTTGTAGTCGCGTGGCTGATGAGTTGCGAGGGTCAGACATATCCCGAGTAAAAAGAAGGTATTCGTTCATTGTATACGGTATTCACTAGATGCCGGCGAATTCGCTGGTGCGGTGAGAGTGGGAACGGGAATACCGGGTATTGGGAATGGGGAAGTGGAGAACAGGGGAACTTGAGTTGAACAGAATCCGTCAAACCTGGACATTAGCGAACCCGGTAACTCATTGGCGCATTGTGGCGGGTGGATCACTTAGCGAATTCGGTCATCGGGAGAAGACATCTTAGCCTCATGGTGCGGCATTGTATGTTTCTTGCATGACAATGCATCGAGGCTCTGGAATAAGAATGACCTTCCAAGCAAGAACTGTGCTGAATCAAGTAGGTCCTGCGCGATCTGGTGGATCGAAATCGGATCGACGTAAAGCTGTCACTAACGTGCTCAGCGAGGTTGTATGATATGAATCTCCTAGTCAAGCGTGAGTCTTATCGTTTTTGTGAGTCCGCCAACAGGCACCGACCGCCGGAAGTATTGAATTGATATTTTCACCGTCTCAATAAGATCTCCTTCTATGCGGGTCTTTCCGGTAACTTTGCCCCGCAAACTTGACCGCAAATGGCGCGACCGAAAAGGGTTTCGATCATGATCTTGCGTCCAACGATCAAATGACAGTGGCATCTGATGGATAGCCCGAGTCCCTGGCGTCTTCTCGACAGTCGGATGAATGAATGCGTTATATATATGATATGGCGTGGGTATACAAATACTATAGCTACGAGCGGTGCGACAAATGGGGGAGGGATATGGATAGCAAGTCGTATTACTAGTGATAACGGGTAGGTATTAGCAAGTTTAGGACAGCAAGGTAGATAGAAATAGCTTGGCGTCATCGCAAGGTGTGTGTCATATCGGGGCATGAAGTACATGAACGAAGGGAGGCTCACTCGTAATGGAACCAATCCATTTAAAAAGAGAAGGAATAAGGATCAGAGTAGTCGTAGTCGAGCCTTGACAAAAACGCCGATATTAATGGCCCACAATGATGATGGAAGTAAAACACATCAATTCCGTACAATGACCCGTCTAGTATGTTTCCCTGCTCGCCGTCGCTCGGCGTACGGCATTGGTCGCTTCCACGATTCGTCGGGATCACCACCTTCATCCGGAAACTCAACCTTTGTCTGGGCGCCAGGAGGGGTGGGATCAGGGTGATGTGTCTTCGGGGTGGAAGACGCATGTGGGAACAGGGGTGAAGGAGTTACGGGCACCGGGCCGCTACGCTGAGATGATCTGGAGGAGGGGGGATATGCAGCTGATGATGACGGTGAATGATTTGGATGAGGCGGAGCGCCGACGACCCCCAGGGAGGGCGACTGCCCTGAAGGCGGCCAAGACCTAGGGCCACCTGGGTCTCGTACCGCTGTGCGAGACTTGTCATCGCGCATGGTTGCTGCGTGAGAGGGAATATCGACCTCTACATGCACACGGACGATTTCCGCCCCTGCCTGAGCAAAAAAGGCCCGCTCCTGCCGCTGGAAATAGCCGCTAGTTGGCTCCGAACGATGCGGAATAACAGAAGGCGGTGCAGGGGGGAACATTGCCATTAAATCATGGCCTGTAGGAGGTGCAGGATATTTACGAGAATTCACGTCTGGATGGTGAGTCAGATCTACATCTACAAAGAAAGAATCATCAGCAGGTTACTTTGAGACAAAACAAATGAAAAACATACCGCGTAATGAAGAGGGAGAAAGAGGACGACGCGATCGACTGGAAACGGAAGCTGATGTTGGCGGCGACGGAAGCAAAAGGCCAGAGCGTGTCGAGCGGGAGGACTCGGCAGTAGGAGAAGTAGATGCAGACGATGCAGGTGAGTCATCAACAGGACGAAGGTGGTAGGAGGCAGACATAGTGGAGCAAGGCAAGGGCGAGAAGGAGCACAGCTGGTCGAATACTTATAAGGGACTGGCAATGATGATCGTAAAGGAAGAAGCGGGTATCCAAGATCCAATTGAGCATTCCTAATATGAAAAAGAAATTACCTAATCCGCTACTCAGGTTCAGCTCTGCTGAGAGCTTCCGCTTCGGCTACGGTTGATGCTGCCAAGTTTCCCCACAGGCATCGGATTGAATCAGGAATCAGCCCTTGCCAATCATCAGCTACAGAAGGTCTTGTGCTATGTATCCAGGGATGTCGTAAGCCCATTATGTTACCCCTGCTGTAACGCCAAAATTGTCATTCGAATCCATATGCCCGTTCGTCTTCGGCTCCTCCGATTGTGCTTGAGATCTTCTTGCTTCTCTTCCTACGGCTATTACATCTCACCGGCCTTTCATCCTGTGATACCCGGCCGTCCATATTTCCAGGCCTGACTAGGACTGACCCTCCGATTTGCAAGATGGGTCATTGCTCATCACCCTTCATCGAGGGTAAAAATACACCCAAGTTCCGTCCATCTCCGGCAGTCAACTGGAACGTTTGTAGCCCGATGGAACTGACCTCATCTGCATTGCGGGATATTTAAAACCTCTGTGTAAGGCCCTTACGAGAACGGTTCACAATAGACTAAGCCAGAAGCTCGATCCTCACCTACATACAACACGAGTCCATGATATGATGCGCTTCTGTTCATCATGAACTATCGAAGAACTGACCAGGTGGACCATTTTGCAACATGTGATACCAGATTCAGCGCACCCTAGAATCTTCGTCAGCCAGCATGCCCTGATATATGACTACACAGGTCGGGAAGGAAATTCCGTTAACCAGAGAGGCTTTGGTGGCGCCGATATCATTGGAGCGGGGGTTCCGCAATTCAGGACAGATCTAGACGAAGCGGCGTTTCATTTGTATGTTTTGCGCTGAATTGGTGGATCAGTTCTGTATATCCGCCAGGAGGTCCTTTTTTCAGCAAAGGCCCAAGGGAAGAGGAAGTCTGGAGCGATCTGATCTTTAAAAACCGGGTATCCGATATAGACGGCGTGCGGCCAAGCTAGTCGATAGATTCCCGCAAGCAGTAATGATCTCGAGTGTCGTGTATCTGACTTGTTCCTGTGTACAGCGCATTAATGGATGGCGCTGGCATGATCAATAGTTCACTCATCGTATCCGAGATCTACGCGAGGGGAATAAAAGGAAAATACCAAATTTGATACCATGTCAAATCGATGGCTTGGAAGGGAGTCACAGTTAATTTGTCAAAGGGTCTTCAAGGTACGGTGGACGGACCTGTCCGATCGTACTAAGAGATTCTAACGTTATTATAAAGAGTCCGTTTGATGGAGAGACTAAGCCGTCGTGGCGTAATGGTAGCGCGTCGCTTTCCTACCCACTCTTATGTAAGCCACGTTAAGGCGAAGGTTGTGAGTTCGAGCCTCACCGTCGGTATTTGGATACTTTTTTGTTAAGTACTAAACAACTTCGAGTATCGAAGTTCGAAGTTCCAGAGCCAGCAGGGAACGAACGACCTTTCGTATGGTAAGAAGTGCTGCAATCATATTGGTATTCAAAGGTCATGTGGACAAAAAAGCAACGCTGGCAGCAGCCAACATATTACAACAGTTGTCCGCATCTTAGTGACGTCAAGGATCCATGAGAAACACCGTAAACCGGTACGCCCACCCGGATTTCTCTTTCTGTCATGTGGTACGTTTAAAGCTTCAAGTTATGAACTTTATTACCAGAGACTGATAATATCAACTTAGATAAATCTGATCGTTCCGGTTTCCGGGATTAGTTCGAGGAAAATTGAACCCATATCGGCGAAACTTGCAGAACCTGCCCCGGAACAACTACCGAAGTATGTATACAAAAATGCAACAGGTATTCAGATTTGGTTTCCTCGGAAGCGACTCTAGATGTTAACAATCAGTACACGGACCGACGCCGACTCACGCACGGAAGGATGATAAAGAACGCAAGGAAGTCTGCCTTAATGTCAAGCTGCATGCGGACATCCATTCTGCAGGCGCAATGGGTAACAGCCTGTGAATAAGTGATTATTGTCGCCGAAGAAATTTTCTCTCAGTATGTATAACATTCAATATTGTGTGCCAATATAAAATATTAAGGACGTTGTTGAGTGACCCCAGTCGTTCCAACACTATGTGGTACACGCGAGGCGACCACCTGCACCCTCGTCGCATCCGAAAAATCGGCCCAAGACTAGATCAATACGTGCCGTATCCCACCACCTAACATGAAGTATTATCGATCAGTTCAAGCCTTTCTCTCTTCAGCCCAATCAGCGAGCGATTCCCATGTCGGTAACACGTGGAGCGTGGAGTAGGTATGTATGCCGCTTATCAGGAACATACCGAAATGCAAACCGACATGGTGCCACTGCCAGGAGGGTATCAACCGGGAACATCCCCACGAACTCTCACGTCGGATAAGGTGTAACCACAAAGAATTTCCCTGCAGCACTGGACATTGCCGAGGGCCAACAGGAACTTGGCGTGAACGCTAAGTAAAACGCACCTACTGCGGGTGTCCCATAAAGAAATCCGAAACCCTACGTGAACAACAGAAGTGAACGTCAGACGCGTGACGAGGGGAAAAAGTTCGTAAATGGGGCACAGGAGGCTCAAGCGAAGCTTTTTAACCAGCCGCTGCACCTTGGCTGCACCAGAAGATCCCGCGCGATTCGAGGAAGAAGGCCAAAAAGGAAGGTTCACACTGTGCCTTTTCCTTTACGGGAATTGACATGATATAGTTCCGTGGGAGGGTAGAAGAAGAGGGCTCCCTGGCAGATCTGTGACACACCAGCGGCATCGGTGGTCGGAAATGAATCCCCCCTCCTTGCAAGACGGGTTCCAAAGTGAGAGGCAAGAGTATATATCAGAAGGAGTTGGCCGAAATTTTTAGTTTTGTGACACACCAGAATCCATTTCTCCTTCGCCGTCACCCTCGAAGACCCTCGGAGTTGAGAAGGAACAGGCAGGGAGCAGAGTCCAGACATCGAGAATGCCGTGAGCTACTAGTAGGCAGCCGGTGCGGATACAAAATTGTGCCATGGCTGGGAAAGAATTGAGGAATTTACCGGTGTTTTAGCACGTAGCTGTGCCCTTGCTCAGGGACATTGACATTCTCACCGTTAGATCAGTGAAATTTGAAGCGGCCTTGGCGTCTACCAGTAACTCTGACGGATTAAACAAGTACGCTGAGGGACACAACAGCGAATTTCAACAAAAGCATTCCAGTGCAAATAAATCACTGGATTAGTATAACAACCATTGGGTACCGATGAGTACAAGTACAGTATTGACTTGAGTAAATCTATAGTCACAGTAAATGATGATAAGTTACGGATAGATCAAGCTCCAATGTTCCATCATCCGTCCGAAAGAAAACCGAAAAAAAGAATGGATGAATCAGAGCGGAGAAGGAGACCCTGGGATGTACTGCAGTCCTTCCACGATCGTCGGGTGTGTCTCCAGCACTGGACTCGCAGCCCCACTCCCCGCAGTATAGTAGGACATTGTACTCGTCGTTGAAGGTTGGCTCCCACCAGTACTTGCACTGCCTCGTGTATCCACGTGGTCAGCAACAAGCTCTCCAAGCTCTCCACACGCGCTCATAAGCAAGCTATTGGACCGGCTCGGAGGCTCACTCGACATTGGAAGCGTGTTCCGCGTTGGTGGTCGACTGATTGAAGCCATTCGCTCGACAGTGTGTAGACTCGACGTCGTGCCCATCTCACGCGAACCAATACTCTCAATCGTAGGCATTCGGCGTACGTATCCTCCCAGTACCCGAACATGATCATCCGGTGGATAGGGCCTTCCAAATTCGTCGTATCCAATAGCGGCGGAGTACGAGTACGAACTCGCCATGCTTTCGGAACGAGAACTCGAAGACCCATCAGGACGAGCATATTCTAGACCTTCATCGGTCTCTCGGCTGATTTGGGATACGAGTGAACGGAATTGGTCGACAAAGTTGTAGAGATCACGGTCACTGTCCAAAACTACGGGAAGCGGTGGTGTCGGAGTTTGAGGGGTGGCACTCGAACTTGATGTACGAGATTTTTCACCGCTAGGAATAGGTGTATGATGATGGACATTGTGAGTTTCCGTGGAGGATGAGTCTTCTTCCGATGGAGGGGAATCAGATATAGGAATGCTTCTTATCGAGGTATTTCGTGAACTTCGTAAGGATTTCTGCATTCGCGGTGAGGATGTGATGGTAGAAGTAGAGCATAAGTGTGGATTGGAAGACTGAGTGGTGGGCGCGGTATGAAAGGAGGCAGCCATAAGGGGAGAGGAAGACATCGACTGATCGACTGATTCGGGGTTAGCGGGGCGGTGGCGGCGGCGCCTGCGTCTGCGGGCTGCTTGGGAGGGGCGGCGAGTAACCTGATAGGCAGAAGAAGACAAGTTGTAAGGAATCTAAACAGAGTAATGATGAGTACGCGAATACGGTGAGTGTGAGAACGACTTGCAATGATAGCCAAAGTAATGAAGATGCGAAGAATAGACAAGCCTAGCCAGGATGCCCAATTGTGCGCTCTGCCCTGACACGTCGCGCTCGAAGATGACACGACCCAAACTACATCAAGGTCGAGCCCACATCGTTGTGACAAGTTAAGTTCAGGCTCTTCGGGAACACTTCGCCAAACGAATGTTAATGCAAACGCGACGATCGCAGGTCCCAACAGGAATATAGATGCAAGGAAGCGAAATATGGTTCGTGTGAGGAGAATTGAATGCAGATGAACGTGAGCGCGTATCAACTGGGTCTGGAAGAAAGACACGATGACACGGCATAACAAAAACGTTGCGGAGACAGCTGTACTGGTCCCTAGGGCGAGAGAAACGTCCTGACCGGTGATAGACTGGTAAACAGCAAAGGCCAGAAAATATCGGACCGTGTTGTAAATGGCCCAGGCACCTACAACACATTAGCGAGACGTCACAGGCCGGCAATTGAGACCTACCCATGACCATTTCGAATACCGACACGGTTAGCTTTAGAACCTTTAAACGCCGGCGAACAGCCTTTTCCCAGTACCCCTTGCGTTCCCTTACTGTTGGTGTGTCGTCAAGGGACAACCCCATATCCCACCCTGGACTCGGACCTCGAGGATGAGTTGGCTGTCGCTCGAGAAGGTCGAGATACGCTGAACCAGAGTACAATGGATTCAGTAGCGGTTCCGTCGGATGAGAGTTATCTGAAGCGATAGTCCTCAACGTCGCCGTCGAGATTGTCCGCGAATGTGAGGGTGGCAATTCTGCTGGCTCGGGGGAAAAAATTGCATTATGAAGATATAATGCAGCCATTTACGTCGACCGCAGACATTCAGAGCGCTAGAACGCTGGATTTAGCTAGAAGATGGTGGTTAGCGAACAGGACAACGCTGTAGAAAAAATGCACAGTACTGTGAGTCAATGATGCCTCCGAACGGCACAGTACAGTTGTAGAGTATCCCGAGAGGTAGTCGGATTTGGATCAAATTCGGGTCAGAATTAGAATTTGGAGGTTGTGCGACGAAGAAGCAGCAGTGGCAACGATTGCTCCTGTTTGGTAGACGCGTCGTCACCTGACCTGACGCGATCGAATCCCGCGATCCGAACTGAACACGATCAATAATGTCTTACAAAGTATTGCTGCCTCCTCTCTGTAAGGCTTATCCGTTCTTTGACATCTGACCTGTAATTTTGTTAGATGGCCTGGGGTAAGGGGCGGAACTGGGAGATACTCACACTACAGCTGCGGTGGAGTTATGATCGGGAATAAAGCTACATACTTGAGAACCGGTATATCATTACGGACAATGACAAGGAGCCCTCGTAAGTAGCATCTTGGCATTTGATGGTGTATCAGCATCATAGCCAAAAGGTTGTTCATACCACTCACGGTAAGTCTTGTGTTGCCTGTGGATTACGACCGTCGGACCCCTGTGAAACTCTTCAACATAATGATACTCGTCATCTCGAAGCTCGGGGGCTATTGATGATGAGCATATCTCCAACCAGGAATCGACTTGGAGTCCTTACTATTACGCGACGTAGGGTATGACGAAGCTGACTGCATTGTTGCACTGCTCTAGCCGATTACTCCGAGTTCAGTAAGATCGAGGGCGGTTTACTCCTATCAGCGTAAATGGGACACGAAATTGGAAGGGAGAAAGAAAAAAAAAAGCCTGAGGTTGAGATGATAGTGGTCGTAACGCAAGAGCCGACCAGTCAGCTCTGACGCCAAAAAAAACGCCCCAACATGAGGCGCTCTAAAAGTGGCGCGTCTGCGATGATAATACGGCCATGTCAATAAAAGGGGAACCAGGGAATGGAAATTTGGGGTTTCATGAATTTGCTTTGATCTGATTGACAGAAGTCACCTTCTCCAGAAAGGGTAATGGCCGCCCGCATATTTATAGACGATATACGGTGTTTAAGGCGGGTGAAAGCCTGCCGGCTACTCTTAGAGATCTTAGCTGTATGTGGGTAAATAACTTGAAAACGTTGAGACCAGATGACCTATCAATTTATTTTCTATTGTGAAGGGAAAGTAGATTTTATTAATCTAAATCCCTTCTGGTGAACATAGACCAATATCTAGGTCTAGTAAGCACCCGTATTCATGATCGCGGCAACTAGCACCCTTACCGATAAAGAACGCGACTTTCCGGATTGATGTGACGGTTCTAGCAAAGAAAATAATGCCTCGAAGAGATAAATACAATGGCTACCCATGCAAGATGCACAAACACTTCGCATAAGGCAACGAAACCATAATAGCACATACGAATCCAAGATCATTTCCTGACCCTCAAATAGAGCATGATCAGGAAACCGATAAAAAAAGTACAATGCGCATCTCGTGTGAGATCCAACTAAGCAGTGAGAGCTCGCGCAGCACCGTGGATATCGGCGTAGAAAAACGAACCGGCAAAGGCCGAGCAGCTTTACGCTTCTTCTACTTCTTTTGATCCCTAGTGTGTAGAGGAAGCATTGATTCATTTCACCCTTCCCATATATGAAAACGAAACGCATCTGCACCCCGTACTATCGGTCATTGTCGTTGAACCAAATATATTTTCATCACAGATACACAAACCATACACAAAGAACACGAATCCGAAAGCTAAAAAAACAGAGACAGATATATGTAATATGGACAACAAATGCGGTGGGTGGGGTGCGGTGGGGTGGGACGTTTATCGCGGGATGAGGTGCAATAAGATAGCGTACAGGTGAAAATAAAACCGGATGATGATGGGATAATACACATGAACATGCTGGATGGCATGCAGATCAGTTAATGGCAGGGGGGTTAAAGTAGGTTCCTTTTCCAGGTCAGTGTCCGTTTCCGAGTGTAGTCAATGCTTCGCCCACTTGCCCGTCGGAGGCGACGTCCAGGCGGCATCCCACTCGTCAGCATCAGTCTGGACGGCGGGTTCCGGGGGAACGTTCTCCTCGTCGCTGTCACTGTCAGAATCGGTGTTGGTATCTTCGACAACGACAACAGCAGCAGGCTCAGGTGCAGGTGCCTCCGGTTCCGGCGGGGGAGTAGGCACTGCAACGACGACTTCTTGCATCACAGGCGCCGGTGCCGGCTCCGTCTCCGTCTCAGCAGCAGCAGCAGCTTGCTCTCTCTCCTTATCTCTCTCTTCCCTCTCCTTCAGCTCTTTCTTTAGCTTCTCCAGCTCGTCCTTCTCCAGATTCTGCTGCTTCTTTTTCTCATCCTCCTTCTCCTTCTTCTTCTTATCCTTACGTTCCTTCTCCTCCTTCTCCCGTTTCTCCTTCTCCACCTGCAACCTCACCTTCATCTCCCGCTCGCTTACAACCCACTCTGCCGCCTCATCCGCCGCCTTGTCAGGGTTACTCTTGTGCTTGAGGAGGTACCCCTGCAACGCCGCAACACTGAACTCCTCCTCTGGGATAGCATCCGCGAACCTCTTTGCCAGCAAAGCAAGCTTGGCGGCGTCCAACGGCTTCGCCGAATGCTGACTGCTTGCAATGTGCTCTTCTACCGGCGGAGGCAGGTACGCTTGGTTGTTAGCCCCAAACTGGGGTAGCGCCTTGCTGCCTTTGGACGTAGCGCCACCATTGTTCTTCGGCGAAGGAGGTAGCGAAGACGTCGACGATGCAAAGGAAGGCGAGAGGGACCACAGCGTCGACGAGCCCGAGCTAGGGGTCTGTGGAGGTGATGGGATGTCAATCCCTTCAAGCTCGGCTTCGTCCATGTCACTTAACGTGGGCCCCGGAGGGGGGACGCCATTGCAGGATGCAGCAGGCTCTTCTACTGAGGGGAAGAAATTCCGGAAGAGCGCTTCAGCCTGCCATTTGGACGCATTCTTGAATTCTATCCAGACGTCCATACGCCCCGGTCGAGAAAGTGCAGGGTCGAGGCGCTCAAGGTGATTTGTTGTTCTGTCCAAAGCCGCCGAGTCAGTACCGTATCTAGGGGAACAGATGGGAATGGGGAAAGACTTACGCAAAGAGGAGCCTGCCTTCTGCCGCCGCCACACCATCTAGTGCGTTCAACAAGCCACTCAAACTCAGTGTGTTGACATCGGATAGCTGGTCTCTCTGGTGCCTCCTTCGACCCGTGGATGGGCCCGCTGGGGTTGTGGTATTGGTCTGGTCATTGTCACCCTCATTGTTGTTGCCTTCAGGGTTACCACTCGAGTTCTTGTCCCTCGACACGCTTCTGGTAAAGGCAGCATCCAAGTCTTCCAGAAGAAGAATACACCTTGACGGGACACGGCCCATCAACGTCGTCAACGTGCTGTCGCTTATCCACGAGGACGAGAGCGACACGACGTAAATGTCCAGCATAAGCTCGCCTGCTATAGCGTGTATAAGCGACGATTTGCCGGATCCGGGGACACCGTGGAGAAGATAGCCTCGGCGGAAGGGAATGCCACGGTCAGCGTACCACTGCAGGAGTAACTTCCGTGAGTACAAATCCCACGAAGAACAGAAATTACGCACCTGCTCCGACTTCAAAAAATCCCGCGTGTCACCAAGAAGCATCTCCTTGACGCCTGGGTTGAGCACGATAGAGCCCATAGGACGCTTATGCCGTGAATCCGTCCAACGCCAGCTTCCATGGGAATCGGCAAAATAGATTTGAATGCGATGAACTGCTTCTGCTTCGTATTCCCGTTTTGCTTGGAGGACTAACTGCTTGAGGATGGAATTATTGCGGGCGACAACACTGAGGACGCCTAATGAGCGGAGCGAGAGAAGGCGAAAAGAAATGATAAGCACCTGATGGACAAGACTTCGCATCCGCTACCATCATTCTTCCTGCCTCTCTTGATGCGCAACCAATGACCCCTATAAAATATGGTATGTGTTGTGTCAAAAGTCGGCTGGAATACGACCCGTGTCTTGACTCTTCCAGGTTCGTCGTCTTCTTCTTCGTCGTCTTCGTCGTCGCCGAAAGAGTTATCAGCGGTCCGTGCAAAACCGGAGGAAGATCGTGTGGTAGTCTCGAACTCCCTTGACCGCTGCCATTCTGGCTGTCGTGAGAGCCAGAGCATTAACCAGTCGTAGGGATAGTCTTCTTCCGAGAAGTGTGCCGTAAGGAAGAAGGCTAGAAAGTGAATGGTCAATTACGGTCCAGTAATGCAGGACGGAGAAGCATGATGAGTTATAGGACCCGGTGCCGCTTCCGACCCAATAGCCCCAAGGCAAGTGGGGTCGGATAAACAAATTATACACTGTGCCACAGGAACAATAAAGGCAATGGGCCTGCATCTCGTGGAGGACATGCATCTGGGGTGAGGCCCCATGCGACCGCAGAGAAGCCAAGAGAGAGGGAGGGAGAAGGAAGGAGAGACGAGACACTCACAGTTGACAAAATGTGACCTGTAGCACCGACGTAAGGATTAGGCGACGACATCGAGCAGCAGGCGCTAATGACTCACCAAGCGGAACTCGACACCCGTCTAGCGGTCTCGACTGTTCCCCCCAGGACAACAAGCTTCATACCGTCAATGACCGACGACCCGGCGGCGCCGCCTACGAGAGGCTGAACAAGTGATTTGAGAGCGTCCATGGAAGTGGAAAGCAAGGAAGAAAGGGACTTGGATTTGGTGATCCAATGTGGCGAAGTAGGAAGGGGGCGGTGGGTAGCACAGGTTGAAAGCTGGAAGGTGAAGTGATAGTCGGTAATTAAGAGAGGCTGAGGGTGAAAAACAAATTGGAGGCTGAGTCGATGATGACTGTGGGTTCGGATCCGAACAGCTCCTTTCGAGGTCAGGACGCGTCAGCAGGGCGTCAAGCCTGAAATTGAAAACGTGTTCGCGGAGTCTGAATGCAGCAGCGCCACCCCGGCTGATGATCTTAACTTTTATTTTGCTGCTTTCCAGAGCTCCGTTTCGCTGGTACATTCTAGCCAGGTCGACTATTAATCATCTTTAAAACAGAGCCCCCGTTCGCAAAAAGATTCATTGAACAAACTATGGCCCCTCAAAGTGGTATCCAAATGGCGCTAGCTAGATACAAAAAGCGCCTGTGCACCGCGCCCCAAAACCTTAATGCAAGATCCCATCCAGAATGATGCAAAGAACGGGTGTGATATTCTGACAGAGGACGACGAGAAGTCCCGTCTGATGCTGAGAAAGAACCAGCGAAGACCTCAAAAGCATTTGTGGTCGAACCCAGGGAAGAAGTCACCCCGTGGCAACAAACACAGCAGAATGCCGTCTCCTCCATAAAAGGCCGCTGGAAGCGCCACCCCGTACGTGGACCCCTTCGTAGTGGTTACAGCGCGCCAATCACTACCGAGACCGAACGCACCACACGGCCTTGCACATTGCATACCCAAGTATAGTTGCGTCGTTATGGTGATCCAGGAATGAGGAAGGCACAATATTAGTCAGTCTTGTCTTCGAATCCATTAATCCATTAATACGGGAGTTAATTCACGCTGATCCGTGCGCACCTGGGCCCAATAAATGACAGAAGTAATGCTAGAGAGGCGGGGACCTAAGTCCGATTCCTCGCGTTCATCACCATGCCCACGGGGCGGATCCTCCACCAGTTCAAGAGAGGGCCCTTCTGCTCCATAGAGACGTGCGTCATTGATTCCGATCCCGGGAACGGATGAGTAATACCCCTGGGCGGCTTAAAACGAGGTAAACGCGAGGTTAAGCGTCCCTATGATAGCACCCGGGAACCACAAAGGATTCGTGGCGACTACTTATCAGGGTTCAAGTTACCGTCAGTACCGTCCCTATGTCAGATATGGAACGACACACAGACGGCGCCCCACTCACCTTTGCGTTATACTTCTCCCCAGCCCTAGAGGCTTCCTAGGGAAAAGGAACACACTAAAATGACTAAATTTATAAAAACGCATGCAACGACGAGGTTGACAAGACCGCCACGGAGTTTAAATAAACTCCACAGGCACCAGAGAGCGAAGCGTCGCGGATATGAGGGTGAAGAGAAGGAAGGTCGTGACTGTCATTACTAGTGAAAATGCTCACCTGTACAGCACATTGAGCCGTACGCATTGTATATCGACCGCAAGTGGAATGAAAATCGTTCTTCCATAGCCAGCGACGCCTGAAATCAATGCGTGTGCACTCCTGGAGCACAAAATGGACTTTCACGGCATCTGGTATACATGACCTCTTCGTCCCATCCCGGAGAGACGTCCGGCATGCCATTCCAGCATGGTCATTGTTCGATCTCTAGCGTCGCGGTTGCGCCAGGGATAGTACAAGCTGCATGCTGCTGGTACAAAAATCCATTCTCACTCGCGGAAAAGAAGAGACCTTCCAAGACAGCGTCGCTTTGCACCGAAACGCCATCATCTGCGACCATGAACTTGAACACGGTCGTCCGTGGTTTCTCGAAGGTCAAGGTTCTCCCCGATGAGGATTTTGGCCGATGATAGAACTACGAGTGACCCAGGTCAGCCAGATGCTAGATCCAAGATGGATACAAAGCTTACCCGAACACGAGAACCGACACCAGGACCTTGATCGGTGTTCAGAGATATTGTACCACGGGATGGATCACCAGCGGTTATGGTGTATGCCTGCCGCAACAGATGAGTAAACTGGTAAATCATGGAAACACAGCATATACTGACAACTTGGGTATCTTCCGTCATTAGATAGAACTCTTCTTCAGTTTTTAAAGACGTTGCTGATAAATTATGAGCTCGTATAGCGGAGAGTAAGAGCTGAGTAGGGTTCCGCCTGTCCAGTGTGTTCACCAAGTTGCCCTCGCTTTCCGAGACGGTCATAGCTGATGACAGAGGGACAAGCCCATGATAATTAAGCATAGAACGAACATCCTTTGCGTGGGTCAATGCGACGCCAACTGCGCCCGAGTCCCATATCCGCTGGTTCTGGAACAGGGTCACAGGCCGTCCGGTGATAAATGGTGTAGAAGTAGGGATAAAACCCAACTGTTCTTCATGAATTAATACCCGTATTATAGCACTTCGATAAGTAAAACGTACCTTTGAGGAGGTGGGGAAATTCGTATGAAACGAGCTTCTCAATCCCTCAGGAGCCGCATCCGAGAAGTAAATCAGAGCATCAACGGAATCCCGCCTAAAAGACCTGATTAGCAGAAAACAGAGAAAACGAAGTAGATATGCACTGTAGATCTTGAAGACTATCTGGCAATTCCAGTGTCGCCGTTCTCTTACTCCATACATCTTCCCAATCCACACCTTCTCTGTATTCTCCTTCAAAAAAAGGCGCGTCTTTGTCCTTCTTTCTGAAGGAATGCCATCGTCCAACCTGAGGCGATGGTACACCGGGAATGGTTGAACGAAAAGGGATACAGTTTCCGTCGAAAATGGCCAGCGAACAAGATATCATGTCCATGGATACTGGTGCTGAGAGGCAGCCAACAGTATTCGAAGAGAACGTAGTCAAGTTTTGGACGAGTTGAGAGAGTTCCGACGCGTCGACGTTGGGAGAAAGCGAAAACAGGAGGTGGTGGCGAGAATACTGGCCAGCGAGTTGGGAAATGTGATTCAAAATAGCCGTTGAAGAGCGGGAAAAGACCGAGCTTGCGTGAAGAAGCATTGAGGGCAAAAATAAGAGAGAAATACCCAAAGCAAGGCTTGACGCGATTGTGAAACGGTAAAAGGAAAGAAAGCATAGATGAGAAAATCCGCGCAAATCGTGGTAGTTCTCGATCGGCATTTACGGCACAATACCTTTCGGCCCGGAACGCAACTTTGACCGAAATCAGTTTTGAGGGTGAAATGGACATATTAGGAGCGGAATCGGTACAAACTCATCGGCATTTTTTGCGTCGTAGTTGGAGAGACAAATAAACATATTGGGAATAGAATCAGTACCATTAATCAAACCGAGATACTTATTCGTGGCTATACCTATCGTCCCCAATAGACGCCATATTTCAGTTTCTCTTCAGCATTTCACAAAGTGAAATAGGTGAGGCTATCACTTACTTTTGCGACGAGGCGGATTTGACAGAATAATCAGGGTGCTCGATGGTGAACTTAGTCGACCTCCCCACTGAGCTGCTGCACACAATATTTTCCAATATTCATGGCGAAAATGTCACGCTCAATAACATCTGCCTTGTTGGCAATCGCACTCTTCTCGCAATTGCGCGTCCTTTGACGTTTCGAGAGATAAACATTGCGCTTTCCTTACCCCTTACCGAAAGCCACAGATTTTACTCTAAATTTCGCTCCGTCTATTCCAATAAAAACCGCCGTGACTCGGTCAAGTCTATCTCTTTTCGCTGCAGTGGCTTCCCAGACATCAAAATGTCCGAAATCTTAGTCAAGCAGCTCCCTCGTTTCGCCGGTGTCACTCATGCATCAGTAGAATGCGAATACGACCACCTCAATGATGACGGCACATGTTTATCCACTATCCTCATCCCGATCATCTTCAAAATGCCAGCGCTCGAAAGTTTTTCTATCTCAGCGTGTGGGCTGGACGATAATGCCTTCTCTTTGGACTACTCGCGGCCGTTTCTAAAGCACGTCAGGTTTGACTGTGTCTGCAGTGGCCCCATCTTGGAATATGCGCATGTTGAAGGTGTGCAGATCATCGAGGCAAGAGGAGACTACGAAGATTATACGATCATGCAGACCTTGGATGGAATCTCCTCCCTTTCAGAACCACAGCAACATCTCTTGAATCATCTTGATCTTCGATCTACCCCAGATCCCTCAGATCAACTTGGTATCGACATGGCTCAGTGGTTCGCGGTTCGTACCGTTAGCTAACTTTGTTTTCCTCATATTCATTCATTGGCCATATAGGAGCTTCCTGCAGGATCGTTCCCCAATCTGGAAGTACTCGTCATATTGATTCCCATATACCACATGTTTCTTGGTGCCATCCTTGAGAATCTTTCCGTAGGTAAGCTTAAAAAGCTGTGCATTGGACGTGTTAGTGTCTGGGACACAATAAGATATGTCCCAACTCTTCCTCCCATGGATGATTTTACTTCCCTAGAGGAGACTTTACTGCTGTACAATGGCTACGAGGTAGATTCTTCTTATCAGTAAACCGATTATGCAGGTTTCAAAATTTCTTAGGACTCCGTGATATCGAACCTTACAAAAGCACCTCGTCTTACCCACATCCATTTTTTTGGCGACATCGATGCCGATTATATGGGGAAGGCGAGGACATACGGAGAGCTCGTGGAGACTCTGCGTACGGTTTCGTGGGTTAATCGGGCAACCATAGGCTTGGAACGAGATGACAAGGGAGACATTGTCCATACGGAAGCTAGGGATTATGAGGAACCAGCTTGGTTTGAGTTTGGGACTGCAGCTGATGGATGGCGAGGGAAGGATTAGGTCGTCATCTGGTCTTACGATGCAACAGATCGTTGCATCACCACTTTCGTTGCGTAGAACATCTTGCAGCTTATGTATCATCTTAGCATTATTTCTCGACGTCAGATCTTTTAGAACCAACAGCCGAGCAGTCTGGGGGATGTATTGGACCCCTTGAAGTTGTCGTATGCCGTGTTAATCTGAAAATTTTCATGTATAGCAAGGCGAAAGAAACCATATTCCCGTGAGATACTGCGTCAAACTCTGAATAATGGCATCGGGAAACATCACGGTGTATTATTTTAGCGGTAGTACCAGGGCTGCGCGCACCATCCGTATCCATACAGCTCATCGAATCTAGATGATTCGACTTGTCGCCAAGCCGGACCAGCCTTTCACGTACGGTGCCACTAGTAGAATGGATCGCTCCGAAAAGTAGCTACTGTACCAATAACAATTGCTTGTAGGCCGAACTTTAGTAGCTTCGAGAGAACAGGCCCAGTCGCAGTTTTTTTCGGGTCAAAATCTTGTAATGCGACGTGAAGCTTGAAATTATATTAACGACTACCATTACGAGTTCAACGGCGATTGAATTGTGATTCTGTCGATACTATAAGGAAGGTTTAAAATTCCTCTTGAGTCTACTCTCATTCGACATAAATTCTCACCTCAATGGGTACAAAATAAAATCGCGGAACTTTCGAATACAGTACCAAGACCTTCGGCTTCGGCTACCACCGCGTTTATCGGAACAAGACAGGAGCCATAGGAAAATTTTTTGGCTGGGGGAAGCGCGACGGGCGGAGCATGAGCAATCGGTTGGATATGATTTGTCAGCGCCTCAGCTGAGGGCTCCGTCTTGCGCATCGCATCTCTGATTATCACCACCATCATCATCGACAGAAATTCGTAAATTTGTCAAGAAATACCTTTCTCAAGCAACAAACCAAGAAATATGTCTCCAACCGCTATTACGAGCACCAATGGCTATTCCAACGGCATCAAGAATGACACCAAAAGTGTCGAGAAGGCTACCGGACGTGGCGTTCACTTGACGTCGGCGGGTGTTATCCAGATGGAGAACAAGTACGGGGCGCACAAGTGAGTATTCCTTCTTCTCGTTGTTTCTTGCTGGACATGAGGAGAGCCATCATCATGTGCAGGAAAGGACGCCACAGGGCCTGAATCATCGCCGCTTTATATAAAATTTTGTCGTTCGTATCTGTTCCATTTATACAACACCTACTGACCTGCGGCTTTTTTGCTATTATCAGCTACCATCCGTTACCCGTCGTCTTCGATTCCGCAAAAGGCGCCAAGTGAGTTCTTTTTGCCGCCGAAATATGCTTAATCTGATTAGATCCTGATAGAGTATTGGACCCAGAAGGCAGGGAGTACATCGACATGCTTTCTGCCTATTCGTCAGTATTTTTCCTCCTGATTGCTTCGATTTTCTCAGATGCGGTAATAGGGCCGTAAATCAGGGACACTGTCACCCAAAGATTGTCGCGACTCTCATCGAGCAGGCCCAGAAGCTCACCCTGTCCTCTCGGGCCTTCTACAATAGTGTCTTTGGCCGCTTCGCTCAGCAGATCACAGAGATGTTCAGCTATGATATGGTCCTGCCCATGAATACTGGTGCAGAGGCTGTCGAGACGTCGCTGAAGCTCGCACGCAAGTGGGCCTATATGAAGAAGAGTGTTCCCGAAGGCAAGGCTATGATTCTGAGCGTGGAAGGCAACTTTCACGGGCGGACGCTGGGTGTCATCAGGTGCGTTTCTTCTGCCTCGTGGGGAACCTCTACTGAGTTTGTTTCATGGAAAGATAGTATGAGTACCGATCCGGACAGCCGCACCGGTTTTGGACCTTACCTTGAAGGTGTCGGACCTACGTATCTTGACGGCTCCCAGTTGAGCACCATCAGATATGGTGTCGTGGAGGATGTGGAACGAGCGCTTGAACTGCATGGTAGGAATGTCGCAGCTTTCCTTGTGGAGCCGATTCAGGGCGAAGCTGGGTGCGTGGTTTTAGCTCTCCTTTACATATACTTGATCTAACATGTTCGTGGCAGAATTGTTGTTCCCGAAGAGGGATATCTCTCACGCGTGCATGCTCTGTGCAAGAAGCACAACGTGCTCCTTATCTGTGATGAGATCCAAACAGGACTGTGTCGAACGGGAAAGATGCTGGCTTGCGAGTATGATAACGTCCGACCAGATATGGTCCTGCTGGGCAAGGCCTTGTCTGGCGGTGTGTACCCTGTTTCTGCCGTCCTGGCCGATCGGGACATCATGCTTTGTATCAAACCCGGCGAGCATGGCAGTACCTATGGAGGGTCGGTCTCTATTTTGTCTCTTTTACATCTATTAATCTGTTTATTCAGAAACCCACTAGGATGTGCTGTAGCGATGACGGCTCTCAATGTACTAGTCGAAGAGCGTCTGGCGGAGCGTGCGATGGTGCTAGGAGAACTCTTCCGAAGTTCGGTCACCAAGCTCAATTCTCCGCTGGTGCAAACCGTGCGCGGAAGGGGGCTGTTGAACGCGGTCGTCATTGATGAGAGTAAGAGTAGGAAGGGACGTACGGCATGGCAATTGTGCTTGCTTTTGAAGAGTCGAGGCGTGTTGGCGAAACCGACACATGTGAATATGTAAGATAAGCTTTCGTTCCTTCCATTTGGTGACCTTACCGGGGGTTTTACAGTATTCGGTTCGCGCCTCCGCTGGTGATATCAGGGGAGGATCTGTTGAAGGCTGTTAGGATCATTGGGGAGTGCTTGGAGGATCTTGACAAGGTACTATACATTCCGTTCCTTATACAATATCCGTGGACTGATGAATTTCCAGGTGGATGTCATTCCGGGTGAAGAGGAAGATCATTAGGTGATCGGTGTTGCGTGTACTACTAACTGTGTTATCTACACGGCATTGTGTTTGTATCAAATAGAACGCATACGTGTATGACTAAGGGGGGCCTATGCAAGGCAAACAAGGCAAAGCCAATGGGTAGACGTTCTAAAGCAGCTTATATTATTCACCATCTGATCGATAACGCTCATTCCTTCGGTTTCCAAGCGACCCCCGGTGCATGACTATAAATCTTCGAGTACAGGTGCACAAGGGTCCGGTTCAAGCTCGGATTCATCACGACATGGTACGCTCTTCTTCCCCCTTGCATTTGCATAACTAAGCATTACGACCTTAAAGTAATCGTTATTGTATGGTGGGCATCCTTCTGAGCGAGCCATTCCGCTAATACGTGAACGGGTTGTCGGGCTTGGCGACAGGAACTATCTGGACTCGGGGAGCTACATGTAAAAGTCTTCGAGGAAAGTCAACAGTACTAGTAGGCTTGCCAACACAGCTACTATGCAGTTCCGCTTCACCTGACAAACCGGACACAAGGCTGCCGTCAAGCCGTGCGGCACTAGCTTTTGTTGTTTCGTTGCTCACACCAACATAGACCAACATTCATTCATACACAATGCCACCCGACGCATCCTTTCCCACTAACCCCCAACAGGAATCTCCAGTGAGGTGAGTGAGTCTCCGGTGTGACAACGCCAGCCCTAAAATTACTCTAGATGTCAGAAAAAGGTAGGAAACGCTCCATGCTCCCCGACGCAGGCGAGGAGGAGGATGAAGGCCAGTCCTCGAAGCGCATGAAAGTCATTGAAGTAAGGATACAGCTATGATCGGCCGCTCATTCACTAATGCCCTCCAGGCGCCACTAACTCCCATCGGCAAACCTTCACGCTTGAGAGGCATAGGTTCATCCAATGCACGACAGAGGAGCCGTCCCCGTGCATACGCAAACGCGCGACGGCCTACGGTCGCGCTGAACCCGTCCACGCCACTCCAAGTCATCCCCCCAGAGTCCTCCTACAAACTCGGAAGTTTCGACTTTTGGCCAATCACCCATAATTTGCTGGTACGTGCAGCTGGGAGCGGTAGCCAGCCTAACTACGAAGCTATTTTCGACGTCCTCTCAACGTGGCAGAGCCAGGGTATCATGGATCGTGGTATCCGATGTTTCATACCGGACCTCCCGAACGCTCAGAATCCCAACGAAACGGGCTGGATGCAGTGTTTTGATATGCGTGACCCAGTGTCTGGGGAGACCCACAAACTAGCTATCACTTCTCTCACGCTTACCGACGCGTTCAAGTGCGACATACGCAATTTCCCGCAGCATCGTGGTGGGGAAGTTGTCGAATCGGCGGTGGGGAACGCGTCCATTCCCGTGACTGGGATTGTGTCCGCATCTGGAGGCGTCTTCAAGGTGAACTGTTCGCCTGTGTGGACTGCGGTGCACGACAATAGAGATAACAGTGCACTTGGGATCGAACTTTGTGAGGTATTCGAAGGCCATCTTGAGATGTCGGTAATGTATGATTCAGCTGTCGCTGGTTCAGGAAATAGATATGAATTCAGAAGCGGCCTGTGGGGCATACGGATGCGACACCAGGGCTAGTAGGCATTCATATCGTGTCAATGGTGGACTTGTTAGATTCTTGTTTTGCCTGGGGTGTATTCAATATTTTATGTGCTCTTCGATGGCTACATTTGTCTCAAGTATATAAATGTTGGGCACATGGTGTAGTTGGTTTATCACGCCCGCTTAGCATAATGCCAGTTGCGGGAGGTGTTGGGTTCAATTCCCAATGTGTCCACTTCAATGAATTACTACTGATTCACTTTTAAGAAGTCTTTGAAGTATATTGAAGTTCCCAGGTTGCGTACGAAACCTTTAGGGGGTGTAAGTTGCGGTTTGTTACTAACCCGTGCCGGAGGGGCTGTTTTGATACCGTATAAACTGTTACTTACCTTATTATATGACTGACGCGCCGCAATTGCAGAATTTTTCCAAAAACCTTTGTGTACGTGTTTTTGCACAATTTCTTGGTTTTAATAAAAAATAAATCATTTATAAAGACTTCCTCTGTGGCTATAAATTGTAAACTGAAATATACATGTAATAGTAATTATAGTGAACCGCCAATAAGTACTCTAACCTTGTTGCAGTGATCTCGACAATAAAACTAGTAATTCACTTGCTCTGTGGAGGGTATTTGATATACTCGCAAACTTTATAATAGACGTCCATCTCTCGCAGAACCCAAGTCGTATTTTTGTCAAAGGGGAGTCAGACCACTCCTAATCAAGTTAGCGTTCAAACGTTCACATTGCATGAAGAAAGACACTACCTCACGATATAAATTACAATGACAGCAATATTACCTACAATAATCCGCCTCCACGAAAACTTCTGAGCCATGTTTACCGGAACATCTATCCTCCTTAAGCCATATCCAGTCGCTCAGCCAGCCGAACATCCTGTGCCCAATCCAATCCTGCCATATCAACCGCCACGGTTTTGACAACGTCAAGTGTTCTAACTTGGTATGAAAGAGAAAGTTTAGTGAATCATAAGCTGTAAGTGGTGTCAGCATAGCTAGAGGGAGGCTTTTGTCGGACATACCGACGTTGACCTGAGGGTTAACATATATTTTCGGCCGGTGGGGAGTGTTCCAAAAATGCATGTCAATAGCTATAAGGTAACACTCCGACGACGTGCATTCTGTACTGCCTCTGAACTGCAACGGTAGCGGGGGGAGATAATCTCCTGTAGGTGTAGGTGTATTCCGCTCCAACTCTGACAAAAGTGAGGACATGTATGGAGAACGAAGAGACTTTTCGTTTACTGGGAAGAGACCCCGCAAGAAACCACGTCGCGTCAAAAACGGCTACTCCGTTCCAACAACTGGCAACCTCGATAGGTTCACCTTTCCGGAGGCTTTTAACAGCTCGGGAGTCCGAGGAAAAATAGGGCCAGATTTCTTTCGCTGTCCGTCCACAAGCATCACGTATTACCCATCTGGTAAAGTCATAAGAGGATAGATAATGCAAAGCAGGGAAAGACACACATGTCATACAGCCCCACTCCATCAAAATCAAGAGCACAAGCGAGATCATAATCTCCTTCCTTCGTGTTGATTAATCGTACAATAGCTCCTATTTGTGAACACGGTGTCAGGATACCCGAAGCGATGGATAATGAACGAAAAGACGAACTCCAGTCAAAATAAACATCGTTAAAGAACAGGACTTTCGCAAAGGACTTGCCATCTTGATCACCCATGACACGCAAGGGTTCCAAGGCCTTGTTCCTGATATCTGCCATGTAAGAAATCCTGTCGGGGCTGTTCAGCCCCCACCTATCCCTTATGCCTTCCTGCACCACTATATGGTTCTCAATGCCCTGTTCATCGAGTTCCTTCTGAAAGTTACGTAGAATATCTTGCGTTCCATCTACGGAATTTGATTCGTAGATGGATACGAAGACGTTTTGTCGTCCTATGTGTTCGATGAGGAGCTTCATCTCCTTCGTCCACGAGGGTAAGACCTTTGCTGAATTATACAGATTAGCCGCAATGTAGTATGTGCTGTTTGACGGAAGGGGGGATATGGGGGCATCATGGCGGAGGTAGGAAGAGGAAGGGTAAGTTGGTGTGAACAGAAGGAAAAGGCACCATATAAAGCACAATCGGAATCGTGTTCTCCTCCGTGGCGTCCACCGAGACCAGTTAGATATATGGGCGGCATCGAATATTGTCAACGCTGGGACACATACTGTCGCAAATGGGAGGTATACAAGAAATGTCGAAAAGTATCCCAAATGATAGGCGAAGAATATTGCGGTAGAGAGAGAGAATGCTGTGCATGCGATGAGTATGCCGTGGTAGTGAAGGGCAGTCGCAGTGAGAGTCCTTCTATGTTTTCTGTAATAGTATGTGTCCCTCATCGCCGTTCATGATCAACAAGGGAGTGGTGAATGCACCGCCCCACGGCGCCCAGCACGTTGCAGCTGTGTAGGACCCTGTCCCGTGATGCATCACCGTTCTGCCACAAATTAGGCTTTGGTACAACTTGCCTTGATATAGTAAATATCGAGATTCCTAAGCATCGGAATACATACATGTAAGGAGACAGGAAAGCAGGAAAACAGGAATTGATTGGCTATCACCGCTGATACAGGTCAGGTAAATAGAAGTAAACTACTTCTACCGACCTCGATGGCTCATTGTGAGAAGTAATGACAGTCATAGCAACATGAAGGGTAGTTTGGAGATATACGGACCGGTGAATATTACTATTTACTCGGTACAATAAAACCAGCTGAGCCAACAGATTCCAAAATAACGCTGAACCCACCGATATATACTTGGGCGCCACTATCGAATACTTTCTCTGCGACCTCTTCAGCTATACCAACCTGTGCCAAGAAAAGGACCTTTTCTTCGTAGTCCAAATTCGTTGCCAAAACTAATGTCTTGTTTCCTACCGTCCACAAACCTACGTCGATCGAGTCGGAAGTCGTCACTTGCTGGAAATTTACGTTGGGATCAAGAATGAATGAAGTAATGGTCGGAATGGAAAGTGCTAGAGCTGAGGCGGAGGCTTTGATATCGGCAGATGTGGGGTCATCCCATGATACGACGCCTGTTACGAACACCAGGTCAACGTATTTTTATACAACTGTCAGGAACGGATGATTACCCAGAGCTCCATGGTTGATCCCAACGATACTCTGAACAATAAACTCCTTCCCAGTAGGGAATCTCTTCCAGTAGCTATAGAAAAGAGCATTCTAAGTTCTTGTTAGATGAGCGGGGGAATATGAACATACGACTCATTCCCAAATGCTTGCGGGACCGCCCAGACCACCTTATTTAGCTCCCAGCCATTGACAAATATCCTCTCCCGAAACTCATCTTCTCTCGTCGATATGTCCTTAAAAGAGCCTTTGCAATTATCACATCCACAATCCCCATAGTCACGCGTGCACACGGTGCCCCATTCGCTCGAAAATGTGACGTTATTCCCGATCATGTATGTATCCTGCATGACGATATCTGCCCCGCTCGCGTAAGCTGTAAACTCGTAATTCTCGCAGTTCAATACGAGGGATACAGGGTGGTAGCCTGACCCTCCTTGTCCATCTCCGCCGTCGAGCGAGGTGATGAGGTTTGAAGCGAGAAGGGTTGCGTTGAGGGGGTCGGAGGTGCCATCTGGTTCGTCGGCGGTGTACCATAAAAGAAGATTGGAGCGTGACTTGATACGGTTGATTTGCTCCGTCACGGATGCACTGTTCATGTACGTTCTGGAGAGTAATGAGAGAACTTTAAGAGGAACTACGGAGTGATTCTTACGCTCGCATGTCGTACATGAGATAGATGCCTACTCGCTCCATTTCATCTAATACTTCATCGAGTGCCGTCAGGTTTGAAAATGTCGGCACCGGATGAATCTATAGCATCGGGTATGTACAGCGGTAACAATAGAAGAATCAAATCCGTACAATGTTGAATCTGTCAAAATATTAGGACAAGCAGTACACACTATAATGAACACCAACCCTTGCTCCTTCAGCGTTCCAATGGCCGACAAGTTGACAGCCAGGAATGAGTCAAACTGGGTGTAGAAACCAATAGGAAAGACCCTTTCGTACGCCCCGTCTTGGTGCGCTGGTCGGGCAAGTAGACCGCCGGTGCGCGTGTCCATCTTGGTAACAGAACCAATGTCATCTGGAGGCGCAGGTAGATAGCTCAGCAACGCTGTTGTCGCGAATTGCTCCCCGACTTCTGTCTCTGCAGTACAGGATATGTTGTACACCTCAGTTCTTGGAGTCAAGGCAGACAGGGATAATGGAAGAGCGTGTTTCGCCGCATTGAAGGGAACTCTTCCACTAGCCAGGGTCTTCCCTTCAGCAGACACAGTAACTTTCAGAGTAGCACCGAGAGTGCTAGTGATGGGTGACGCGCCGACAATAAGGGAGTACGTAATGGGTGTATCGACGAGGATGGATACGGCGGTTGGGTCGTCAACAATACCGTCTTGGTCTTCTGGCAAGTACGGTCGAAGAGCAGGCCCACATCGTAGAGCAAACAGGGGTGTGGAGAACCTCTCAGGTACTGGAAATTCACCGCCTATTATACAAGATCAAGGTCTATCGCTGATTCATCGCGATCTACTGACCTGGAGGCACGATGGGCTCGGTGCTCATGTAGTTCTTGTTGCACCTATAGCTATATCAAACCCGATGCATGCTGTGAAGAAATTCCAGCCTACCATGTCTGCGCTGACACCAATGACAGCAGAGATATGAGCCCGACCAGGGACATCATCGTGGTTTGATCGAGAAAGAGCTCAGCGAGCCATATGCTTTTTTATGTCGGCGTTAGAAGCAAGCTGAGGTCGCGTGTTCAGAGGAGGTATATTTGTCAAAATCGTCGCACATGGACGCGCGAGATAGACTTTCCTGGGTATAAACGTGCCGAGGGTTCTGATGCGGAATGATGGTCATCAGGTATTGGAGAATGAGGCTGAAGAAAGGGAGGTACTAAGGAGAATCATCGAGTCAGAAGGATTTATCTTGCTGAAACAAACTCAGAACGCACTGGCACATTACAAATCCTCCTGCGATACGCCGTTCTATCTGGGATATGAATACAAGAGCCCGACGTTCGTTCTAACAATGGTTCAAGGTTAAGACCAACGACGACCTTGTTCTGATATCGTAGTTGAATGTTTCTGTGTTTCAGTAGGAAACCGCTGGTACTTTACCTGCAAAGGAAACGATAAACATACAACTTACGAACCAGGAGAATGCTTGTACAACCAATAGTGTCGAAAGGACCAAGGAGCTGGTCGGCCAACCGCCAGCCCGCATTTAGCATTAGTGTGACTCAAGGGTTAGAGAAAACAGGACTCGGCAAATATAGTCTGTCAATCTTTCCAAGGTGCAGTGTTCGGCGATGTCCACTGCATGGCAGAATAATAGAATGATCCAGAGTATTAAACTTGAATTTATATTCGATGAATACAGATGATCCCTTCTAAAGTCAGAGCCCCAGTTCATCGGCGTATGGTAGGCTGGCAATGTCACCAACAGCAACAAAAGTCGGCTTAGCGCTGACGAGCGACGAAGCAGCCTATGAGAACGTGTGAGGACATCACTACACGCATAAGGAGTAAGACAAGCCTTGGAAACAGAAGCAGCCGTGACGCCGGCAAACGGTTCAAGCACGGCATTGACGGAAGCATCAGAGCCAGAAAGGACCTATGAATGTTTTGTTACTTGGAGTGAAAAAAGATGTGGGAGAGTGCAGCGTACCTTTGAACCTAAAACGTTGACAAAGCCATCCCGACCTTCAATAACAGAAGCGGCGGCGAATTTTGCCTTTGCAGCAGCTTTAGCAGCATCATCCTTCGAGAGACCATTAGCAGCAGCCTTGAGGGCCTGGACCGCGGCCTTGCCAGCTTCCTTCACACTTGCACCGCTTGAGCCTTGAACGAGGAGACCGAAGAGACTGGCGTCAGAGTAAGGAAGGTATACCGACTGCACACTGGTGCCAGAGGGTATAGCAGAGGCGATAGGGGAAAGCCCTTGGGACCATTTGATAGATGGGGTCGGGGAAAGGTATGCGGACAAGGCAGCAAGATCGGGGCTGGGGGCCCCAGTGGTACCAAATCCGATGAAGACGGTTTCTGGACCGCCATGGGCTTGCAAACGCGTCTCACCACCAAAGTAAGAGGAGGCAGAGGTCGAGGATGCAGCTCCCGCAGACTTTGCAGCGCCGCTGAAGCGCTGGACGAGCTCGGACAAGGTACCTTGGTCAATGCCTGTGCCGAGAACAGCAATGTTCTCCTTGGTAAAGGCACTCTTAGCAAATGCAGACACGTCCTCTACCGTGAGCGGGCTGTGGGGAGTTGCAAAGAGGGACGAACCGAGGCCGTTGCGGAAGGCGAGAGCGTGGGCGAGCTCGATGGCATAGACGGCGGGGTCTGATGAAGCTTGGGCGCTCTCTGCCTCGACGACGGGCGTCACGTACTCTTGGAATTCATGGCGGGTGAATTTCGCAGACTGAATGTATTCAGCCAGGAGCTGGACGAAGAATTCTCTATTTCTTCCCTTCAGCAACAGCAGACGATGACGACGAACTCATTGGATACTCACTCATCACCACGAAGAAACTCAGCCGTCAATGCTAGATGCTCCCGACCCAGCGACGCGGACAACACGCCACCATATAGTTCGCTCTGACGAATTGTTCCCAGCGCTGAGCGGAATGCAGAGCTCTGCTCAACGATGAGTACACAGAAAAACCAATAACGGTAAAGACTCGCCTTGAAGGAAAAGTTTTTGAGAGCATGGGCAGCGCCGGGCTTCGTCTCAAATCTGCTGCCTGCTTTTACGAGGAACGTGACGGACGACGTCGGCTGGTTTGCGTCGACGGCGGCGACCTTGTAGCTGGCGCTGTCGGCGACAGTGGCGAAGGAGCGCGCTATGCGAGGCACGCGTCGAGCAGCGAGCATTTGGAAAAAGATGGAGAGCAACGTTGACGGCGACGAGTAGCTTTTCGGGAAATCCGGATTCGACCGGCACAGAAAATTCGGTGCGCTGATTGGTTCGGCAATCTCCGGAAAAGGAACGCACCTCCGTCTCTTCTTTGGCAAGTCTTTCCCACAGTTACTTAACTTATCTTTGATATATATTATTTAAATAGTAATCCGAACGCAAGTTTCCAAACTTCAAATTATGATGAACGTAGTCAAAAAAAGTATCGTATCACACTATACAGGTCGTTGAGTATTCTATTTACACCTTCAAATTGCACATCTACAGCACGTGATTCGATTTATTCGTGGTCCGCACTGGTTACTTGCCCAGGTTCGACCGAATAACGTCTTGCAACGAGTATCCATCGTCCTGAGAGAAAAAAAATGAGAACATCAGAATATCGAATACGCGTTGGACAGACCTGATCCAAAGACCACGTAAAACATCCCGCCATCCCTGACTGATTCGCAAATTTGGCCTTGTCCGCAAGACTATAAGTATCGTCGTAAGAAACAACGGTAGTCTTTGCCGTGCTGTACAAGAACTGGGGGAAAAAGTCAGCAGGGATTAAATAAAAAAAAACAGAAAGTCGGGTGCTTACTGGAGTATCACTGCAGTCATCCCATCCTACCGAGTATCAATCAGACATTCATAATTGAAAAAAAAAGGTGCAATACCCATAGTGAATCCGTTGGCACCGCCGTACGTTCCGTTCGACTGTTTCTTTCAATGCACCAGCACTGACCAGCTGCTTAAACGCCACCTGGGATCCCCACCATTGGCTGAGATCACCAGCCACAGCGTCAGCACGCTCGACAAGCGGCGCATGCTCATGTGGGTCTGCCGCAGGGGCGTAGCTATTCGAGAGTCTTGTAGCTGTACTCTTTGAGACGTATCCATAAAGAGCCAATCCCAGTAGCATCTTTGACGCCGGAAAGCCAGCTTTCTTCCATTGCGAAAGAGCAGCCTGGGCGTTAGCCTCCGGCTGGCTAGAGCTACCACAGGGGTTCCCTGCATACAGTTAACATCTTCGCATCTGTGTGTAAGGAAGAGACGTACCGAGGGGTGCATTGGGTCCAGGGTTAGCCGATGCTCCATTAACATCGTAGTTCATGATGTTGATATATGACATCTGAGCTGCGTAGTCTGATACGTTAGACAAAGGAGCGCCACTGGGGCCAAGCCAAGGATGGTGAGCGACAGCGGCACTGATGATTTTCGACCAGCCTGAACAGTCGTTAGCAGACGATCATATCTGAATGAAGACAAAGCTTACCCAAGGCTGCACGTAAAGACTTGAGGAACGACAGAAAATTTGCCGCATCCGCCCAAGAATACGGATTGCCGGAGCCTGGAGAATTCGGATACTCCTGTACTCGGCGTTGAGAAGTCAGAAGCTCGGGACAAATCGAATAATGTTACCCAGTCGATATCAATGCCTGGTCTCTAAGTCAGAAAAGGTACACAAGAATGCAACGAAAACCGTCCTACCGTCTAACCCGAAGGAATTTACGGCACCCACCAAAGCGTTGATAAGCTTTGTACGATTGGTCGCATTGCTCATGGAATTTGAGAACCAGTAACTGCCGCCCCAGCCACCTATGGACAAGACAATCTTAGTCCCACGTCCGCTTTGGCGAGCAGCAGATACAAGGGTTCGGAGTGTGTCCTGGCTACCATCATCCCAGTTGATAATCGAGGATGAATTTGGAACGACGAATGCTGCAGCTCGTTGTAAGATGACCCGATGGTCTGCAGTAAGAGAATTTCATACCAAAGAATAGTATATCGAACTTGGAAAAGTCGATCTGGCTAGGCGGGTTGCTCCAAGTAGACCAATCTGGGTAGTAAGCAGCTGCAATAGGACTGGCGAGCCTCGAAACTGGTGCTTTGATGGTAAGATTGGCCTTGCATATCATCGAAGGAGTGATTTCGTCGTCAAATCCCTGGACGTCGGTGATGTGGTTGGGGTTGAGAAAGGCGAGTAGCTTGGATGACACCTGGTATCGAGAAGAACGAAGGAGAGAGTTCAAATACGCCAATAATCCATCCTTGCGTTGGGCGATGAGCTCGTCGTCGACCCAGGCTGACGGAATGATGGCGTTAAACACGCTGTTCTTGGGAGGCAAAGAGTACGGATCGCCCAGAGCGTCGTGCAAGGCAACAAACTAGAGTAACGACAACGTTGAGCACTGCTCAACATGTCGTAAAGAGCCGCTACGCACCTCTGAATACCTCCTGAGCACCTCGTACTTAGTTCCATCGTCCAGGCCTACCTCGACGGCGTACAAAATGTGCAGGTCGGGAGTAGAAGACGTGGTATGCTTGTCGATGAAGACGCTAGCGATGGAAGACATAGTGGGCGGTTAGGAAGAAAGAGAGAATGAGAACCAGTGCCTTTTAAACGTTCTAGGAAGTGTCTAAATTAGGCACCGATATGTCACTAAAGACGTCAGATACTTCGATCGTCACGGCGTTCAAACTGACAGCAAATGAATCATGAAGATCGTTAGTAGAGGTGCAAGGGATCCGAAGAGATGGTAGTCCCCAGGTTATCGAGGCGCTCATGGTAATTTTATGTATCGAAAAAGGGCATGCGAATTGCTTTTTCCGAGGAATTGATTGGGTGAAAGGACTGAGACAGTACACTTATTCATACAAAGAACCCAGGAATAATAGTACACACACCTGAATCATGGTGTGGTGACTGCCGCTCCCTACGCATTGATTGTGCCATCCATAAAGGAGAATCTATAGTGGCGAACGTGTTTGAATTATTAGGTAGATAGGGTGATGTCCACACACTGAAGGAAAGGAGGGGCCAGAGAAGAGAAATGCCGCTTTCTGTCATGGTTAGATGTTTGACCTCAAAGAAAACAGCAACAAAGTGTATATATGCGTGCAACTCAGAAATAAGCACCAATACATACCGGATTTCTGGAGAGCATCGACAGCATAAAAACATTTCCAATATGAGAGATCTGCCGAACGCATTGGCTAGATCGGAGGTCATATATGAATACCCAGCTCTGCGGAAACCTGGCGCAGTGGTCGCGCGACGGATTTGTGTTCAGTCCAACATCAAACCTACGTCATTCAATAACGTATTTAGCAGAGTTTCTTGTCGAAGAACTTCCACTCACCGACGTACCCGACTCAGGACGTTCTGCTCAGTTCAATTCTAGGTCGAAGATAATAAGAAAACAGCGCAGAAGGAACGACCTGTTGCTGAGCAGCAAACGACGTCTAGACAGCAGACCGCGGTAATGCAAAGGGTCAGCCACAGTTCATAGCATATATCCAGCGCGGTACTAGCGCAGACCAGACGGTATCTGGTATTGGGAAAGGGCGACGATAGGAAGGCGCATTGAATACACCGCTAAGCCAACCAACAACATCCAGTTCATGAGAGAATCTTGATATTTGTGTACCCAAGGACATGAAGCAAAAGTAAGCAACTGCTTTGAATTCTGGCATTCAAGAAAAAGACTGTTGAAACAAACAGTTAGATCGCCCTGCCAGGAGAAGATAGACAGAAACGCACTTCCAATGCGCAATATTTAGAGACTCGAAGCCACCGAACAAGTCACATTCCCCGTTATCTTCATCGTGCGGTGCAAGTCGACGAGTACTTGACCGTGATCACAGCCATTGCCAGCTATTTCATGCGTATATATGCGGAATAAAATGACAGGAAAGCAAATTTATTGAATCTCTGCATGCAAAAATTTACTGCGAGGATTGACGGGACAAGTCCTAAAAAACGGAAATGAAAACGTACCTCTAGATTGTGATATTTAGCGATAGAGGGTGGTTAAATAAGTCTTGCCGTGGTCGTTATCCAGGAGGCTGTATTTGAAATAAATTCAAGATAAATTATTATTATTATTACCTTGCTTGCAAGGTCTCTGCTGTGCATAACGATGTGATGACTAAGAGGCGGCAATCATGTGATGCCCGTATTTCCTTATCTTCCGATTATTACACTGGCGACCAACCACGACCAACAGGACCCAGCGGCCAACGACTTGAACCAGTATACCTGTACTACTACATATCCGAATACAATTCTGACCTCTAGGACACTTTACGCCACGAGATTCAAGGAAGTGCATGATAAACGCTTGAAAAAAAGGTGGCCCATCTCCCAATGGAATCCTTGATCTTTGCTTCGCAGCGGCTTGCAAACACCGTGGCTCTACCACCCATTATATGGCGAGATCAGCGAATACTTTACTGCTTGTATCTCAATTAGACACAAACAAGCTGTTGAAGTTGTTCTAATACTTCCATGCCACGCTACGACGCTGGAAATCGAATCGGCCTTGACATTGAATACAGGAATGTTTCCACATTCCACATCCACATCAATGGAAAGTAGAAGATGGATGACAACGCAAAAGCAAGGTATTGATGTCGTCGACCGAGGACCGCTAGTTATTATTATTGTATAAGAATTCAAATTTCGGTCATATGACCAAAACGCGGTTCATGAATGTCTGCCACCAACATTGACAGCAACGACGACACGACTCCCATTCTTCTTGGATATCTCTCACGATGTCGACGACGACAGTGAAACGTAAAGCGAAATCCATACCTTCTACCAGCAAACGATCAGCGAAGAAACCACGCCATACCCTAGATTCCTTTTTTTCTCCACAGGTTCGCCGTTTGCAGTGACGATCCTGACGGCCAGGCCACCACCAAACATGTATCATTAAGTGCTGAACAGACAAAGGTTCTCAGAATGGTCGTGAATGACGAGCAGAACGTCTTTTTTACTGGTGCTGCAGGTGCGTCTCCTATGTTAGATCGATTACATTGCGTTAACGAATTGTAGGCACAGGGAAATCTCTACTGCTCAGGGCTATTATAAACGCGCTACGTGCAAAGTACGCGAAGGATCCGGATGCTGTGGCCGTCACGGCTAGCACCGGAATGGCGGCATCCAATATAGGCGGTGCGTTGCCTGTCGTCGGACCAGTGCCTGGCCCATCGTTAAGTCGTCTCTCCCAGGGCAAACTCTTCACGCTTGGGGCGCTGTGGCACCCACGGTGGATGACCTCGACAATCTCATCAAATGCATAAGGACCTGCAGACCCGCTCTGCAACGGTGGAAAAAGGCCAAAGTGCTTATCATTGACGAAAGTGCGTCTGTGTCTTCTCTAATATCGTTCGTGAACTCATGGACGGAAGTCTCTATGGTGGATGGATTTCTCTTCAATCGGATCTGCGAAATTGCCAAAAGACTGAGGAGGAAAACGACCAAGCCATTTGGTGGTTTACAACTGGTTGTCACTGGCGACTTCTTCCAGCTGCCTCCTGTCACGAAGAATGGTCATGAACCAATTTTTGCCTTCGAGTCTGCTGCTTGGAATGAAACACTGCATCACACCATCAACCTCGTCCAAGTCTTCAGGCAGACAGATCAAGGTATGTTTGCATCAATAAATCGAAGGTCGGCTCTTAACAACTTTCTGTATCAGCATTTGTCGAGGCTCTGAACTCCTTGCGCCACGGGGAACCGTCACTTGAAGCTGTCGAACTTTTCCGGTCTTTATCCCGGCCACTGGAGCCCGTCGCACTACCTCCGCCACCAGCCTCCCAGCAGCCATACCCATCTCCCCCGCCATCCGTGACATCAACCCCTACACCATTTCTTTCTAAGCGACAGAACAATGTCATATTCCCTACAGAACTCTTTCCTCATCGCTACGCTGTTGCAAACGCGAACCGAGAACGGTTAGACGCCATTAAGGCTCAACCATTCACATATAATGCCACAGATACTGGAAGCAAGCCCTCGCTACTCGAGTCACTGCTTGCAGAGCAAACTGTGGAGCTGAAGCTCGGTGCTCAAGTTATGCTCATCAAGAACGTCGACGAGGTGCTCGTGAATGGTTTGGTTGGCAAAGTTATCGGTTTCTACCGGTCATGGGAGTTGATCAGTTTCCCTCCCGACCCTCCTCAACGTAAACCCTTGTCGACTGCTTCCGCTAATGCATCCAGGCGACGCTCCCTTCCCCCAGGTCCGGCACCTGTCCCAGATATTAAGAAGAACGGCTCATTGGTGCGACTATGTCTTCCTCAATGCGGATGGACGGTCTCCTGTTCGCCCGAAGACCGACGAAAATGAAGATTCTGCCAAGAAGGAGAATGAGGATCCCAAGAATGAGAAAACCGCCAAGGAGAGTGTCAGCACTGCAAAGAAAAGCAAGAACGGAAAGACTGGACGAAACGATGAGCGCTATCCGTTAGTTCTATTCGAGTATAGCACCCCGGGAGCAATGGGGGAGACGCAGACAGAGGCTGTCCTTATAACTCGAGATGAGTTTCGTGTGGAGGACGCTGAAGGAAAGGTCCTTGCCCGGAGAGTTCAAATGTGAGTAATGCTTGGCACTTCGCATTCACGGTATATTGACGTAGAACCTTATAGACCTTTGATTTTAGCGTGGGCTATGTCTATACATAAGAGTCAAGGCCAGACGATCCACCGTGTCAAGGTCGACCTTGGCAAGGTATTTGAAAGAGGTCGGTTTATGGTCCTCTGAGGTGTTCTGCCATACTTAACACGCTTGCTTGCAGGCCAGAGCTACGTGGCGCTCTCCCGCGCGTCATCTGTTGAGGGGTTACAAGTCCTTGGGTTCGATCCGAAGAAGGTGCGTTAGCTTCCTTCTCGTTTACACAGCGGAGATATCGTCCGGTTTATGCATCGCCACTATCAAAACTAAATGGAGCCGCCTGGGCGGGAATACTGCATTGAGTAACATCCCGCCCTGGAAGGACATTATATTGGTTCGATATCAGTCTGACGCGCACACTGTTCGCTTCTACCCTCGTTTCCGGTTTGCTGTGAACTATGATACTAACACATTGCATTCCAGGTCATGGCACATCAGAAGGTTGTCGAATGGAGCAAGACGTTAGAGGTGGCAGATGCGTCTGAAGATGGCGATTGGCCGTGGGGAACATAAGGACAGCAGTATGCACTGACGACTACTCTATTAGCAGGCTTCAAGTGCTATCTCTTGTGCGACTAGCACCGCGAGCTAACGGTGCGTATCTCATCAATTAATTAATTAATTATATATTTTGTTATTTATGTAGGAAACTTTCCTCTCTTCTCCAAACTCTCAACTCAGACCACATCACGGACTGGAGCTCCAGATTTTTAAGCTCTTGCTGTCAAGATGGCACTTTCAGCCCTCTGCACTGGAGCACTTGTCCTTTGACGCTGTATAAAGCACATGATCTGATCATTTTAATTGTCTATGCGTTCACAGTAACCGGTACCGAAGGCTAATGCTTTCTCCTTGCCAACGCTTTGTTGCCGCGATGACCTCTGCGGCACTAATTCATTTCCGTTCCACAGTCGATCAGCTGGAATCAAGCTTCTCCCGTGGGATGCTTAGCTCGCCACCTGTTGCAATTGAGATCTTCAACATTGCATGGGTGGCCCAGATTCTGCTGCGTATACTTGGCTTAATCTATCACATGCTTTTTCGCATGTGAGAATGCATGAGGTGGGATTCTTCTTTATACCCTTTTCCGTCCTTCTCTGATCTTCTCTACTTATCATGTAGTACTACCGGTCGGTTTGACACCGTCCTAAACGATAAGTGATAGTTTCGTAAAGCCGCCGTTTCTATGAGGCCGTGAGGCGTATAATGTAGTCGGAGACGAACGAAATAGTCGATACACCACGTTGAAGTCTTTTCACGAGGACCGGAAGCTCGTGGAGTATATATATCCACTATCTGGTGCATCCATTTATTTCAGTATCAACCGACCTTATGGCTCCTTCAGTCACTGTAAACAAGCACACGACTGCCTCTATTCCGAGGCCACATATTCTTTATACTATCGAAGTCACTCGGAATGGTGCTCACACTGTTGTGGATCGGAGGTACAGCGAGGTACGTATCATACTTTCTAAATCACCACCATAGAAGACTACGTGCTAACTATGCCGATAGTTTGTCGCGCTCAATGACACGCTTCAAGTGACTAAATACGCGCTCCCTCCCAAACGCATACTGGCAACGACCTTCATTCCCTCTGCGTGGCTTGACGATGAACTCATTAAGGAACGAAAGACGGGATTGAAAGAATATCTGACCAATTTAGTGAGGGACCCTCAATATAGCAGTAATCCGGTCCTGCGGGAATTCATTTTGCCCTCTAAACCCTCTCCACCTCGTCGACTCCAAGACGACCTGCTCCACCTCGAAGACGCCGTGCCCTCAACATTGTCCCGGAAAGCGGCTTTGAGTTTGGTCAAAGGTGGAGTCAAGGCACAGTCCACTCCAATTGCTGCGGCCTACTATCCAGGTGTGTACGGCGTAATTATATTCTTTCCATCCCGGTTCACCCGACATCCATCAGATTGGAGTGCCGGTAGCTTCCCACCGGAAAAATTAGATTATTCTAAATTCGACATTCTTTTCTTCGGTAGGTATTACTCGCACATGACCGTCTGTTAGCAGAGAAGCTGATGCGCGCGGACCGCCAGCTTTCGCTACGCCTAATTCGTCTTCGGGCTTGACCTGGGACTCTGGCAGTCAATCCATTCTTCAGAGGCTTGTCACTAGTGCTCGAAACAGCGGTAAGGGAACGAAAATTGTTCTGTCAGTTGGTATGTCGCAGCATTTTGATATATTCAGTATACTGAAACTTAACGATATGCTCAGGTGGATGGGGTGGTAGTTACTGGTTCTCGCAAGCCGTCAGCAGCTCGGCCAATAGATCTACGTTCACTAACGCTCTATCTTCCGCGGTGAATACGTATGGTCTTGATGGTATGCTTTTTCCTTCGTCATTGAATCGTAACTAAAATATCACAATTTTAGGTATCGATATTGATTGGGTGCGATTCGGCTTGTCATAAATTGGGTGTCATCACTTACGAGACGCCGATAGGAATACCCCAATTCTACAGGTGCTGGCAATCCTCACTCCTCGTCGGATGCGGCAAATCTCTTAAGCTTGGTACAGTCGCTCCGTTCTGCTCTTGGTTCGTTGCGCTGGGTTTGTGGTCATGGAATGTCGCCTGACCAAGCTCAATTCTAGGGACTAGCAAGATCATCTCTGCTGCTGTGCCCCACCTCCCATGGTTAGGCTCCAATGGTAGCCCCCTCACAAACGTCTCGGCTTATGCCAAAGTGATGACATACGTCAATATCATGTACGGAGACGACTCGGCTTTAAGAACAACTACTGACACGCTAGGTATACTTAGGAACTATGATGTCTGGGGAGCATCATCGACACCTGGACCTAATGCCCCACTCGGTACGATACCAACTTCATGAAACTATACCTTTACCAATGAGGTTTGCTTCTAGGGGATCTCTGTGGCACATCCTCGCAACCTAAAGCAAACGCTCAAGCCGCTCTGTCACAATGGACTTCAGCCGGGTTCCCCGCATCGCAGCTCCTTCTCGGTCTCCCACTGTATGGCTACGTATCTCAAAGTTCTGTCACGCGTCTTTCGGGAAGCCTTATGCCATCGTCTGAGATGGTCCTCATCCAAGGAAACGATGAGCCCGTCGACGACCAGGCTCGGGTGCACAAGATGAACTTCCTCAACGGTGCCCACGCCCGGCCAAAGACTCAAGAAGTCAAAGCGACGGCATCGCTCCAGAGTTGGTGGGGTCAGCAGATACCTTTCAGTTCTATTGTGTCGTCCGGTGCCCTGGTGAAGAATGCAGACGGAACTTACTCGGGAAGTGGCGGATTTACTTTCAGTACGTCTTATTCTTCTAGATTGAGTTAGCTTCTGATCATGCTTTGCAGACTGGGACGACTGCAGTGACACGCCGGTAGGTACACCACAAGCGTTAATAGAACTTGCTGACGCTTTCCTTAGTACTTGTATAACACCTCTCAGACGACCGTAGTAACCTATGATGGTGAGTGACGTTACCTTTTCACTATCAAATGTCTCATCCGGAGCCAACAGACACCTGGTCCTTGGCGGACAAAGCGACATTCGCGAAGAATAATGGAATGGCCGGTTGCTTCACTTGGTCCCTTGATCAGGTAAGCTATTTTATTTTTTAGCAAGTTGCGGTGCTTACCGAGCTCCAGGACGATGGTGTTTCCCTAATGAATGTCATCCGATCTAGTTTGGGGAAGTAGATCGCAGTTCCCATGGGCAGGTAACGGAATGAAATGAACTTCACGACGTCACGAAATCATTCCTCGTAGTGCGACCGATTCTTCTTATAATACATTGGCAGTCTTTATCTTCTGCAGCGATGATCTATCTTAGGAACGCACTCCTTCTATATAGGAATCAAGTCATGCCGCAGCAACCTTTTTCTCTATAGGCAAGCACCTTCTGGGCAATGCCACCATGCTGCAGTCCATCCATATTTATCAAAGCTAGAAGTAGCAAACGATACGATGCCATCTCCCTCGTTGACGAATCGGCAGCCTGACGGATCCTTCATTCCATTACATTCCTCAATCATCCTTGCAAATTTTGTCGTTCATTCAAAATTCCTCTTCAGGTATCAAACGGAGGCAATGCTATCGTGCTTCTGATTCACGTTTCAGTGCTTTCCTACGAGCGACACCTTATCGTTGATTCTTACCGATTTCCGCAGATTTTTTTTACCGCCACCGCCATCCCCGCAACGGTATTAGTTTCTTTAATATGGTTCGTGGAGTATACAGGAAGTTATCGACGGCCGTATGCTCGTGTAGCTCTACTTTTGACATTGACAGTCACCAAAGATACTTAAAAGGAGGGTCTGGACACTACTTTGCGTGCTGTAGCCAAAATGGTGCGTGCTAGCATGCATGAAACAGATGCTAAAGCATCTTGTATTGAGCGATTCACTCTCGATTTCAGCACAGCTAAGGTTGTATCTCTCCGACAAGGCTTACAGTGTCAAGATATGAATCTGATTGATCTCCTTCCTGCGGTGTTATGCGGCACCCGTCCACCGTCCTTTTTCTGATTCTTCTATTGTGTATCTATTGCTGACTTAGAATCGAAGATGTTTAGTACTCCGTCAAGGTACCGCTGTCGTATCCAGTTGCATTGTAATATAAGGTTATTTGAAAGGTTGAGGCGAGCTTTTGCCTGGACGTTTCCACCTTCTAATAGTTGTTGCGACCAGTTTTCAACCGGTGTTAATTTTGTCCAGCGGCATGTGGAATCCGATACTGTGCATCAGAGGGACCTGTTGCGTCATACTAGCTCATCTTCAGTGTCGGTAACACGGCTTAAGTGGGTACCTCCCTGTTTCGTCTCTTCTATCATTTGTTTGTACATCATATGCTCGGTTCTTATCTTAGGTTCAGCGCTTTCTAGCGTTCCTGTAAAGCGAGATCGGCACCAACGTACGTGTCAGATCTCAATTCTTTCAACATTCGAAGAGCGAATGGCGCAATCTTGAAATAGGAAAGCATCATCTAAGTATATTCGACTAGGTCCGGAACCACGTACGGTTACTTAAGAGTATCAATTGTCATATGCATTGGCACTGCGCTCTTCCCCCCCAGTGCTCTTACCATGAGCAAGCAAGACCAGGACGATTCAAAGAAGTCCATTTCTCTCGCGGATGATACCAACTTAAGAGGTCCTGACGTTCCCGCCCAATCCCTCGACTATTATGCGGCCGCTGCCTCCAGCAATCCTTACTATTTGCCACAATTGTCTTGGACAGACCATGAAGAATCAAAGATAGTTAGGACCCTGGACACACGCTTGTTTCCCTGGATCCTTCTCACCACCTTTGTTCTCAATATGGACCGTACCAATCATTCCAATGCCGTTTCAGATAACTTGGCAGCGGATTTGGGCTTCACAAATAACACTGTCAACTTGGGAATAGCGATATATTCTGTGATATTCTCCTTCGCCTGTCTTAGTGGTGCTGTCATATCGAAGATTGTTGGACCTGCTCGATGTATGTTATATGTTCTTAGCTTCTTAACGTTTCTAACTTTTGCTTCGATGATAGGGATTCCGGTCCTGATGTTCGCCTGGGGTCTCGTCACCATGGCACATGCCCTGATTACCGATAGAGGCGGTTATCTTACAGGTAGGCTGACAGTTCTATTTTCCCTTTGCTATGACCGACACCTCTGTGCTTTGCGCAGTTAGATGCAGTGAGTCGATCGATGTCCATAACTTGAACGTTGTCTGACTGGTAGGGATGTTAGTGATCGCATTAACCGAAGGCGGCGTCATTCCCGCAACATTGGTCTACTTGGGTTCCTTCTACAAAGGCACCGAGCTAGCTACTCGCTTGGCGTGGTTCTGGGGTATTCAGACCATCGCAAGTGCAGTTAGCGGGCTGATGGCTAGTGGGCTTCTTCAGCTTCGAGGAGTCGGAGGTCTGGAAGGCTGGAAGTGGCTATTCTTGATCGACGGTATTATCACGGTAGTTGTTGCTGTCGCGACATGGCGAGTCTCTCGTGCTTATATTGTTCTCGACAGGAATTTCATATATGATCTCTAGGTTTTATCTCCCGAGGAACATTACTCAGACCGTTGGTGGCCTTCGAGGATGGAAACCTTGGTTCGACGAAAAGGAACTTTGCATTGGTGTCACGCGAGTTGTTCGAGACGACATTTCGAAGCGTGTCTATGAGTTAGGTTTACGTTCCTGTTCACGAACCTTGACTGATGTCAATATCCAGGCAAAAGGTCAAGTGGTCCGACGTGAAAGACGCCGCCACAGATCTTGGTTTGTGGGGACATCTGCTCATCACGGTCATAGGAATGACTCCAACAACACCGCTTGCAACTTGTACTGCAATCACTTTGCATCCTTAGCCTCTTTGACCCCCAAATTTCTAGATCTCCCGACCTGTTATCAAGTCTTTCCATTTTAACGTCTTCGTTGCAAACGCTTTAACTGCACCCCCATACGTACTTCAATGCATAATGATGGTTAGCTTCATCTGGCACTCCGACAGAGTCAGAGAACGTGGATTGCATGGTGCATTTGGTGGTCAGTCTCATTGATCGTAAAACTGCAGCACACTGAAGTTCTGGGTTTTTATTATTTAAAGCGGCTTGGCAGCTTGTGGGATGGATCTTACTTCGAGCATTGCCTTCAGGAACTAGCAGAGGTGTCAAGTACGTGGTTTCTTTCATTATAATGGATTTCACCTGGTAATTATGGAACAGATATTTTGCGGCCGTTGTAGTCGCTGCTTGGCCTTATACACATCCGCTAAATATTGCTTGGATGTCAGAAAATACGGGGTATTATACATTTAATGATACGGAAACATGACACCTGATCTCTTGATTTCTGTAGGAGTGTCGGAAAGAGAACCCTTGCATCAGGCTGCGTCATATTTGCTGCGAACATCTATGGAGGTGCGTCTTCTTCTGCTGAACGAGAACAAGGCTTATGATGACTGTTGATAGTGTGGGGATCACAGGTATGTTCGATGAAACGAGTATTTATACCGAGTCCTCATCTGCATTTAAGATATACCAGAGCGATGATTCACCAGGTACGCGCTTGTCTGTTGTTTCGTAATGACAAAGTGTAACTCCTCTTCCAAGATTATAAACGGGGGAATACAATCAACATTTGCTTCGCAGGTGTTGCATTAATCCTATGGTTCATACAGAAATACTACTACCGTTATCGAAACGCACGGAATGCAACCCTCTATGCTGAACTGAGTGAGCACGAGAAAGTAGAAGAAAACGATGGAGCGGAGGAGAGGGGAAACCGAGGCCTCACCTTTAGATTTACTACATAGACACTCGTAATTATTCAGCTTGATACAGGCGTAGCCCATCGGGACTCCGGGCGTAAGCCCCAATTCACCAACCAATCTATGAACTTCCCGGCAATCTTCTCATGACCAGGAACGTTTGGATGAAGGTTGCTGTGGCGTCAGTCAGTGAAGTACGACGAAGAGCCTAGTGAAAGCATACTCCGGGAACACGTCATTAAATGTAACCCAGCCTGTCGTATTGACGAGGAAAATATTTCTATCGTTGCTGCTCAAAATACGATGATGAGCTTAGCGAATAAAATCGTACTGGACAGTCGGATACCTCATGCTTACTATCTCCTCGTACTTTCCATCGTAATAATAACTGATTTCTGCCATCTGCGGCCGGCCAACCCCACTGAAACTGTGGTTAAATGATAGATCAGTTTGCTCAACGGTCTCGTACAGGTGTGAAGACGAAGATCGGTTGTCTGTCGTAAATCCGACGGAGGCGGTGTATAAAGTCGAGATATACCTAGGACGTGCATAAGCTTCTCGAGATCCGTTGGCATATCAGATACTCACCTGGACAAATTCATCTCCTGAAACCTGCTGAGAGGCGTCATTGGCTCTATATGAAATGCCTTAGAGGTATGACACGGTTTTAACGCGTAATTTACCCTATGTGAATTACTATGTGCGTAGGAGTTGGCTTGTCACGAGAGAAGTTCCATGGTGTCGTATAGTTGTGGTCGGTAGTATAATAGTATCCAGTGTCTTCCGTCTATAATAAGAGTCATGAGCGCCGGTCAATGATCGCTTTACTTGGTCAACTACCTTGAAGAACTGAAAGGAGATACCATGTACGTTGCCGTAAGATTCTATATCCTATAAGACTGGCGTCAGACAATTTACATCCACTGCGACCATGGAAATTTACCGTCAGGGCAACTCCTGGCTGAGCAATAACAGTATGTTCTGCCTTGAAGCGTTCTCCGACAAGAAATGGCCACGCCTGATTTATACCTTGAGGAAGATATTGTCCCTATAAATTCAAGTCTAAGTAAGTTGTAGTAGAGGAACACCTTAAACATCCTTACTGCAGACAGAGAGTCGCCTATGAATAAGAAAGCAAGCTCTGAGGGATCGTACGACAGCAGGTTCGCATCCTGTCGCATGCTTATCATCAGTTGCTATTCTCAAAAGCAATGCCACGTATGGCAACTCACTGAATTCAACACCAGGCTTTCAAGATTCATCCGATTATTCTGCCAACCCTCGACATTGATGCGGACGACGCTACTTCGAGACGGGGTTTCCACAGGGATATCATTTATTCCCGATGAGACATTTACTGCCGTGAAATTATTATAATCAACGGATACTGCAATGGATGCCGACGGAGACGTCGTGTGAGGTCCCAGATTCAGAGCTAGCGAGCGTAGATTTTGCACACGCAATTTGAATCCTGAACCAGCCCTGCATAATGCAATGAAGTCACGACACTGTTATATCAAGCTGGGCGCATAGTCACTTACCACCAGGTACCCGGCGAAGTATCCCAGCGTCCATGAAAGTAGATTTGAGAGTAGGTGCTCTCGACTTTCAAACCAGATGTGGACATGGCAGTTGTCGATAGAAACACGTAACCAAGAACTAGGGCCTTTATAAAAGACATAGAAGACGTTGAAAAACGAGTATGATTCCTCAGTATCGCCCTTATAAGTGCCAGAACTCAAGTCAGGTGCATGAGAAGTGTGTTCAAGTGCCCGATGATTTACCGAATGACACCACGGGCACTGAAAATTCTCCTTCTGGTGAGGGCCATCCGTATGTGATGTAGCTAATTCTAAACGCTCTCCGCTGTCCGAAGGGTCATCCCGATCTTCGGCTCTTCAAGACTCAGATTGATTACTTTGCACTAAACCGACTTTGAATATGAACAACCTGCAAAGCCGTAAGTCGAGCTCGAATCTGGTGAGTCTGAGCAAGGTTTTTCCTCGTCGCTGTCATGTAGAAAACCTTCTGAAGGAGCTGTTTGCAGCAACTTGACTCTGGTTGGGTAAACAAGAGATCGAGTTCTCGCAAGTCGCTCACAACGAAAATTGAAGTAGCACTAATGAAGTAGGCACTCTTCCAACTCCAATCCTAAGAGTGAACGATGGAGTCGACAGCAGACAGCAGACGGCAAGTGCCGGAAGACTGGATTGGCAACAGTACACCGGAGATTGACGGCCCGAATTTTTTGCGGGTTTTCATTGGTTTCCACCACAGGTCTACGCATGGTCTAACATATCTTTCCAAAAGGTCTTCATACCATATGATAACAAAATCGAACATCAATCGCAGTCAAGCCATTTGCTGTACTGGATGCCTACTTTCTCCATGGCTGTATCTGAACCATCTGATGTCGTCGATTCATTGTTGATATCAATGCTCGACCACTTATTGACTAGTTACCCCGTCAAATCCCACCAATTCATTTCGGTGCTTGTGAGGGGTCGAACCTGATAGGGGCACAGACCATCCAATTGGCATTTAGGAAACTGCCGTTGTACGCCAACAAATTTGTATGCGATTGGTTGGTGCTGTATCCGCCAGGTTAGAAATCTTATATAGAGTATATTAGCTTGGGAAATAGCTCACCCTTCTTGTGATGTCTAGCGAAACTGACAACAGCAAGTTCGCCGCCCTTTATAAAGGAAACTTGATCCCTTTACATGCCGTTCGTGAGTTCCTGTCCCCTTTTCCGGGCCTTCCAGGAGTCTTACTTTGGTAGTTGTTGGTCTGACTTGGATAGTACATGACTATTGTGAGCATTTCATTCCGAGTTCAAATTTTCCGTTCTGATGGGCTCGAAGTTGTGACGCTAGAAGATGAGGTACGTGGTTTCTTGGCTTCTAGACGATTTTGTTTAATTTCGGACCTCCAGATCCGTTATATCTGGGTGAGTGCGAGGTGAAGTTGTTAAGATGACACAGGTTTACTTTATGTTCAACAGCCACAGAAACGAAACATAGGAAAAATTATGTTCCTATGGGTGCGAAGGCTTTTCCTTCTTCATGAAAACTTAGCTTTACACCTTTCCAGGTTCGATATTACAGCATAGCACTACTTCTCTTCGACACTGTGCAGATTCACGTGTTCTCTATTCCTGGAATAACATCTGACAACCTGTAAGCCCATCTATTCCACGAATGTCTATGGTGTCCTTACCAAGGTTGAGCAGGTGCGTAGCGATGGACTCAATCATCCGGGTCGTTGGTGCTATAAGCCTGTGGTCCGTCGAGATTATCATGCAGCTACGTGTCTATGCCCTCTTCAAATGTTCAAAAAAAGTACTTCCCCCGATACTCCAGAATTCAATTGTTCACCCGCTTTGCCTTAGGTCGCCGTGATTAACGGCTTACTCTTTGCCGGTTCCATCGCTGGATTTTTGTGGATCTTGGTTCATAATGCCGTTAGACGGAGAGCTGTAATTGCCGACGCGATCCACCTACCCCTGCCGGGCTGTCCAGTCGTTCACTCCGGGATTGAATGGGCCCAATGGGTACCTGGTAAGCAGCTTATGTAACTGTGCAAGGGAATTAGGGGTCTAGCTAATTCTCTTTAAGCGACCGCATTTGAAGGCGTCCTTTTCGGGTTTGCGCTTTTCAAGACATTAGAGTCGACCGCAGGTAGGATTCAGAAGAAACGTAGTGTATCCCTCTATTCTCTTCTGCTTCGCGACAATATCTTGTACTTTTGGGCGTAAGTCCCACAGCTATCATTTCCTTCGCCTTCTAATCCAGTTTTTCAAACAGAATATCGTGCATCTTGGTATTCAACAATCTTATGGTTGTCGTGCGTCTTCTATCTCTCCGAGACGGCTAATAAGTGCCTGACGCGCTATATCAGGGTGTCACTAAGATACCATGGTTCAGTTACAGGTGCGCACTTGCCTGTTTTGAGTTTGGGTTTTATCCATAAGAGATCCATAGCCCTTTCCACGCTGCAGTAGGCGTTCTTACAACCCGCATGCTGCTGAATCTCCAAAAGGCCGCTTCTCTGGAAATAATTATCTCTAGCTCCGAGCGAAGCCATAGTAGCATTCCCGGGAGAAGCTCTCGCCGAAGTGATCTCACTTGGCGAGCAGCTAGCGTCCCCGCGGTCAGTTTCGGATCCACGCCCGGAGGTTCCTATTCGACCGAACATCCTTCGCTGAATACATTCCCAATGCGGGGTACCATCAATTTCGAGCGCCAGGGACAACAGTTTGATTTATGAGCGCTCTCCATATACCTATTTATTTTGATCTGTGAACCTATGTCCAATACAACGTAGAAGACATATCAAGAACTCTGGGAGAAATACCGCCGTTTGGGCGTACCGTACAGTGCTATGCCACGCCTCGCAAGCTATAGATCCATTTGCAGATAGATGGAACATTCATTGTCTGGACTCCTGTGATACCTGAAGATACCGTTCCGTGTAATGATGAGATAAGAAATCAACCCAGGATTATATATAGACAGTAGCCGTTTCAAGGAGTCTTTAAATAACAGGAAGGATCACTGATTCTTGCTACCAGGCACCACTGATACTTAATCGCTAATAATAACCAGTAGGAGTCGGACGTCCTTGAACAAAGGACATCATAGAGCAAATCAAATAGATCTTACACACGAACATGCCGAAATAAGCTGTGAAATGCATAATGGAACCAACAAGGCAGTTGTTCTCCCAACGGCCAAGCTCCGTGAAGCCTGACACAAGCCGGCTGTTTCGGCCTAACATCCCATCATTCGAAATCATTCATTTCAAATTCCACCTTCGGTCCCGAGAACTAGTTGGTGAGGGCCAACGCATCCGCGTGGCAGGTCCAAGTCCTATGCTTTTTTTTCCCAGAAAAATAAAAGAAAAACGTAACAATAATAATTGAATTCGTGGACTAATAACTATAGCAGATGTGTACGAAAATACACTGCGTCAGAATCCTCTGTACCACTTCGCATCCCCAAAGGTTATGCACAACTCCGTCTTTGTAGCGCTGGAGCTCTCGGGCCATGAAGCTGAAGCTTGGATAATGGAGGCCCCGGCAGTCCTTGATACGCCACATTCCGATGCACTTGGAGTCGATGCAAGTGGCGCTTCCGCATTTTTTTGGCAGGGTGTTGAGGATGGAGGACGGTGGGTAGTGGGGGTAGTGGGAGGGGCGAGTGAAGAGCGCACGAGCCTTGCCTAGGTGGGTGATAAGCCATGACAGAATAAGAAGAAAATAGGAATAATACTCACCGCCCTTCCTAGTTTCTAAGATGATGGTGAATGGCCAGACATAGCTGACCTCTTTGTCGAGAAGGAAGGCACGGGTGCAGAGGTTGACTTGGTAGAAGCAAGAGTTACGACCGAGTACTGCGGCGGCGACTTGACAGACTATGTAACACTTGGGTTCAGCCGGAGAATGGAGAATCGGCATAGCAAGGATTACACACATTTCATCTCGCGTTCTTTCTTCATCCATTTATCAGCACTCAGCTCTACCCAGTAATCCGTCGTAGCATCCTCGAGTTCCTTATATCAGTCTGCATATAATTGGAATGTTGCCGCCCGAAAAATCGTGCATATTCCGGAAAACCAGCATATGGTGCATCTAGTACACAAGGGTTGAGTCAACCATGACAAGAAGACAGAAACAACGCACCAGTCCAAGGATTGTGATATAACTGATATTAGTGCAACTCACCGTATTCCCATACCGCTCCATATAAGCCCACAGCCCCTTCGTCGCGTACATCTGGACCCTAGAATCCGTGAGACTCGTAGGCAATAGACGACCCATATCAATGGTCCGGAAAAAGAGGTTCTCCGACACGAAAGGTTTGCCAGGCTTCCATGCAATGGTCCTTTGCCGATTCTCCACGCTTGCAATCTTGCGGTACCACCACTGGAAGGGTGAGAATCCGTGCCGCTCAATGGTGATCTTTTTCTTCTCGAATAACACGTCGTCGCGAAGAGTCGATCTTGGAAGCAGAGAGACCTTGAATGCCGGAGATGAAGACGGGCCGAAGAACAAGAAGAGAGAAAATAATTGAGCGCCAATTGGTAAAGAACGGATGGACGGACGGGAAAAGATGGGAATAATGAGAGTAAGTAGAGGCAAACGAATAGAAAAGGTTCCCACAATGAGCTCAGGCAGCGAGGACGGCAATTGCCGTGAATGAATAGAAATATTCCCACAGTTTGCTCAGGTAGCAAATTCGGCAAATGCCGTGATGGATTGATACCCCAAATAGATTTTTTCCCATGATCAGTTCAGGACAGCATAATAACCGAGTATCCTATATACATAGGACTCGGAACTCAAATCTAGTCTTCGATCAGCCCTCAACCAATCCTCGTTCTCTTCCTAGCCTTGAACCAACACTTGACCAGAATCAGGAACTTTTGTCTACCGGTAACCCAGTGGACCTATGACGACGACATTCTCACCGCGACACGTTATCAGGACGGCTATTGCAATTATTCATTGATCCACGGCCAGACCGCAATCCACTTGGATGAGAGTCATCAACCCAAGTCAATAGAGGCAATATATTGCCGATCATTTCGGTGTGATGCTGCCGCCTTCAAGTTGCTGAGTACGCGGCGATTATTCGTTCCCCCCATATATCGTCACCCGCGCTTCACGGAAAGGGTATGAACGCAGTACGACTTTGTCAAACAAGCGCTGAATACGTTCTCCTTTCCCCCCATGAGCAGTGATGCTGAGGACGCAAACTTCGCTGCCTTGTACCGGGGAAATCTTGTTCCTCTGCATGTCATCCGTGAATATCGTGTCCTCCTCGTACTTCCTCGGTTTTCTGAATGTCTTCATCATTCGCAGTGGTCGGACTTACCTGGATTTTACACGACTATTGTATGTGTTCACATTATACATGCAGATTGACCACCAGGCTGACATCTGTGTCGAAGTTGTGACACTGGAAGATGAGGTGTGTGATTCTACAACCTCTGATGAGCGGTTGCGTAATTTTGCCAGTAGATTCTTTATGTCTGGGTGAGTCTGGAACGAAAATTGCGATACTGTTACGGGACATAACGCTGCATCCAAAAGCCACAGAAACGAAGCATAGGAAAAATCCTGTTCTTATGGGTGCGTTCCGATTTACCCTTACCATTTCTTCAACTCATACAGTCATACTGCTACTCTCTTAGGTACGATATTACAGCATAGCGCTACTCATATTCGACACTCTTCAGATCCACCTCTTCTCCATTCCTGGAATAACGTCTGACAACCTGTGAGTTCTAAGTACCCTTCCTTAAACCCTTCCAGCTTGATAACTCCCGAATAGATGCGTAGCTATTGACTCTATCGTCCGTATCGTCGGAGCGATAAGCCTTTGGTCCGTAGAGATCGTCATGCAGTTACGTGTGTACGCTCTCTTCAAATGCTCGAAAAAAGTACTTCCGGACTGCTTCTGCCGTTAACGGGTTTCTTGACTTTTATATTTGAAGGTGGCTGTGATAAATGGATTCCTGTTCGCGGGTTCGATTGCCGGGTTCCTATGGATATCAGTACATAATGCTGCAAGACGGAAAGCTCTCATCGCTGACGCGATTCATCTACCTCTCCCTGGGTGTCCGGTTGTTCATTCTGGGATCGAATGGGCCCAATGGGTACCTGGTAGGTCTTGCAAGCCGCTGTTAAATCTGGAATAAAGATATCAACTCGCTCGCTTTCGAAGCCACCGCCTATGAAGGCGTTCTTTTCAGTTTTGCGATTTACAAGACACTCGAGTCGATGATGGACAAGATGAGGAGAGGACATCGTGACGGTGTTCATTCTGTTCTACTTCGCGACAATATATTATATTTTCTGGGGTGCGTATCGCATCCGTCCTCTACTTCTCCTCGATAACACCCGGCAATAGGATATCGTGTCTCTTGGTGTTCAATAATCTTATGGTTGTTGTACGTTGTTTTGTCCTTCTATCAGAGTTTTGCATCTAATGTCTTCTCAGGGAGTGACCAAGATTCCATGGTTCAGTTATGGGTGCGTGTAGCCTTGAAGATATTACAGCCAATATGGATGAATAATTCCATAGGCCATTTCACGCCGCCCTGGGAGTCCTCACGACTCGCATGCTCTTGAATCTTCATAAGGCCACTTCTTCTAGCGTAATAGTATCAACCACCGGCTGGCACATTGCCGCTCGTCAAGAACGTAGCCTTACTTGGCAAGCAGCTGATCTTTCTCCGTTGAGTTTTGGCTCTACCGCTGATTCGCATTCGACCGACAGCTCCCAGTTTGAAATGCGGGATATCGTTTTGGATATTCGAAGAGACAACAACAAGTAACTCATCATCATCATAGTTATTTAAATCTATTTACTATTATATTTCTGGTCTGTGATAATATCAAAATGTTTGGCGGGTGTGACCAAGATACCGTGGTTCAGTTACAGGTGCGCATTTTCCTGCTTTGAGTTCCGGAGTATCCATAAGATTTTCATAGCCCTTTCCGCGCTGCAGTAGGCATTCTTATAACCCGCACTCTGCTGAATCTTCAGATTCTGAAGTTCAGAGGGCGGCTTGTCCTGACATATTTGTCTCTAGTTCCGAGCGAAGCTGTGGTGACATTCCTGGGAAAAGCTTTCATCAAGGTGGCCTCGCTTGGCGTGCAGCTAGCGTCCCTACGGACAGCTTCGGGACCACGCCTGGAGATTCCTATCCAGCCGAGCATCTTTCGCTGAATACATTCCCAATGCAAGGTGCCGTCAATATCGAAGTACCAGGGACAACAGCTTGATTTATTATGCAGCGCCCTTTATGTATCTATTTATTTCAATCTTTGAACCTATGTCCAACACAATGTATCATACAGAAGAGATATCAAGAATTGTAGGAAAATACCGACGTTCGGGCGTACAGTGCGATGCCCCGAGTCTTGAGTGTTAGATCAATTTATGGAACATACATCGCCCGGAATCCTGTGTATGAATACATGGTCAACTGCCATCCAGTTGCCCTGTAATATGCCTGCGATATCAGCCTGATATTATATATATAGAGAAGCTGTTTCAAGGAGTCTTTAAATAAAAATGAAGTATTGCTGATTTTGCTACCAGGGGCCGGTGATACTCAACTGTTAAGACCGTCCTTGATCAAGGGGAATCATAGAGAAGATTCTGTATATAACGAATGAGCAGGGCTATCTATGCATGATCAAATCAGCAAGACAGTTGCTCACAAAGGTTCGTCGTAAGGCCAAGCTTGCATTTGTTCGGGGCCGCGACATCCAATCATTGCCAAGGAGGCTACGGTCCGGCGGGCCGGAAGATCGGGTTGCCCGGAGATGACCAATCAGCCCAGTGTTCCACCATGCATCCACCTATACAAAGGAATGGGGTAGTCTCGTTGCCATACATGCCTTGTTATGTGCAAAAGAACATTCGTCTAATCATATGAGACCCGTAGGGATACAGAGGAGTCGTCCGCGACCAATCTGTGGCTGGGCCCAGGTAGGTGCAAGACGCGGTACTACACGGTAGCTTCTGAAATGACAGATTGCCGGCTACTGGCAATCTCATCTGAGTGCATGACAGTTACTACTTTCAGTATGCTATTCACATGCCGGTCTGTTGGGTCGCCTCGAGCAGGCCTTAAATCTTCGATCAGCCCCAATCAGTTCTCATTCTCCTCCCAGCCAACCAGAACTTAACCAGAATCAGCACCTGATAAAGCAAAAAGAATTTTGGTTTATCAATGTCCCAGCCAAGATCTAGCAGACCAATAACGACGACGACATTCTCACCACGATACATTCATTATTCAAGTTAGGTCAGTCGTTGCAATTGTTCAGTGATCCACAGCCGGAGCATTCTATCCGAGGTGAGAGATATTTATTCCGGTGAGAGTCATCAACCCAAGTCCATGGAAGCAATATACTGCCGATCATTCCGATGTAACATTATCGGCTTGCTAGGTACGCAGCAATTATTGTACCTCCGTATGACATCACTCATACTTTACGGGAAGGATATGAACCCAGCGCAATTTTGTCAAGAAAGCGCTTAGTACCCTCTCCCTTTCTTCCATGAACAGTGATACTGAGGACGCCAAGTTCGCTGCCTTGTACCGGGGAAATCTGGTTCCCTTGCATGTCATCCGTGAGCGCTATGCCTTCCTCATACTCCCTCGGGTTTCTGAAGGTCCTCCATTCACAGTGGTCGGACTTACCTGGATTTTACACGACTACTGTAAGTGCCTTGCATCGAATCTGTGGATTAATTACCAGGCTGACATCCGTGTCAAAGTTGTGACACTGGAAGATGAGGTACGAAATTCTACATCCTCCGATGAATGGTTGCGTAATTTCAGTAGATTTTTTATATCTGGGTGGGTCCAGTAGAATGAGAACTGTGATGTATGGGACATGAACGCTGAGGCTTCCAATAGCAGCAGAAACGAAACATAGGGAAGATGATGTTCTTATGGGTATGCTGTTACCTTTGCCTCAGTTTCTTTACTAACTCATACTGATGCTCTCCTAGGTGCGGTATTACAGCATAGCGCTACTCATCTTCGACACTCTCCAGATTCACATCTTCTCCATTCCCGGAATAACATCTGATAACCTGTGAGTTCTACGCCATCCTTCTGCAAACTCCCCCAGTGACCACTTCCAAACAGATGCGTAGCCATTGACTCTGTCGTCCGTATTGTCGGAGCGATAAGCCTTTGGTCCGTAGAGATTGTTATGCAGTTACGTGTGTATGCTCTGTTCAAATGCTCGAAAAAGGTATCATCCCCGACTCCTTCTGCTGTCGATTAGTTTATTGACTCGCATCCGAGGTGGCCGTGGTAAATGTATTTCTGTTTGCGGGTTCGATTGCTGGGTTCTTGTGGATATCAGCACATAATGCTGCAAGGCGGAAAGCTCTCATTGCTGACGCGATCCGCCTACCTCTTCCTGGGTGTCCGGACGTTCATTCCGGGATCGAATGGGCCCAATGGATACCTGGTAGGTCTTGCCCTCTATTAGATCCGTGCTAGAGTATCAACTCGTTTGCTTTCAAAGCCACCGCTTATGAAGGCGTTCTATTCAGTTTTGCGATTTACAAGACACTTGAGTCAATGATGGACAAGATGAGGAGGGGACACTCCGATAGTCTCCATTCCATTCTACTTCGCGACAATATATTATACTTTCTGGGGTGTGTACTGTATCTGTCCTTTCCATCTTGTTTCTTGTTGATAACCCTCGGTGTCAGAGTATCGTGCCTCTTGGTGTTCAACAATCTTATGGTTGTTGTGTGTCGCATCCCTCCATCAGCGTTTTACATCTAATGTTTGTTCAGGGGGTGACCAAGATTCCCTGGTTTAGTTATGGGTGCGTGCAGCTTTGAAGCTATTACAGTTAAAATAAACGAATAATTTCTCAGGCCATTTCACGCTGCCCTGGGAGTCTTCACAACTCGCATGCTGTTGAATCTTCATAAGGCCGCTTCTTCCAGCGTAGTAGCATCAACTACCAGCTGGCGCATTGCCACTCGTCAAGAACGTAGCCTTACTTGGCAAGCAGCTGATCTACCCCCGCTCAGTTTTGGTTCCACCGCTGATTCGCGTTCGACGGACATCTCCTAATTTGAAATGCAGGATATGACGTTGGATATCCGAAGAGATAACAAGTAACTCAAATGTATCTATTGTATTTCTGATCTGCGATATTATCAAAACGTTTGACAGGATCCAAAAGTCGGAAGTAGGTTGGGACTTCGCAAGGCATATTTCTGGTCAAAAAGCGACTTCTTCCAGTCGAAGGGACCGTTCCGTCAGTACAGCATCTTGATGCACCTTTAGCATATCGGGTATACGAAGCAGACACAACCTCAACGTTTGAGCAGTGACACTCCCGACGCGACAATGCAAGCCTATACGTTTGGGTAAGTTTCCTACGCCGAACCCGAACCTTCTCAGCTCTCCCGGACGACATTAACATGTTGGTTCGGGGAATGAGGTGAGGAACTTTCACCGAGCTGGAGGAATACTTAAATTATCGGAACTGAGTTTTTCTCCCAACTGATACAGTCACCCTCTTGGCTTCTCGTACTTTGGCACAAAGCAAAACGTGTAGTGATTCTGATAGGTTTCCCGTGGTACAGCGATTCCGCACTAAATTTATTAGAAAAGACCGAGTTTTGGACCGATATCAAGATATTTACTCATACAGGCATTGCATGATCTCGATGTTCATTGCCAGGAAAGAATATCTGACTTTCGTCAGTCCGAGTCCGAGACCTACCCTAATGAGCAATTGAGATAAATTCAATTTGAACTTGTGACGACTGACTGACCTGTCTGTCCAACGACAGAACGACATCCATCATCTTGACTGGAAATGCTCCCTCATTCAGGGTAGCATGTACAGCACCTTGCTTCCTGCAGCAGATCCCGGGATATCTAAAAGTTCGAGCCACCCCCACAAAACCTTCCGCCACGTTCGACTACATATATCGTCGCCAGAAGGTCCAACTTTTTTTAGGGCAAAGGTCCTCCCACAGCTACCCGATACGGTCGACAAGACTTGAAAACCGGATGAACCGTAACGCCCAATAGCTTAATGGTGACATGAACAAAAGCTGGGCGTGTTTGCCATTGTACGCACGATCCATAGGTAGGACGCCTTGGATGCTCTGGTACGCGCGGAAACATGCCAGGACGACCATCGTTCCAAAGCAAGACCTACATAGCAAAACATGAGATTGGTACACGAAGCAAAAGGGCGAGATGAACAAACGTACTAACACTTTGATTCCGAGTTCTCACGTCGCTATGGGTCCATATATGCGGTATCTTGGTGATGAAGGCCACGCAGACCTACTAGCTCTCCGCAGAATGCAGCGATAGCGTCTTCATGCATTTGGTCGTGTCACGATTCTATTCCAAAGCATATAGCCATGTTAGGATACGATTGTTGTCCTGGACAGAAGTCGTCGCCGTCTTGAGCCTTGTAGAGAGGGTTTGATACGTCCAAAGGTTCTGAAATCTATATGTCATTCAATACCTCGACGATGACCGAAATAAAAGTTAACGCACACGTGGATTGCTCAGAAAACCCGGATCTGCATATTTGTTTATTGAGAGTGGCGTAAGGACGGATGCTTTGTGGCTCCTGGCTCCGCATATATGAGGACAATGTCTCTAGATTGAAGGTCTCCGCTCTCGTGCTGCTGAAGCAGGGCTCCTCTGGTCGTGCTGCCTCTTCTATCCAACGACAATCGCCAGTGCGTGACGCCGCACGGAGCATGCTCAACGGAGCTGAAATGCAATTTGTTGATATATATTTGATTCCTGGGCAAACGCCATCGCCATTGAGGATGCGGGTATATCTACCAGCACTCTACATTAACTCCCGCTGAAGAGAGAAAAGGAAACGCGTACCAGGGCTACATGCAATACCATGGCCTCGATGCTGGTCATTCACGACATCCTACTCGACTAAAACCTAGCACCGAGAAAAGGTTAACGATCCAGGAAAGCGTGGCTGCCCAATATGCCTCCGCAGAACTATAGCAGTGCAGTCTGCTCAATATCCAACGACGGCACCTCCACGGACTTTGTCGCGTCACGGTTTTGTGCCCAAATGTATGCATATTGCCGAATCGGAAAGGAATTTGTTGTCCTGGAAAGCCGTCGAGAATGTGGGTCCATATCTATCTGTGCCCGACATCAATAGCCGCAAAAGAAACCAAATGGGGGGACATACACCAAAATACAGCACCCTCGACACCTTGACCTACAGCATCCTACTCGAGCACCAAGCACCGACAAAAGGGTTGATGATGCTGGAAGATGTGGAGAGCAAAGAGGATCATGGTGGTAGATGAAAAAGGAACGTGATTGCCGTCATCGTTCTTCCCACCGACCGACTTCGAGCTTACTGCAGTTCCGTACGTCCCATTCTAATTCCTTATACTCATAGCAAATGCAACTCATTGTGAACAGTACGGAGAATCGCTGGCCATTATTCCGATGAACAGACTAGGCGACCATGGCTAGCGTACACATCTTGGCGAGCTTGTCTGTTTCCAGAGTACGGTCAACTCCTGTACCATCTCAACAAAGATTCAGATTTTCGCCAATTCCTTGCCCTCTGTGATATTTCGCCGGTAGTTCCCAGCATCGTCCTCGTTCGAGGTCGTTTCCGGCAGCAAGAAACCTAGTTTTCTCCGTTTCCCTACGGTACCTCGCTGCACAGTCGACAGGCTCGTAAAAGATCAACTTCCTGGCCATCACAACTTATTCTCTTACGCTGGAGGATATGATGTTTCTTACCGCAGTTATGCTGAGCTCAACTGTGGAAATCTCGGGAAGCAGACAGAATAACGGCAAATACTTCCTGGTTGTCGCTAGGCTCGTTGACTAACGGGCTCGACTGGAAGGTGTGGACGCTGATAGTGGTGGTTGGGGTCAGGTAGCAGCAGAAATCAGTGCCGTTACTGCTCTCTTTCCTTTACTACCATGACCCCTGTTCCCCACCGCCGTCTTACAATACCGCCACACCTTTTCCTCGGCGAATCATCAAAACAGACGATGGCCTGCCCAACAGGCACGAGTGATAGCGAGGCTATATCGGGCATACTACTTGTACGCGTTTTTATTTTCTCTATTCTCATCATGCTGAACATCGAAGGTCGATAGGACTGCTCTGGACGCGAATAATGGTGCCTGCGTGTACAAAAATAGCTTCAAATCAACGAATATTTTCGCCCTGAAATTGGCCCCACTGTGGGGGGGCCTACTAGCCTCGGCAGTACCTTGATCTGGATTCTCCGTGTTCTTGTCAATGAACGACTACTTGTTATCGTGTTTCTCCAATGAGACCTCGAGGGTAGCATGGATTAAATATGGATGTATTTTTCCTTTCCCTCTTTCTGTCCTTTCCTTCTTTTTGATATGTTCATTATCATTAGCTCTGTACCCCATTTCAGATATTCATGCGGTCCGCTCGGAGCTCGACTTTGTGCGTAGCTGTTAATTCAATCATGATGGACCGGAGCATTTATAGACAAAAGAAAACAGTATTGTCTGATAACTGCATTTTTGGTATGCTCTTGTCAAACGGCCGTTTTATAGGTGAAATAGTGATAGGCGTTCAGTCAACCAGGTCTGTAGATCTCCCTTTCCATCATCATTCGCCGTCGGCACTGATGGCCATCAAGCTCTCTCCTCAAATTAGGCCTTTCTCTGAGCGCTATCCTTTGTGCTAGCCTATCTGTCGAGCTCAGCAACTAATGCCAGTGCTTTTGAGCTCCACGTCTCCCGTTTGTTTGGATTTTGGGCCGACATTGGATACCTGGTTGCAGTGGCTACACCCTTTCTAACGTCGACATGGCTGACGCTGTGCTGGCGCCGGAGGCAGTTGTGAGTTCTGCGCCTTTCTTTCCCATGTATTCCCACTTACCCCCTGGCCAGATACTCTGGGATTCAGTTAACATGTGCTGTGATTGCCCATGGGACATCCCGTTTCCTCGGACATCTGCTTAGCGCGTTTGTCTCGCTTTGGCGGTGGACAAAACATCCCGTCTATCAGATTATATTGGGCGACCCTGCATCCACGTCACAGCCCGACCGCTCCTCCCCCAGCCCCGTCGTGAATTTCTTTTTCTGCTTTTCTTGCTCTTTGCGGCTGGCACATACACAATGTCTTTACTAGTCGCTCCGTGAGTTGAGTTGGATTATAATCCTGCCCTATAGCAGCTCCTTAGTAAAGTGCCTGGCCGCAGCATTTGCCACTTCTTTTGTACGTGTCGGAAGAGAAAACAGAGAAATGAGGCGCTATCATGTAAGGTATTGCCTGTAATATCGCAGGGAGACCGCAATACTTACCTAATTTTAGGTGTGCTTCTTACCTGATGGGGAGCAAAGTTGAAAGCAACTTGATGATTCAACCTGATGGCAGAGGAGGTGCCTAAAGGCGCTATATCCTAATAAGTCCTCCGAACTCGCTCAGGCTGGTAAGTTTTTGTCTAGCCATGAAATTTGGAAATACCACAGCTCACCCAATGCGCGTTATGCATTGTCGCTACTGCCTTAGGCTGCTATGAATTTGCCGATGCAGTTTCACTGACCCACTGTTTTTATGTTTGGAAGCCCTTTCCTCCTTTTGTTAACTGCACAACATGGGAGATATAAAACGGTAGGTCTCCCCGCCATTCTCAGTATTCGCAATCATATGTATCATAGGTAGATGCTCCTTCTGCTCAGCATTCCTCTACGAAGGCGAGTGTTTTTGCAGTCGGATGACAGGCAATATCGCTACGCTTTGTCAAAGCTGCGCACGATTCTCAGGACGCGCACTGTCCAGCAGCGAACCCTCAGTGTCATGGTTCAGGTGAGATGGATGCCCTTGAAAAACCTAACTTTAACGCTCACAAGGAGGTAGCAGTCATAAAGGGCATCCCGGACTGGAAATATTTTTGGCACGCGGTGTAGATGAGTAACCCGTAGTAAAGCCGGAGTTCAGGGTTCCCTCTGCTCATCACGCAAGCTCTTGGCTCGTTTCCAAGGTAAGCTTTGGCTACTTTGTTCCAGTCCTCGAACTTATTGTATGACTCCTCCGCGTAAAATAGGTCGAACCCCTCTGAATACTGGTCTTATTGCCAATCATTGCAAGTGCTTAGCTCTAGTAATTCATCTCATGCGTGTACGATTTTTCCAAGTCCATATATCTTCTGTTCGACTTCAGTATATACGTGTAGTTTCTGTGATTTCTTTTACGACCTGAAATATCATGTTCCGACCCTTAGAGCCTCCAACCAACACAGAAGCTTGTAGGAGGTGCCGATCACGAGACGGGGAGCTTCAATACCTCACATAAGTAAATTCATATGAGGACATCGATGACGAGATAAGGGTGTGAAGAGACCGCCCATCTATGCATCTCCTGTTTTGGTGACATAAACAAACGAACAAAGCAGGAATCCCGACTACGGGAAACTGAACCTTCATGACATCAGTATCTTCATATCCACATCAAACTGCGAAGAGGCGGATGGGATGCAAAACAACTAGGAGGCGAAGCGATCACTGCGCCTTCGTTCTTAATCACCCTTTTGTCCTTCAACATAGGCTGTGATGCACACCGTCGTGACCTTCTTTGAATCCTAGAGTTCACTTACAGCGCTTTGTAAAAAGGTTGGCATAAACTTTGCGATCAAAACATTTTGCGAAATTCTGGTTCAGGGGTTGGTGTGGTTTATGAGCGCGTTATGGCAGTTATGGCGGGCTTCTGCGGAGTTGCCGGGCCCCGATCCAGCCCCAGTAGGCCAACATCAATGAACGAAATTTCAGGAAATGTTTTTGATTCGGAAAGGTGATGCCAACCGTTTTGCAAAGCGCTGTAATCTGTCTTAATTTTCGCATCCAACTCTCCCGACAATGCATTATCTCTGCTGTCCCAAATATACATCGTAAGCATGTGCGTCCAAATATTCCGTAACCGATACCTGCCTTTCCTGTCTTCAAATGGCCTTTCGATATCTTCAGAACCAATCCGGCTCTTCCATGATCATCCCTCATTTTTGAACTCTAGACACTTTGAACCTTGACATGATGACACTCCCACAACGCATGATACTGGCCGTTTCCCGTCGCATTCTCTCCAGACCTAGCATCGTTCGATTGTCGGACACGAATAAATCTACGTCTTAGCTTGAGAGAATAGAAAAAATTTGTTTCATCTCCATGAGGCAAATGCAGCACGTCTCGAAAAAGAATACCGTTTTTATTGCGTGCGGCTCTCAGGACGAGATGCGTGAGATACGCCAAGGCATAAGCCGGCGGTCGAATGATAGGAAGATACTACATGCAAGTGTCCACTCCCGTGTTATGCGGATGCCGTTTGTCTCTCGTTACCCCCTAAATTAGCTCGACAGTATCAGTCAAGAGTCGTAGGTAAAGATACAAGTAATATTTTAGGCACTTTACCAACTCATTCCTACGTTTGTTGTCCTTGCAGCCTCTGGGCCCATTGTGTCAACGGTTTGGAAGTTATGAGGTAGTATTTCTCGCTAGCGAATGAAATGGGATGTCTCAAGATACGTAGTCCTTTTCGTTCAGTCCAACGTACGCCAGGAACATTCGGCAAAAGTCTGGATTCCAAGGGTAAGGAATATTTTCTGCAAGGGCTCAGGGTATCGTGTTTAACAGTGTTGTCATCATTAGCGTCCCATTCATGTGCCAGACTCGGGAGGACATCAAAAATGTTGACTGGTCAGCAGGCTTGGACTCTGGAGACGGGTTTCGAGTGATACTTATCAGTCGAAACAAAAAACGCGGTGCCCGACCCAATAGGGATGGCTCGTTTTCAGGGTCCTACCATGTAACGGGGTACGAGATGAATCTACATTTACTTGTTCCCGACATTACTCACGCTTGTACAGCGTAATGATACCGCACGCCTTTTGTACTAGGGCATCAAGGTCGGCACGCGGTAGTCATATGAACGTCTACGTGTGAATGGTCATCTCAACACGTCTGCGACGTAACCATGTCAAACTGCGGGAGAGGACTCTGGTCCTCTGCTCCATGTTCAGTGCCATTGCAACGAGATAGTGGAAAACACACGCGAATATCGGAGAAGATATGGAACGACGACGTTTGATCATGATAAAAGGTGAATGACAGTTGCGATGAAACGGTAATAACGGTTAGAAACGACGTCGAGAATGGGCACGGTAATAACTCTGCGAACACCGGACAGGGAGTTTTATTCCTTGTTCATATTGGGAAGCACAATGCCGAGGTCTCTTGGTACCAACAGCAAAATCAACGCCACCCGCGTACATCCTATTCTCATCCTTGCAATGCTGCTGACACTGCCGCCGCCTCCCTCCCATCTTCCGCAACGAGTAGTTCATCGGCGGTAAGGCCGGTCCTTGTCCTCGGACTTCCTTTTCTTGCGGGATTGGCGCACGGACCTGCTCCCGCCCGTGCCTCCGGTAAGGCGGCAGTCGGTTAAACAGGACCACGCACAAAGGATCTGCATCATCTAAGAGCCAAACTGCGGGTAAAGAGCAGTGCTTCAGAATATGGTGGACATGTAAAATTTAGGCAGAGTCGCGGCTTGATTGTAAGGAGGGACATGAGAGGTGAAATTGGGGAAATTTAATGCTGGATATCGACTGCTCATGCTGCTGAGTACGGTCAACACGAACGTCCGCGGTACGGATAACCATGGTATCGGCATTTAGGATACTCCTGGGTGCTCTCTGATGATTGCGGAGTAAGAACTAGGCGACCGCTGGTAGCTCGAGCGAAGCACCACCACATTGTCGTGCAAGATCTTTCCGAGATCACGTACACCTGCTTATCATGCGCATGAGGCCTGCAGCAGGCATTTGAGAAAAGGTAGCGGCATAACGCGATCGAACTTCGTATCCTCCTTAGAGTGCGAAGTACAAGCCGGCAGCCCGATGATGTTTGTCAAAGTCCGGGTGCGAACATTCGGAGTAGCCCGCACTCGGCTGTCCCCAACTTTGGGATGATAGATGGTTTAAGAACCCACATCTAAAACTTGCATGCATCGAGCGGGAAAGAGGGTAGGGATCGATAGAATTCTGAGTGTAAAATGAGAATAAAGGGCGTGGTGTGCTTCCGGAAGACGAAGGGCGAGGAAGGGCGAAGAGAAGATTTATAGGTAGCGTTTTCTAACGACCCAAAGCCCAAATGAAAAGGCGCGGTGATTCCAGTAGTATTCCCATAGTACACTCTGCGTTATTCTTATTAGAAAAGACGGTTTTTGGAGTAGCCTCAGGATATCACTCACGTAGGCGTCAATGTGCATTCCCAAGATCGCAGGTCCGAGGGCTGACATCGGCTCTGATGACAATTTTGAGATAGATTAGAGTGACAATTGTGATGACTTACACTGATGATCGTCTAGACTGGCAATCCCGTTCAACCAGGTTAGCATGTTGGGCGCCATGCTTATTCCATCTGATCCGTCGATGTTTAAAAGTTCCAGCCACCCGTTTTGTCCAAAAGCCTTTTACCAAGTTCGATCGCATACATGGCCCTCCAAAATAGGGCCCAATTTTTGAGCGCGAAGATCACACAACAACCATTCGATATAACCGATAACATATGGAAACCAAGTGACGCTCGTGGTAACGCGAACAAAAGCTAGGTGTGTTTGCCGCCCGCCCGCGCGATCCATAGGCAGGAGGGGTTCTTGCCAAGGAGGCCACCATTCGGAAACAAGACCTAGGCAAACGAGGCTCGTACAAAATGCAAAAAGCGAATTAGACAACGTACTAGCACTTTGAATCCACTGAGTTTTCAGGTCGCTGTGACTCCGGAGTCCGTACATGCGGTATCTTCACGATGAAGCCTAGGCAGAGCCGTTGACCCTCCGCGACATCTAGCAATGGCGTATTCATGCATTTGGTCGCGTCAAAAGTTAATTCCCTAGCATATAGACGTGTTAGGATCCTGGACAGAAGTCGTCGCCGCCGTTTCGAAGAGAAACCGATGCGCCCAGAAGGTTGTGAAATCTAGAGGGCATTCAATGCCTCAATGACGAGTCAAACAAAAAGCTACGCACGTGAGAACCGTTCAGAAAACCCGGCTACTGCGTATTGGCCCTTCAAGAGCGGCGCAAGGATAGCAGTTTGGTGGCTCATGCCCCCGCATATATGAGGATGTTATCCCTGGATTGAAGGCCCCGGTTCTGCTTAACCAAGCAGGGCGCCTCCGGGCATGCGGCTCTTTGCTACGATATCCAACGATTGCCGACAGCGATATCCAAGGGTCCACGTTCAATGTCGCCCAGGTGATAACGGCACCTTTTCGGGCCTGGTCGCGTCACAGTTCTAGATTCAAATGCATGCATACCGACGAGTCGGAAAGGAATTTATTGTCCTGGAGAAACGTTGAGAATGTGGTTCCATATCTACCTGCGCTCGACGTCAACGGCCGCAGAAGATGAGACGCGTACCACGATACAGCAGCCTGAAATCCTTTCGCCCACGACGTCCTACTAGAGTGTCAAGCACCGAGAAAAGGTTTGACGATGCTGGATGATGCAGTGAGCAAAGAGTGAGCAAAGAGATCATGGTGGTAAATGAGAAAGGAACGTGACTGCCGCCCGTCGCTCTTCCCACCGACCACGACGACCTCTCAACAAATACGACTCATTTTGAACAGTACGGTGCATTGCTAGCCGTTATTTTCATGATGTGCTGAACGAACAGACCAGGCGATCATGGCTGACGTTCCTCTTGAGCTCATCGAGCACATCCTCGACGAGCTCAGTGACCACCGAAAAACCCTTATCGCAGCACTGACCGTCTCCAGAGCCTTCCATGGTCGAGCTCTGTACCATCTCTTTCGAAGGGTTAGCCTCAACACAGAATCAGACTTCCACCAATTCCTTGCCCTCTGCGATATCTCGCCTTTAGTTCCCAGCATCATTCGCTCTCTCAAGATCGTTTCCCGGGGCAGGGAGCCTCAGCTGCCTCCCCTTCCCAATGTCACCTCGCTGCACATCCAGGGCCATCTAGACGATCTATGGCAGATCGATTTTCTAGCCATCACTTCCCTTACTCTGGAGGACCTCGTGTTTCCCACTGCGATGAGCTTTCGCCATTGGTTATGTTCGTATCCTTATCTCAAGACATTGTCCTTGAGTGGCGTCACAGTACAGTACCCTGCCGCGTTCGGTGCCTACGCGGTTGCTCGAGGCCCCGCTATAGAGAAATTATCACTCGCGTACGTCAACGAAAACGTGTACACGATGTTTCTGGGAAGTGTGGTGAAAGAGGCCAGTCGGTTCGCCTTACACAGCCTGCGCAAGCTCCAGCACAGAACCCTTTATTCATTTGACATTCCCCACATGCACAAACTCCTCTGCGCAACTCGTGGGACACTTCGGGAACTGGATACGAAGCTGGTCTTTTACGGTGAGCATATAGTCATCATGCGATTACCTTACAAGCTGACAGTTGGGTAGGTGCTGGCCGTATGGAGACTGCGATCCTGGATATCTCCCAGGTTCAAAAGGTCAACTACCACCTGTACGATTTCTCGAAGAAATGTTTCATTGTGAACATCCGCTGGCTATCTTACTGCCTTGACCACAATGTCCACCCTGCAGCTTTGAAGCAGCTCCATATTCATATGCATCAGGCCGCAAAACCAGAATCATTGGAAAAGGTTTCATTTTCTAACGTATTGACGTTAATGGATGGGATACTTACTAATCCTCGGTACCACTTCCTTGAGTTGGTTCACTTTCATCTTCCAGCAGAGGCTGATAGCTGGGATTGGATTGAGCCCGAGGATTTCCAAGACAATATACTAACATCGTTGCCGAAACTACGCAGCCTTGGGCTACTTGTAGTAGACTTTTCATAGTCGTGGAACTGCGTTATCTCTTTCAACGAAAGGAAATCTGATGTACTGCTGTAATCTGACACTGTATTTTTGCAACTAGAATTTTTGGCTACGAACGACTATGTATTTTCATTTTAGCAATACCGCTTTTATTCTTTTCCTCTACTTTACTGAGGCCGATCCATTGAATGTCTCAGTGAAAATGTTCTCGTGCGCGTTAGATTATCCCCGAGTACCGACTGGGGCATGACTGCGATGGTTCACCGGGTGCAAGCACGGTCTTGTTTTCCGTGATGACAACGTTCATGGGGACTAGAAGCACAGAAACGCATTTAATATTTGCCTCGCAGTGATCTGATGGCTTGTACAGAAATACAACTACCGTCATCAAGACACAACTAGAACCGAATGAGCACGAGAAAACGAGAAAATGGAGAATGTGCTTCACCCTTAGGTTCGCTCACATAGGCGTTATCAGCGTACGCGACCCACCCCGAGGTATCTACGAGGTGGACATTGGAAGGGATGATCTGCAGGCCTAAGGGCTGAGAAACATCCATAGTGATCTGCACGCTAGTATCTCTGCATCCGAAATATCACCCAGCACCCAGGCATCGGAATTGATCAAAGCAGATCACAAATTGCTACAACCTACCGAGCCATGTGCATGAGGCCCGGGGAGCTTAATATCATCGCGATGCTTTAAGTTCTTGAAGTTTCTACATGCTCGCCACAAGCGCTGAGGCGAACTGCTATGAATAATTAGAATAATACACTCGCATAAGCAAAAAGACGACTGTAAGGTGAAGGACAGTATTCAGTATGCGTGTGGCGGGAAAGAAATGCTAGCTAGGCAGTCATTGCGAATGTATAAGTGATATGTGGTAGCACACAGAACCAATCCGCCGCGAAGACCACGCCGGGGATCATTCTGAAGTCTTCGTCAGCCTTGTATTTGGAAAACGAGCGCCGCAACTCTTTTGTACCACAATCCCCGGCATAACCTCTGACGTAGACATGGGTTCAAATCTTTGCTGCAATGAGCAATGAAAAGGTATTTCTTCGCTGTTGACAAGATTTATTGAATGGGTTCGTTCTAATTCAGGGACAATGAGCTAGCAAATTAGCCGAGTATTGCAAGTTCCAGGTTCACGAGTTGCGGTACAGGTGAATATAAAAATGACAAACAGAACCTTTACGAGGACGGTAGAGTCAGCCTAGAATGTATAAACATATAATGTAACGTGCCATAACGGGAATCACTATGAAAATCCACGGAAAGCAACGGGGCGGCAGGAAAGTAACAGAATTAATCGCGTCAGGGACCACAGAAAATGGACTGGTAGTTTGTGCATGTAGCGTTGACCAGAGGCGGCATGATTTCGGCCCGACGCAACGTCCGCCTGTGACGAATATTGACCGCATCTATGACGCACATGCGCAGATCCCCCGCCCTTGTGCACGGACCACTCGACAAGCCTAAAAGGGCGTCCTCCTCCCTCACCGCTCCTTTCTTGCTTTCCCCTACCATCATTCGTCTGGGACCGTACCCGCAGCCGCCCCAGTCGCCAGGGCGCCAAGCTGAAGAGAGGCGCATCGCACCATGAAAGAGCGATACTGCCCCCCCGGAAATCTCTGGCCCTTCATGCGCTTCATCCTCGGGCTTCTCCACAATTCGCGTTTCTGTCCACTCGTAGAAGTTGGTGCTAGGCTACCACTTGCTAGGCCAGTAGAGTGGATTAAACCCCGGTATCCACAAGGAATCTTACTGAAGGACCGGAGCTGCCCCTTCATAGGCTAGATCTTTGAAATATGAATAGACGCCCATCATCCAGCCTGCTGAGGGTAGTGTATGCATCGCCGGATGTCATACTTACGGATGGCCATTCAGCACAATCCAGCAAAACAAAACCAAGTACGCACTGCCGCCAAGATCTCCACGCGTTTTCCGCCTATGCATGTACAATTCAAAACCAAAACACGACACTTTCTATACTTGAAGCTTGTTCGAAGGCTTGACTACCCAAGACGGTCAGAGTTGGCCATAGAGATGTTGAAACGGCCACTACGCTCCGTTTTAGTCATACAGGTTGCGATGCCAAAGAAAAGGAAACACGCTGGTGGAAAATGGCTGCTGCGGCCACGATATAAGACGTGGCACGGGAGTCGAAGCCGACGTCAAGCTGTCGAGACTCCGATTATGCTCCGGTGACATTCCAGCAAACCACATCCAAGTCTTGAGAATGACCACTTCATAACGATTTGCTGATAGATGCGATTGTGTGTTGAACAAGGGAGAAGGGATCGGCCGGGTCGGGGCTAGATGATGATGGTTGTTGCAAAGCAAGGGTCAACTGTGGCTGTGATCCAACGCGTCTTTTGTCTTCCATCAGAGAAATCTTTTCATGTTTCTCCGTCCATTAGAACTGATCATCAGTACGCCTCTTTATTCTCTTTTTCACTCATGTTGACCTACTCGCAGAGATCCCCAATTTTCGAGCGCATTCGCTCTAAGGTCCGCCACTAACACGAAAAATGTTGCTTAGACTAAACCATTCTCCAGAAAGCCATGGAAAAATTCCCTCAAGAGCTCATCGACCTAATCATCGACCAGCTCTGCGACGACCCTAAATCCCTCGGAACCTGTCTCTCCCTTTCACGCTCTTTCCGGTCCCACGCCCAAGTCCTTCTCTTCCGATCCACACGTATATCCTCCGACCTCGACTTTCTCAAATTCACCGCCGTCTGCCGCAGCTCCCCAGCAGTCGAGTACCTCGTCCGATCTCTACACTTTGTCTACTCCATCGACCTTCTCGGTGGGAGCGGGAGCGTCGCTGCTCGGCAACTCCGTATCCTCTTTTTACCCAACGTCGACACCCTCCACATCGACGGCGGTGGCAACGCATGGGACGACGGCCTTGTCGGATCCATGACGTCCGTGATCACGTCCTTGACACTAGAAGGCGTCGAGTTTTCTTCCGCGGAGAGCTTCCGAAGATGTATCCGCTCCTACCCACAACTTAAGTCCCTCAACATGATCGGCGTGTCCTCCCCCCCGAGTGCAAGAGGGAGCATTGTCGACGGTTCATTCCTGTGGCGTGCAAGCGACATGAATATTCCATTATACGCGCTGCGCATCCTTCGGCTCCATATTCCATTACGCGACGTATCCGAAATACAAAGCATCCTCAACGGCGTTCGTCATTCCCTCTCAAGGCTATCGATATCCCCTATGCTTCCTAATGACAGTAAGTTAATCGTCTTCCTGCCACCTTCCTAACCTAATACACGTGCAAATAGAAACACCAAAATTCTTCACAAACGCCCAGGTCCTCGATTTCTCTCGCGTGCCAGTAGTCGACTACGTCATGTCCAACATCCGACACGAGGTACCCTACCTCCTTGAGGGCTTGGAGTTCCTCGAGCTCTGCATAAAGAAGGGCGCCGGTCCGGCATTCCTTCAACATCTCACCGTCATCGTTCCGCCACTCCCCACTCTCAAAGAACTCGTGCAACTAAGCGGAAATGACATATGGGCGGCTTTGGATACCGCTCTCTCGGCTCCACGATTTGCCTCTCTCAAAGTCCTCAGGGTCTCTATTGGCTCGGAAGATAACAATATGACTATCCGCAGGAATATCGTGGAGCAGATGCCCGTGTTGCACGAGGAGGGCCGACTCTTGGTTGAAGCGCTAGCTTAGGCACATATTTATATTGCATATTCTTATTCTTGTATCATAGCCATAAACGATGGATGGTGGAGCCAATCCGATTTGTTTGTCCTTTCCTCTCTTGTCACCTTGACTCGGCAGGAAGACGGCATTGTTCGTAAACTCACGCTAGGCATATCTTCCAAACTCAAAGTATATCCAATTCGTCCAGCTTGTGATTTTCAGCATCTGTTCCAAAACTGCTGCGCCTTTGAGAGGCCATCTCCGAATCTCATCTCATCATTACAGGATGAATCGATGGCTATTTGTAGTGCAACTGTCCCATTAATTCTATTCTCGTGTACACCCATCACTAGACTAGCCCAAAGTTGTTCGGATACGATACCGGTCCATCTTTTCCAGATAGACAAGACGAATCCCAGTTCTATAGTCGACTTCTCGTTGTCTATTGACTCGAAATCTTGGGCCGTCCATTGCGAGCGTGTGCAGCTTTCTATTCCCATTCAGAGTTGGATATATTTTTTAGCTGAAGAATTGAATTGAGGTCGTGACTTACAAACTCTTGAGGAATTGATATCACGCCACGCCTGCCCAAAACCTCTCTCCTTTCCAAATCTAGGGTAGCAGTGTCTTGCAGCGTATTTGTATGAAATAGCATTACCTAGTCTCGTATACCAGACACAACAATCCGTATGAAGTAAGGGCGTTCCGGTCAATTCAAACGACGTCTTTCGAGTATGGTCGTGTCCAATAGTTAGCCATGTATCTTTTACTTGCGGGGATACGGCATATAGAGAGGAGCAGGGACGAGGCTATCGGTCATAGTAAGTACTAGCTTGTCTAGCGGAAGTACCTCATTCCAATCTGGGACGAGATAAAGGGCGTTAAGCTTCAGATAGATCCTGTTATCGTGAAATGGAATGGCCATTCATTCCCGTAATTCCAGTGTGTAGGTAGGTAGGTAGGTAGTATTGCACTGCAGTCATTGTATACAGTCGCTTCTCACGGCCGCAGCTGAGTCTACGGAGGAATTGTCCCGAGGCAGCAAGTCTGTCGGGCCCCAGTTTTTGTCATGCCTTCTCTTCGCACATAAAGAAGCATATCTATTTTGAGTCAATTCTGTGTGCATATGCCGCTAAGCTGGTAGTAGGCCGCAGCTGAAACGCGGGCCATAAGCTGTCGGCCCTGGTTTTGCATGCTAATAACAGACACAATATCAATCCACCGTTTGACACCCTCACAGTTTATAATAACAAGACGAATACAGTACGCAGGCCATACACAATACTTACAAGCATCTGCGACGTGAATAACCTCTATTTATTGCGGACTAATGAGGCACGTCAGCATCAGAGCGATAGTAGGTCGGAATTGGAATCCCCAAAGTCCCGCGTCTTGTTGTTCCAAGACGAGCTAGATAGGCAATTCGTTGAGTTAAGGTATTGGTGCGGGAGAGGAGAGTAGCTAAGCCTTCGAGGAACTGATATAGCGTTTCGGGCCCTACATATCGAAAGTTGAAACAAGCGGACTGGCACAAGCCGGAAGAGAAACTCCGAAAAACCCTCCACATCGTGTCGTTCAACCTATCTCTGGAATACCTTAATTTGAACAGGCCGAGACCAAGCTGGTCAATTCAGGCAAATAACACGAGGCCTATCTCGTCTTCGTCCTTGACAACAGCAGCTACACGTGGGGATACGGCATGTAGAGAGGAGCAGGGACGTAGTAGCTTTCATTACGCAGTCGGGCAAGAGGAGGGGCGTTAAGCGTTGGATAGATCCTGTCGCTATTACTTTGCTGCGTTGCTTAACCTCGGCAAAGACAAGACCGACAGTCGAAGAGTTGCGTTTGCACCGTGTCAGTCCATGAGAAGTGTAGAGGCAACAGACGCGGTGATCTCGCCTCAGCAATGCAAGAAGTATGAATTCGTGGAATCAATTCTGTATAGACGAAACGAATAGCGCGCGTTCGTCTGGAGTTTTATGTTTGTCCTCTGGTTCCATGCAGGTCATTGATATTGATGTTGCTTAGACATATTTTATGAGGAAGCTGGCCACCATCGTTATAGACAAGCAACGGAAAATAACCGTGAAATGGATAGCCCGTCCGAATTACGTTCTCCAATGCGTGTTTCAATGGAACTTGATACCAAACGTCGCCGCCCAATGGGTTCTTGATACGGAGAATGTCCGTGGAGGATGAGCTCGGGCAGAGAACACGAAGGCCGAGAGCTGGCAGGGCCGTTCAAGATGGGCAGTGAAACGAGGTTGGGTATAATTAACTCGATGCGGAGTTTATTGGACAAACTGGCAATAGATCTGGAGGCAATCGTCTCAACGATCGGTTTCGACTTCGAACAGGAAGACATTCATGTGTAATTGCATTGAGAAAGGTAAATGTTTTGAGTGCGATCTGTACAGGGTGAGGTTGCAAGACGCGATGGGAGGTCGGACTGAGTGCAGTTAACATCCTCGGTATTATGCCCTGGAGCAATGAGGCTATATAGCCAAATGGAAAAGTATTCTTCCACTAGCTGTTGCTGAAACGTTTCGTATATGAAATAGGCGTTGAATCTTGTGTGAAAATTGTCATCTGAACCGTCGGACCGGAAGTAAACTTGAGGCTCCTCAAAGGGGTTCGGCCATTATAAAAATATCAGCCAAGAGAAGAAAGATTGAGCGAAAACTTACGAGTAGACGGAGACTACGATTCTCCAATTGTGTTGGTTCCTTCTGCACGTGTGTGATCTTCTGCTCATCAGTGGGGGAGGGAAGACCGACACCCGACCATGTGGTGCGGGATTTACCGCCTTTTAATCCCTTTTGGAGATACTTTTCCCTCTAAAGCTTGAGGGCGAACTCAACTTTTATCCTTCATTCATGATATAAAGCTTCTCAACCATATACTGGCCGCGGAGCTCTACCACGACATCGCGAATCCCGTAGAGCAATCGGAAATTCCATGGATTTGGAGCTAGAACCCTATTTGCGGGTATTTTTCTTCTTGCACAGTCGAAGTTCCGGGGAAAAGCATCGTATATAAGACGGATAGAGGAGTGCCGGCATTTTCTCACCGCAAACCCTCAAGTCGATATGTCCTTCGTTCGAGCATCCCTCACCCTCCTCCAGGCAGTAGCCTACCAGTATGCCATGACGCCTCCCAACCCTACACCGAAAAAAGGACGTTATCATACTGAAGAGTTATACATTCTTCAAATCGCACCTTTAATTTTTTGGGTAGGTTGTCTCTTGTGAGGCTCCTGCGCTTGTGCTCACTATCGCCGTGCAGCTGCACTCCGTAGCGCTGTGGATCTTCGCCGTCTTCGAGACGCTGCTTTACCTCACCACCATATATCCCGTCGAGAAAATGTCCAGCTACGCATCGCTCGCCGTCTGTCCCGCGGCTTCTTCGCCGAGTACACTGCCTCATCTCATACCAACGACACTCTTCTGCATTGGTTCCGCTTCCATCCTGACGGGGGCACTCATTCGTCTTGATTGCTTCCATACACTCGGTGAACTATTCACCTTCGATCTCACCGTCCATCCTGCCCACAAACTCGTCAAGACGCGCTTATATGGGATGGTACGACATCCAGCATACACAGGTTCGCTGTTGCTCGTCGCCGGTATTGCTCTCACGCACTTTACGCGTGGGGGGTGGGTAACGGAGTGCGTCTTTAATGACCAAAGCGGCTGGGGCATGATCGGCATGTACGTATTATGGGGAGTCTGGTGGTCATGGACAGTATCAGTGGGAATTAGCAGGGCCGTTGCGGAGGACAAGCAAATGAAGCTCTTGTTCGGCGACGAGTGGGAACAATATGCTCGAGATGTGCACTGGTGGTTCGTCCCGTGGCTGATTTGATATTGGGTTGTGAAGCGCCTTCTGATCATGTCTAAAATGTTCGGGTTTATGATTAACTATTTATTGTTCACGAACAGATATATATATCGCGACATACTGGTTATGTAGTTTAGATGCACGCGTATTCACTTCAAGTGATCTTGACGACCCTGGATTTGTTACTGTTAGCTACCAAACTTGAATATGCAACTCAGATAGATCACATACCAATATAACCAGCGGATGTTTTACTTGATGATTACCGAACAGTTCTTTCTGATTACAAAGGCTTCTCCCATGCACCTGAGCTGGAGACGGCGAGGACTTCCTGGCACAGGTTCTCACGTAGTCAAATGAATACTAATCTTTTGGTTGGCATCATTTGCCTTCGGTATTTCTGCTCTTGCGGTCTTCTCAAGTTCTAGTACATGAATCATGTCAGCGACAAATAAGACTCAGTAAGCCTCGAGCATACTTGTGACCTGTTTTCCCAATGTTCTCCGAGGAGTGAGAAGCGAAGTTGTCGCGCCCAGGAGTTCTAGCCCAAGAACCAGCGAGGTTCCAGCGTTGATATGCATCTTCCAGCGGACAGTAACAGCCATCTAATGGACAGAGATTTGATCACGACACCGATGCCCGGCGTACGTAGAACAAAGACAGTGGAATAATAGACCCTATGGCTCAAATCTATCCCCTCTATTAATATGAGGGCGACAACGGTCCGACATCAGCCATTACCTACTTGTGTAATTTATTGAACTAGTTCCGTTGAATGCGAAAGATCGATAGAAGAGGATTTGTGTGATGGTGGTTGTAGTTCAAGTCACATATGCCAATTCGGGACATCGATCACAGGGCCGTTCGGACCCCTTGGCGATTCTGTTTTTTGCTTGATTAGACCGTATCTGCTGCAATATATAAGTTGCCATCTTCTAACATTGAAGAATGTTCCGTTTCGCATTATTACGACATGGCTTCGGGGATGTGTGAGATTCCAACTTCAAGAGTAGGATACCTATGTCCTCTGTTGCACCGCTGCTCAAGCTTCACTACCATGCTTCAGCAATGGAAAATCGCTATCATCGTTGCTGGAGGCGGAGTTGGTGGAGTTATCGTTGTAGATGAAGAGAGGAGTAACTTGCGTGTCATCCAAAGAAAACATGATCTGCGCATGAGAAAATATTGCGGAGCAACAATATATTTCACAGCAGATACGGTCTATTCTCTATGCCGTCCACGAGAATTCCTGTGGGCACAATCCAAGTAAATATGCCGCTACTATCGCTTTTTTCGGTCACGGTGATGATTTGATGTGTTCTCACTCTCCGAGTCACGACATATGGCTTCCGTGTACCAAGTTCATACTATGGTGCTCATGAAGGGGGTTGGCGCTCCATACCCTGACATCATACGAAGCCTGTCTCTTATCTATTAACATCCACGATTAATCGCCTCGGACTTGGGTAAAAATGAGCGTGGCTTCATGGGCTCGGCAAACCGTTCTCGCCGCCTCACCACTGTACCAATTTTTAGAATGAACCCGGAACACCTATTGAGTCGGCATTTTCAAATGCTTTTATTCGAGAACCTAACGAAATCGAAGTCAACCGGCAGTAAACAGACCGAATATGGCTCTCGACGACGCACGTCGCAGATTTTCCATGGATTCACTATCTTGATCTTTTCTTTGACCATACCAAGTGACACAACAGAGCTTAACTACGCATTTTCACATCATACACCCGGTATATAATATCTTTGGGCTACAGGGCTGATCATTCCAAAAGTGAAGTCCTTGATCGCCCTGACATAAGTAGCACATCAATGCATCAAGGCTGCGCTTGTCATGACTTTTTCAATTGATGAAATTATTCATTCACACGGTGCCATGTGCTTGGAAGTGGCAGCTGTCGGGGAAGAAAATGAGATAAGGCTAATAAATATGCGTGCCTTGACGTTACAGTCTTACTGTCTACCACCGAAGGCAGAAAAATAAGAATATAGCACAATACACGTGAACGATTAAACTTGTATCCAATCAGATGCATGATCTTCCCCAGCCCCGCTTCCTATGATTCCAACCACCTGCATCTCCATCGCACTTGCATTTGCCTTCATAGACACAGTCCCTCCAAGCAGCATACATGAGCACCACAAAACACTGCCCCTCAGGGCTTCCAGCCGTCCATGGCGCAGTGTCCAGCCATCCCAGTGGATTAACAGCAGGTGTGACGGTCCCATTGGCAGTTACATGCGGATTCCCCTCGTTATCGTTCTTCCCAAGAGTCGCACGAACCCCGTCAGCCCACGAGATATACGATTGATCAAACACATCAGGGCATAGGACGGCCATACGATAGATAACGGAAGCAATCAGCGATGTACCACTGATCTCCCCAAACCCATGACCGTCTCTCCATACGTCGTCGAGGTAGTTCCGGGCCAGTCCTTGGGTGGTTGGAGATCCAATAACGCCGTCGACAATTTCCTTGATCCACTCTGTCAGGTCATCTATGGCTTCTTGGCGCCACGAAGCGAGTAAAGCTACGGGTGCTTTCATGATAGTAGCCAGGACGCGAGTCATTCCCTCAGCTGCCCAGCCATTTCCAGTGCTCCACAACCCGATATCCTGGTTCTGCGGACCGATGATGTGCATCCATACGCCATCGTAAGGCTCACTAGAGATATTGGTAGCTTGAAGTACTTCACGGTAATACCCACACTGCTGGTACGATTCGTGGAGAAGTGTTACATTCCATGTATCGGCGGCATAATACGCGATGAAGGGAGGCGCCATGTATATGAAGTCAGCCCTGCGTGCATTGTCATCAACCTAGCTGCGCCAGTAAGAAAGCGTGAACACTAACCACAGTTCAGGGACATCCACTCTCTGACTAATAGCACCATTTTCCCACCTCGGCACCTGCTCAAGCATATATTCTATTTCTTCCCGAGCTCGATCCGCATAGGCTTCGTCCGTCTTACCAATCAGCCAAGCGAATACACCCAAGCTCGCCGGGTCGCCAACTGCGCCGTCCCCGTCGCTCAATCCATTAACGCCCTCCCCAAACACGATTTTGTCTTCGGCGTATGAGAGCGCTTTTACAGATGAAGACGGATACCGTTGTGCCGGTAAGGGAAAAAACCCATAGACGGACAACTCTGGGTTGTAAAGCTCAAGAAGCGCTTCCGAAGCGGTACCGAATTCCCAGGAGTGCGAAGGCAGCGACTCTGCCAGAGCTGTGACCGAAACGATGTCAAAGCCTGGTGAGAGTGCAAAGGGATCTATGGCGGATACTATTGGCAAGATCTAATAGGATATGATAAGTGATGATGCCTGGAGTGCACGGTGAATCAAGACTAACCACCAACGCAAGCGACGCGACTTGAAGCATAGCTAATAGGGACGAATGATTTAGATATAAAAGAGTGTGGGTTCGTCCTTAACTGGACTTGGTGGCCGGGCAGACGTCGGGGGACAGAACCAAGCCTTGAAAGCGAGCCAGCTGCCACTTTTAACCCAAAAAAGAACCAGGGTCGGCTGACCTTGAGCGAATAGCTGTACCAGCATCTTTTCTGAACCTAATAGGGGTGCACTGGTAAAGCGAGAAATCAACAATGAAGGGACCGAGATCATCATTGATTTTTCAGGTCATGGTTGGCCCAAAAATGTTGATGAGGGACCAAAGTACCGAGGGGTATAGCATTACACGTCGTAGACCGAAAGCATTCCAATTGAAGGTGGAAAAGCTGCAGAAGGGTGAAGAATTTGACTAGCATATGGTGCGCGATCGATCAGCGATTAAACTTCAAGTTATCGAAGAAATGTCATACCGTAATGGAAGAAGCAGTGCCGAGCCAAAATGAAACACTTTCATGAAGGAGGACGCATTTCATAAACGAATGTTTGATTTCGTACACGTCCCTTAGTCTTTTTGGAGGGACGAGTTTGTCAATGCGCAGCAACTGGATAGTTTATAGGCTATGAGAAAGCATCAGCTTTTTGTAACAGAAGTAGAGAGTAATTTTCACCCTTGTCGTCCGGTCAACGTCAGACAGTATGCGTAGCATCTATATAGTACGTTGGGGTTCTGAAGGTTCTCAGACTTGGGGTCTTGCGTAGCTGAGGTGAAGACTCCGACATTGCATCGGAATTCTGCGCGATGGTGCTATCTCTCGTGTGCTAAGTGCGCCTAGCATGTCCAAGTGATTACCACTGATCTCATGGGGTGAACGATGATGAAATCTGATAGCGTGTCCATGAGGAGAGGGTCGATGGTCTGGTACAGGGACTGCGAGTGCCGTAAATGAAAGTATGTCAAGTTCTACGGCACAAGATGCTCCGCCTGTCTTGCGCCTGTGATCCCAAAAAAAGCACGTCTTTGAGTAACGACACCATGGATATACTTCGCGAGCTGGCTTACTATTATGTCCCATCCTTTGGAAAGACTATTTGTCGAGCGTCGAACAACGTCAGCCCTGGTTGCAATATAATATGAGGTAGACATAAAACACTCTCATCATCATTTTTCTTCGACTGGGCTTCAAATTGTAGGAATGCTATGTCTACAATTGGATATAGGTATGATGGTCCTACAGGCCCGGGGTGCTCGCGTGCCTACAAGAGTTCGCGGCCTTTGTGTCCAATATCACAAGCTCCTGAAACTGTAGAGAAGATCAATCAATGAAATTAATCATTCGAAGTGCAATGTTAGGCATGTATGCCAACTACGAAGGCTGGAGGTTGGAGGCAAGGGATCAAGCAAGACGAGACCAAGACCGTAGAGAAAGGAAACCCAAAGTTGGCACGGTTACAATCGAGATGCCAGCCGCTGACCAATGCATCGGCATCTCGGCAGCTAATTCGGGCCATCAAGGACGGGTTGAAAACTTGAACTTCTGCAACTTCCCTCGATTATATATCGGCAGTGTGCGATTCATTTATTCCCAACTACATATGAGGTGCTATTCCGACAGATTATGATTAGACATTACTTTGTCTCAATGCTCGGGTTGGCAGTGACATGCCTCTAAAGTAAACGGTGAAGACGGTGACGAGGGTTTCATCATAGGGAACGTTATCAGAAGGTCGGGTCTCCATGTATAGGCGAAGCGTTCCATTTCGATTCGATATCCCGCTGTAGATTCGTTGCGCGATAGGACTAGTAAGTACCTCGCCCCTGTGCTAGTCTCGATCAGCTTGTAGCCACAATTGACCATCCGGCACAAGAGGTAAAGTAGATTGAAATAGTAATAGTACGTCGTACCAGGTATTACATGGTATGAGTACTGTACTGTTAAGCAAACAGATCTATAGATATCAGTTTCATCTTCTAATAGTCAAAACCGATGCCCGTTATTGTGGTCATCTCTCTCAGATTCTCCAGAACTCGATTCCAACTCGACCGAAAGTGACCCTCGCGCCACCGGCGCATCATCTCCTGCTCAAGCTTTATACGTAAACACTGCGAACAAGAACCAAGCCCAGTTAGAAAAATGACACTTAAACCAGGAACACGAACATACATTATAGTTGAAAATAGATCATGGAACTTCTTCTAGCCACCCATGGCCAGACTGGATCGCAGCAACATCGTCGGAATCATCAGGTGGTAATGGTATGACGGACTGAATCAAAGAATGCGATCCGAGGAAGGACGTCCCAGAGAGTCTAGTAGGATAGGGAAGAACAGCAGGAGTGTCAATGTCAAGGTTGCCGTATGGAAAGACGGATCGTCGCGTAGATGATCGTTTCGAAAGGACCAAAGGTTTATCAGAGGTAGCGGAAGATTCCATCACTTTCTCTGAAATGGATGACTGGAAAAGTTCATCCGAAGTCGACATGGAATGGCAATGCTTGGCCGCAGAATGAGATGTTGTCGCTGCATGAGACGACAATGCTTTGCGCCTCTTTTTCTTCGACAAGGACGTGACATCGTTGCCCGAAGACATAGTGCTCGCCATGAAAGCAAGTATACCAAGAGGCTTTTCAGGAGCAAAAACGATATTGAGGACACAATACCCATCTTCAACTCGTGAACTGAAGTCTGGTGAAGCCCAGATCTCAGGAGACTCGGTACGAGAGATGAGCTTGTCGAAGAGTTTTTCAGCCACTCGCCAATGAGACTTTCGAGCGTCCGCAAGAGTTTCCTGATCATGAATTTTTGGATCATATGTAAAGGCTGCGTTCAGCCAGTTCCCGGTGAATGTTCGTATGAATCGGACCTTATCTCCAACTATCGCAATGTCATCGAGTTCATACTCGTTAGCGTCAGTGAAGTAGATGTGGTGCTTCTGTAGCTTCGCAAATGCTGAATACACCTGGGGCATAATTAGCATGCTTTCGGTTGAAAAAGGGAGTAGCCTCACCAGATTTCTGTCAACATAGGTCACTGAGCGAGAGTCCTCTTCGATTTTGTTGACAAGACCATAGATGGAGCCATCGCTAACAAGATGGGCCTGAAGGGGCGTAGTCAGGTCCAATGGCAAAAGTTGTCGCATGGCTTCGAGTCTGTTCTCTATGCATAGAGAAGTCATTAAATTATAAGCGTAGTCAACTTCTATATATTTAAATCAAAGTCAGTTCTACCGTCATTAGGTTGCAGAAGTTGTGCATACCGACTGGTATCCCATCTAAAAGAGCAAGCTTCCAGCCTATGTATAACCAGGAAGTCACCTGGAGTTCAATGTCCTCGACGCAGCGCACCCCGGATATAAAAGGTAAGCTCGGATATATCGTGAAGACTTGTGGTATAAGGCGAGCCCTCCCATCTCCTGTGATGTAGAGCGTAGCCTGATTGATTTCATCGAAAGGCACCGTGTGCAAAAGTGTTTCCTATAAAAATTGATGAATTCCTGACCTCCTTCAACGAAACGCGACGTACAATCAATTCCAGTTGAAGCGTACGTCCATCATCATCCAGTAACGGAGGTCCAAGAATAGTAACCTCATGACGGTTTCTGATAATCTGGAAGTAAGTTTTATCTACTCCTAGAAGATCATAGTCGGGACAATGGGTCATCATCGCTGCGAAAATTTCACCTGTTAACAAGAGAATGGGACTAAGGGTAATGTGGAGCACCTCCTATGACAACAATGCTTGAGTTCTTTGGGGGCAAAGATGTCACCTTTGGTCTTCGGTAATAATCAAAAGTCTCTTCATCACTATCCTTAGGTGTAATTGACATAAGTAGAGATCGGGAACGAATTACACTGGTAGTGCAGTAGTAGTAGAGGGAGAACAGAGTGCTGTGTAGTATTACTGATGGGCAATAAAAACAAACGCCCGTGACGTCATCCTTCGGCCCGTCCATGCACCAAGGTCCCAGGTCACAGCGACCTTCTCAACCAGTCCTCGCATGCATAACCCTTGGAGGGAAATCGATCTCTGCTAATCGCGCATTCAAACAGGCTCTCGGTTGTCAGCCAAGGTCAAAAACGTCTGACCCATTCGCGCCAGCAGTCCGAAAACACTCCGAGGTTATATACATCCGAGAATGGCCTGGGACCGTGGGGTATATACTATTATTTGGGTCGTTGAAGAGGAAATCACGCGACCGATGATTGAGATTGGGTGAATCAAAGCAAAACACAGACCATCGCCAATAACTCGCTTGAGACTGCGAGGATATTTCTGTCGCGCGTCCATCATATATCGATGGGTTACATAAAATGAAAAGGAGATCCTACCAGGGAGGAGGATTTCCTAAGCTGCCCGTACTATTTGAACTTGAGAATTCTTGATGGAAGACGCGAGCGTTTTGAAGGAGATACAGGGGCTGTAGCATCTTTGCGGCAAAACCAGTCGAGACAGACGTTTGGATGTCCAGAGGGATAACATTGGCAGCGAATTTGCTTTTTTCTGCAGTTGGCACAAGGTCCTATCTTATTCATTGTTAGAAGGATGGCGGAAAGGTGAGTAGTTGTGTGAATTTATACCTGCAATCCTGATTCATCTCATGCCCTTCCGACGACCAGTAAAGCCTCATGTTGAGGAACAGCTGTCGACGACGACTGCGGAGGAGAAAACTTTTTGGAGGTCGAGCATTGGCGACTATTTTTTGAGAAAGCCGAGGGAGGTATGCTATAAGAATATGATCAGCGTTGTGAGAGAATACGAGGAAAATACAGCATTCCAAAGAATGGAGCGGTCATGTGGCCAGGCAAAGATGTGAGGTCAGGATAGAAAGTAGAACCGTTATGTCCGAACGAGTCAGAGAGTCGTGGAACGCGTACAATACTGAGCATGCACCTTGCCGACCAACACAGACGCCTGCATTTCGGGACCCACCAAAATACTGACCGGTTGATCCTAGATCTCGTTACCCACATTGATCGCATTCACTATCGTCGCGAAAAAAAGTCGTCATTGGCCAGAAAGAACTTCGGAGGCCCGGAAGACTTATACATCTACAATATTTCACAGCATAAGAACAAATACGCGTCGGAAAAGCAACAAACGCGCCAATGGAGGCGTCGCCACGTACGTCTTCTTCGGTGAGAGCACGAGGATTCGATTCAGGGTCGAGAAGAAGCCTAATGCCGCGTTAGGATCAGCACAGCCTGTATTATGAAAGCCCGCCTAACTGATGGCGCGTCTGCGCCGCCGGGCGGTGGTATGCCCACAAGCAGACATAGGTGCTATGACTATACATTCTATGCCGGTGTCTAAACTCTAAACTCTAAAAATTGACAAACATGACTCACTATTAGCTGGGCCCCGGCCAGGATTACGCGTAAGAGCAACAACGAAGTGAGCCTTCGTCAAAATTATGCGGAGTTAAGCATTAAGAGTTAGGTCGAGAGATCTCAACTTGGGCACTAACGGCCAGTAGTTCTTTAGCAAGGACGGATTAACTTGCCATGATCGGTCACAACATGAACGAACTCACAACATTTGACCATGGTTTTATTTTCTTAGTCCGCTACTGCACCGCGCTGTCATACTAAGTGAGAGCACGGACTGCGGATGCACAACCTTAGCCTCTTTTAAAGCATGATGCTAAATGATTTCGGCACGGAAGGCGCAAGTGCGCCAATGCAAACATTAGCGCTTTCTCACGTACGCAAGGGCGGTGCACAGCCTGGTTGCCAGATTAGGGTCGGGTAAGAAGGGCACGCTGCGAACACCCGACGTGCCGAGTCAGTGCAATCGCTGACGCGTAACTTTGGCTCTGATCCAGCACAGATCTGCGGTGTTACTTCGGAACAAGTCCTGGTCACTGCTTCACTATTTTTCTAGTAAGTGCGAGATCCCCACAATACGCCGATATGGACCTACGGAAGGCTTCCATGTCATCGACACTCTTCTCCCAACTGCGGAAGACGAATTGCTCCAGTCGTACCGGTCGACCGAATTGGCGCTACTGACAATTACGGCGAGGGGGCTCATAAATCTCTACTCCCTCGCTTGTGCCAGAGACGAACGGCGGAAGATATCCTCATCCTATCCTCGCTGTCACGCCCAATACGCCATTCGAGTCCCAAGATACTCTTGTGAAACGTATCCGTTGTTGCAGACTGATTGTAGGAGGTGACTACTCCGCGTGCTAAGGAGGAGACCACAAAAATGCAGTCGTTTTGAGCCAATGGTACATAATAGGTGAAGGTGCTTTTCTCGTCGGCGTCTCGAGCCCTTGTCAGCGCTGAACAGTGACATTGTGAGGAAATATAGCCTACGATGCTGCGACACGTGGGTGTAGGTGGCTAGGCGGCTACCTCGCTTCTAAGTTAGGCGCTGGTATTCAAGAGCGTGAAACTCGAGGAAGGTCGCAGGTGGTGCGACCTCCCCCGGCCCTAGTATGGAACTGAGGATGTAGTCCAGCGGCGATAGCACTTCTGAGATGATGACGAATTATCTCGATCCACCATCGCTTCGGATATCAGGACGTCGGCATATAATACTGATGTTCTTCGCATTGGCTTGCGGGCTGGCACGTTATAACTCTTCATTAATCACTGTGAGTCTTCGGCCGATGACCACTCCGCTTGTGAATATGTCAATACGTTGCCGATTAAGAAAATCACGTTGACCGAGCTCACCATCATTGAAGGGACTACTGGTTTCACAAGGCTGACCAATGACGGTGGGAATGTTTCCACCTTACTCTATCGTCTGACGGGCACGCCCGTATGTGACATTACTGCACTAACAGTCTTCAATAAGCAATAACAGGAAGTAAAGTACACTCACTTTGACTATAGTTCTTCATCTACGTGTCTTTCCACTTCCCCCAATTGCCTAGCGTCACATCCACCCAAGTCTTGTTCAAAGCGGCCTTAGGCTATCCGGATGGAAGGCGAGAAACAAACGCTGAGAGGAGGCGCCGCTGGGAGATATTTGACTTTAAGCAAAGACGAGACCTACATATATGCGCAATTTTGTTGTCCTTAACGCAATTGACAATCATACACTCCCGTAGCAACGCGTTACGCCGCTTTGGAAGGCAGGAGAAACTTTCCCGTGGTTGCCATGTTTCTGAAAAACAATGATTGGCACACGGCGAGACAGACAAAATCATTCTTTGAGGAGATTTGAGTCGTGGTGTGTAATGAGATGTGTATGCCCTCACCATCTTGCCATCCTGCAAGGATGCTGGCTTGCGAAGTCACTCGAAAAATCGGAGACCCAACCATAATCCTGCAGCGTCATGCCTTATGTTTTGCGGCAATGAGGTCTTGTTACAATGGGGCCCGGTTTGATACAGGATTTAAAGACGTCTTTCCTGGCCAGGGAGGTAGGAAGGAACATCAAGGAAGGAAGTAGGTTTTAAAGAGGGAATTTGAATTTCAAACTCGTCTGCGAAGCACGTACACGTGATCGTAGCTTTTGCTTCCGACGGCGGTGATGCTGTTGACTTTTCTTCAAATTCAATTGTACGCAACAGCATTGGAAAAAACAAGAATGTTCTCCAGACTATCATTTGCTGCCTGCTCATAAGTACTGTAGCTGACTTAGACGTCGAAACGCGGCTCACAAATCTAGCCCTCGCCCCGGTTTCCTGTATTCGATAACACGAGCATTCATATCTGCACTACTCAGAATATGGACCTTCTTGCGTATGAGGCCCTATTGACTTCGTCGATCGCGATGTTTGCTACAACGTAAGGCCTTTCCCTTTATGAAACCTGCGATATACTAATTTCACGCTACATTCTTAGGAACAGGCGACATTGCAATCATTCAAAGTAGTATTTCTGGAACAACACTTCGCTGTAGTGCACTGATAAACGGATGCTCTTAGCGAACAAGTACCGCACGATCATTTTCCATCCTGGGCTTGGACCAAAACATTCGCCACGCTCTGTTTACCGTCGACGGTTTGACCCATTTCCATACCGGTTCTCAGATTGCCGTACGACTTGACCAGCCAGATAAGTGTGAATGGATTTGGGCTGCGTCGGCCTTTGATCGATACTACGTTCAAGATCGTCACGGGATGAAACAGTCCTCTTGTTTGGCTTTCTGCTAGCATCAGACACGCCATTTTCATTTCATTGCTCCGTCGGGGACGGCCACAACGCGACCCAGGCCCTTGGTTCGAAATCCGTGTAATCTTTGGCATTGGCAGCCGGCGAAGTTCAGCTCGCAGGGTAAGTACTTTCTTTATGCCTTTGAGTCCCTGAACTAATGATCACAGCTGCTTTGGGCGCAGAGCGGCTCCGAACCTTTGGGCAGGCGAGATGCTATATTTGTCCCATTTACTTCGTTGGACCCGTCAGGCTTGTCCATCTTTGGGTCGCGGGGATTGTAACTGTTCAGTGATGCATGAGAAGCTTTCTGCAGTGGAAGTACTGCGCAAGGCGGTGCCACCTCAATGTATAAACGGCGCCATGGCGTTGGATGTGAGTATGTTGGCCTATCTAACCTTAGCGCGTAGCTCCGTAAGGCATTAAAATGATTGAAACTATCCATCACTGCCAAGCCGACCCTTTTGTATTGCGGTTGACTGGGTATGATATGATTCAATTGCTAATCCTTTCGGACTTTTCATTCTACCAGCAGTTAACCCTGTCACTGGCGCTTCCGTTCTTTTCTTAGCAACCAGTGGCAGTCCGGCCGGCTCTTGGGTCTTCAGTTTCACCAACCGTTCATGAATCGAGACGCTGAGCAAGTGTGATGCCATTAAGATTTATTCCATCACGGACCGGGTCGAGAATTTCTCGTTCCTGAGCACCTCTTACGCCACTTCTGCATCTTCAGATGACCAGATGGATGGAGATGGCATGTTCAGGCTCGCAGATACCGGGAAGCTGCGGGAGGACTTGAACTACTGCCTCTGTTGTATATGCTGTAATAAACTATCCTTGTAGCATTGTGAGTGTTCTCATTTCGCATTATGAGTAATTCATACTAAAGTCTGGAGAAACATTTTCAGGGTTTCATCCACAATGAAATATTGCAGACACCAGACTCGACGGAGCATATGGTCACTGACGTCGCGTGCTCATAATACGGTGTTACAGCCGCTCGGAACATGGCGGAAAATGTTTGAAGTTCTAGATATAGAAATTCGAAGATGCTCCACAACTTTCTACATCCCCACATTCTATTTTGATCGCCCTGACTGGCAGGATAACGAAACCACTATAAAGCCAGGGATGCCGAGCATCATCAGCGTCCAAGCCATTCTCGCTTTCCCCTGCCTCGGTGGACTATCCAAGACTGGTTGAGAACGATGTCTGACCCAGAAAAAGGTTCTGAAGATCGGCACGATCACATCAATCTCATTAACAATGTCAATGCGCGGTAAATCGCCATTTTCACATTTCCCCGCATCTTTATCGCTTACAACCTCCCCGCGGGGTCTTTTAGGATTCAAAATCCCCTCTACGGTATTCCTCAGGATAAGCTGCTCGCACAGGTTGAAGAGTTCACTAAAGAGAAAGGCTTCGATGAGTACACGGAGACATTTAAAAAGGGCGCGCTGCTCGCTCAGCACCCTGGCCAATTCGAGACGCTGCCATTGTTGGATGAGACGGATCGGGAGGCGATCAGAAGGGAAAAAACACGTATGTCGCGTCTCCGATCTTGGTCTGGTATATGTTTACTGACAATTTTGACAGACAAATGGTCTCAACCAAAGGACTTGTACATGACCGTTATCATCTGCTCTCTCGCTGCTGCTGTGCAAGGATGGGACCAGACCGGTTCGAATGGTGCCAACCTGTCGTTCCCGACCGAGTTTGGTATCCCCACAGACGATGGTGCCCCGAATAGAGAGCACAATGAGTGGATTGTCGGGACCATCAACGCCGGGTACGTAATTTCGGTTATCCTTCAATAGATTTGGTTTACACGGTTACTTCGTAGTCCCTACATAGCATGCGCACTCCTCGGATGTTGGCTCACCGATCCACTAAACAACTACCTTGGTCGTCGGGGAACGATTTTCTTTTGCGGGATCTTCTGTACGGTTGCTGTCATTGGTTCTGGCTTCTGCCAGACATGGCCTCAGCTCTTTGTGGGTACCTTGCCTTCGCATACCAAGACCCATCTGACTTGATAATGATCAGATATGCAGGCTGCTTCTTGGTCTCGGGATGGGTCCCAAGGCTAGCACGACCCCCGTCTTCGCCGCAGAGAATACACCAGCCTCAATTCGGGGAGGGTTGGTTATGAGCTGGCAGATGTGGACCGCATTTGGCATATTTCTTGGTTTCTGTGCGAATCTGATCCTCTACCGCGTTGGTAATATTGCATGGCGATTGCAGCTCGGTAGCGCGTTCTTACCTGCGGTGCCACTGGTTATTGGGATCTATTTCTGCCCAGGTGCGTTTGAGTCTCCCAGGTACGGAGAAAAAATCTAATGCGTAAGGATATAGAATCTCCGAGGTGGTATATGAAGAAGGGAAGATATGCTGAGGCGTTCAAGTCGTTCAAGCGGTTAAGAAACACTGAACTGCAAGCCGCAAGAGACTTGTACTATGTCCACCGACAACTTATGGAGGAGTACGAGGTCATCAAAGGAAGCACGTATCTGTCCCGTGTCATCGAGTTGTTTACTATTCCTCGGTGAGCTCAATTGGTAGGATGAATTGTATGCCATCTCACGGTCTTCGTCCAGTGTTCGGCGTGCGACGCTCGCTAGCTGGGTAGTCATGATCGCTCAGCAAATGTGTGGTATCAATATCATTGCGTTCTATTCCTCGACGGTCTTCGTTCGAGCAGGATACTCTACTGGTCAGGCGATGTGGGCTAGCTTCGGCTTCGGGTTGGTCAATTGGTTGTTCGCGTTCCCTGCTGTTTGGGTAAGTAACCTTGCAATTCAATTCAATACATACCATGCTGATGATATCAGACCATCGATACCTTCGGTCGTCGAAACCTCCTCTTGTTCACATTCCCAAACATGGCCTGGACTCTACTGGCTGCAGGGCTTTGCTTCTTGATCCCGGATGGAAGCTCAGCAAAGGTACCGTTGATCGCGCTGTTTATCTTCATCTTTGCTGGTAAGCCGACATCAAAGGACTACTATTTATTCACTATTCTTATCACTGTTCTTCTGGCAGCGTTTTATTCGCCTGGAGAAGGTCCTGTACCATACACATACTCCGCCGAGGTATTTCCCCTTACGCATCGTGAGATGGGTATGTCATGGGCTGTTGCTACCTGTCTGGGCTGGGCGGCCGTCCTATCTATCACGTTCCCGCGTATGCTTACGGCACTAACAGAAGTAGGAGGTAAGTGTTGCTCGTTTCCTTGAGGCAAACCGTGAAATGACATGATGGCTACCTGTAGCATTCGGGTTCTATGCAGGCCTTAATGTGCTCGCATTGATAATGATCTTCTTCCTGTTGCCGGAGACCAAACAAAGGACGCTTGAGGAACTCGATTATGTGTTCGCTGTGCCGATGCGGAAGCACGCCGCCTATCAGGGAGGCACTTTCCTACCGTACTGGATCAAGAAGTGGGTGCTTGGACAGCGAGACGCTGTTCTGGAGCCACTGTACCACTTGGAGGAGGTGGAAAGTATAACAGTGTTTGAGAAAGGTGTAGGCCATTAAGATCCGTTTGCGGATTATGATTCGGGTCATAACTCTTGATTTCCCTTGTACCATTTACTGCATGTATCAATGACATGAAAAGCTTTTACGACTCATCTGTCACGAACAGATATGCGCTGCACAAATTAATGGGGCCCATCCAAGATCAATGTTGTCGCTCTCTAGAGCATGACGCGCATTTGAGTGTGAAGGTTGCGTCTTCGGCCACTGTCAGAGAACGGTGTCCTTTTGCATTATTGCTACGGGATCGCTTCTAGTCGTTGATATCAATTGCATAACACTGGCGACATGGCTACGGGCTGACAGTCTATTCGCAGATAAGATAGCCATCAAATCATGCATCATCAGGTATATAATGAATCTGGCAGGTACAGCATGAGCTCGAGGAAAAGGCGCTAAAGAGCAGACTTACTAGCTCCGACAACTTGGTCCATTCATTCAGACTTCTGACATATTCATCATCTTTCTCTCTTCCCAATGCATCTGGATGCCACAGAATGAAAGAGGAAAACTGGGCGGCGGGGGTGAGAAAGGGTGCCAGGGATTTTGTAGCCGCGTCATTTTCCTCTATGTCTTCATCTTCGCCACGCCTATTTCGCGCTGAATGGCGTGTGGCTCTGCTTGGAGAGTGATCACCTATTGCCTTCCCTTGTCCCTTCTCTTTCTTGGCCCCGTCTATTCCCTTCAACACCAATCCCGTATAGCCATCCGGAACATCAATCTTTGTACCATGAAGCGTACGGCCTCGAAAACTTGAGACAAAATACGAGGCTGCACGTCTCGCAAGAGATGGGGGAGCTGTTGCCGTCCGAGAGGATTCTGCCTTTGGCTCCTCCGACACAGGTTCTGGCTCATCCAAATTCTCCGTGACGCGCTCTTCGACGTGGAAAAATGTTGAAATGGACGCGGGTCCATTATATTCGATATGGAACGGCATAAGGTTAGGTGAGGATGAAGGCAAGGACGTTGAGGATGACATGGTGGCCAACAGGAAAGAGCTAGCGCTTCCACTGTCACAACATGTGACCGTAACACCGCGTTGTGCGCGTTGTTGTTGCTTGTGTATTAACAACTTTTCTGTTAATGCTATCATTCGCCCTACCTGCCGCGTTTGCCCCAACTTTGCCCTCAATGGCTCTCAGAACCAATTCAAAACCTGTCCAGGTATCTCTTGAATTTCTGAATCCTAGATAGAATTTTCGAATATAGGGTACAGGGATTCGTTTGCTTTCTAGCTTTTGTAACTACTAATCGGAAGCGGAGGATGGCTAGATTTTCTGTTCCAGAGCCCATTTCTCCGACATCTTAATCCAGCAGTTGGACATTTCTCGTTTTCCTTGCTTGATAACAAGCAAAGTGATGACGTTTGGATTACAACCAATATATTCGACAAACTTACGGAGCATTGTGAGCCTACGGAATAATTAGGGCCTGCAGACAGGCTCCGACAGTATCATGAGTATTTCTCCGGTTTTCAAATCTTCCCTTGAGATTCATTTTGAAAATACAGTGACTCGGACACAAGGGCGTTCTTAAATGCCATGACATGGCCATCGGCTGCTTGATGCTTGTATTCTGGAATGGGCCTAATGCCCTTGCTACTCTATCAGGGTATTTCTCGCCTCTAATGCTGTCCGTATTGTTCCGCTCTTGTGCTCTTCCGTTCCTTCATCCGCGGGAAGCGGTCCGGTACCAGTCCAACCATTCCGGCAGTGGTGTCATGTGAAAGTATGAGTTGGAGAAGAACGCAAGATAGCGTCTAATATTCCCCGTCGGATCTGGAATTCTTTCTTCGGATGCATCTTCGACGAGGGTCGGCCAAGGCCGGTAGCCTTTTATTAAGCCCAACATCGAAGAAAGAAGAAGTTTGATCCCCCAGATCTTCTCATCGCGTGGTCGCAGCTATGTCTCAGCTAGCTGGGAGAAAGTTATACTATGGGATCAACGCCGTGGCTGGTTTGGCCATTTTCTTGTACGTATTCACCATTACTTCGACGAAAGGCTCTTAGGGACTGTTATTGCAGCTTCGGTTATGACCAGGGAATGATGGGCGGAGTAAACACCTCCCCACATTATGTCGACACCATGAATCTTGGATATTCCACTTACGAAGGCGAGTCGGAAGGATATGTCGTCACCATCACGAACCCCACACGCCAGGGAGGCATTGTCAGTAGTACGTATTCACCGGCTCTTCAACCCGAGGTTCCTATCTGACCTCACCTTTTTCAGTATACTATCTCGGAACTCTCATTGGATGTATCATTGCCGGAGTAACAGGCGATCAACTGGGTCGTCTGAAGACAATGTTTATTGGTTGCCTCTGGGTGATGGTTGGAGCCGCTTTGCAGTGCTCTGCACAAAACTTGGCATGGTACGGTCATTCCTCGATGTTTACAACCCGTGAACCTGATACGTACTCTTAGGATGCTTTGCGCGAGGGTGATCAATGGTATCGGAACAGGGTATCTCAACGCAGTTGTTCCTGTTTGGAGTGCCGAGGTTGCTACCCACACATCCAGAGGTTTGCATGACTTGATATCTTCCTCGCATAGTTTCATAAAGAACATCACAGGCGCATTCATCGCAGTAGAATTCACCCTAAATATCTTCGGGGTTGTCGTTGCTTATTGGCTTGTATGTCTCTACAGCTCCTGCGCTGCATGTCTTTGTTGATCCAGTTCGTAGGAATTCGGTCTGGGATTTGTTGGAGACGGTCGTTCTGAAGTCAGATGGAGGTTCCCTGTCGCTTTTCAGATCCTTCCCGTTATCATTTTCATGGTGCGCCTCCATCGAAGTCCCAAGGTCTTATTATTCATTCATCTAGTTTGCTCTCTTTTATATGCCCGAGTCCCCCCGTTGGCTTGTAAAAGCAGGTCGGCTTGAAGAGGCCCAAACTGTTCTCCGACGTCTTCGCTACGTAGAATCAGATGCACATGACAAGGAAGATCATTCGATCATTCGGTCGCAGACAAGGAGCTTGAAACCATAGTGGAAGTCGTAGAGCTGGAGAAGAAGCATTCGAAGATGAACAGTTATTGGAACATGTTCTGGGGAATTGGTGAGCCTCTTCTTTTGATGACGCTCAGAGAAGGCATCCAATCTCCATTTGACAGGTTCTGGGGATCTGCACATCGCTCGGCGGGTTCAGCTGAGTATCTGGTTACAGATATTGCAAGAGTACGTCATAGCCATACGTTGGTCCTCCTAATCCTCATTTGATACTCGCGTAGATGGGTGGGTATTGCAGCAATTACCGTTTACGCCCCTACTATATTCTCTCAAGCGGGCTACGGTGCTCGTAAGTCGCAGTGGCTCTCCGGATTGAACGATGTGGGGTTTATACTTCAGCCATCAACAGCCGTGCTGAGTTTTCACTGCTAGGTGACATATTGCTTTTCAACTTTCTTCGCTATCTACACTATCGATCGATGGGGCCGCCGTATTGGACTGTGGTGGGGAGCCGTAGGACAGGGCATATCAATAGGACGCACCTTATCCGCATCTGCAGATGTCTTGACTGACTCCAGCACCCTTAGATCCTCGCTGGCGCGTTCTCCGGACTCCTGAAAGATCACTCTGGCAAAGCCGCACAATACGGCGGTGCAGCTGCCTTTTTCGTGTTCCTCTACACCGCAATCTTTGGGGCTACGTGGTTAACTATCCCTTGGGTGTACCCAACGGAGGTATACCTTCTCCAGCTTCCATCGGCGCCGCACTGCTGACTGCAGCCTTTCGTATAGACTTTTCCACTAGAAGTGCGTGCCAAAGGGAACGCATGGGGTGTCGTTGGATGGAGTATTGGTAATGGCTGGCTCATGATGCTGAACCCAGTCATGTTCAATAACATCGGCGAGAAGTAAGACGGCCTTACTCTTCCCCCTACCTCACTCTAACCGGCTTCTTCCTCAGAACCCTTTACATCTTTGGAGCCATTAACTTCCTATGCATCCCCATCGTGTGGGCGTTCTATCCGGAGACAGGTCTGTACCAAGTCGTCTGATGCAGATACGAATGAGCGCCTCTGACACCTTCTGATTGCAGCTAACCGCACGCTAGAAGAGATGGATCTTCTCTTTGCAAGCAAGAGCCCATTTGTGTGGGATGAAGGGAAGCACTTCAGGAAGCTCAAAGAGTGGCAAACGCATGCCTGATATGCCCGAAGGGTCGCGTACTCAGAATATTCATTCTGAATCTCAAGAGAAGGTTTAAGTTTCCATATCTCGAACCTCCGCGATGTTGTATAAACAGGAAATGAAATGCCTTTGTCACTCCGGACCTAGGAAGTAAAGAGTAGAATACATGACAACGCCATAATTAAAAGGAAAAAAGAAAATCCCAGAGAGAAAAAACCCGACCGTCGGGTGTCTACTGCTTGTATGCCTCCTGAACAAGGACAGTTAATGAGTAAAGAGCAACCTAGTCCAGATAGAAAACGACTGACCTTGATCTCAGACGCAAACTGCTTTGCGATGGCACTCCTGTTAATCTTCTGAGCTGCAGTGACCAAACCACTCTCTGGTGTCCATTCGTCTGCCGTCAGAACAACAGCTTGCAACAACTCCATCGTCTTGAAGCCCGATTTCTTTCCAATAGCATTACACTCCTTCAAAACCAATGATGCCACCTTCTTATTGTGACACAAGATGCCCAGACCCTCTTTGCCGTTGACATCTATAGGAAAGATGAATATAGCGTTAGACGAAAAGGAACTGACGAGACAAACCGGGAACGTTCGCAAGATAATGTCGTAGGTGAGCCTCATGGGGTATAATGATTGCGATGGGCTGTGAGGCACTTGCGTTGGCATATACACACATATTGCCAATCAGGTTGCATGACTTGTATGTCGCCTCAAGTCTCTCAAGTGCAATGTACTATGCAAGTCTGTCAGCCGAACCCGAAGTGTGATATTCAAAAAATCGCACCTCGCCACCAGAAAGCTTGATAAGGTTTTTAATACTGATAGTAACCGCAACGTCAGCATTAACCGAGTAAACAACAAATGAAATGTCGCACCGATCAATTATTGACAAGGTCCCGTCGCTGTTCCATTGTCCAACATCGCCCGTACGCATCCAGCCATCCTTGGTGAAGATGGTGTCGTCCTCATTTAAGTCGGGCCGCTTGAAATAGCCCTTCGTCACTGATGGACCCCGAATGCACACTTCACCCTGGGGCGGGTTGTTTGATGACAAGTACCCGGCTTCTGGGACGTCAAGCAGTTTTGTTTCGACTGACGGCATCGGCAGACCCACGGCTTCATAGCGTATACACTCCGGAGGAAGAACCGCGCACATACCGCACGACTCCGTCATACCGTAACCTAAGAAGAGTAAATGATAACATTAAACAGAGAGATCAAAGCCGCACCTTGAAGCATGCACATTAACGCGACGTTCAAAAACTCTTGGGTTTCCTTGCTGATAGCGGCGCCACCAGAAAGGGCCACACGTAACCGGCCGCCTGTTGCCGCTCTCACACCACTAAGCACCACAGTGTCAGCAAGATAACCGAGAACGGGGACGTTGTTCTTCCTCAAGGTCATGGCAGCATTGAACACGAAACGCGTAACAATACCTCCGGAGTTGACTTTGGACAGGATACCTTTCCGAATAGTTTCCCATACCGCCGGTACACCAACCATGATACTCGGACGGAATGCTGCGATGTCACCTTTGCAGTTTCGTACCGATGCATCTGTCAGGGTTTTGACGCGACCGTAGCCTGACGTCACACCGGCGAAGAGCATAGAGAGTTCTACGATGTACTCCAGGACGTGGGCCAGAGGGAGATATGCAAGATAGAAGTCTTGCTGTGTGAGGTGGTGTCCCAAAAGGACGTAAACGGCTCCAACGGAGGCGACGAGATTTCTGTGTGTAAGAACGACGCCCTTTGGTGGGCCGGTGCTTCCGCTGGTGTACATAATGCAAGCGGTGGTGTCAGGCGTAGGTCGCAGGTCTTTGATGGTATCGAGGGACTTTGTTTTGCCGTTTGCTTTGACTTCGTCAATATGATAAACTCTGATATCGTCCCGGACAGCGTGGAGTTCATCAACAAGTTTGGTACTGGTTTTGCCGTCATAGATGATATATTTGACCGTGGGAGTCTGCCGGAGGACATTGTACAGTGTGGGCAGCAGCTCTGCGTTGGTGAAGAGCCCGACACATTCCGGTTCATTTAGTGAATGCTCAAGGCCAGACTCGCCCAGCGTGTCGTACGCCGTAGCAATGGTTGTACCAATAAGCCCACATGCATTGGCCATGAGCTGCCAGTTGAGACTACACAGGGGTTATTGTTAAAAGAAAAAACTGCTAATGGCGTACGACATACCTCGTTCCCGAATAAACATTGAAGATATCACCCTGTTTCATCCCCAAGTCGACCAGCCCTCTCCCAAGTTCCGAAACTATCTCTTTGAATTCGAGGTAGGAGATATACTTGTAGTCGCTGAGCTGGAAGTATTTCCACTTCTTTTTCTCGTGAATCTCTTTCCCGTCGACGATTTTCTTCACATCCTTCTCTTCCTCAATCACGTTGATGATGTCTCGCCATCCAAAAGCATTCCTCGAGCCGTACGTCCGAGCAGAGTAGTCTAGGAGATCCGGAACAGCGTCGAGACCTTCGAAGGGCTGCGTCACCAGTTTTGCTGACGCGATGGCCAGCCGTCGTGCCCCTCCTTCGCCCGGAGCCTGAGGTGGGGTGACTTCGACGGAGCCTTCGCCAAAGTAGCCGGGCTTCAATGTCTGCATAGGCGGTGCCATGGTGGTGGTAAGAGGAAAAGAGTTATTTGCCTCGATGGCGTGGTCAACAAAAGTAGGGCGTACTTCGGCAGGGACGTCAGCTACCCCATCACTTTATCGGGAGACTCCAATTACAGTTGATCGCATTACGTCATACACATGACATTTGATCTGGTTCTATTTCCAATACGAGTCATTCAAAAAATACGATTTAATCTGATTCAATTGACCGCAACAGACAAACGGAACAACATTGGACAAACGCGGATGTGTTACATATGAAACGACGTCTAGGTACTCAAATCTCTGAACAACACACCACAGGATGTTGCCCTCATGCTGATGTTCAAGAAGCTTAGTAGTGCCGAGTGGAATCGACGCAACAGTACGACGGGCTAGACACCCACGTACGGCAATAATCAACCGGGATTACCGAGCAAGATTTACATCGATGCAAAATTAATGCACGTACCTTGGTCCTGTGCCGCATTATTATGCTCAGGAGATGACCAATTGTAACATGCCAGCAGCACCAGAATTCGGCGGTGTTCACGTATCAAAACCAACGGGATTGAGACGACGTCCATGTTCTGAGTTGCCAGTGCGACTCGGGGTCTTCGAAGGTGCTAGTTCGGCCAGTCTGCGAAAACTATCAACCGCGTTGAAGAGCCCCAATCAGAAGGCTTCTTCAGACTTCTTGGGGAACAGTTTCTTCCCACCCATGAGCCTAGCTTGCTCTGTAGAATGCCCGAGATTTCAAGTAAGTCCTTACAGTCAAAGTCAACCATTCAACAGCAACATCCGAGTCGGATCCATGAGTAATACAAGTATTGACATTATCCGATATCTATGTCCAAAATGCCGACGCCAAGGTCGAAGCACACACTACGCAGGGACTAGAAGATGAAAGAAAGCTCTGGGAGAATTAGGGTCTCCGAGACTCACAGGCATACTGACTCCTGCAGGACTGGCCGATCGGACGATTCACGGAGGAAGTCAGGGAAGTCGGAATGAACTAGAGACAACGTTCCATTTTCTGGACGGAAAGGGGGCAGAAAAGAGCTGAGCTCAGGCTAGAGCGCGGCAGACTCTGATCCTCCAAGAAATGCAGATAAATAGGGGAATAATTTTAATAAATACTTACCGGTTACGTGAAACAGATCGTGTTTTCTTGCATTCTTGTCTGAACCATCAGGAAACTGTTCGTACTTTGTGGTCGCCTGCAGCAAAAGTTAAAGAGTTTAGTGTCGGCAGGCGGCAAAGGGGGAATCCAATCACGCCGGCATTGAATGAGTATAGTAAAAGACTCGACCTTCAATTGATCTCTAATCACTAATCAGACAAAACGAATGCAAAATTCATGCATAACGAACATACCAAGAAGTCGACTACGTAAAAATCTATCCTGCGAATGAAGATGACCTCAGTCTGCTGGAAAGTTGACGGAAGACCGGTTCAGCTCAAGATTGTACTTGACAGCAACGGGGGACAAGGCGTCGCATCAGAGAACAGAAAAGGAGAAGGCACAGTAAGTCATGGTGGTCGTATGTAGCATCGCACGATGATAGACTTTATTTTGTGGACAATAGCATATTCGCATCGAAAACCGGGGCAATTCATCCTGTCAAAAGCCTTCGAGTCAGACCACAGAGCGAGAAAAAGTGTCTCTATGTTACCAGAGTCGAATGCAGACAGCAAGGCTGGTAGGAGATTCGTACTGGTACATGACACTCACGTCCTCGGATATCCAAAATTAAGGCGGAGCTGAAATGACAACAGTCATCGCTGTCGTACACATCAGCCCTACTTGCTAGCAGTTGCTCATCTTGCGGGGCAGACGGGATACCGTTGTGGCTCCGAGTCATTCAAGTATGCGTTACCTGGATTAATGTCAATAATATCCCTGAAAATATAGTGACCATAAATACCTACGGATCTGCCGTTGCTCTGAGATGGAGAGGACATAGCACGAATGATCTGTAATTAATTAATTAATTCTCAAAAATAAGGAATACACGCACACGTGCTTCCGGGAAAAATCGGGAACCAAAATTGAAAGGACATGCCGATGTCGTGCTGATGGCGCGTTCACTGAGACACGCCAGGAGATTACTATCAGGACAAGAAATTAGTACAGCAGCGGAAACTAAAAACAGCTGAAGCATGTACCTTGAATTCGATCGCAGGTACTAAGGGAGGGGACCCCTGTCAAGCTGATCATCGACCATTCAAGTGGAAGCTGTGCCAATCGTCATGACCCTGTACGGTCCCGAAATGCCCCATCTGTAAGCTGAGATGCCATGAATGTTGCAACCTTGGTCCTTGGAACGAAAGGGGGGATAGAAACTGTGAAGCTGAGTGAATTCTGAACCTGCAGGTGGGCCTCAGCACCTTTTTCTTCGTCAAGTTGATCACAATGGAAGACATGGACGCCTCCAGCGATATTCGCTCCTGGCAAGGAAACCGATTCTCCAATTCGCCATCATGATATCACAAGTTACTTGGTAAATTCCTTCTTGTTTCCAATACAATGACTGCATGTAATAGAAGTATAACTAAAGCTAAGAAAGTCGTCATTTGAGTGACCTATACGGGAGTGAAGTTCTGATGAGGGAATGGCTTGCGATGAATGAACGCCACTTCACAACCCGAGGTCAACGCGGCATGATATAATACAGAATGAATGATAGTAGCTATTCGGAGGAGGCGAGGTATTTTCGATAATTATGAAGGCGAACGAGTCAATAATGCAGTCTTGGCGTAGCATGAAGGCATGACGACTCAGATGGAAGTTCAGGAAAGGGAACCCAAGATGGAAACCTCCAACACGTTGCGATCAGGGTCGCACCTACTCATGCACCATCAGCATCAGCCGCAATACTAGCCCATCGAGTTGATATTTCGAGAGACGGCTCTCCTGAAGGATCAATGAAGGAGTAATACCACACGGTCAATCACGGGGAACTCGCGGATATGAAGAATAATGACACAAATTTATGCTCAATCTTTCATCCTCGCGATCTCTCTGTATGACGCTGAATACATTCATATCAACAGGAGAGGAGCCCGAAGTACGTTTTTCCGCAGTACTACTAGTCCTATCGTCATGTTTTATTTTAGCTTCGCCTTATTGGTGCTTCCAGTTCACGGTTTCTGGTCCGGTTAACCGCAAAGTTAAATCTGGGGCTGTGTGCTAACTTTGCTTTCAGTGACTGAATACCCCATAGTTCTTTTTTCATCGTGGCGTTGCCTTATCGGCGTTGATTCTATCTTTCAGTGCCTCTCCGGCTACACATACCTACCACTCGCGTTCCTGTTTCCGCAACTAGTGCCAACACGGTGTATTAATGGACAGCTTCGTGTCTCGACATCTGCCGAATCAACATACTGATGTTCTTGCTGTCTTTGTGTCGTCACTGGCTTCTTTCCATGATAATCACAGACCTCCGCACTTGCTAAGGTGGAATATACTACTTCCGACGATCCGAAGGTTCAGGAATTACACTAGCTGACTATGCGTGCCATTATCATTGGTGGACATGATAATGTGTAGTTCATACACATAGCACACAGCGGCATTTGCTACCCGTATCATAGTCGGAGCCTGGAAGGGCCGTAATGAACCACCCATGACAAAGGTTAATGTCATTCAATCCTGCCGTATTACCCATGCTAAACCTAAAGTGAAAGACTCCACTGTTCCAATTTCCGTTTATTTTGGATGGGGTTTTAGCACGGCCTCCTGAATCCTGGTTGCTCCCATCTGGCCCATCCGGGCCGAACGTCGCACGTGATGGCGTTACATGGTCACATGTTGGACGCGTTGGAAAAGCAAACATTTCTTTGAATTCTTTCCTTTTCGACCACTTCCACTTTCTCGAGGATCGTTAGATCAGCTCGGCCACTACACATAGAGAATGCATTTCTTCTTTAACCTTGCCTTCTTCCCTCTCAAACATCACCCGGAACAGTACTCTTCTCTCTGTCTTGGTGTTTTCCTTCCTTCAAGCGACGGGACCCCGCGAAAGTTACATCTTTCAACGGGCGCCTCGTGTAGACCAGACATCTTCTCTCCAAGATCCGAGTCACAATCCCGGGACATGCCTCGATGGCCTCACCGCAAGTCAGGGCTCGGCAAATCTAGCGACGCGCCCAGATTCTGCAGGTTATCGTCAAATCTCCCCTTTCGGTGACGCCATACCCGGCAAATAGACAGGAAATGTTTGTCTTCGTGTACGCGTATAACGATGATTTCATCGACGCAGCGCGGGATTTTCCCGTATCGGATCGCGCATCCATCGATATCAAAAATCAAGCTTATTTAAACTGGGCGCGAACTCTGTTATCGCTTTCTTTCCTACTGTCACCGACCTGTAGTGGCGTCCTTGAAGCGTACACGTTTCTCTCGTACCTGCGATACGGGACCGGCTTCAAGGCACGATAGGCCTGCTGCCGGAGCTTTGCGCAAGATTGCTTCGTTCTCAACCTCGGCGGTTCTTGGACATGCAACGAGAACATCAGATGCCCTTCCCGGGACTCGTTGATTTTGATAACAGGTGGCTGCTTCGATCTTGTGCTGGCAGCCAATCTACATGCACATGTATTGGATGGTATATTCGTCTCCGGTCATTCACGAGGATCAGTAGTCGAGGTCGGTCTTTGGGGCCTATTAACGCTGCTACTGGCTGTCTTATTTCTGGACTATCTGTTTTCTGCAGCTGGCTTTTAGGGTGGACATTGAATGCCAAGACATATCATGGTCACTGCATTCGCAGTGCGTATACCTTCTGGAAGTAGGGAGGGAGCTTCACGCAGCTTCACGGTCCACACTCGATCCTAAGTCTTCCGGTCAGCCAAAGGGCACTCGCACAGGTAAATGCTGAAATGCGAGTGTTCATTGCACGTGCTGTTATCGATGGAGACTATCGATGGGAACTTTACCTATTTAGGACCCAGCTTCCATCTGTTTTTCGCCAGTGTTCGTTCGAACAGGGAATGTTACTGATTTCTATTCATCACAGAATCATTCAACTTCCGATGATGGTGGTATGGCCAGGTGAGGAATTCTGGTGATTGGGTCGTTTCTCGGATCTATTGACAGAAAGGTACCTCGCCTTCTATAGGATGGAGATGTACAAACGTGCAAAGTGATAACCTGAGTTTGCTAAACTCTGGGTCCAATTGCATTGCGTCTTTTGTTGGGTGCACTTTAATATACGGCTGTCCTCCACGTAAAGCGCTAGCAACTGAGGCTGGACTGTCTGATGCGCCTGCATGATTGAACCGAAAGAGGCTAATCAAGGCGGAGACGGGCGGATACGCCCCGAAGCTCCGTCGCTGAGTGTAATCACCGAGACTCGAGAGGAGTTGCGAATGCCTCGAGGCGGGTAGAATGCCTTACGCCTGTGACAGGGCCGGATGTATTGACCATTCGAATTTGCTCATTGAGGCACATGAGCTTGCAACTAGGGTTGTGGGCATCAATGAAGTGCGATCTTCGTCCTGTAGCGACAACTTAACTCTGGGGAAGATTTCATTTGGTACTAGGCGATCTGTATGCGGGGGGGAATTCGTTGTGGAGACGAAATAGTTTCAATCTCTGACATGAGGAGGTTGGAAGAGTTCTTTTCTGCTTTTACGCTTTCTGAGATGAACACACAGCCCCGACATCCGTCAATAGGGATTTGACGGAGTATCCGTACCGCGGCTCCCGAGCTAGACCAGAAAAATGTCTTTTATTTCGGAACTAATGACATTAACCTAGGGGAATGCGTGGAGCAGGAGGACTAGTAGATCAAGACAACAGACGCCCATAGACAGCGGTTAGACATCGGTAAATCCGGATGGGTGACCATTGTGACCATTAGATTTCGCCAGATTCAGCGTTTACCACCTTCGCTGAGCTTCGGAACCCAATGAACAGGGCACCAACACGTGTAGAGACTGAGGCATAAGGCGATGGAGTGCCGCACTCGGCTTTTTGTGACAATGCTGATGGTGGGATTCATGGAACTCGGATAATGAATAGCACAGTAAAAAAATATCAGTCGGAGACTAAAGCTGGAGGGAGAAAACGCCGGAGTTTCAAGGTTGGACCTGTGGAATAACGTTTTGGCAACGTGCATACGAAAAAAAATGTATTTATTTTTGAAACTAATTTACGAGAACGTTTTCGAAAAACGGATGTCACACGGAAGCTTAGCTGAGCTTAAGCCATAACAAGCCTATAACACCATCAGCCGAACCTATCTCTCCCTGCGCTCTTTCCCTCCTACGACCACCATTCCGTCCAATGCCCTCTATCCTCAACCTCAAGTTCAAGGTCTGTGCTCGTCGTCGTCGTCGCTGTCGTCGACAACGTGCTCATTTACCGTTTTTCTCTTTTTCTTTCTGTCGCTGGCTGTCGTCTACAGGGTAACAAGAGTTTCGTTGCATTCAGCAATCTCAACGACAGCGAGTCCCTCACCAAGACCTGGAAGGTATGTTTATCTCTTCGCCTGCGCGAAAGCAAGCTCAGCATCGCGTAGGTCTGCACCAAGGTAGCCAGCTACCTTGAGCAGGGACAGCGCCTCGAGAATCTGAGTTGGCGGCTATGGCATCTCCAGAATCTTATGGTCGACACCGACAATGCCAAGTCCAAGCGGGAGTTCAAGAAGCTTTCGAAGTGTATGGGCGACAAGCTGGACAAGGAGAAGGGAAGGTATGTTGCGCTTATTACCCATGCTCTGTCATTGTTGCCTTACCGACCATCTACAGGAGCATTGAGGAGCTCGAGGCCCCGGACTTCAAGTCAAGCCATTCGATAGAAATAATCCGCCAGCGGGCGGTAGAGAAGGAGCGCAGCCGAGAAGCGAGTCAGAACGCGAAGCCGGGCACCATTAAGCGCATGCAGTTCACTTTCAGCGTCGACCAGCCTTCGCCTGCCGTCAATACTCCCGTACAGAAACCCGACCTCAAACCGTCTCCCGAGTTCCACAAACGACCCAGAGCCGGGGCTCGCTACGAAAGCGATGACCACGACAAAGACTTTTCCTTTACACAGCGCGGGCGCAAGGAAGCCGACCAACAATATTTACGATTCCCACCTATTTTCTCTAATGACTTCGGTCCTACGGCTCTCTTATATCCTGCTCCCACTCTCACGACACGCATGAACTACGGCGAAGCACACCATCCCTCGGGTGCCAGCAGTGATGGTTTCAGTATCATGCGACCCACCATCGAGCTTCCACTTGATGAACTCCTCACTAACGTGGACGCCAGTGAAAGCCCTCCTGTGGCGTCACCCTCGCCACCTGTCTCATCTTACGAATTACCTTCTCAAGATATGTACAACTCGGCAGCGTCCGCACAGCAGGACACAGATATTCCCATGACGAACGGTTCTTCCTCCAGCTCTTCTTCGTCTAGTAACACTGGCCTCTCCGATGACAGCAGTAGCGACAGCGATGACGAGGACAGCGATGATTTCATGGCACCTTTGGGCAAGGTACCTCCCATTGCTGATACTCCCGCGACTGTGGCGCCTTTCAAGGTCAATTCTCTCCTTGAAAGCATCGCTAGATCCAATACGCCTACCGGGCGGCCGTCCCTTACCGTTCGAACTTCCGGAACCCCCAACACACGATCTTCTGGGCCAGGCGCCACTGCGACGAGTCTAAACAACTCCGTCTTGCGCAGTGTCACAACTACGGCTAATAATTCAGCGCCCGGTGGCGTGAAGGCCGAGTGCTCAAACTGTGGTGCTACCCATACACCGCTCTGGAGACGCGGACTCAACGACGAACTCAACTGCAATGCTTGTGGTCTTTACTGCAAATTGGTTAGTCCTCCTCATCCCCAACCCGGTGCATTCGGATGTTAATTATTCCTTTTACAAATAGCACAAGCGCCCTCGGCCGAAAACGATGCGTAACACTCATGGGGAGGGCCGAACGCAGTCTACTCCTCGCCAAGAATCCGTAGATGTCATGGGTGAGCAGATGCAAAAATAATATCGTATGATCGAGCATTGCTAATTACTTTTGCTAGCACAATGCTACAACTGTCACACCACTACCACCCCTTTGTGGCGCAAAGACGATGAGGGTAAAACTGTTTGTAATGCGTAAGTTCCCTGCAACTGCTTCCATATTCTACGATCCCGATCCTGATTCATGTCGCCAGATGCGGTCTCTACTACAAATTACATGGGTCAGCACGTCCGATATCCATGAAGTCAGATGTAATCCGCAAACGTTCACGTCATGATGCGCGTCGGGCTGCGAATGGCAGCAGCGACACTCCGTCAGCCAGTCCTGGAGTGAGTCGTCGTGCTTCTCCCGTGCGAGAGTCTTCTCCGACTCTCGCGCCGGACTCGACGACTCAGATGACCTACGAATACAACGAAGAAGTCGAGTATCGCTCCACGCAGTCCGAGTTGATGGGCGCGTTGGGCCAGGACATGAACCAAGGACCAATGTACCAGAGCATGTTCAATTTCCAGTTCCCGGGCCCCTATCATCCCGACCAGATTAACCAGCTTGCCTTGCAAGCGGACGCCCTTCCCTTCGCCACCGTCGATTTCGAATCCGACCAGAGTCTATCGCAGAGGAAAAATAAGCGTCGTAGAATGAGCACCGACTCGGCTTCTGAGCCACCTTCTTCCGCTGTTTCCTATTCCTCCTTTACGGATGGGTATTCCACAGCTTCTTCGGCTACTTCACACTCTCAGCGATCGTCGATGGATTTCCCTTTCAGTAACTACGCGTCGACTTCTTACGGCGGAGGTTTTCGCGGTGTAGAGGACCCGTTCTGGCATCCACCTTTGCAGGCTCAGAACGACAATTCTCCGCAGTTCTGCCATCCTCCCATGCTTCCACCGGACCAAGACTCTCCCATGGATTATCTTCACCCGCCTGCGGGGAATATGCCAATGCAAGAAGAAGAATCATTCTTTTCAACATACCTACATCCTCCGATGATGTTGCCCGATGATTCTCCGTCGAATCCGATGCAAGGCAACGGCATGCAGGCTATGTCCCCTCCTGCACTGATGTACCCAGGCAACACTAATGACTACCGTTCGCATGGGTATGATACTCACATGCGGACGTATTAGTCGGTGGAAGGAGTTTTGTTCGAAAGTCTTGTCCCCACCAAGCATGCCATTCTTTCTCGGATTCGTTGGCCGGTCCGGGCCGGGTGGAGTGGTGGATCTTCATGTCATCATCGTGTTGTCGTTGTCACAGCTGCAAGTTTAAACTGTCATTCTCTCCTGCATGGTTTTCTTAGCATCGTATCTTCTCTCGCAATCATCATCAGCATCCAAACAGCATACACCCACTACATCTAGCATCATTTCTCGCTTTGTGATCTTTTGTTGTCGCTCCATCTTATTCCCTCCCGTCTTCCGTTCCTATCTCCTTCCTTCCAGCATTCTCTAGATGCTTGTCCATACACCGCAAATTATTCTCGCACCGCTTTCGAAGTATCATGAATACAATAACGTCTGACATCTTCCTTGCTGTCATTGCTCTTCTCTGCCGCTATATATATTTTTCTCAGGCATATACGACGTTACGAGCAACCAATCCTTGACATTCTCTTCTTGTCTTCTTTTCATTATTCATTTTTCATTGTAGTAGTCATCGCGCGAAGGGTCTGCGCGCTTCAGATCCACCAAAAATGTATCAATGTGATAATTTATTATCAATGATTGGTTCTTTAGTTAACTTATCGTATAGGAACAATTGAAATGTTTTTGAACTCCGTCTTCAGTGATATCTTTTGATATTGAATGCTCATGTTGCGTGAAGTACAATGAACTTCGCCGTCGAAGTCCCATTCAACACAGCCAAGGGGATTCACAAACGTGGTTGCCTACTGATGTCATGAAAAACCATGGAATGATCCGTTTTGTATTCGATCCGATCCTTCAAACCCACGACTACAAAGCGAATGCCTCGAAGAGAACCAGTGCATCATGATATGAACAGAGGGAGTGGGGAAGTCTAGGCCTCTCAGAAAAGGAATACCGTTTCACGCACTGTGTTGCCTCGAGAACATTTTAAGCGTCAGACGCTGATAAATGTGTGGCGGCAGCGGTCCGCCTCCATTGCCGAGCCCAGCTTAATTATAAAGTAGGTCAGCAGGACCCGCAGAAAGGTACCTGTAAGACAGACCCCTTGGAGATCCCATGAAGCTGTCGAATCTTAGCGGACCTTTCCGAAGGAGTGAGAGGTGGGGGTATGCGGTCATGAGTTCCTCATGTGGATCCTGGGTTAGGTGGAGTACCTGGGTACTTCGACCTCAATTGGACAGGACCCTGATGCGGGCAGAAGTATTGATGAGGGTATGAAAGTGCAAGATCGTAAGAATAGTAAGATCCTCGGATCCAAAAGTTTCGGACGTAGGGCGAAATGAAGCAGTGCACGCTGTGAATTGCGTAAGGGAAGGGATATATGAGTGGAGCGTCATTCAGTAAGAAAGGACATAAATCAAAGTAGGGTTGTCAAAGAATCAAAGTTGTGAAAGATGTGTTGGACGCAGGGTCGTGGCATCTAGAAAAGGCCCTCGGCTCCAAAGTAAGCTAAAAACGGTGGACATAAGTTGGCGAAATTTTCAGAGATAAGATATACCGTATTTCTGGTGCGAGATTTTAACATCGTAAGCCACGAGTTTTGCTTTTAAAGTCTCATGGTCGAGCAAAGTTTGGTCCTTGGATGATGTCGACGCAGAATAATCATGATCGCCATCATTTCGCCGCCTATTCTGCGGAAAGAACCAAAAATGATACCACGAAGGTCGACCATTCTTCGCAGTCGCGTTGAAATCCAAATGTGCGAACTGAGGTTTCGAAGGCGGTGATTGCCAAATCAAGCGAGGCTACTGATGTTTCGGCTGTCGGTCCGAACATTCAATCGCTTTTTCTGACCAATCAGTGGACGCCATTTTCATGACTGGGTAGATCTGCTGTACTCTCTGTTTAGGGCATAAATCCAAGTACATTCGGATGATTCTTGTCCTATTTACCACGTTGTAGTAGCTTTACGGTACTTCTGATCTTCTGGTTCCCTTATACAAAAAACTTCGAATGCCTAGTTACTGCATGGTCCCCCTCGTTAAATTATTTTCCAGAGTCCTACAAGTATTCTTGCTTAAGAACATAGCTTTGGAGTCGGTCACTCAGGCATATGCGATGCCCCGCTGACATGATTCTCTTTTCTCGGAGGATATCTCGCTCTGCGCGGGTGCCCGAACAAACCCGGGGCTGACAGCCTTAATGTTACGCATGATGGTCGCATCCGGTAAACTGACCAACCGGATTCTATCAGACATTGTATTTTCCTTCTCTGATGAGGAATATGTAGGATATCATCCCTGCATGTCAATAGCCAATGTTCCCTCATGCTTAGGCGTGGACGGCGCTATACCCATTCTTCCACTGGAGAATTTGATATCTTACACGGTTCCGCACAGCATACATCATGTTCTTCGCAAGATCTTACACCAAGCGTCTGGGCCTGTGTGTCTCCAACCCTTGAACCTGCCTCCTAGCAAGAGACAAACAGAAGAAGTGATGGATATTATTCAAGAATAGGTATATACATGAAGTTCTCATGCTCGGGACATGGTCATAACACTTCATCAGTACAAGAAAACCGGAGAGAAGAGTATAGATATCAGTCCTTACTATCTCCTAGATGGATCATCGCTCCTAGCGAATACAGGTCATCAGCCTCATTTCGATGCTGGGTTCCGGAGGGATGTATGGAATGCCCCACGCGTTCCAGACATACAGCTTTCCGTTCACCGGACGTTGCTTTTTGGGCGTCCTCGCTGCCACCGTAGCTGTACCCGTCGCAGTGGATGATCCCCCTGGTGCAGGCGTTGACCCCTCGATCGTACTATTTTGTCGTCCAGAAATCTGAGCCACTTCACTTGTGGTTGTGGTAGTCATCCCAATAGAAGCCACAACTGGAGAGGCAATAGCATTTACAGTCGTGGTGTTGGCAGCCCGTCTCCCAGGAGTAGCCGTCTGTGTGGCCCTCGTACCAGTAGCCCTTCGAGACGGAGTACCAGATATCTCTGTTGTGACGACGGTCCTTCGTCTGGGCGTGATGGCTCCAGTCCTTACGCTAGTCCATCGTCTAGGTGTAGCAACTGCCTCTGTCACGGCAGAGGCTGCCGTCCTGGACGTGGTGGCTACCGCCGTCGCAATAGTAGATCCCTCCGAAACAGTGGTTGTCGTGGGAGTGGCTTCCGTTGTAGCAGTGGCTTCCGCGGCGGCAGCGGTTCGTATCGCAGTAGCGTTTCTCGTCGCCCTCGCAATGGCCGCAAGAGCCGCCTGAACAGCATTAGCGGCAGCAGCAGATGCGATATCCGCCTCAGTAGGTGGAAGATTTGCCGGTGGCCGGGGAACCGCCAAAATAATCTTCGTCTCGTCTCTGTTCATGACACTCCCGCAAACGTTGCCTCGCACGTCATCGCCTATCGACACGGAATTGATCTCGTACAGACTCGGGTAATGATGCGATACAACTGTATTAGCTTTCGGGATCTCGCCATGTTCAGAGGGGTTATATTTGGTCGTTATCTCGCCGTGAACCGTAAGGAACTCCTTAACGTTGTATGACCAATGAATAGAGACGACGCGCGTTCCGTAATCCATTGTTCGACCAGGAACAATATCAGAAATAGGAGAGGTGGGATCCACTATCCATGCGCGGGTTAGGCCATTTTTGTCACCAGCTGCGAAGAGCTTGGAATTCCAGGGGGCCCAAGATATGGCCTGTTTAAAGATAAGATTATGAGCATAACGTGCAGCTTAATTGATAGGGTACTTACAGTGATCGGGGCAGTGTGCTTGATTTCCTTCGGGTAGCTTTCGCTTCTGAGTCTCCTCGCAGACTCGGGAACAAGATCCCCTACATTCATCGGCTGGTTGGTCTTTGCATTCCAGACCAAAACGTTCCCGTCAACATCTCCAGTAGCGAACATATAGTTGCTGGTATTAAAGTTGTACGCGATCTTGGCAATCATAGCCTTGTGGTATCTGATGACCTTCAAGCCCTTCTTCATCTTATCCTTGTCCAACCGGGTATCGTAATGCCTTATGCTACCTTCAGCGTTGCCCACCGTCAGGACGGGTCCATTCCAGGCAAGGGCAGTAGGCGCCTTCATCGAAAAACTGATAAGCTTCTGCATCGTCTTGATATCCCAGATCTCGATCAATCCGGCACGAGAAGCTATCGCGATCGACTCGACACCCTCCGAGCCAAACGCCCCAATGGCCATGGCCGTAAGCTTGCCATCTTTGACCTTGCACATTTGGGTGGCAACATCATTTGATGACAGTTTCTTACAGAAGATACGGTTGCGACGGGGGAAGAATAGGATGTTATGCTTGGAACACGCTAGGGCGACAGAGAGATTGTCGTCGAAAGGGACTGGGGGATTGAAGTCGATAGTCACGTCGCGTTTCTGAAGGTGGTACTTCGCCGACGCGTCATGCAACTCGGGTGGGCCAGAGGGACGGAGGGACGAAACAGATTGGCTGCGAGAGAGCAGAGGGGGCACGGCACCGAGGTTTGTTGCATTAAGTTTTTCGCGAAACGTTTTGCTCTCCCAGATTGTTAATTCGGGATGACGAGTCCGAGGCCGAGTTGGTGCGATGCTGCTATACTGTAGAAGGTGGTCGTTATCAGAACAGAGACTCGGGGAATAGTAAAACTTACGAGATCTTGGAGTGTCGTGAAGGAGGCACTGTGTCGAAGCATAGGTGCAGAGGCTGAAGGAAAACTGGTCAATTGACTATGAGAAGACGTCGACGGCAAGTCAGATAATGGGTTCGATGCTGACACGCGGGCGGGCGGTGGCAGCATCGACATGGACGCCGTACGACCGCCTGGAAGAGCGGAAAGACTCGAAGAAGCAGGGCGTAGCATCCTCTGCCTCTTTCTGTCTGCATCTTCTCCAGACTCTGGACTCAGAGACCGTCGTCGTTTAAAGCCGCTAACGGATTCGCTGACATCGAAAGGACGACGAGGTGTTAAAAAAACAGACGAGTCGATCGAAGATGTCGAAGCAAACGACTCGTCAGCCATGGTTAACCGGTGGCAGGAGGTAAGAAGTTAACAAATCTGTCCGTTCTTGAACATGGACTTGTGTCGTCTTGTTTGTGCGAGGAGCTGCAGCATCCCGCGTGCTCTGAACAATAATTGCCTGTTTCGTCCAGACAATACAGTTATGTCTCACCCGTCAAGCTTTGGATACAAAAACGATTAATATGCTCAATGAAAAGAAGTCAACTCACTGCAAAATTTGATAAAGAGCGGATACAGCATGGTTCGATAATTGCTACAGACCTCGAGAAATTGCGGCATGGTACATATGGTTCCTATGAACGGAGGTGAGTCAACGTTTGGAAGGTAAAAATGTGCCCGTTACAACTATCTACCCTCTTCAACTACCCTCTTCAACGTTACGTTTAAGAGGTGCGGTTCGATGAGTGGGAACTCTTTCATTTCCCTGAAATATACACTCAGTACAAAAAGATTTGCATCCGGTTCCTGAAAACCGAGACTGACCGGTATTTTCGTATGATCCTTACGTCTTCCTCTGGATATTTTGTCGATATATACTTTCCATCGTCGCTTCCGTATCTCTTCTTCTATTTCGAGGTGTCGAAGATAAAGCTCCCAAGCGTATTCCAAGACTCTTTGCTGTCTTCCTCCCCACAGCAGTCGCAAAGCATCTTCATATTCGTACAGTTTTGACGAGTAATGTTGTTCATCTGGCATTCCTGTCCCTGGAGTCCACTTCTACAGGTTCCCAAAATGACTCAGCGTATCGCGTCGCGAGTATTTAGAGGTCTCACTCACAGCGTCTGGCCCAATCATCCCTACATACCAAAACGTGAGGTATTCGCCACCATTGTCGTTTCTCTTGGGACCCCATGAACGGGCTGAGATATACGCTGGCTCCGTATTGGGGCCATCTCTTGCACCAGGATTCCTAGGCGAGGCAGGTGCCCGGGTAGCCTTGTGGAGCGGGAAGTGCTGGGTTTCGTACCCAGACTGCAATGAGAAGGGTCAGTATATGCGCGCTGTTATCGAAGAAAAAGGCGTGCCTCCTCGTATGCCTCTCTCACGGCAGCTTCTTCCAGTGACTCACCTATATCCTTTCTTCCTTTCGGTAGAAAATATGCCTTCCGTAGCGAATCATAACAGACAACAATCTTGTGCGACGAAGGCTGGATGATAACCATTCCTGAGCCCACCATGAAGTCGCAGGATGCCCATCCACTGTCAGGAATTTCGGCAGAGCTCCATTTAGAGAAGACTCGCGGTGGTGGTGGTGGCGGCGGTGTAGACAGCGACACTGCTCGTTTCCTTCCTCGTCGCTTGCCGTGGGATCCAAAGTTCATCGTCGTGAGAATTGAAGTTACATATTCCAATCACAGGTGAAGAGAAGATGGAAAGAGCACAGCCACGACGACGGATAAGCGCAGTTCCGTTTTAGTAACCGATCTAAACTCTTTCTCACCACATCTCAGCCTTGCTCGGTCGGACAGTTTTAATACAAGAAATAATGATAATTAATATCGTTACTTGTCGTCAGTCATTACATGTCGTCAATACATACAAGTCATAATCCATCATTACAGCACTGCGGTAGAAATTCCAAGGGAAAGGACAACGAGAAGGCTCGCATACAACCCTGCGAGAGATACAGGTACAGCTCTGGGTATTGCTGCACTTGAACTCGTCGAGGTACTTGCCGAGCTCGTGGAAGATGGAGTCACCTCGCCGTTCGACTCCGACACGTTGCCCAGTAATGTACTTTCCAATGCGCAGATGTTTCTCATTCCAGAGACAATACTGGGTAAGTCATTGCCTTCTAGAATGTCTGTCTGGTTCGTTGCTTGAAAGCTGTAAGCGAGCAATGAGGATTACGACGAATATGATAGCAGGAAAGCTATGCGTACCAGTCGACACATTGGGGAAAGACAGACTGGAAAGTCTCCGTACAGGCGCATTGGATAACATTAACGAAGGCTCCGGGATTAAATATAATCTGAAGTAATGATTATTGTAAGTCCCTCGGTAAGTCAATCAACGTACCATGGAAAAATTTGCCAGGACAGGCGCAGCCTCCGCACAGTTCTGAATACTCGAATAATTCTGTGAATCTCGGTATCAGTATGACAGGGTGACCACCTATCTGAAGATTTGCATCTAAAGACAGGGGCCCACTATTCCTTCCACACTGATATATTGAAGAAAATTACTCACCTGTTCGCAGATTGGACATGAAGCTGGCGAATCAGGAAAATACGGAGTTGTTCGGTGTACCAGAGCCTGGGAACGGCTCGACAGGCCAGCAGGGAAAGGGGATCCCTCTGCTACGAGAACGAGACCAAGAATTAGCATAAGGAAAGTCGTAAATTGCATCATTATGTAGGTCATTGTTGAACGTCTCAAGCAGGGGATCGTGCTGGCCGTCCTGTGCGGTGATGACGGTGTGGTGGAAGGATGGGAATTCGAATTCACATAAGACGATCAGAAATGACCTTGACGCACCGGATGTTACCGGGCCGAAATGACGCACGAGCTATAGAAGTAATGAACGTTGTGAGCTGACGGAGCTTGCAGAGGCAGCGCACATAAGGTGCTGACTAGGTTGCCGACTCAATTTAATATCGACATAGTAAATTCATAAGAGCATGGAAAATTGTTTGTTAACCAAAGGGAACGAGATGAGTAACTAGAAAGTCATTGTCCGGCAGGCACTAGCAGCCCCGGAAAGCAATCATTCCGCTTCCAATACCAGCGCCACCTTCCCAAAACTCTTCGCCTTTTCCACAGCACGAGATAAATCACTCAGAGCATAATCTTCCAGCACTTTCATGACCCACGCATTGTTCTTCCGGACAGAGCCAAAGTTTCCGTAGGCCTCCAACACATCTGCATATACCTGAAGTCTTTCCTTAGTCCTTCCGTTGTAGGTAGATGGGTGTTGAACACCACCATGCATCCCCAGCAACGCAAAGTTCTCCTGTAGGACAAGTAGTGAGGTGACCGAATGCTCGTGAATAGCAGAAATCATGACACACCTCGTTGCAAACCTCAAACGGTATTGGCTTCGCCTCCTCTATGATCATTAAGGCGCTCTCAAGTGGGTCCACAGCATGCCAAAATCCCCCATTCAATATCTCGAGATGAGCTAGGGTCTCCTGTATATTCTGCGACTCTTCTTCTTCGGCAATGCTGCGAATAAGAGTCACATGCGCGTCCTGGATCATTCTTCTCAATCTCAGCCATGTCATTTCGGTAAATCTCGACGACGATGTGAATATTGCCGAGTTCCCCGTTCAGAAGCGCAAGCTGTTGTTTGAGAGTACCACAAGAGATCTTCATCAGAATGTGCAGTTCAACGTAGTCCCACGAAGACCATGTTTTCCAAAGCTTGTCAAGGGCAAGGTCGATATGTCGAAGCTACAAAGACACGGTTTTAAGGGTTGCATCAATATAAGATAAAGGGCAAGTACATACCTGCCGTGCAAAACTTCTCGTCGCATAGAAACCGGTGTCACCAAGCGTCGCCAGGTGTGAGAAAAGGTTACGCATATCAATGCCCAGATGATGCAGAGCATGAGGAAGATCCCCTGGCAAGCGCTGGCTGCTTGAAGCGTCGACTGACAAATTTTCGATGGTGGTAATGGCTCGTTCGACTACGGGCATAGCATCTTTCTCAGAAAGAATCTCCAAAGACTCTGATAAGAGCACGACGCCACTAACATCTTCTTCTAAGAAGGCGGTTATGTTTGCCGTGCGGTAGAACATGTCCCGCGAAGTTTCGTCAGGGAAAACAGGAATTCCAGTCCAAGTGGCGTCATCAGCAGTAGTCAAAGCGGGGGTCTGAGACGTATTGGGACAGCTGATAGACTGTCGGACAGTCATAATCACGACGTACAGTGCTACGAGCAGATAGTAGCCGACTACCAAGACCAAGAACAGTTTGACCGCGAAGAGTATCTGGTGACAGATGAATCGCCAAGAAGAGTGGGTCCGAGTTGGAGCCATATCAGAGGGTGGAAACTTGTCAGATGAAGACATGAGTTTTGGAAGGAACAAATGAGGCGCAGTTGAACAACGTTGAAACGGAGGATTTTATACTAGTGGGATAAGGTGATCCCGGCGTTACAAACGCCTGAGCCTGGATACGCAACAAAGAGGACTTGATGAGGAGATGCTTCCATCTTTCTCACGTTGTCAAGGTTGAGAACAAAAACTGAAGCGTGGTGGGAAAGGGTAGGAAGAGAAGAAACAAAACGTGCACGTGCAAGCATTTGTTGGAAGCATCGTGGAAGAATAATGATCAACAAACCTTTCCGATCCTTTGAACCTTTCATTCATGCCAGCTCTTACCATGATCTATGTATTAAAACATTTATTGATGAAAGGTGCTGCACTGTGACTCAATATCAAGGATGAATGAGATTTAATGGTTTACTATTACTTATCTCGCAGTATCAATCACCAGGTTAGTGCCGAACTTAATTGTGTCCGCCAATATGAGTGGTCCAGTTCCATATCCGCCCAACAAGTACGATTTTGTGGTGCACGATTTTCGGGACGTCTCTCATTACGTCTGTAATGGTCCAGACCCGGTGGATTCTGTCTGGGAACAAGCATTCAGTTTCGTATCTATCTTGCGCTTGAACGTGAGAAACTCAGTAGATGGTAAGACAATCGCGCGTATTGCTCCCCGGCGCCTTCCATCTTTAAAGTTTTGGGGTTCTATTCGACCTCCTTGGGTCAACTGCTTTTGTTAACTTGCCGGACTGGCTCCGTGGCGGTGGAGGTGTCACTTTGCATGTGGGGGAATGTGTAATTCTCTGAAATTCGTATGTTATTCTCCTTCATGCACTCTGCAGACCCTTCCTGATCTGAATCGCTGGGAGTACAATTATAGTCTGTTCGATGTAACACATAAAATGGAAGGTACTCAACGTTAACGTTGCAGCACCTTACGCTGCCGAGCTATTTCTTTAACCCGACGTTGCGTCATCTCAACGACGGAATGCATGCTTCTAATATGTCCGCTCGGCGCTCCTCCCTCGGGTAAAAATTGACATTACGTTCTTGCCCGTGGGGTTTCGAAGTTGATACGGGGGATCGGCAGGCCTCTAATTGAAATACCCCATGGGCTGAACTGTCAAAATACTCGTGAACGCAGCTGAAATGTTGATGCTGAGCCTTTTTCGGCGGCTTTTCCAGTACAAGCGATGGCTCGTGACCAGGGAGAAATATGAACCATCGAAGTAGAAGTCGCTTGGAAGTTGGGGGTCCTTGTGAAGGCGGACCTTAGTCGTGCGTAATGCCTGAACGTTGCTCCGAAGGCCCGAAGCGGTAGCCCGCCACTTCCGTGTGAAAGAATGTTACCCAATCGGGATAGCGTCGGCATCGGCACGGCTGGCTGCTTTGAGACCTACATCGCCACTGTACTCAGCTTTATACTCGGGAAATTTGCTGGCTTGCGACGCCCTTCGTTTCCCCTTTCTTCAATAGAACTCCGAGCATTTTCCAGACTTTCGCTGCTTTCCGTGTTTTAAGACCCAAGTGCGTCAGTGGCGATAGAGATCTAGACCGCTTGATGCTCATCAAATTTTTTCTTTTTCAGTATACGCTTTGCAGTTCTCGTTCTCCTCTGCATCCAGTGAGTCTTCCTTGCTCATCGATGTGTAGTATAGAGAACCGGCACGTCGTCGAGGTTCTCCACGAGGAAGAAATTGCGCGCGCGGCATTTCGTTGCCGCTCGTGCCGACTCCGTTAGACGAGAGGTGCCTGACATACTCGGCATCATTCCGACGCCTCAGGTTTGATCCCAGAATTAAAAATTGGGAATGTAGGCTGCCGCCGTATATAACCAGTCGCACTCCGGTTTCGTGCTCGCACTACCAACCATGAGGGTTACCTCCTCCCTGCGGAATGTCTCCCCCTCTGTCTCGTCCGCTCTGAAGGAGCGTGTTCGCAGGCCTTCTTACCTCAAGAAGCTTGCTCAGCCTGCAGACCTTGCTCCTCTATTCCAGGTCCGTCGTCTTCCGGGTCGTACTCGTTGTCGAGGATTTGACTAACGTGTAAATTTTGCCGTGCAGAACGACGACTACGTATGTTTCCCAGCTATTGCCCAGATATAGCGCTAAAGACACGTCGGGATACATAGATTGGCTGGTCCGGATTCACCGGTGTCGGATATCCCAAGGGCGTTCCGACGGTACGTCGTCATCGCGCGCAGGGTCGGAAGACTGACTGATTATCCCCGTTCTACAGGCTATCGCCGACCATATTGAGTCCAATAATCTTCAAGCTGATCCCGCGACGAAGAAAAAGTTCAATCTCTTCGTCGGCGCATCCGTAGGACCAGAAGTCGAGGACAGATGGGCACGTCTTGATATGTATGTTTTGCTTTTTTCCCCACATTCCTGTTTTCTAATGCAAATTAGGATCGAGCGCCGCTATCCACATCAAGTTGGCAAGGAAATTGCCAAGGGCATCAACGCGGGAAGAATCAACTTCGCGGACAAACATCTTTCAAGTATGTTCCGTTATTCAATTTAATACGGGACCGGACTCAACACGTGCATCAGTGTTCCCCCAGGATTTGACTTACGGATACTACAGTCTGAAGAAGAAACATGGAGATCCGTCGAAACCGCTGAACTGGGCCATCGTGGAGGCCACTGCTATCACGGAGGATGGATCAATTGTGCCAGGTGAGTGATACCCCGCATTTGATTGCCCTGCTAGCTCTGATCCCCAATCGCCCACGCCTTTAGGTGCATCTGTTGGTGCTACTCCCGAAATTGTGCAGTGCGCGGAAAAAATCATCATTGAAGTCAACACTCTCATTCCTAACCTCGAGGGTCTTCATGATATTAACCAGTCCTTCATTCCACCACACCGCCAACCATACGTGAGTCTTTTCTCAGGTTTTTGCCTCATGACAACGAAAACACCAATTTGTTTAGCTCATCACCCACCCGTCGGACCGTATCGGAACTACGGCTATTCCTGTGGATCCAGAACGTGTTGTCGCCATCATTGAGAGCAGGCAGCCCGATAACACGAGTAGCAACACCCCGGAGGTCCGTATACCAAGCCTATGTCTTATCGCCGCATACTGACGCGAGGACTAGAATGATGACAGCAAGGCTATTGCCCGTCACCTGATCGAGTTTTTATCAGACGAGGTCTCGGCAGGTCGACTTCCCAAGTCTTTGCTGCCCTTACAGTCGGGTATCGGAAACGTGGCCAACTCCATCATTGGTGGACTCGCAGATGGTCCGTTCGACCGGGTGCAGGTCTGGACTGAGGTTTTGCAGGGTATGTACATATCACTTGTGGATGGGGATAAAGTTAACGGCGTGGCTCACTAGATACCTTCATCCATTTCTTCGATTCTGGAAAGCTTGACTTCGCTACCGCCACCTCTATCCGATTCAGCCCCGAAGGGTGAGCGCTTTCATCTTCACCAGATGTGTTTGGAGCGCTCATCTGTTTTTTTGGCAGTTTCGACCACTTCTATGCTCACTGGGCTGATTACAAGGATCGTCTCCTCCTTCGTTCGCAGCAGGTTGCCAACTCTCCCGAGCTGATTCGGCGACTTGGTGTCATTGCCATGAATACCCCACTGGAAGTTGACATTGTACGCCGTTCTTCCTAACGTCACCGCTTCTGCTTATCGTGTCCGCCCGCAGTACGCCCATGCTAACTCCACGAACGCCTTGGGATCTAGGTGAGAACCGTATGCTTTTTGGCCGCGTCTCGAGCTGACGGGTTTCTTGTCGTTAGGATGTTGAACGGTCTTGGAGGATCCGCTGACTTTTTGAGGAATGCCAAGCTCTCTATCATGCATACGCCGTCGAGGTAACCCCCGCTGCGTTTCCGAAGTCCGATTAATGTTGAATTGCCGGTTCTACAGTCGACCATCCAAGACCGACCCCACCGGTATCAGTTGCATTGTTCCTTTCGCTTCGCATGTGGACCAGACCGGTGAGACTTCCGTTTGTTTTTTTGCGTCTTAACGGAGAACTGAATGCGTATAGAACATGACCTGGACGTTGTCGTTACTGAGCAGGGTCTTGCTGACCTTCGTGGTCTCGCTCCTCGTGAACGTGCCCCTCTGATCATCGAGAAGTGTGCCCACCCCGATTACAAGGATCTGCTCCATGAGTACTATGACCGTTCGCTGCATGAGTGCATGAAGCGGGGTGCTGGTCACGAACCCCATATGCTCAGGGTAAGACCGTTATACCGTGCTTTCGGATATATGCTGATCGCTTTTTTTCCCTTTTCTTTCTCACAGAACGCGTTCAAAGTGAGTCCTTCGCCTCTTAAAGGGCTTGAGTTTGCTAATGCATAGCTTTTTCTCTAGTTCCACACCAACTTCATGGAGCACGGAACGATGAAGGTGAAGTCCTGGGATTAATGGATATTCTGCAATGAACGATATATCTACCGTCGACGTTGTGATAGCATGTTGAAAATTATAAATCAATAAACATTTGTACATTCCATCATATCGTTTAAGCTCGCAGCTGGCGAGTCTAGAGGAAAATTGAGCTCCTATGCTTTCTGCGAGATTTTTTAAACCGTGGTGGCAGTGCTGAGGATGTAAAATAAATAAATGAAAAAGAAAATAGATAAACAAATCCAGTAATATTAGCACTGCGCGCCAAATTGCTCTTTGCCTTTCACGCCCATCATCCTCCGTCGCGACGTATGAGTCTTTCTGCCTCTAAACGCGAATATCATGGTCAATGCTAGCTTTCTCCCTACATTATCGTCGCTGGATGTCGACCGCGCCACTCAAGTCCGTATTTTCGAAATTTCTTGATGTGGTCTTTCGGAACCCTGACTGATATTATTCAAGTTGATTCTCCAAGCTTATGGACAGCCCAACTCTTTTCTGCCGCCAGACGAACTTAGACTACGCCAGCAAGAGCTCTTTGAGATACAGAAGCGACCAGAAGCTTGGGGTCTGGTCCTTCCATTGCTGAACCATGAAGACCCGAATGTTCAGTTCTTTGGTGCTCATACTGTGCAAGTGAAGATTGCACGCGATTGGTGAGTGAATGCCTTGACTTGCAACGATTCAGGACCGTAATAATTTGTAGGTTGTCTTTTCCAGAAGACCAGGTCATACCACTCCGCGATCTGCTCATCCAATTAACAGCGCACTCAATCGTCATTGGGAGAAATAATGTTATTCTTCGGAAGCTCTTCGTCTCTGTACATCACGCCTCTTCCCCTCATCGCTCCGTCTAATGGCTATCTCGACAGCTGTGTTCTTTAGCGCTCAAACTAGCCCCACAACATCCTACACAATGGCCGGATTGGATTTTGTCCTGTGTTACCGCCTTCTCTGGAAGCGGTGCCCAAACAGGTCCTATCCTCGATTTTCTCACTATTGTGGCGGAGGAGATCAGCACGGCGGATCTACTTGGTCCAAATAAGTACGTGGGTAACGTTGCTTTGCACCTGTTCTCACGCGCGTTCTAGGACGAGGATGACTGACACTATGAAAGATAGCAGCCAGATAGTCCTGCAGGCTATCAGATCGTCGCTAGATCGTTCATCTGCCGTTCCGGCGAACCAAGTCTTATCCGCTATGAAGTGTTTTCAGTCGTGGTTATCGCATCTCGGTGCCGCAGATGTAATCGCCATCATACCTCTTCTTCTTCTCTTTCTTAACCCTGACGATGACACTTTTTTCGTGGCCGCGTCAGCTACGTTGCAAGAAATAATGTCCTCCTCCCCACTTTCAAATGGGCAGCTGGGCTCGGGAGTCAAGACTCTAACCCAGCCTCTTCTCTTGTGGCTGGATAGCACAGGCAGTGTCATCGTCGAAAACACCTTACGGAACGGTCTGGTAGACGAAGTCTCACATTCATTGTGTAAGCTTCTAGCAGAGCTTGGCGATCACTCGACGCCGTATTTCGCCCGCAGCATCGCTTCCAAGGCACGGGTGGATCCACTTGAAGCCTACCAGAGCGTTGTCCCAAACCCATCCGGGAAAACAAAAGGCCAACTTACGCAAAGATACCTTCGCGTGATGCTTGATTATACAGGTCTATCTGGATACTTCGGAGAGGATGAGGAGACAAGTGATCTGACTCTCGGATTTTGGTATATGCTCCAAGAAGCACTTTGGGATCTCAGTGTTGACGACGATCGGGAAACAAATGACGGCGACCCCAACGCCATTGCCAAAGCCGTCTATGTAGAATTAGTCAAAATACTGCGCAGGAAAACGACATTTCCTCCTCGGGGACACGGATGGTCGAAAGGTATGGTTTTTATGATTCTATCATCTCCGTATGTTGATATCTAGGTAGACCAAATAATCAGATTTCAGACGTAGGTCGTACTGCCGATCCAAGGCTCAATACTGATCCCTTCCTTAGTTATCGGCGGGACATCGGAGACACACTAATCAATGCGTGGGTGCGGTGCATTTCTATGTAATAGCTCCCGCTTATTGGTCTACAGGTACTACGTCATTCGAGATGAGATGCTAGTCTACTTTGTGGACAGCTTGATACAAGAGCTCTCAAATCGAACAGATCCTAATCAAGGTTGGGAGGTGGGTCTATTGTACCATGCATAATGTATAACGCTCATCTTCTCTACTGCGTAGGAAATAGAATCAACACTTCATTGCCTGTCATCTCTCCATGAGGCCTTGGACTACGATAAGTCGCCTGACTTAATCCGGCTTTTCAACCCCGAGGTTATAGGCCGATTGCCATCTACAGGCCATGGGCGCGTATGGTTGACAACGTTAAATCTTTTAGGTTAGTGTAAAAAAATAGAAATCGGGTGAACCGACTTAACGCGACCTTTATAGGAACTTATTCCTCCTGGTTCGCTCATGAGTCTCCTCAGTTGGAAAAGGTTATGTCTGGTCCTTCAAAGTTGGACATGCTATTGTCCGCTGTAGGATATGTTGTTGCGGCGCTACCGGAACCGAGTTTGTCCGTACAAGCTGCCCTCGCCTTGCGCAACCTATGCGATGCCAACAGGAAGCTGCTCGCGCCGCAGATTGGGGCATTCGCGGAATTACATGCTGGCTTGGCCCGAGTGCCGGTACGTGGAGTATTGGGACACGAGGATAAAAACTCAACATTGAATTTTGCCTCAGGATGCAGAGAAGAGCAAGGTGCTACAATCTATCGCAAGCGTCATCGAGGCCTTACCGCCGGCGCAGCAAACACCTCCCATTGAGGTAAAAGCGCAATTTCAATCCTTTACTAAATTTCTCAACACGATCTCAGGCCATGGCTACACCTATTGTACAAAAACTGATGGACATTCTCAATAGCCCCACTACGGTAGGCCTTGGATGGCATTCTTCAATCATTCGACTGACGTCTCTCAGCTTCCTCCTGAAGCGCGGAGTTTAGCTATTCTTCAGTTAGAGACACTAGCTGGTATCTCCAAGGGTCTGACTCGGGCTACAGACGATCTATTAGACCTGAACGAGGATTCTCAGATGCAGCAAATTCTAGAACAAGTGAACCTGGCCAGAAGGGATGAACGGATGGCCAGACTACGTGAAGCCATTCTTGCTGCTATCAGCCGGTGCGTGGAAGCTACAGGACAAGATGTTGGTGTTGGACAGGTAAGTCGTGCTGTACTTCTTCGCCGCGCACTTAGCAACAGCTCTCAGGCTATCAATGAACTGGTCAAATCTATAACTTCACTTGCATCCGACGCCACTATCATATCTTTGCCACCCGCACCTTTGTTGTCTTTGGTTTGCATGGCCGCACAGCGCCAGCTTACTGCATCCTGGCTGGCGCTTGCAACCATGCTGTTTGCTCAAATGAATCCGCCTCCACCCATGCCATTAACAGGAGACGAGGATGGTCTGTTGAAGCATAGAGAAGCGGAACTTGAACGGCAACGTGCAGAGGAGGAAGAACGGGCTAAGGCTGTCGTCATAGAAGTATTGCCTATTCTACTCAATGTCTCGTTGTCGTTCATGGCCGTTCCCGGAGCAATGGTGGATGTGGGTGTTTTCGACCCTGCCCTAGCGAAACAACGTGCTGATAAGATTGCGTTAGAATCCTGATATCGTTCAGGAATTTTTCAACTGCATGGACAGAGTTGGTCATGTCGGATGGTATTGCTATTATTACGTTGATGACGTTTGTTTCCGTAGGTTGCACAAGATTTCACTGCCACGCTGTACCATTTACCGCCGGGTGCATTGGATGCCCTCATGCAATGTTCTGTTCGCGCTATGGCTTTGCAGGAGCGTTATTCTTTGATCGCTGCTTGCAATTTTCTGGTACGCTCGGTTCATAGATATATCCTGTTCGGCTATAATCCGTGATCATCTAAATGTGCAGAGTAACCTTATTCATCGATCCTGCGTTTACCCTGCGTTAGAAGCTCAACGGACGCAACTGATAAGCGGGCACGGCCGAGACATAATGCGAGCAGTGTTGTTCGGACTTGCTGGCGTGTCCCCCAGGAGTGCGACGCCCAATCTTGTGGAGATGCTGTCGACCTTACTAGTCAGATGTGTCGAGGAGTCACGAGTATGGCTCAAGGAGATCTTATTTGATGTCCGTCATTCGATTTCCGTCGTTGTAATAGCAACTCACCCTCATGTTGTAACAGGATGACTTTTTGCCGTCGAAGGCGGGGCCCGCTATCAAAGAGACGTTCGTTAAGACCGTGTTGGGGTTAGTGCTCGAACTCTTCTCAGGGATGATTCCCACTTATGTTTGCCTTTGACAGATCTAGGTCAATAAAGCGAACTCGCGAGGCCGCGAATCAATTCGCTCTTGTCGCACGGGGTTTAGAGGGAACTAGTTTCGGCTACGCATCGGTATCCATGTAAGAGTAAGAAGTAGGCTTTTCTGATTTCTATCTTGTCCTTAGCGGAAGCTCACCCAGTATTTCAGTTATTTATGCGATAGAATAACATGTAGGAAGATAATAAAGCTTTGAAATCTAACTGCTTTGCACATTAGATCACGTTTAGCTTTGACATGCGGTATGATGCCACAACGACTAGCGGCCATGATCCTGAACGGAATGTCGATTTTCCTGGTCACTTTCCACCTGATAAGATATACAGTTACCCGAAAGCTTCCATAAGCACCCGTGTAGTCCCATTCCGTCCTCCGTCACGCCCAATGGGACCTGGATCTGACGTTATCGGCATCGATGATGACTGGCCTTCTGTTACTGTTTCTCGCGAGCCGGTAAAATGAATCCCAGGCAACATGTGTTGTTCTTCAGCACTATCGCTGAGTTGTAGCCTTATAGAAGGGACCCTGAAATCATCTTCTTGAAACACGCCTGGGTCAGTGATTCGATTTATGTGATATGTTATGTGTTTATAAAATTACATGCCAAGCTCAGGTCATGCACTTTTCCGCTCCTTGATTCCCAACTATCATCTCGAGATATGTCTACCTCCTCGCCGGTCAACATTGGCATTGCTATCCACCGCCTCGGAGACAAGACCAGTAAAACAGCGTTTTACCAATGGAACCTTGTCCTCTCCACCGGTTCATTTGACGCTCGTGATGTTCGTGTCTACACCATTTCCAACACGAAAGACAAAGGGCGCACCACCTGTCCATGGTTTCTCGATCATCGAAAAGCCACTCTCCTCCACTCCTCCGCCCTTCAAGGTGTCTTCCAAATCCCCTTGATTGTTCCATTGACATTAACGGCGCTTGATGAATTCATTCGCCAGTTCTCATCGACGAGGGATGGCTATAACACGAGGGGCCGAGGTTGGGATGCCACAACGTACACCGTTCGGATTCTAGACAGCTTGCACGAGGCTGGCTGTATCATGCTGCCATGCAGAGTGGACGAGTTGGTGCTGCACGTCGAACACAGAGTCGCCCGACTGGAGTCGATGAAGGAGCAACCTGGGTACGGAGGCATGAAATTAGCGGTGCTCCCGTTGTGATCGCGGAGGAAAATAGATGGGGCGTGGGTGTCATTACGGTGTGGCACGAGAGGCGGCTGTCGATGACAGATCCGAGAGTCTGGGAACTTTAGGAGTTACAATCGTCAATGCGGAAGTTAGGTTGGTTAGAGCTTAGATCGCTAGGGCTGCCACGAGCAAAAAGGCCTGCTGTTGGTTCGGGTTGTATTTTTTTTTCTGCTCTTGTCTCATTTTCATTTACCTCTGTTGCTGTGTATCTGCTATCTTTGTAGTTCAATTTGAGACCCTGGGTCACGCGCAATTATCGTTTACGCGGTCGCCACCGTTCGTTATGCATAGTCGTATTCATAGAAATCGTAGGCCGTATCAGAATATTTAGTAAAAATGGTCATCACATCCTCTGATTGTGATTACATGATCCCGATGTGTCCTTCAAGGGGGAGGAAGAATCCGTCCATCGTAGTAAAGCAGGGCACATGTAAACATCCAAGTTCTCTGACTGACTACGAAGGTGAATTACATTTCGCGGACTTCAGTAGGCATCGGCAAGCTTCCGTGAGCTGAATGTCACATATAAAGAGGAAGCTCAATATGGACGGGCGATCATCTAAAAAGAAATGGAAACGAACACTCAGCCCCAAGATTGATTCCGGAGTATCCGAAGATGGCCATCTTTTTGGGCGAAAGTCAGAGAGGGACGGGGACGCAGAAGTCTTGAAGAGGATATCTGAAATACGGATCATCGAACGGAACAAACCAATGACCATGCTAGAGCCGCCTTTGTCCTCGTTCCTTTCCGCAGCTGACGAAAGAGCGTGCTATCTGAAAGATGCAAAAACTAAGTGTAGCGGTGGTCATATAATTAAACTTTGTCTACTTGGTTCAAAGTGTCAAAAAATGAATCCATAAGGGCAAATCACACAAGCAAGGAAATGATTGGGTTTACGCCCCAAGTTCCGTAAGAGTACGCCGCCTCTACCAGCCTGGATCGTACGCCGGAGCTGGAGGTCGGTCGCCCCAGTGTTTTACTTCATCTCGGAAGCTGATAAGGTTTCGGTGTCTAGATTAGGAACAACCAAGTCGCTCACGAACATAAAAATTGTGACTATTTGTGCTCTTGCTGTTGTCGATCCGGATATTAAATGTTGCTACACTCCACGATCGTTCCGAACGTCGCACAACGGCGGCGATCAGCACTCTACGGGCCAGGGAGGGCTAGTGGAACCGTATGGAGGAAAACACTCGTAATCGTGAAGTTCTCTCTAGCTGCGATCATCTCTTCCAGACAAAACGGAGTATCATGGACCAAGGACACTAAGCGATGTTCCTGTGGCGTACAAGCTAGAATGGCCTAGTTTCGCGCTCCCTAGAATCGCAGAGACAGTTGGATTCTTGAAACTTCTGCTTGGGCAAATGGGAATACCATGAGACGAGTAAGGATGTCAAGCCGTGGATTATTGAAGCACAAAGGGCTCGAAATAGATTCGAAGTAGCAGCAGAGCCAGGACCAAAAGGAAGAAAGAACAGAAGTCCAACCTGCAACGACATGCCTGTTAATCAAAAAGTATTCTCAGTTCCGGGTAGTACTAAGTGCAATCACTCAGCGATTTGTCGCAACAGAACGAACTTGGTCCGTGGGATGGCCGGGAGATATAAACATTATATCACTGTCTTATCTATAAAGGCGCATTACGTTAAAACGTCGTGAGCAATAAGTCACTGACGCACGCACTTGTTGTTGACTCGTAGTATCGACCGTACGATCGTACATATTCGTCCGGGCCGCAGACGCCGCTGACGTGTAACTGAGGTTCAATCTGATTCTCCGAAGGAAACTCCGACAGAACGTCCTTCCTATTCATGCTTGATATCGAGTACGAGGTCAGCTCTCTCCCAAGATATAATTCAGTAAAGCTGTACCGTATCATAGACTGTGTCCGGTTTCTTTTGCCAGGATGCGGTTGACGCCGATCCTGTGGCAATAGGTGCTGTCCCCCCTCGTTTTGGCTTACTCGACGCGTCTCCCGACAGATGGAAGACATTCAAATCTGCTGTCGAGAGGTTAAATAATGATTCCGCCAGTAGTGTGTTCTATAAAGTATTTTTCCTTGGACGTCATGGTCAAGGCTATCGTAAGTCGAACTAACTTGGCGATTGATTCGTTCTGATGACTGTCGACAGACAACGTTGCCGAATCCAAGTACGGAACGCAAGCCTGGGATGAGTAAGTGTTAGGGTACACCTGATGTCACGCTCAATTCACATAGTTTCCCATAGCTACTGGTCGAAACTCAATGGTGACGGTGAACTTACGTGGGGTCGTATGTTCATACGTGTTACGAAGTGCTCGCCTCCTGTTGAACGATCCTGTTATAGCTGATGCTTTGTTGACTCCTCTCGGCGAATCCCAAGCGAAGGATGCCCGTAATGAATGGGAGACGGAACTACATCATGGCATACCTCTCCCCGAGAAGACTTTCAGTAGCCCCTTGCAACGCGCCATGCGGACATACCTGCTCACGTTTGATGGCATCGCCGTCGCTTGTAAGCCTTTGGTCCTCGAGGTGTGTTAATTTCACTACCCTCGTATCCTCTTTTCTAAAACCTTGTTCCAACAGAACTGTCGGGAAGAATACGGAGTTCATACTTGCGATAAACGGCACCCATTGTCTTGGATTCAACTACATTACCCGCAATTTCTCGTGGAAGACGGTTTTAGTGAGCAGGATGTTTTATGGAAGCCTGACGTGCGAGAGACGAAGATGGAGGTAAAAGCCCGAGCAAAGAACGTACTCGATAGAATTTTCTCTCTGGACAGTTGTACATGTGAGTGTTGGTATATTTGATAGCTGTACTAGGGCACGAGACGCTGATTATACAATTCACGATAGACATCTCCATCACCGCCCATGGCGGAATCATCAACGGTTTATTGGCATGCATGGGCAGGGACACTTATTCCCTGCCAACAGGAGGTCAGTCTTTTTTATACCCATATCTTCCTTACTAAGTCAAAGATAGGTGTGTTACCTGTCGTCGTTAAAGGCGTTAGACGCGAACAAAATTAGAAGTTGTTATCCTATCCATACCCGCAGTAAATTATGGTCCATGCATTGACAACATGAACCTATCTGATCTTCGGCGCTGTCTCCGAAAGCCAGGGAACAAAGGGAAACAAGAGCTCGCACACGTGAGTAATCATTCTTCCGGACTTTCCTTGCACAGTACCGTGATGGATAGTTCGATAGAAGAGGAGAAGGTCGCGGGAATCTACCCAATTTTCTCGCCCGAAGGCCGCCGCGTTGAAATCCGAACTGTCCGCATAGGTTGTCTTTCCTCGGGGCTTGATAGTTCCTCCGTACAGGCGTGATCTATATGCCTAATGTCGAGACATTGACTCCCTTGAGATTTCCGCCGCGGGTGTGGGCCCGAATGCAGGACCTGCGCGTATATTGAGAAAGATTTTGACCAAGGCCCTACAGAAATGTAACGGTGTCAATTGGCGTCCTGTACTGTTATGTACTAGCGCGTCTCTTACCATCGCATATCTAGCGCATGATCTCAGCGTCCATGCAACAAATATCAACGTTGAACGAGGGTATCTAGAGCAGACTCAGGTGTTCGAGAATCTAGACCTCCAGAACAAGCGCAGAGGGCGCCTGTACGACCGGTCTCTAGAATTGAGCAGTCTTTGTGAGTCTTGACATCTCATCCAGGTGCTTGAAAAGTTACCGATTATTTACCGACTTTCTTGCCAGGAGCCCTGTTCCTCGGCTCGTTCAAGGTTGTATACCAACGCTGGTCACGATGCCATATCTGCTGGTCCTACGATGGCAGCATCGGCGCAAAGGTGAATATTAGGCCCCACAGTTAATGCTATGCAGGCAGCGGCTAGAGAATTGTTTCAAGGCCAATGTTGGGACACCTGCCAGTGAATGACGTCCTGACCATAAGGTAGGTGGCAGGAATTATGGTGACTCTGAAACTAATATGGGAAACCGATAGTCACAGTTGTGGACTTACAGAACCAAAGGGCTGTGAGCTTCAAATCGGTGGCACGGTATGCCGGCAGCCCGGTCTTCCTGCGCCCGACTCTGAAAAAGGTCGTCGGTACCGAGTTATGAACACGCTATCCCTGATTAGAGCGGAGCATTGCAACTTGACTGAGATCACTGGCGAGTTGAATTGTGTCTAGGGGTATTTCTGCTTACCGGAATTTAGTTGTACATTTTTGTGTCGCATCATTTGTTGCGCTTTTGTTCAAATATCTTGGTTGTTGCAGATCATGTCCTGATTGCCTGGCGGTATTCAATTATTCGCCCTGAAGTCATCGCTATAGCTGATAAAATGAATGCACAGAATCCTTCCGATCATTATTCAGGAGAACTCAGGGCGCTGTTACTTAGTACCTAGTACTATTGGCTGTTCTCTATCCGCATTTATACCAGGATAAGGATAGCATAAATATCCAGAAGGCCGGAGGTGGGCAACCCACATCCTGCCGCACGATGGCTAATGGGACTGCGAACGACGAGAACGACGAGTTCGCTGATTTGTACCGAGGAAATCTGATCCCTCTTCACATCGTCCGTAAGTACCGCCTTTTCGTGTGGCTAGAGCTTTGAGATCAGCTGACTGTATAACCCTGGCAGTCGTTGGCCTCACATGGATCGTACATGACTACCGCAAGTGTTCCTTTTTTTTATTGCAGTACGCTCTGCTGATATTGGCGAAGTTGTGACATTGGAAGATGAGGTATGTGATGGCCCTCGATCTCTGACACATTTTTGATTTTATTTTCTTAGATACGATATATCTGGGTAAGACTGAGTTGCGGTGGCTTTACCTACGAATTTAATTATCACTACCCCCAGCCACAAAAACGAAACATAGGGAAGATCCTGTTTTTATGGGTGCGCTGCTCACCGATACCTCTCCATGGAAATCTGTCCTTGAGTCAGGCTGATGTTTCCTAGGTTCGATACTACAGTATCTCGTTGCTCGCTTTCGACGCCATTCAGATACATGTCTTTTCCATTCCCGGAGTACCTTCTGACGACCTGTGAGCTCTTCTCTTCTCCCGCTACATAACACATTGTCACATTCAAGTAGGTGCGTAGCAGTAAATGCTATCACTCGCATCACTGGTGCCATAGCCCTTTGGTCCGTCGAGATTGTCATGCAATTACGCGTTTACACTTTGTTCGGGTGTTCGAAAAAGGTATTTTTTTAGTTGCGAATGGTACTGAATCCATAGTTTGAATCCATCTCAAGGTGGCCGCCATCCACGGCTTTCTGTTTGCGAGTTCCATTGCTGCATTCCTATGGATATTGATTCATAATGTTGTGAGACAAGGTGGACTCATTGCCGATGCGGTCCGACTACCTCTGCCCGGGTGTCCGTCGGTTCATACTGGGATAGAATGGGCCCAATGGGTACCAGGTAAGTTTGTCACTACGACAATTGAGAATCACCTCTTATTCATAAAAGCAACTGCATACGAAATCGTCCTTTTCGGTTTTGCAATTATGAAGACAGTCGGATTTTTGTTGAACAGCATGATGAGAGGACATCGGAAATCTCTTCACTCCATTTTGCTCCGAGACAATATCCTTTACTTTTTGGCGTAAGTTTCCTGTCCATTTGACTATTTCCTCCCTGATCTCGCTTGTAATCAGAATATCGTGCATACTGGTATTCAACAATCTCATGGTCGTCGTGGGTAGCATCTTCTCTGCATCAAAGAACTCCACAACTGACCTCCGCATCGTCTTAGGGAGTGACTAAGATACCGTGGTTCAGTTTTGGGTGCGTTTCGAGCTCTAACCTTTGCTTCGATCTGAATATATTCTCATTCACCAGCCCGTTCCATGCGGCAATAGGAGTACTTACTACCCGTATGCTCATCAACCTGCGCAAAGCGACTTCTCGGGATATGATAACGCTACAATTCCCCTGGACCCAAGAGAACACCACTGCTCCCCAGGAGGTTACTGAGACTGGGCAAGTTAACAGTCTATACCCCTTGACCTTTCAAGGGGTGACAGTTGATTCGCGTGCGACCGAGAATGTAAATTCATATCAGAAGAAATGAAGACGAGTGAATGAATTAAACAAGCTCCTTGTATCGTGTAGATCGCTATTTGGTGCCTTCTAGTAAATTATTCTTAATACGATATACATGAGATATAACATGAGGGCCAAATAAGGTCGGACATTATGAATCAAACATTAAATATCATGGCTACTACCGACGATAGATGGAACATATCGTCGCAATCCTGATTTCCCATACGAAAAACTGAAGCTAATTCCAGTCATGAACTGATCAAAATAGTCGCGTGTCATATTTTCCCCATCGCGTGTCAAGATCGTGATATTTTCAATGTGGCTTGAGTTCAGTGATGACAGCGTAGCCTTTGAAGAGGGGATGTGATAGACGTAAAACACGACTACCCGAAGTTCTGTCAGGTAATCAAGATTGAGGAAACCTAAAAATGAGAAATGAGTTTTACTTGATGCCGTTCTTCAAACCTGCGACCGCACCATTTTTACATTCGAAAATCGTTAGAGTGACGAACTGAAGAGAGGTGCGACAGGGTCTCAATATGGCGCTGATGAGGTGTGAATCCAGTGCGCTCTGCCAGTGGCTATCAACTTTCAGTTTGAAAGTCGTTAGCCTAAGTGTAGCACGATGCCTTTTTATCCAACATAAGAAATCCTTGTTCCAGGTTTTTATCGAGAGCGAACGCAAACCCGCAGGAAGGGTTATCTCTTCCAGTGACGAAAGTGGGATATCCTCGGTACTATTTCCCTGCCTGTTGAACTGGATTGAAAGGTGCTGGAGGTCACAGAAAAGACTCGAATACAGGAGGATGCGCCTGAAATTGGCGGCGGATGTCTCTTCTATGTCACCTTTATCCTCATAGCTGAAGGAAAGACGTCTGAGGTGTGGGAAATAACGACGTAGTGCTCTCGCTGGTTCTAAAGACTGTCCAGTAATTTTCGCTCGGATTATCCTGGAGTCGGCATTAGCAAGGGTGCGGAGGGCGTGTCGATATCTCATCAGCCTGTCCTGTTTCGTGTACATCGAAAGCGAAACTTTCTGAGCGTAAGGAGATATGGCACTATCCGGCGAGTTCAAGAGCTTCACTAATTGTCGCACGCGGTCGCCCGAATGAACGTGTATCCATAATAGACGCCGGCTGGTCGGGACCCATGCTTTGCATACGAGACTGCAGGTGAGAAGGGTCTGTCTGTGAGGATAACAGAAGTTTATTATGATTTCGAATAGTTCTTGGGGAAAGGTGCATTCTCGGGGTACGTTCAGCGTTGTGGCATTTTTCCGAAATTTCGAGATAAGGCTACGCCAGCAGACGCGTATACGGCGTAGGGGGTGGAGAATCCCGGCGTAGGCGTAGAATTCGATGAAAGTGGGCAGGTACTCTTGATGGTAGGCAGTATAAGATGCGACGGTCTTGTTGTACAATTCGGCGCAAAGGGGGAAGAAGCAACCAAAAAGGATCCCGTACCCGATCAGTATGCCGACCATAGACATTGGAATCAACCAGAATACGCATGCTATGATGTCCCCGGCTTTCTTTACTCCACATAATTCGCCATTATCGTCGCCGTTGTCTCTAGAAAAAATCGGCATGAGAATGTCTGGTACCGCGTTAATGTATGCCTATTCCGAATTCGCAAGTCTATGGCATTGAAGAATTTTGGGACAATGAATGGATGATCGCCAGTGAAACATTCAAGAATTACCTGTATTTGCCTGTAACCCAGGAAGAAGATATTCAAATTCGTAAGTTAGAGACGAGACGAGGTGAGGAGGATGGAAGGAAAGGAAGTCTCAGGAAAACCCGCTGGAAAACGTCATCGACACACCTGTGATTTATTCTGCTAAAATAGAAAGCCGGCGGACGGCCCGAGTTCGTTGAAATGCTATTTGTCGCGTCCGCCGACAACGGCGGGTTCTCGACAAACTTTCGGTGCTGTTATCTTGAATGTGCCTGGATGAGTAAATGCTGTTCATCCTTTTATCTAGTTGGAGATTTGTATCACCCGAAAAAGGTCCAATGAATCCGTTTGGGACGGGTATTGCTGTGAAAATGCTGTTGGAGCCATAGAAGCGGTAGCGCTATATGATGACTCGTTTGAAGTATCCCATGTGGGTTAGTGTCGTTAAAGGGTATAAGATAGCTCAGCACACTCAAATAAGGCCAATATACGCCTCTGCCTACACCAACAGTGACTCAGGGCCACGCCTATCCATCTTTCTTCTATCATCATGTTATGGATATTGGGTATCCACTGATTCGGTGCATGAGTCAACACATGCCCGAACTCGGCCTTCTCGGTCCTAGTAGTGACTCGCTCGTACTTTCTCTTACTTTCTCTATTCTTCGTATTGATACTAGAATATTATAGAACATTGTAGAATAATAATGACTCGAACATTTCCTTAGTATATAAACTTGTAGATAACATTGTATTAAAGAGACTTGACCAATCTACTACTTCCAGTACCCTCACACTGCGTGAACCCTCAGTTACGCCTAGCGCTTGCTGAACAACCCATTGGATACGCCTAGCGCTTTCCAATACCAATCCGAAGGTTACGCTTAGCGCTTGCCTTCACCCACGGCCCGTAATAGCTTCGCGCTTACAGGCCTTCTATATCGGTAATTGCTCCGCGCTTACCGGCTACTTCCCTCAGTAATTGCTTCGCGCTTGCTGATTTCCTTTATTTCGCAAACTGGACCACTCAGGTCTCCTCACGAACCCTCGCCGGAATCCAATATATTCTCTAACGACGTACATCATTCCTAATTAATCTTACCTCACTTCGATCACTACTCCTCGCCTCGTGCTCGCATCTCCGGATTTCGGCAGATCCATAACACATCACAATCATGTTCTCTTCGAACTCGTCATCTAACTCTTCAACGGCGTCCTTCGTTTCGACCCAGACATCGCGGCCGACGTAACCTCTTATGTCTTCTCAGAAAGACTACTCCTCTGCTTTCGCAGAACTCCAATCCACCTATGGATTTGGCGGCCATGTACCTTCCCCCATACCGAAGAAATCGAAAACCTCTGAGACATCGAAACCTTTCCTTCCATCATTCCTTCGTTCGCGTACTCAGTCACCGTCCCCTTCGTCCACGTCTACAAAGGCTTCCTTTGGTGCGCTGCCATCGAAGTTAGGCGCGTCGCCAGTATCCCCCGAAAGGGATGAAACAAAGACTGCGTTGAATAAGGAGGCACAAGCATATGCGTATTTGGCTGGGAAAGGCGTCCAGGGGGTCCCGGGAAGTTCTATGCAGCACAAATTATCAGCGCTATGATTGAGGAAATAACGAGGAAAGTAGATAAGATATGCTAGCTTGGAGGAATATATAGTTCTACGGCGCTCTATAATGTTCTTCTCATACAATATTTATCCGGTTAATTGTGACTTATCCATTACCTGCCAATTAGGAAAAGTTACTGCATGATGAGAAGTCAAAATTTTTCCTTAACGACCTTTTGAGTCTCGAATCTCGATGCACTGACAGCCTGATTGACGGAGAGAATAAGCTGGATGCAGCAGCATATTGGGGATGAGGAATGAAATATAGACAGTGGAGAACCCACAAGAGCGAGCGTTAGCGTTCGTAGTATGGGAAGTTCTCTTGAGACCGACTGTTGTGCTTGTAATAGCAGAAACAGAAAAAAACAAGCGAGCAGTGATAAACCGGAAAATACCCGTCGAGACACCGCAAGCAATAAATAATTCCTTTCGCCACCTGAACCTCGCGCTAATAAGGAATCCCTATAGAATTGAAGAAGAAGCGAGCAAAAAAAAAAGACGATTCCAGGGAGTTCCAGGGGAGGCAGGAATCTGCCCGGCGTATGTTTGTTCGTGCTTGGCGAAGGAATTTGGCTGGGCCTCATGCATAGTCAATGTATGCTCGCTAACGCTCGCAATTATCGATCTCGGCTAACTGCCAACAATGTAAAGCAAGAAAGGAGTCCGGATCCCGGACCGAAAAGCCGAGCACTGTGCGGCTGTGTCGATGCTTGCTTGCGACATGCGATCTAAACACTTTCAACGTTGACGTTGACGTCGAGCACGACTTCCTCCCCTGAGTTCCCTCCCGCCATTCACATCTCTACGGCCCAGGCCGTCTTTTCCTTTCTCTTCTAACTCCAATTTCAAGGCCCGACGTCTTACCGGGCACTGAGCGTAGTATTTGGCGGCAATACGGGACGGTAGTTCATGACAGATATCCCCCTTCATCCTCTCCGGAAACACAAGAATCGCGCTGGATACACTCAACTAAACGATATTGATATCGAAGCTGGCCCTGGGTCGGCAGATTCTCCCGAGAACCAAACCACAATGCCTAGTCCAATTGCGTCCGCGAGGAAGGCAGGGAAGAAGTCACGCAAAGACCGCTATGCAGATGATCCAGAAGAAGCGGCCAGTTTGCTGGGAGGGGAAGTGTACGATGAGGAGGAAGGATATGTCGAGGAAACGCCGCTCAGAGAAGTCCAGAAACCCGTATGTTATTGGCACTTTCAGGGTGTTGTGCACGCTAATGCCGTACCAGAGATCTGCTTCAATATTATCCAAGGGTAGGGGCTCACAGAAGGACAAGTCGCGTACAGTACCATTCCGGCCACCAGGTGTGTATGTAGCCGTTGTACCAGTGAATATCCTCACCGGTCTTTCAGACAAATTACAGTCGCAGTTTCCTCCAAATATTGTCCGTAATCAAAAGTATAATGCCTTTACATTCTTCCCCATCGTTTTCTATGAACAATTCAAGTTCTTCTTCAACCTATACTTCCTGCTGGTGGCTCTGTCTCAGTTTATACCGGCGCTGAAGATCGGTATGCTGTCTGCATTCTACATCCGTGTATATTCTGACCATAGACTAGGATTTATTGTTACGTCCATCGCGCCTCTTGCGTTTGTCCTTTTTGTCACGATGGGAAAAGAGGCGTACGATGATTACAAGCGCTACCTTCGGGACCGAGAAGCAAACTCACAGAAGTATCTCGTCATTGAACCCCCTTCAGCTTCTGAAAGCGGAACCTCTCACCACAATACATACCTTGACACGCACGCAAATACACGTTCTGTCCCTTCATCCTCTCTACGCGTCGGTGATTTAGTCAGGCTAGAGAAGAATCAACGAGTACCAGCTGATATGGTTCTACTACATACATCGGATGCCTCTGGAACATGTTTTATCCGTACCGACCAACTTGACGGAGAGACAGATTGGAAGTTGCGAGTCGCAATACCAGAATGTCAAAAGTTAGACGAGAGCGACCTCGTAAGGCTTGATGCTGAGATATATGGCAAGTTCCAACTACCTTGCCGTCACGTTCTGAACTAATAAAATTTCAGCTGATGCACCCATCAAGGATATCCACTCATTTATTGGCACATTTACCCTCAATAATCCTCCTCATCAGGCTTTGTCACAAAGCCAATCCGACGTTCCCTTACATCCGTTACTACCTTCGGTAGCACCATTAACTGCGGAGAACATGTTATGGTCCAACACAGTTCTCGCTGCCGGAAATGCGGTCGGATTTATCGTCTACACCGGCGCCGAAACACGGGCTGTCATGAACACCAGTCATCCGGAGACGAAGGTCGGCTTGCTGGACCTGGAGATCAACAAGCTGGCCAAGGTTTGTGCTCCTGTTTGAAAGCAATGTAGTGTCCTCATATATACTCTATCAGATTCTTTGTGCTGTGACATTCGCACTATCCTTGGTTCTGGTCGCGCTCAACGGATTCAGGGGCTCTTGGTACATCTACGTTTTCCGTTTCTTGATTCTCTTCTCGTCTATCATTCCCATCAGGTATGTCGCTTGCAATGCACTTTATGCCGCTATCTAAATGGTGCCCAGTTTACGTGTCAATTTAGACATGGGCAAAACTGTATACGCGCAACAAATAATGAATGATTCCGAGATCCCAAACACGATAGTACGGACCAGCACGTTGCCCGAGGAACTGGGGAGGATCGAGTATCTGCTGAGCGACAAGACTGGTACACTGACACAGAATGGTGCGAAAAAATTCTTGCCGGTTGATAGTATCTTACGCAGCACTTAGAGATGGAAATGAAGAAGCTTCATATGGGAACCATGTCGTATGGCTTTGATTCCATGGACGAAGTCGCTCATCAACTAGCCGTAGCGTTCGGTGCTGATCAATGTATTCTACCTCGATTCAATTGGCTTCTCTGGTCTAACACTCTTTATAGCGCATGCGCGTCAGGGTACGATACCCACAGGAGCCCAACTAGCCACGCGTGGACGAAGGGACATGTCATCACGAGTGCGCGATGTCGTTTTGAGTCTGGCACTGTGCCATAATGTAGGGCTTTTTAATCACTTTCCAGAGCATTCTTTAATGATCAATATATTTACTCAGGTCACCCCGGTTACCAATGATGATGGTTCAGTCACCTATCAGGCTTCCTCCCCTGATGAAGTCGCTATTGTGCAATGGACGCAGTCCATCGGCCTCACCTTAGTGTTCAGAGATCGTACCAAGATTGAGCTACAGACACCCACCGGATCGAGGATCGTCTTCGAAGTGCTCGACATATTCCCTTTCACGTCAGAATCAAAGCGCATGGGTATCGTTGTTCAAGATGTCCAGACGGGGGAGATCACCTTCCTACAGAAGGGTGCTGATGTTGTCATGGCTAAGATTGTCCAACGGAATGACTGGTTAGAGGAAGAGACGGCCAATATGGCCCGTGAGGGGTTGCGTACACTCGTGATGGCCAGGAAGCGGTTGAGTGGCCAATCGTATAACGAGTTCAAGCAGCGATATCATGATGCCAGTGTCAAGCTGGAAGGACGGAACGAGGCTATGGCTGCAGTAGTATCGGAGTACTTGGAACATGATCTCGAGCTCCTAGGATTGACGGGTGTCGAGGATAAGCTCCAGGACGATGTAAAGTCGACGTTGGAACTTCTTAGGAACGCCGGAATCAAGATCTGGATGTTGACGGGAGACAAAATCGAAACCGCAAGGTGTATAGCTATCTCGACGAAGCTGGTTGCTCGAAATCAGTACATTCATGAGGTTTCCAAGTGTAGGCGTACTTTCTATTCTGGTTCCTCTGGTGCTAAACAAGATCTCTAGTGAAGACCTCAGATGAGGTTCGGGACCAGTTGGAATTCTTGCAGTCAAAATTAGATTGTTGTCTTGTTATTGACGGAGAATCGTTGCAGGTATATTTATCGAAGTTTTGACTGCGCTTTTGCTGATATTACGCAAATAGTTGTGTCTCAATCTCTTCAAAAATGAGTTCATCGAAATCGCAACCAAACTATCTGCGGTGGTTGCTTGCCGTTGCTCACCGACCCAGAAAGCGGACGTAGCACGTCTCATCAGGAAACATACAAAGAAACGCGTGTGCTGTATTGGTGACGGTGGTAACGATGTCAGCATGATCCAGGCTGCTGATGTAGGGGTCGGTATCGTCGGAAAAGAAGGCAAACAAGCCTCTCTCGCAGCAGACTTTTCCGTTACCCAGTTCAGCCACCTGACGAAGCTACTGCTCTGGCACGGGAGGAATTCTTATCGTCGCTCAGCGAAGCTCGCACAGTTTGTCATCCACCGGGGGTTGATCATCTCAATTATGCAAGCTGTGTTCTCGGCCATCTTTTATTTTGCTCCCATTGCGCTTTATCAGGGATGGCTGATGGTTGGGTATGCGACGGTTTACACGATGGCTCCTGTGTTCTCGCTCGTGTTGGATCGCGACGTGGATGAAGATGTTGCACTGCTATACCCCGAGTTATACAAGGAGTTGACTAAGGTATACTGTCATATCTCAGTTCATGCCGGATAACGCTCATCAAAGACTTAGGGTCGAGCCTTGTCGTATAAGACTTTTTTTCAGTGGCTGATGATCAGTCTATATCAAGGTAAGAGACTCCCACCAAGAGTACGCAAACGACCACTCTAGGAATTCAGAAATTCAGTTCGCTCCGATTATGCCTTCCGAAGCTCAGTCACATTATCCCGTCCTGGGCGCATGATCCACATAATGGAATACGCGGGATTGCGTACTTGAGTTTCGGAAACATCATCGGGCCGTTCTGTATTCTGGGTTTCCGGTGTGAACTGATCGAAACTGATAGGTGCGGCGATAATGATCATGTCCTTGGTCCTGTTCGAGAATGAGTTTTTGCACATCGTCTCAATATCCTTCACGGCGCTTATTCTTAACGAACTTATCATGGTGGCTCTGGAGATCACAACATGGTGGGTAGCCCTTACGTCTTCAGAACCTTCTTTCCCTGACCTGGTGACAACGATTTTCAGGCACCTCTATATGGTAGTATCAGAAATTGTTACCCTGTTCTTCTATATTATTAGCATTGCCTTTCTGCCTGAATACTTTGGTAGGTCTCTTTCGTCAACCGGTTGTGTCAGGCATCTCACCACCCACAGATCTCTCATTCGTTGTTACACTGGGATTTGGATGGAAGGTTGCCGTCATCGTCGCCATCAGCGCGCTACCACTGTATATAATCAAACTCATTCGGAGTAGAGTCGCACCAGCCGCATCAAGTAAACTATGATCACACAGATACCACACCATTTGGATATTGATAATGTATTCTTCTGGCTACGTGAGTTAAAAAAGTAAATGATTGTGCTAGAGTTGATGAAGCAATGAAAAAACCACGGCTTAATGAGGCGGCGACGCGTTATACGCGCTCGCAAAGAACCCTGCCTGACCTGGCGATGCTGTAGCGGGATGCCACTCCTGTGAAGGCGCAGCCCAGAGCCCGCCAGCGCTTAAAGGAGGTGCATTACGATTACCAGGAACATATGCTGGATGAATCGACACAGGCGGGACCGGAGGACCCCAAGGCGTCCTCGGCGCCTCGTTCGTCCCCCAAGACGGATTAGCGCTCCCTCGTCGTCCGCTTCCTCCGCCAACGACCTCGTCGTCGTCCGCAGCCAAAGCCGACGAACCCAGAACGACACCCTTAGGACTCGGAGAACGTCTATTCGGAGATCCAGAGCCACTTCCGCCGCCTTCAGGACGAGCAATGGGCGCGATCACAGGACGCGTGATTGGCCCTGGGTCCACAGACGTCGACGTGCGACGGCTCTTGGGTGGAGGCCCGATCGGCTGAGGCGGCGCTCGTGGAGGCGGCGGGGCGTAATGAGTGTGGTTGTGAGTCTCGAACGCAGGACCAGCACTAAGGGGAAAGTTCCTCGGCATCGGAGACGGCTGGAGCGGCTGTGGTGGGGCGGTGAAGCCACCAAAGGGAGGCACGAACGCTGGAACGCGAGGAGACATGGCTGCTTGCTGCGGGATGTAGATGGGCGTCTGAGAAGGCGGGATCTGTGGGATTTGAGGCGTCGCGGGAGGGAGGGGTTGAGCAAGGATTGGCCGAGGAGCTCGCGGCATCGACGACGAGCTCGAAGACGAGGATGCGACCGGCATAGTGCTGGGAGACGGTTTGTTGAGGATCTTCTTCGAAGAGACACCGTTGACACCGCCTCGAGGCTGGCTTGGACCATTGCCAGACGAGGACGAGGACGATGGGTTCCTTGGCGACGTAGGTGGAGCACTGGCGCGTGCATTCTTGACGCGCTGTTGTTGTTGCTGCTGCTGTTGCTGTTGCTGCGCCACCAATGTCGCCAAACGCTCTTTCTCCTTGACTTCCTTTTCCTTGAGCTCCTTTTCCTTGGCTTCGCGTTCTTCCTTCTCTTTCGCAGCCTTCTTCTCTCGTTCAAGTCGCTCTTCCTTCTCGCGCTCTTCCTTTTCTTTTCGAGCCTTTTCTCGCTCAGCTTTCTCTTTCTCTTCCCTAGCCTTACGCTCTAGTCTCTCCTTCTCAGCCTTTTCCTTCTTCCTCTTCTCATCTCGCTCACGCTCCTCAGCAATCCTCTTCTTCCTTTCCTCCTCCTTCTTCGCCCTTTCCTCGTCGAGCGCCTTTCTCGCAGTCTCTCTCTTCAGCCGCTCCTCTTCTCGCCTTTTGCGCTGTTCATTCTCCAATTGCAGCTGTCTCGCCTTGGCTTCCGCTTCTTCCGCAGCCTTGGAAGCAGCTTTCTGCGCTTTTTCCGACTCTTTGGCCTGTTTCTGCTGTCTGCAAGGGCATCAGGTCAAGTTATACGTTCAGATGCTTATGCCACGCACCGCTTCTTGTCCTTTTTCTTTTCCTTCTCCCGCTGCTTCTTCATCTCTTTCTCCTTTGTCAGCTTGTCCTCATCCTCGAGTTCGCGGAGTAGCTGCAGTTGTCTCTCCTGCGCTACCTTTTCCCGATATGCCTGGAGCACTCGCTGCTCGAACATTCGCGCCGCAAAGATGGAGAACATGCGCTTGCCTTCTTCCATCTTCTGCTCTTCGGTGAGAATCTGAAACGAGTAAGATATCACAATCAGATATAGTCAATTCAATCGCACCTCCTCTTCCTCATCGTCTTCCTCATCATCGTCCTCGTCCTCGTCATCATCTTCATCACCCTCGCCGTCTTCGTCGTCGTCATCTTCATCATCTTCATCTTCACTGTCGCTCTCGACGTCGCCTGCAGCCTCTTCCTCTCGCTGCATTCGCCGCTCAGCCAGCTGCTCCATCATCTCGAGAAACTTCTGTCCGTCGTTCTTGAGCAGATCGTCGGCAACCGTGAGGATATTCCCTGGGCCCGTGACGGTCAGACTGCTCCCAAGGCTGAACAGACCATCTCGAGCGGGTTTCGCTGGTGGCGGTTGTGGCTGCGCCGGAGGTTTTACCTTGGCTGGGGGTGCCTCTTCCTCCTCCTCGTCTTCCTCGTACTCGTCGTCGCCTTCTTCCTCGTCCATGACTTCGTATTCCTCTTCCTCTTCTTCCTCTTCCTCCTCTCCTTCTTCCTCTTCGTCGTCGTCATCGAACTCGCTCGGATGCTTATGCCGCTGCTTCGTACGATTGGGAGTTGGCGGTGGCGCCACCACACCCGATTTCCGTTGCTGCTGCTGCACCTGCTGAGGCCGCTTTGCTGTTGTCTTCTTCGGGTTGTGGTTAATGACAGCGCCGTGCTTGTCGAGCTCGACTGAACCAGGAAAAGGTCCTGGTCCTGGTGGCGGAGGGCCACCCGAAGAGACGTACCGCTGCTGGAGGTGAGCATACTGTTCGAGCTCCTCGTAGTATGCATCGTACAGCACCTCCAACTCTTCTTCGATGGCGTTTCTGTAAATAGTTAAGTACAGAAATAAAAAGACAGAAATATTCCTTTGATAGACTCACCTCTTCCTCCCACAGACAGCGCAGCTACAGCTGTGCTTCTGTTGCTCCTTCATCTTCCTCAGTACCGTATCTTTTTCAATCTTGACGAGATTCCGGCGCTCTTCCTCGCCAAGACCGAGCCAGAAATCCTTGATCCGCTCACGCTCCTCCGTGCTGCTCGTGCTCCAGATTTTATTGGCTTTCGTACTCGGCGCCGTCGTTGCTGGCGGTCGCTTTGGCGGTGGTGGCGACGGGTGATGGTGGGCGTTCGTCGTCGTGTTATTGTTGTACGCATTTGGTGGAATCGGTGCTTTCGATGCGGCGCGTGCGCTCTTCGCTGGCGCTTGTGTCGCCTGCGGCTGAGTCGTAGGATACGCCATAGGCTTTTTCCCAATGGATACCTGACTGGGCTGCCTTCCTACCGGCGCCATCGTCCGTCAATGGAATATTCAAGGTGCAGGTCGGGAAATGAAGTGAAAAGCATATGTAAGCAGGTGGCGCGTGCATAATTCCAAATTTGGAACCCTAACCCTGGAATCCCGAATTACCTTGTCGAGTCAAAAAGTCAAGTACTGAAAATTTTATGAGTACAGTGAGATATCATTGACTGATTAATCTCTACGAGTTCTTGACGCCAGAATACAGACAGAGAGCTGGTAGAAAATATGACTCCGAGTCGGAAGAACATACAGGATACAACAATGCTGAATGATAAGAAGAAATGTACCTCCTCCACATGATATAAAGACTGCCGCAATGTGTGAAATAACAACCTCTTTCGGTCGAACAACAAAAAGTGCGCATATATCCAGCTTCCTGGAAAGCGGCGGGTGGAGAAGTGGAGGGACTTGCATCTTCCACTCCTACCAGTGCCACTACTGGACTCTCATCACTTGCACGTGGGCGCGACTAACTTTAAGTGGCGACTGAAATGAAGATCGATAAGCAGAGGAGATTACTGGAGATAACCGCTTGAGATTAAACTCACCCCATTCTCTGGAAATGAACAGAAGGCCCGATCAAGCGCGCTGCGGCAAATCGACGAAGAAGACAAACATGCAAAAAGGGTAACAGAAAGGTGGGTCTGCCGGGAGGAAAGTAAGAGTGTGTTATGCTCATATAAAAAGGGCCGTCGTGGTCTGCAGAGAAAAGTTGTCAGGCGACTATACGTAGTATAAAATGCACTTACGTAATATCCATGACAATCTCCATCCCTCAACCAAGAACATGTCAATTAAGCTGTTAAAGCGATCTTCGTGACCGTGTCCGAGGGAACGCCAGGATAACAATTCACGCGCTTCACAACGTGATGGCTCACGGAACATTGGACCTGCTCGGACCCACAAAGATGGGGAAGCCCAGACTTAATGCCGCACGGTTTCTCCCAGTGTAGTGTTTCCGCAGGCAACTGGAAACCAAGTATAAGGATTTCTGACTTGCTATGAGGACAGACAGTGCTGCAGGAGCAAGAAAATAGCACCCCAAAGCTTCCAACTTCGCAGATCTGATATGTCCGAGGGTCCTAATGTTCGGCGACTACGTCCGTCGATGTTGTCGCTAGTTAACGTCAGCACCGAGATATATAAAAATCCCATGCTCGAATAACCAAGCAAAGGCCAAGTGCAGTTAGAAGGCCAGGGCTCGCGTAGCGCCGTTATTGCAGCCAAGCAGGGTGTATCCAACGTTACCCGGTCACAACAGCGGAGGACAACGCGTAGATTGCTAGCGAAGAGCCATTTTTTTGCGCCACCATTGCAACCCAATTTAATGAGCCTAAAGCCACAGAAGGATGTATGCGTGACGGTAAAAAAAAAAAAGACCCTGGTGGGAGGGAATTTATTTAATAGAACCTTGTAGCCAATTTTCGGTTCGAAGCATCGCGGGAATGACGGTGGTAGCCTTCGCAACATGACGAGACAAGAGAGATTCTCGGTGTTCAGCGGATGCGATGAGAGCGTGTCCACTGCTTCGTATCAGTAGAAGTGGTGGTGGTTAATGTTAGAGCAATCCTTGGAACGGAACATCGGACCGCTCACCAAATCAACGTCCGCATATTTCCGGACCACGTGCACTTTAGGGCAGGTCGACCCTTTCTGCACCCAAGCACCCACCAGCGACAATAGGGCTAGGTATTACCAGGCCAACCCACCTCCTTCGTGACCACCGCCATGGATGCCGACACGGATCTTTACATGTGCATTGCGGCGGCAATACAGGATGGTCCCCAAGGGAAGAGTTTCGAGGTAGCCACACCCCTTCCTACCGACCCGCCTTCCCTTCCCTAACCATAATTACGATCCTAGGAAGTCCGTATAGACAATTACCTAAAAGCATACACGACAACAGGTCACCCACCCCTCCCTTGTCCCCAGATACCGACCGCACCGCACGAACGCGCCGCCCTGGGTCTCCCACCGCTCTTCGAGCCTCAACGCCTCCCGAAGCAAAAACCGGCAGAGCTACCGGATTTCCACGTGTGGGAGCAGACGCGCGTGTCGGAAGAAAACTTCCAGTCGATTGTGGCAGCTCCGAGGTATGTTGGGTACAGCCCTGAGGTACGTCGGGGAGGATACACTTGGATGGGTTCAATTTACCTTCGTATTAGGAATTGCGTTGTCAAGCGTATGAAAAGGGAAATAAAGTACTACCTCCGTCCATGGCTTCCGCTTTCTCCTTTAGCTCCGTGTCCCCTACCCAAACCACCGTGCCGTCTATGCAGAGTACCTTGCCGTCTATACCAAGCACACTGTTACCTACGCTGCCACTTATCCAAAGTACAGTGGCTCCTATTCAAAGCGCACTCTTACCGGACGTCAATGGAGAGGTTTTTGCAAGCATAACGGCCCAGAATACCTATTCGCACCATAGTTTTGAAGTGTGTTACATCCTGTCCGAGTTTGGAATCTAACGAACCGGTGTTTGTCACAGGAGCTCCGTGTTGCGTATCTTCTAGCTGGCAAAGAGATGACATCTACTGAGATCATCAATGCTTCGACGGCACCTGTTGTCCCTACTCGGCCGGCGCTTCGTCTGTTCTGATTGTGGCATCCTGCGTGCGCATTTTTGGTATAATCTGTATTTCTAGGTGATTTATGGTGAGGGCGCGCGAATATACCAATGTGGGCGTCGACTTGGGCTGATCTGGGAACCTTAAGTGATCCTTGTTACCTAGTGGAAGTAGCCGCTAACTGGGTTGTATACTTAGCCATTTATATTGTTTTGGGGACGTACAGTGGTCAATCATAAACCTTGCTTTTGCTGTGATTATCTCGACTAAAGCAAGATCTGACCCTTTTCCATGTGTCGTTGATATACTTGCAAGTTGTAATGGTATACTCGGCTCAGGATCGCGAACCTGCATCTTCTCTTTCTTCGCCTTCTAGGATGCTGTCGGGGCCCGTTTATTACTCCCGTGCCATACTCTTTTTATTCGATAGTCTTGATGAAGTTGGTGTCACGGTGTCACGCCCCGGGAGAGATATGTAGCCATTGGTAAATGTGGGCAATACTGGTTGAGAGTGTGTCGAATCCGTGTGCGATCTTGAATCATGCCAGCTTCCATTGCCTGACGAGCGCAAGAGACGTCGCGACGGAGATCATGAAAGGAGGGAAGGGCGTTAATATAACTGTCAGGACGAAGGCGCAGATAGGCGCAGATGATCTGCCAACACCAACGACGCGTAACAGATCTAGGCACGGCCCCGGAACACGACGAGCCAGCGGCCGGTGGGTAAACGCGCAGGTAGGCGGAGGACAATGTCGATGATGGGAGAAGGAAAGAAAGGATGAATGGGGGATGGGTCGCAAGAGCGCGCCCTTTTATACCTTGGAGGCCCATATATAGACGGTGGCGGACGATCGGCGCATGACGATCGTAACGCATCATAGCTTCGTCGATGGCGTCGGTGCCGCGGCATTCGTTATCGGCGGCGGCTCGTGCGCGCGTATTCCCGCCTACGCCTGAACCCTAGTCACATGGTAGAAGGATGAAATGAAAGCAATTGAGGACACGACGGAATTATAATCCCGTATTCGAGGTAGTACAGAGAATACAAGTACACCCACTTTGTCATAACATACAATTAGCTATCATTCCAGTCACTGCCATTCTCGTGTTGCAATTCTCCCAGAGCCGCCCATTCTACAAACTCCCAAACGCCATCATTCAAATCATAACTGCGACTGCTTCTGCTGCAACTGACTTCCTCCGAATCCATATTTCCCCGCCAAGTCAGCGAGAGCTTTGTCCTCTTTGCTCAATGCTGCCTCTTTGCTGGCTTCCAGACTTGTAGGCTTGGGATTGGGGGAAGGCGTATTCCCGCCAAAACCATATTTAGACTGTAAATTTGCGAAGGCAGAAGCATAGTCCTTTGTGGGGACGACGGTCTGGGTAGATGAGACCGTGGTGGTCGAGTTGTTTGCGTTCGACGGGTAGGAAGACATGATTGAGAGCGATGGAGAAGTATAGTGCTGTTTGTAGCGTAGCTCACTTGGCTGTGTTAGTAGAGATGGTTCTCTGAGGTTTGGAGGCACAACACAATCATTTTTATAGCCGTCCACTTGGTATGCGCCTTGACTGAGCTGAGAAACGAGTCATACAGTAATACTGCGATATCCTACTGCGCCCCCTGCCGCCGAAGAGAGATTCAGTACGAGTCATACAGAGAATAGCTGCGATAGTAAGCTGCATGCGTATTGCAAGTGAATCTGTAGCAGGAAGGGTGCTGCGCACGACAAACGCTGAAAACCAGGTGTTCAGCCAAGGGACCGCAGCAGGTACGACACGACCAAGCTGCTGCGATAACAACTCGAATACCAGGAAAGCCTCATGGTCCAGTGAAACGCTTAGTGAGCACCAAGTTCCAGGTCGATAACGACTTGAACAGCGGGAGGAATCCGCGAGGCGAGGCCGGAGTTGCCAAATTGACACATACTTTGGCACGGCCACATCCACGTGCAGGGACCAAAAATGATTGATGTCTTGATTCCAAGACCTTTGTTGGACTTTTTGTCAGCGGAAACTCTAACGCCTCCCATGTCATCGCAACCGGTACACTCCATCTGTCAGAGGGTACTTAGTGCGCAGAACTTCAAGCTTCAATGCTCAAGTTTTGTGGTCCGCTGTTTTCTTTCACCCTTCCACATCCGCGAGGCCAGTCAAGCCGGACTTAACCCGTTCGATGCAGTGCGGGTTCGGAACTAGACCCTCTATCTTTGACAGATTCTCTATTTTTTCCCTCCTTCAGGGTACTGAAAACTCAAGACTTGCTTGCTCTTTTCAGATAATGATTAACCGTCGCATATACAATTCGCCGGACTATGGGTACATGGACCAACCGTCCTCCCGATCATCAGGTTCGAGACAACGTACCGAAGTCGTTTGACAGGTCATTGTCATCTTCAGCCCTCTAGCCTGAGGCTCTATGGACCCATTGATTTATTCCTGTCACTCCGGCTTGTTAGTTTCTTCTACTCTCGCCTTGATGCACGAAAATGTCACCCAACCGACAGTTACAGGTCGATTATATGCCTAACCTGAACCTGGGCCTTCCTAGATGATGGCGCAGCCATTAGTCCTCAGTGGCGTATTCGTAGACGTGTCAACGACCTTCAACATTTCGGCTCGCCCGCCCTGCATCCGAACTCGAAGTCTATCACAAGGTTTAATGGATCCCTCTGAAGTGGGGACGGGTATCCATTTGTCGCTCACAGAGTCCCGGCCCGAATCGCCTGGACTCCCATCACGCCGTTCAGAATGTCCATCGATAACACACTTGCCAGTGGCAACTTTGGCTCGTGGCTCTAGCAAACACCATCCCTCAGCAGGCGCATTCTTGCTCGTGACCATCTCGGCCAGCCGCAAGTACATTTTTCCGCCCTTCTGTCCATAGCTGCCAATGGCGTTTTTAGTACTCCGGGTGTTACATCCGCTACTGATCGTCGCCTCGTTTCCCTGTCCCGCGTTAGTTTTACGACGGGTCATGGTTAGACAATGGAAACCACTGGCAACCCGATACCTCGCGCCGGGCATGATTATCTGACACCAATCGATAAAGGCCTCCCTGCAAGGCAACAATTCATTTATCCTTTACACTTCCCGTACACAAAGGCGCATGCGTACAGCAAACAAAGCTCGGTAACTCATGCATTTGGCGGTTCGGGAGATCCAATACTGCGTATGATATCAGTTTTGTTTTTAACCCAGGTAGAAAGGATAAGATTAGTTCACATTGACAAAGGGCAATGCTAACCCTTTACCCAACCTATGCGACCTTACACTCACCTGCCACTCATCCTTTCATTATATGCAGAAACCTTTCTGAGATACCCGTCCCAAATGAGGATTGCCCTCAGTGCCGACTTTTCACCGATATTTTTGTATCCATGTCGATCTGTTATGTCCGCAGAGGGTGCTTCTCTTCGTAATCATTCGGTCAGAAGCCGCCTCGCCGTGATTGGCGCCTAGGTTTTTCTTGGTCCTATTTTCTATGATAAGACCAATGTCTCGAGCACGCCAGTATACGGAAAGCTGATTATTGTGTTCTAGTCCTTCCCGCTCCCGCCTTGAATACTTTTGTAGCGAGGCCCGTCTAAATAGGTACTTGCCTCTCTCACACGAGCGAGTCGGCCCTTAAACGGCAATTCAAAGAGAAATCTTTTAGGGTGCTAGGTTAAAATTCATGGCTTTGGATTACGGGACCATTACCCCCAGCTAGTCCTAAGCATTATTCTCGCTTCAGAACGTTAACCGCGGTACTTTAGATGTTTCATTGAATGCGGTCTCTCCGAGGACACCTTAGTCGGGTGACGCGTGTGAGGAGAACGATGCCTCCCGGTCTCCATCAGCATTATCAAAGTCGTCGTAAATTGGAATTTAGGGGGTTTTAGGTTATTTGGTTCTGGACGGCTCGATGGTGTCTTATGCTCCTCTGGCGATGGGCCGCCGGGAAGGAGGAATCGGGCTGACTCCGCACGCGTCTACCATGCCGTCACTTGTTGGCGGTAACTGGAATCGCTGATAGGCGTTTACTTGGTCGAGAAATTAACGAGAAACATACCGAAAAAGGACGCCGTGCTTGCAACATCATGGCGTCGCGAGGGTGAATCGTTTCCGGAATCATATGAATAAACGGGGATTATGCCGATCCCATCACGACCACCTTCCTGGGACGTTCCGTATGTTTTCCCTGACGCGGGTCGGGACGATTGTAGCGTCAGGGCCGACAACGCAAATTTCGAAGACAAAGGTGCGATGTATCCTCGTGTGAAATTTAATCACCCGCGTATGGGCACCTAGCCAACAAGGAAAGATTGGCATCTAAAATCAAAAAAAAAACCAACAAACTTTATGAGGCCGGGACTTTTTCGAATGTCAATCACAGGTACACTCACCTCGTTCACGATCGGACACTTGGCGGTAGAAACTCTTTCAACGCGTCCGGCGCGACTTGAAAGGCTTCCAACTCGTTGCTAATCCAAAAGAATATTCTGGCCCTGTCTTTGAAGTTCCGTATGTGATTATGCTGCGTGTGCTGTCGGTCACGCTATATTGGCTGATTACACAGAAAGCTTGAAACCCATACGATGATCATGCAAAATTTCCTGCGGGACGAATTCTGGGCGCTACTTTACCTTTGTCCGAATATAGACTCCGACCCTCGGACTTGGTTGCTGTCTTGCCTGGGCACTGGGGTAAATTGACGTGTATAACAGACCTTTGGAAGGGCTAAGATTCCTTTATCAGTCCGAAGACGGATGAGACAAATTGAAGAAGCCCGTCCATTTCATTTTGCAAACGCGATCGTAGTTGAGAAGACACGGTTGCTTAAGACGGTAGTCAAAGAGTCTTTGGTCAAAATCCTAATCGAGACACTATGATACCCTGAACGTAGGGCGCCACCGTCGAAGCGGCAAGGAAGTCGTTTCAAATCATTATGCGACCCTCTTTAGGTACACTTGCCTCGAACGCATATAAAGTCTGCGAGTTAGTATCGTCGATAGCCAAGCACCCACCCTTTCGTACTCCAGTTCACTGTCACACACCTGCCACTGCCACCCTTCCTCTACAATTCCACGATGTCCTCGAAAACCGGAGTGAGTCTGCACCCCCCTCCCCCATGAAGCACATGCGGCTGACCTACCTTGTTCTAGTCCACGTCCCAGGCCAACCAACAATACGATGATAACACTAGGGTTCCCAGGAGGACGCCTATGGCCTGCCAGTTCTGTCGAGGTGGATATAGCTATCACAAGCGTCGAATACCATGCTAAGTCTTTCTCGTCTAGGCCGCAAATTGAAATGTGATGGGAGCCGTCCGTCTTGCGCTAATTGTCAACGGCGCCAAATTGCTTGCACCTACCAGCCAGTGTGAGTTGTTTTGGATCCGTTATTCGGTAGCCATAATTAACAATCGTTCTCTGCAGCAATGCTGGTCAGTAGGGCGTGTTTTTAGAGGAAGTGTCACACCATTGTCCCATATCTTAGATTCCATCGCACAGGGCTATTATCTTCTTGCTTGCTACCCTATATAAAAGTAATATCAAGGCATCTACTGGTGTATTCCTAGTGGCTCTTACAGCGATAATCAATCTTTCATGTTGTATATTTCTTTGCTATAAAATCCTTTTGCTTCATAGATTTGAGATATACGCCACTTATTTCATGGGAAACGTAGAACATCGAGAATTTGAGCGAAGCCGCAACTAAAAAGTTAAACTTTAACAACGTGAGAAGCACAGGTACACTCCGGGGGGGTCGGTCCTACAATTTCATGTCCTTACCGATCAGATCTCGGATTTGGATGGAAACATTAAGCAGGGGCAAGTGGGGCAAGTGGACTTCGTTGAATAAGTACAGTCTAGGACCGCTTTCCGAGCTTCTTCAAGCCTTCAGGTCTAGACACCGACTTGTCGCTCGGCCGTCTTTTGGTAAGAGTCAGCTTTTTTTACGAGGAAGACATTCACCTTGCCTACATTGATCGCCTGTCGTCGGTTGGGATGGAACGGGACCAAAATGAAATCTCTTGACGTAAGAGGAGAGTCCTCTCTTGGTATGAGCTTCCCACGGTTAGCTGTCCGCTTTCTCCATCTTACCACCCCGACTGATAACCCAGCTTCCAAGGCTTCGTCGTTAGACAGTAAATGTCTTTCGATTTGAAGAAGTACAGCGTGAGAGGATTCGATGGCCTCTATTACGTTCCAGATTTTGTGACGGTCAGCTGGCTCCCTTCAGGCTGTCATTTTGAAGTTGAACATTGACGCGACGAGTCTTCAGGAAGAAGAAGAAGCGCACCTCATGAGAAAGGCTAGTACATATACAGATCAAAAATCATTTTTCATCCCAACGTCCTTGTCCAGATAAAGGAATCTCCACAGCAAAAGTGGAAGCAGCTAGCAAACCGTCGGTTTGTCCCTCGCCTATCATCTCGTGTCCCCACTCATTTAGCGTAATCTACGTCTGGGCATGGTGTAGCTTACAGCTTCTTGGTCCGCCTTCATGATCTCCCGGCTTCGCCACGGCATCTCACTTTATACAGGTGGAGAAATAACGCCAAAGAATGTTCTGGTGTCTCAACCGCTGCCATCATTTGTAAACACATTGTGAGTGCACTCACGCGTCTTCCAAGTTTTATATCTACCGAAACTCTTAGCCCAGATATTATCGCTCGACTTAAAGGTACTGGGGCATTCAAGTCCTCTCCACACGGTGCACCAAACCATATTATCTTAAACGAGGTACGGCTTTCTTACTTCTGCTTCGTTTACTCCATATAACACCTTTCAGTACCTACCGGGTCAAGGAATCATGGTCAGTCATCTTTTCGGCCGGCAAGTCATCGAGCTCATCTTCGCAGCCTCATGAAGACGGGCCTGCGTATCACCCTATCGTTGCAACGATTTCTCTGGGTTCTCATGCGGTCTTCCATTATTATCGGTATACTCCCGAAGAGAACGGTGATGAATCCATGACTAACGGGCGTACAATTGATAATACTCCGGCACTTTCTGTTCTGCTCGAGCCGCGAAGCGTTGTTATAACGACAGAAGTATTATATAAAGAGTACCTTCACGGGTAAGTCTGTGCAAAAGGTGCTCCGCAATAATCACTCATTTTCGTTCTGTAGCATCGAGGATATTGCAACAGATACTATTAGAGCGGCTGACGCAACGCAAGGATCGAAGTTTGCTGACACTAATACACCCATCCAGAACTTCCATCTGCTGACGAGCGAGAAGGCAGTGAAGGCTGTCAGCGAAGGTGGAACGTTGAAGAGAGATGTGAGGTACAGTTTGACCTGTCGCGACGTAGAAAGGGTTAGAAAAGGGTCTTTTCTAAGAACATGACCTTTCATCTGCACCGGTAAATACAAAGCCTCTTGCGTCCTCGCCCGCGGTATGAAAGCCGGCACTTACGCAGCTTAATGAATAACGAGAACGAATGCATTGGTGCGATAATGAATCTAGATGTACATGTCCACTGAGCCTAAATCAATACGGCCGTCAGAATTTGTTGGCTCCAGCCGTTTACCCAGAACGCAAAGCACCACCAAACAAACGGATGTCCGCCTGAGTCTCGTAACGAGTGCTCTTTGCATCAGCGACCTTGAGGCAGCAGAACGCCCCGTCACCTTCACTCCAGTAGAATATGCGCTTGATGCCAGCCCAATCGCACCAATCGATACTGAAACAGGGGGGCCGTTCACCGATTATGCTTAACTGTAACAGAGGGCTCACTCACCATCGCCAGCAAGGTCTGGCACATCCCATCCCACTCTTCGTAGTTCGAACAACATAAAGATCTGCCCCAGTGATTTTTGAAAATCTACGACGCCGACTGGGGCAAATTGATTTCTCGACGACACCGGCTGGCCTGTCCCTCAGTTGCTCCTTAGTTCCATAAAAGACGCTGTGCTGAAATGGCAACTTTGGCGCTACAGCTGTGACCTTGTCCTCCCGCTCGTCGTTTTCGTTTATGCGGTTGTGGGTTCGGTTGAACCTGCTGCTTGAACGGAGGAGACCGGCCACCAGTCAAGTTGTATATGGCGTGCATTTCCGCATGCATCGAGACCGGCTTCCCAAAGGCGGAATCGACGCTGAGCTCATCGTAGTGAACGCGCTGGTGGTTGTAGCCTGTTGAAATAACCTTGCCGCCCTTAACGATTACAGATCCCAGTGTGAATGCCATCGGCGACTAGTCCTCGAGTCAGGTGTCTCATATCGAACAAACAATAGTAGTACATACCTTTGAGGCCGCCTCGATACACTGAGAAAGATAAAACTGAGACTTGGAGTGCATGATAATAATCTTGACGGTCAAGAACAGGGTTAGCAGCCGTTCGGAGTAACAAATGAAGCCATGTCAGTGAGTCACAACAACAGTCACAAAGCATCCAGATTCCACATGGAAAATTTTTGACTGCTCAAAAGACAACGAAGTAAATTACTTCCGAAGCGAAGTAGAAAGTAAAATTCCTCCACGTATATCTATCCAAAAATGCCACCAATCCGAAAAAAAAGTTTATCCTGTCAAAATCTCCTTTGAGACTAATATTCGATTCGCCAGCGCAGTCAAATTCGCATCGGCGACCACCACCTCAGGTGCATATTCCACATCGAACGTCTGCTTTATTGCCATGCTAATGCGTTTAGCCTGTCGTTCAGACCAGAAGGTGAAATCATCCGGGTCCCGCTCGTCGGCTTCATTCGGACTTGCAGTACCATCTCTGTTGAGGGTAGATTTGTATGACAAAGGAATCAACGACGGGTCGGAGTCGAGGCACAATGGTACGACACGCATTAGCGTCTCACGGACTGATGGTAAATCTAAAGTCGATGGTCGGTCAACTAGAAATACAGACGATTCAGTCAGAAGTCAACCAAGGCAACGCGGAGGATTACACACCATAAATCTCAATAGGGCCATCGAGGCTCATGACATTGTATTTGCCGTCATGGTGGTAACGAATCTAAAACGAGCATGAGGGAGGGCGGACGACGATCAAATGAATTTTTGATTTACTTCATATTGGCCAACCAACCAGGGTAGGGTGTTGGCTTTGAACGTCACAGTACCCGAATCACTCTGCGGACCAGGAGGTGAATCAAGAGGTACATCACCATCCCATTCTGTGCCGTATACAGGCTCCCACATTCCGAGAGAAGACGTTTTCGTAACCAGTTGTGACTTGTTGGCGCCGACCTACGAGGACATGAAAAAGCGAAGTGTACTGAAGAGTAAAGAATACGTACTCGGTATATTCCAATCCAGTCCTTACGGGAGTGAGTGTGAGGCGCCTGCCATTGAACGGTGATAGGTTCGCCAAGGTGGAAGCTACGGGTACCTTCCTTGCTAGGGACGACAGTAGCATGGTACTTTGCCGTATCGAAGGACGAAAGATCACTTGCAACACGCCTATAGGACGGGATATGCTCAGTAAGATCAGCGCCACTGGAGAAAAAGCGCCCCACGTAATGACCAATTTTTCTCGAGACTGTTGCAACAAAACCTTCGTGTCCTGAACCACACCGGAAATCTTTGGTCGGGCTAAAGGTGGGCATCAGCAAGCGTGTATGGCCTCGTGTAGGAGAGAAACAAACATTTAGCTAAAAATTCTTCTACGGCGTCCGCTGTCTCCTCGAACACCTTGTCAAAGGTACCTTTCACCTCCTTCGCCACCCGTTTCAGTTCTGGTGCATGGCGTCCAGCCCGAGATTCTAAGATGCGCGCATTTTTGCTCGCCACGCTCTTGATCACCTTGACAAACCCGGCGTCTTTTCGTAGGGAGTCACCATAGAGTTTCTGCATGTGAGGACTAGAAACAGAAAATCAGCAAGTGAACTGTGAAAACAGAGATGTTATTTACTTCTCGACGCAGCTAAGGAACCACCAATAGGAAAGGTGTCGGATGACGGCAAGGGTAATTACTAGCTTACTCTCGCTAATAAGACCGAGACCAAACCACGCAGCACCCCCCATAAGCTCTGGGTTATTGAGATATCTATGTATGATGCCCGTGAGCAGAGTAGTACGGGAACGGACATGCACCACCGCACCTATAGATTCCGGAGTACTCAACGTGAGCAGGAAATTCTTCCATGAAGAAATCGCCAAAAAACCATCCTAGATAAGCAAGATTAGGCAACTGCGGCAGGATAAAGATATTCAACCAACCAAACATTCCGAGAACCTCATACGATTCTAACGACGCCCAAATATGTAGTGCAACGAGAAGCTACAAATCAAGTTATCAGCGTGTATGCTAATGTTATTGCAGAGGGGGACACATACGGCGCCGAGCGTATGACGGAGCAGCTCGTTGCCGACCATCCAATCAGTAGGGAGGTTGTATGTCTTCCATACAAGACCTATCAGAGACACTATACAACGGAATGAGATACTAATCTCCACGATATATTCATCGCTCACTGACCGTATGTCATACACTGGCTCATATTGTACACCGCCTTCCAGTTCGAAAAAGCCTCTAAGATGGGACCACTTCCACCGTCATGGTGCGGATAATGATAATTCTTCATGTAGTGGCGGACCAGATACTTGCGTTCGCTCTGTGCACGTAACAGCAGCCCGAGGCCAAAGCAATGGAACAAACACCAGCCCAAGGCATGCACGAAATGAAGGGCAATGGTGACTCTCGCGGATAAAGGAGGAATGAGCGCAAATCCAGAGGAGTAGAGAACAATCAGCAATAGCATGACATCATTTGCCCTGCAAGACAGTCAGCACTTGCAATGGCTAGAACAACCGAAGGTCTTCACCTAAACAAATCAAAGTTCTTGAAAATCATTGTGTCGCGACGGAAATACTTCGTCAAGAGATCATGGTTAGACAAGGCCTTCCTCTTCTTAGGAAGCCCTTCGTGACTGTGCGCGGATGATGCACTCTCTGTAGAGAGTTCCGTTCTATGCAACGATCGTTTGATACTCTTGAAACCAACAACAGGAGTGCTTTCATCATATTCCATCTCTGTCTCTGTCTCGAGATCTGTCTCCGTTGCGGTTTCACCTTCAGTAGCCGCTGGGGTCGGGCAATCTTCTGGTGGCACTTGAGGAAGAGACGCAGACTCAGCGGATACCAATTTCGACGACGAGGCCATATTCGAACGGGTGTTGACCGGAATTCTTTTGGCTATAGCTTTCTTCTGCCCGTACATGCGCTCGATATCTAAGCGAACCATAAGATAAATCTTGAAACTTTATTGTAGAGACTCACGGGGGTTCTCGAAGAAAACGAGGAAAGCAAATTGGGAAGCATGTGCCGCCAGACTAACAAATAGAACAGGGTAACTTCCAACTATCAGAGACAAACCATAGTAGCCGATGTATCCTATTCCTGAAGTTAATCATCACCTAAGAGCGTGTCACCAACACATACCGACGGAGTACATAGGGTGAGGGGCCAGTTCGAAGACGCCATCGAACACCAACGCGCCACGTTGGAAGAATACATCACCCCAATACCAGCCGTAATCTTTGACGACATTGTGGGCTTCTGTTTTGACCCAAAGATTGAACCAAATGAGAGTTATGCCCACTAACCATCTAGTGAAGGCGTTAGCTTGCTGTGCGAAATAGAGAAAACCCACGCTGGAATGTTTGCTATATTTAGATGCCTCAGATTTAAGCTTAAGCATGTGCACCAAGGCTGCTTTACTGGTATAGTACGGCCATCTATAGCATTTCACTTCAGCCCATCTCAAGGGTATCCAATACAGCAAACTTTCCAGCGTGACTGGTAGGCACCTCATTACGTGTACGGGAATGGACAGATCCGTTGGCACGCGAAAGCATGAGAACGCGAACATGCAGTACGCTAGAAAGTCGCTGTGAATGAGATCAGTCATAGGTCGACAACTAGCGAAAAAGACGCACTTGATAAGAATAACATCCACAGCTTGTCTGAAGAGTAACCATGCGTTGTATTCCAGGGGTAGTTCCTGTTGCCACAGTCAGCGTGTCATATCGATGGATACTTATCATACGAACATCAAAGGAGTAATCCTTCCCCATTTTCCCAACGAGCTGAGCGCGAATCCAGTTCCGGACTTGAGGACAACGATTCTCGTCAAGCCATCCGAGACGCTGCACTTCCTTGACCATCCATTTCTTCTTACTTTGCTTTGTGAGAACCCAACCAAGTCCAGCATCATATGCTGTGCGCCAAAAAGCAAAATACACGAGGAAAAACACCCTAGCCGCACCCCGCGGAAGAGCAAAAAACAGGACCAGCTGGAAACCGAGCAAAGCCAGGTTCAAAATATCAAGGTGACTTTTTGGGTAAGCCGGATGGAACAAAGCCGTCAAGACATCATGAGTAGTAGGTACACGAAATACTGGCAATCGTCAATTTGATTATACTGAAAATTGGTACTTGCATACCTTCGCCACCAGGAGTCTTTCCCCATACCACTTCTTCACGTCTCTTCGGAGAGCTGGAATCTTTCCTGTCGCTCTTTTCTGTTGTCTTGGCCGCGTTTCGTTGCCTCAGGAAGGACTGAGAGCTAGACATGGTGGTACGTGTCTGGGGCCATAATTCACAACCTTTCCGGATATGCCCAGACGGCGTAGCCAAATAGATGTATATTTCACAAGCCTGGGCGTTCGGCCGAATCGGACCGACGAATACAGCCGGCCCTAAAGGAAGAAGTCTTTCTGCGAAAACTTCCGCTGCTTTCATCTCTCCGTCGAATGTCTTCAATTCTAGAAAATGATTTTCCTGATTATCAATCATACGGATCTCCGCTTCTCTTTGAACTAGTTCACACCCATCTTATTCACTCTGCTCTTGACGTATTTCCCATCGAGAGTAGAGTTGCTAATGATTGGGGATATCGATGTCTTTATCTAAATAGGCATTTATTTCGGTTGTTTCTTTTACACCCGTTGGAATCGACCTTACGAGGTGCCTTACAATACCACTAGTTATTAGAATCTTTGAAATATTAAGCAGTATTGTCTACATCCGATCCTCGAGATTAAAATTATCCGATCCGAGCCTGTTCATAAGTGCCAGGACATACCGGTAATCCATCGTTCGTGTTATTTTGACTTTGCATTGCTATAGAGCCTTGTGCTCACAGCTCAGAAGCTCCTTTGAGACAAACATCTGCACAAATACCAGTTTCAGCGGTGATTGCCAAAAGTAGTCAAGCCACGTAGTGTTTCGATAACGTGACTTGGCGCGGCTCGGCGCGACTCTATTCGGCTTCGGCTTCAACGGCTTCACCAAGTCATAATTTTTGATGGCTTTGAAGCTAAGTTGCCGTCACGCCGCTCCAGCCGGTCAAGCTATGACTTCATGCATTTCCTTTAAATGGAAGCTCATCAGTAGATTTTAGGTAACGTAATATTCCAGAAATTTCGGAGAAATTGCGGGAAAAAATCAAAGTCGACCTAAAATAGCATTTCGGTATTTTTTACTCAAGTCGAAGCTCGGGCAACTTCAAGTCGCGCTAAGCCGCGCCGAGCCGGTACTGTGGTGTGACTTTGCCGAAGTCATTCGGCAACATCGGCGTGACTTAGTTCGGCTTGACTGGCGTGGCGCGCGGCTTTAAGCCGAGTCATCGAAACACTAAAGCCACGTGGTGATCAGCTGCCTCAATCACTGCCATAAGACTGTCCTCATCCAGTCCAACGACTGCTCCCTCACCTCCCTTAGGCTCGAGCACTCGAGCACTTGTACAAAATTGCGGTAGTACTGCTGCAAGCAGACACCAACAATATCTCCTAGTATTACCTCCAAGGAGACGAAACAGACAATGGATCCAGCTGACCGCGAAGCTGATGGAATACGGACATACAGAAAACCAGAGAAAAGAGGGATATTTGGGCTTCGACAAGGACAGAGGTTTGCTCGCAATAAAAGTATGTTCATCTACGTCTTACCACGATATCCTTTTTCACAATCGGAATAGCATTCAATACCAAAGACGACTACGAAAGGACATACCCGGAGGATCCGATATTTGAAGAAATGGCTCCTTCTGCTAGGATATGGCGGGCATACCTGGATGAATGTCAAAACTACGATGCGGAAATGATAGAAGGCTGGAAAGACACTGTCGACGTCCTGCTAGTTTTTGTGAGTCGCTCGCAGAAAATAACTCTTGTGCCAGCTGAACGACTATGTTTAAGGCCGGTTTATTCTCTGCGGTGGTAACGACATTCGTGGTGCAAACGTTGCAATCTTTGCAGCCTGACTTCAATGAAGTATCAGCGTTCCTGCTACTTGAACTCGTTAGCATGCAACGGGCCCTTGCTAACGGCACTTCTCTGTCCGACGTTCCCTCTTCCCAGCTGACGCCTGACTCTATCTTCACTCCTTCGTCTCTGATCATTTGGACGAACGGGCTTTGGTTCGTTAGCCTTTCACTCAGCTTGGCCGTCGCACTTGTAGCCGTCTTGACCAAACAATGGATACACCACTACATGTCTGTACCATCGGGGACCCCTCGGTACCGCAGCCGCATTCGTCACTTCCGTTACATGGGCTTGGAGAAATGGAACGTGCCAGTTATCGTTGGACTGCTTCCCTTGCTCATGCACACGTCTTTGGCCCTCTTTTTCGTCGGCCTAGTGCTGTTCTTGATCACCTTGCACGTCGGTATAGCCATCGCTGTCGGTGTCATTTCAGGCATTGGTTACATCTTCTACGTTGGAACCAACGTGCTGTCCATTCAGGATCCTCAATGCCCATACAGAACACCCCTCTCCGGCTACGCATACATAGCATCCAATTATATGTATCAGTCCATAATCCTTCCCTTCTTCGACATCCCATCTTTAGCTTCATCGATATTTTCCCGCGTTGCTTCCCAACGCTCCGCATCGTCAACCGACTCACGCGTATGGTCTCTGGATGATGTAGAACGGGAGATGCTAGATGAAAGAGCGAGTGACATCGATATCCAAGCCATCTCTTGGCTCTATTCCGCGACCTTCAATCCGACATTACAAAGTATCGCTATGCAATCAATGAGCGGTTTACCGATTGCATCCACTCAGAAAGTCCGCAAAGCTTTCGCAGATGTAGCTCTGACCGAACAGTGGCAAGAGCGCTGGCGTGAATTACTGAGGGAGTGTGTTATTTTATCTCCGGAGGGGGATGACACCGTGGAGCCTCGAGAAGACATGGCCCTACAGATGGACCGCCTGCTGCGCGTCAACCTTCTCCTCGAGGAGGATCCTGCATGGGAACTGCAGCGCGGTTTTGATTATCAAGGACTGAGACTGTCCGACTCTGATCCTCCAGAACTCGGTCCAATAGTAGTGGCCAATCGGTTCAGAGGACCGAGCTTACCATCTGCCATACAAATCCTGAAGCAAGGATTGTTCGGTTCAGATCAGGACATGTGCCTTTGTCTGCATCCAATTGTCTGGTCAGGTCTTTTGGATAGCGCCGTCAAGGATGGATGCTTTGAACCCCCAGCGCACAACACGTTTGATATCAAGTTGTGCGTCGCCTTCCTCGGTACAATTCCGCACGAGTACTTCCGTAACGATGAAGGAAAGATGGATGTTATACAAGAAGTCTACTGCGTAAGACTGACGGATTCCATATACCATTACCTCTATCCAAATGTCGGGCAGAATCTCCTCCGAATGTTTTCCGCATTTGATTCACTCGCACATGAAGATGCGACACCGCCATGCCTTCGGTTACTACTCGCCATCCTCGCCTTCATGTTATCGGAATTCAGAGATGAAGAGGATGGCAGCAGACCCCTGTCGTCCGGTGACAGGGAGCTACTTGCCCTTGCTGTCGCGTCTCTTCGTCACTACGTCAAGTTCTCACTCAAAGTCTCTGTACTCGAGAGACAAGCGATTTTCTCTGTTATCACAGGAATTATCGCATGCAGCAATATCTTCTGTGATGCCGAAATTCAGAACTCCAGAACATGCATATCCATACTCGACGTCTTCGACGAACTAGTGAACCCAAGGGACGCATTATTCCCTTCAGCAGAGTTTCCTCGTCCCGTCTCATGGTGCTCTGAGCCCATTGTTAAGAATCTCCTTCAAGCCACTTTTAATGATGATTTTTGGGCTCGCTCGTCCTGGTTGGACACCGTATTTGGCCAGGGATACGAAACGAAACTTCGCGTCTTGTGCCCATGTTTCCGGCAGGGTATCTCTATAGCATTCGAGGTGTTCCAAAGGGAAGGATACCTCTCCACATTTACCGAGCACAGGTTCGACTCACGGCTGCTGGAGATAACCGTGGCATATGTGACCGGGTTGTCATCTCTTTCTCCTCAACAGGCAGAATACGCACATCAACCAGAGAATCTTCTCACTTTGGTCACGATTTTGGCATTGGGAGGGAAAGGGAGTGCTTTGCTAGCCCTGGCACGGATCCACCCTGACCATCCTGCATGGTCTGAGTGTCTAGCCAAGATTCGTGAAGATCTTACAGCCATACGGACAGGAGTATTCGATGAATGGCGTAATGATAATTTCCAGCGGGGTATCGTGAAGCTCGATCACTTCTTCTCGTCACGTCTAAAAATTGACTGACATATCTTCCACCCGAAATACCTGACGCCTTCCGTTAGAGTGTGATTGAGATATCACGTTTCAGTCACCGGTAAGTACGCTATCTCTTCATATCGCTTCCATAGTTCTTACATCCCGCATGTTACCGAATCTTCAGAAAGCAGCTTCTCCCGATATAATTGTGTCCAGTTCTGGGAGGGGCCATGGCCACAATCCCGAGAGAAGTCCGTCAGGCGTCACTTTAGCGAACCGCCAGCATCCCCACCCTCAAGTTCGGGTCCACGCCCAGGGATACATATCCGACCAAGGATTCTTCGTTGAATACACTCCCCTTAATGCGAGGTATGGTCGCTTTCGAAGCACCAGGAACAGCAATTTGTATCAGCGCTCCATGTATTATTATGCATTCCGGGGTTCGAACTCATAACACAAACAACGCGTGTTACAGATTGGATACTAAGATTCTAGGGAGATACAGATGTAGAGGATATGCCACCGTACGGTACAGTATTATACCCGCAAGTTTTAGAACCATCTTCAGACAGATGAAACGTAGTATATCGCCTTGTGCGCGATAGTAACGGCCACTCAGCTGCAATCGACATACGAAGAGCAGTCGTTTCAAGGGCGTCTAAATAAAAACGAAATTCATGCCCAGTAGAAGACCGACATTAAACAACAATATCGTGGAGTCGGTCAGGCAGGTCGATGTGTTGTCGCCTTTACAGGATGGAAGCTGAGACACCGGGAACAGCAATTCAGTCGTCACAAACGATTTTCGGCAAAGCCAGGCGATCTTGAACAATGTTGCCATCACTCGTTTCAATTCCACTCTCAGTTCCGAAATTTAGATCAAAATAAAACAGCCTTCTCCTCTTTCCAGCCAAAAATTTAACGAGGTCACGACCGAGATCAGCTGCTGGTAAAGCGAGTAGAGTTTTGTTCTCGCGACAGTGACGCTGTATTCAAAAATCTTCTGTAATGGACCTATGACTGAGCGTGTCATTATTTCAGGCGGCTATTGCAATCGTTCATTGATCCACCGCATTCTACTCAGAAGCTAACTCAATGCAGGCAATTATATTCGTGTACGCTAACCGCTCTTTTTAGTGCGCCTTAAATATACCGTAAATGTTCGTTCCTCCGTACGCCGCCACCCGCGTTTCACGGGAAGGATATGAACCCCGCGCAATTCTTTCAAGCAAGCCTTTAGCACTCTCACCTCCCCTCGATGAACACTGATGCTGAGGACAATAATGTCGCTGCCTTGTACCGAGAAAGTCTTGTTCCTCTATATGTCGTCCGTGAGTATCATTCCCTCCTCGTACTCGCTCAGCGCAGAAATCTGTATGTCTTCATTCACAGCAGCCAGCCTTACTTGGATCTTACACGACTACTGTAAATACTTCCACTGGACGTGTATAATAGACTGATTACCGCACTGACATTTGCGCCGAAGTTGTGATGCTGGAAGATGAGGTATGTAGCTCTCCAACACATGAACAGCTGCATAACTTTCTTAGATCCGTTATATCTGGGTGAGTCGGGAGCGAAAAAGTGACAGACTATCGGATTCAATACCATTTCCGATAGCCTCAGAAGCGAAACATAGGAAAAATTATATTCTTATGGGTGCGTTTACACCTGACTTCTCAACAATTCATCCGGACACCTTCCTAGGTTCGATATTACAGCATTGCCCTACTTGTCGTCGACACTCTCCAAATTCACATCTTCTCCATTCTCGGAATAAACTCTGACAACTTGTAAGTTCAGTCCTTCCGCAAAACATTTCCAGCTTGGTTACTCTCGAATAGATGTGTAGCCGCATACACTATCATCAGTGTCTTCGGGGCGATAAGTCTGTGGTCCGTCGAGATCGTCATGCAGTTACGTGTGTATGTTCTATTCACATGCTCGAAGAGGGTACTACTTGGTTGCTTCTGCTGTAAACTATTTTATTAAATTGCTTCATCCTAGGTGGCCGTGATAAATGGGATTCTCTTCGCGTGTTCTGTTGTCGGGTTCTTGTGGATATCAGCTAAGAATGCTGAGCAACAGAAAGCTCTCATCACTGACGCAATCCACCTACCTTTGCTTGGGTGTCCGATAGTTCACCCCAAGATTGAACGGGCTCAATGGGTACCTGGTGAGTCTTGCCTCTGTTTCAACAGGCTCCAAAGTTATCGCTTTCAAAGCCGCCAATTATGAAAGTGTTCTTTTCGGATTTGCAATCTATAAGTCGTTCGAGTCAATGATGGACAGGATGAGGAGAGGACACAGTCGCGATACTCTTCGTTCTATTTTACTTCGCGACAATACACTATACTTTCTGGGGTATGCATTGCATCTCCGCTTTCCATTCCTTCGATAACACTCGGTGTCAGGATATCATGCCTCCTGGTTTTCAACAATCTCATGATTGTCGTACGTCGCTTCATTCCTCTGCTAGGGGTTTGCATTTAATGTCTGCTCAGGGAGTGGATAAACTTCCTAGGTTCAGTTATGGGTGCGTGTTGCCTAGAAGCCATCATAGTGGATATGTACGAATAGTTTCCTAGACCGTTTCATGCTGCTCTAGGCGTTCTTACGACTCGTATGCTGCTAAATCTCCACAACGCCGCTTCCTCTAGGGTAGAAGTATCGAGCACTGGCTGGGATGTCCCTGATCATCAACAAGATAGTCTACCCTGGCAAGTAGCTAGTGTACCTTCTCTCTCCTTAGTTTGAACTACGGGATGAGGTTTTGGATATTCGAAGGGATAGGTCGTCAAGGTTTTCTGAAGCGCTGCTTCGCGACAATATCTTGTACTTTCTAGTAAATGAGGATGATGCTACAGATTGTCAAGTGTTACGTCTGGCTGTCGCAATTCGTAACATACAGATTAAGAGGTAAAAGCACTCTATGCTTCGTTATTGTCATCTCGGTACATGGAATATTCGTTAGATTATATAGATTACAGATGGCCAAACACTGGATTGGGTTCATCAATTAATTCCCTCAGACATCACAACGATGAAGAACACGTACTTGAGAAGACCGACGAGCACCAGTACAGCTGCTGAGACAAATGGTACCCAACTGTACAAATCTTCAGTGATCGCCGTGGATGCGACCAGCAACGTCACTCACGTGGACATGTTGTATTTGCCGGCTCTAAACAATCCAAATACCACAAGTGACATGACCGTCGACCCGAACACGGCACCAATGACGCTCATCGCCAAGAACATCAGGAAAACGATCAGCGCAAAGGTAACCCTCGACCGCTTTTCATTCGGCTTCCTCGCCCTTGGCTGAAGCTTCAGCGACACCAATGGGTATTCTTCTGTCGATGGTAAGGGCTCGTAGGCAGGCTTTGGAGGAAACGAGATGTTCAAAAAGGCGAGGGCGCCACAGCAAAGGAATATGGGGGTATAGAAAACGAGAGTCCAGTACAAAGTGAAGCTGAATATGTCGTCATAGTGGTATAGGTATGTGGCCCCTGGTTGCCTAGGAGGACTGTGCTGGATATCGAAGAATTCGAGGTTGGGATTGTACAGCGACGGCCACCGGGGCGTCTCGTTCCCCTCGTCCAGAGCACCGTCCATGGCATGGACTCGGACTGAAGAGCGTGTGACTGTGATGTCACAGAGGTCAAATGTGTTCAAAAGCTTTTGGACCAAACAATGTCATTCCTTCTCCTTGCCGCTACCCGCAAGCATCAGCAGCGAGCCGACCGCATTTTTCGTTAGTAGGAGGGATAAAATACCTGCCTTCTAGATGCGCAAAACGCTTCTTTCTTCACTGATGAAACTTTTCTCGTAGTGAAATACGAAAAGGCTTTATTCGCACGGATATATTTACCAAGACAAGACAAGAAGCTGTAAGAGGGCTGTGATTACGAGCGGCTTCTACCTCTGTATGCTCCTCTCATCAACCTTCACTTGGTGACAACTTCCGTTTCGTAGGCCTGCTGCAACCCAGACTTCAGCAAAGTAAAACCAGGTCACGTCCACAGACGTAAGTACAAAATACTTCAGATCGCCACCTTACTGATCCATATACCCGTAGTTCCATTCTCATGTTGGCTAATCCTATTTTCACACGGGACAATGGCGACACTACTCATTCAATATGTCGCGCCAATGAAAATTTCTGGCATGTTTTACTCTGCATTGGGTCCCTGGGAGCAGTTATAGGAGCGTTTTTTGCCCTCATTCGCATCGTTTTACTCAGCTCCTTGATCCCCTCCTGTATTCTCCTGTATAGGCGAGTCAGCGCAGGCTACGCCTCCTACTGTCAAGGCTCCAAAGAGAATCTTCCCATTATAATCGACTTTTGCCGTTACTTTTGCATTCTCCATCCTGTACGACGTCTCCGTGTCTATTGGCGCTCCCACATTTGCGCAAGATTTCGAGACCGTGAAGTGGTTAATGTACCCCGAGATTGCGTCCTTCCTCAAGAATTGTGCGAAGTCATCATCCACTTCTGTCATTCCGATCGAGAGACCCTCCTTGCTTGCAGCCTCGTCTGCAGGGCATGGGTTCCATCCAGTCGGTCCCTCTTGTGGACACGTGTTCACTCCGGTGACCATGTACGAGAGTTTGTCAAACTCTTGCAGTCGCCAGAAAACACCATCTCTCCGTACATCCAGTCAATCTGGCTTGAGATGTATACAAAGTGGGACCGACTGATTCGATACCAGCATGCTCTTCGTGCCCTTGCTAATGCCGATGCAATCCTGATACGAGCAATAATCACCGGACAGTCGCTGGATCCAGTGAGGGCACTACACTGTCATTTCCCACACATTAAGCGACTCTCGTTTAATTACGAGGATCTAGGAGATAACGAGGCGACATCTGCCGCCAACTTCAGGCGACTCCTCTGGTATTCGAGCCTGTTCTGTCACCTCGAACGACTTTCGATACGATTCTTGAACCCAGGGGGCACGGACATTCCACTGTCCTCATTAGAAGAATGCAAACTTCCTATGCACTTGCGTTCACTATCGTTGAAATGCTGGAATCGGGATCTCCTGTGTTGGCTTGAGAGTCGCCACAAGACACTCAGGCTGACAACTTTCAAACTGAAGATTGAAAACTATGCATGCACGTTGGATCCCAGTCCCATCAACGGCATCCTCAGAGCGTGCTACACAAGTCTTCGGTCCGTCACTTTTACTGTCGTGGAGTGGGAAAATGGTGTGAACATCATTTTCTGACGACCTCAACCTGCACTCATCTCTTCTTTCAGGGTTTCTTGACCTAAGTCCCTTGATAGAACTTCGGACGGCCGTGTTTTACGTCTACCACTTCCCTTCAGGAATGGAAACGATAGCTTCGTTGAACTCGAGTCATATTGAAACGATCACTATCATAACAAGAGACGACGAAAGTATGATGAGTAACTATCTAGATAATTTCATGACTGGAATAGGTCTCACTTTCTTGTATGGGAGATATGCCCTGCGACGATATGTTCCATCTACGGTCCGAAGTAGCCTTTGCCAGCACTGTACTAATTAGATTCGTTTGTATCATCAGCGGCGGCTGTCGTGTACTGATGGGACGTCAGGACCTCGAGAGCAGGCGGCCGGTTTGAGAATGGCTATTCCTTGGAAACTGGGGAGCACAAACGCGTGTGCGTGGTTCAGAGCTAAGTCCGATTTCTTCGATTACGTAATCAACTTCCCCGATTCTTTCCGAAACTTGTTGAGGAAAAGAGTGACACCATTGCATTTACCTGCCCTGCCCGCATTTACTACAGTGCGTCACTCATGGTGGTTTGAAGTTGTGACCAATGTCACACCCGTTGCGTGTTCTTCATCCACCACCATGAGTACGGTAAGCACTTAGCACTTTGGTCTGGGCTCTATCTTGAAATTTTTCTGATTTTGAATAGCTTTTTGTGACACCGTTCAATGCTCAGCAGCCCCCCTCTTACCATAGTCCATGATGACAATTCGAAGCGTTTTTTCTTTTCGCTGAGTATGGAGCGGTGTGTCTGACTTTTTCTCCTGGGGTGCACACATACTGATCTTGTTTGGTAGGCTGACTCTTCTTCAAGCCCGGTAGAATGTCATTCAAGGTGGGTAAGGATCCTTTCTCGTGGTGTGTTGCTTGCAAACCATTTCTGCAGCTGCCACGATGATCAATTCTTTCCGTGGCAAGATGTCTTTTTGGTGAACTCAAAGCCCTACCGTGCACCTTGGAATGATGGCGAGGCGAGGAAGTGCTGCACGAGAGATGGATAGAATGGTAGGTTCGTTGATCGTTACGTGGTATTCAGAGGGCTAACACCTCTGCCTTTGCCAGTTCGCTTCGATGAAAACAACGAAGGCTTCAGGCTAAAGCATCGCCCTTGACGTATTCCTTTGCACGACAGGGACGGGCTGTTTTACCGGACTCGAGGGTGAACGAGGGCTACAAGGTAAGGGTATATTTTGTTTTCACTAGGCTTGCTGCTAACGGGGAATAGGGAATGCTATCCATGCACCGGCATCGACTACCATTAAACAGTCGCCGCTGTATCCCACCGACAAATGCTGCACATCCCGCGTCTGCTCCGTCGACCATCAGCTGTTATCAAGGAATGGCGAGCATAGGCCGCCGTCTACAAGCTGGACGGAATTCATACGAGGCTGGTACGTTCTGACGCTGTGCCCTCGTTAACGGCGCTAACGAGTGGATGTTGGATAGCGACCTTGATGGAAGTGAGACGGTGAGCGGTGGGTGGGTCGTGCAGGCGGGCGGGAGGTGGGTGGATTCTAATCATACACCTGCAGTGTTGTGCTGATTATTATTAGCTCTTGCAGATGGGGAAAGTGTGGAGGAGGGACGGCTGCAGGCAGGTCCTGCAGAGGACAAGGGTAGTAGCGATGTAATAGACAGTGATCAACAAGCCATCAGCTGGGCATATTATCACATGCAGATGGGGCGCATGCAGGGGAGACACCGAAGACGAATGCTGGCACGGCAGACACTGAGAGCAACGGCAGAAGAGTAGTTCGCGAGCGTGGGCGGACTGTGCTGGATATCAAAGAAGTCGAGGTTGGGATTGTACAGCGATGGCCACCGGGGTGCCTCATTTCCCTCGTCCAGAGCACCATCCATGGCATGGAGAGCGTGTGGCTGTGATGTCATCATTAAGTTTTGTATTCGCATGGATATATTTACCAAGACAAGCAGCCGTAAGAAGGCTGTGATTATGAACGGCTTCTGTCTCTTCGATATGCTCTTCTTATCAACCTTCGGTCAACTTTCTTTTCGTTGCAACCTGGACTTCAGCAAAAAAAATCCGGATATTGGTAACGTTCACAGACGTAAGTACATGATATTTCAAATCGCCCACTTTACTGATCCCATAGTTTTGTAGCCCCATTCTCATGTCGGCTCATCTTATTTTCACGCGGGACAATGGCGACACTGCTCATTCAATATGTAGCACCAATGAAAATTTCTGGTACAGTCTATTCTGCATTGGCTGCCTAGTAGCGGTATATACAGGAGTGTTCTTTGTCCTCATCCGCGTCATCTTCCTCATCTCCTTGATCCCCTCCTGTATTCTGCTGTATAGGCGAGTCAGGGTAGGCTATGCTTCGTTTTGTCAAGGCTCCAAAGAGAATCTTCCCATTATAATCGACTTTTACCGTTACTTTTGCATTCTCCATCCTATACGACGTCTCCGCGTCTATTGCCGCTCCCACATTTACCCTAGATATCGAGACCATATAATGGTACCCCGAGATTGCATCCTTCCTCAAGAACTGTGCGAAGTCATCATCCACTTCTGTCATTCCGATCGAGAGACCCTCCTTGCTTGCAGCCTTGTCTGCAGGGCGTGGGTTCCGTCCAGTCGGTCCCTCTTGTGGACACGTGTTCACTCCGGTGACCATGTACGAGAGTTTGTCAAACTCTTGCAGTCGCCAGAAAACACCATCTCTCCGTACATCCAGTCAATCTGGCTTGAGATGTATACAAAGTGGGACCGACTGATTCGATACCAGCATGCTCTTCGTGCCCTTGCTAATGCCGATGCAATCCTGATACGAGCAATAATCACCGGACAGTCGCTGGATCCAGTGAGGGCACTACACTGTCATTTCCCACACATTAAGCGACTCTCGTTTAATTACGAGGATCTAGGAGATAACGAGGCGACATCTGCCGCCAACTTCAGGCGACTCCTCTGGTATTCGAGCCTGTTCTGTCACCTCGAACGACTTTCGATACGATTCTTGAACCCAGGGGGCACGGACATTCCACTGTCCTCATTAGAAGAATGCAAACTTCCTATGCACTTGCGTTCACTATCGTTGAAATGCTGGAATCGGGATCTCCTGTGTTGGCTTGAGAGTCGCCACAAGACACTCAGGCTGACGACTTTCAAACTGAAGATTGAAAATAGTTCATGCACGTTGGATCCCAGTCCCATCAACGGCATCCTCAGAACGTGCTACACAAGTCTTCGGTCCGTCACTTTTACTGTCGTGGAGTGGGACAATGGTGCGAACATCATTCTTCAACGACGTCAACTAGAATTCATCTCTTCTTTCAGGGTTTCTTGACCTAAGTCCCTTGGTAGAACTTCGGACAGTTGTGTTTTACGTCTACCACTTCCCTTCAGGAATGGAAACGATAGCTTCATTGAATTCGAGTCATATTGAAACGATCACTATCATAACAAGAGATGACGAAAGTATGATGAGTAATTATCTGGACAATTTCATGACTGGAATAGGTTTCACTTTCTTGTATGGGAGATATGCCCTGCGACGATATGTTCCATCTACGGTCCGGAGTCGCTCTTGATTTTGGATATAGCCTTATCCGCGTTTACTTTAGGATATGTACCAGATGTAATGTAATTCTCGACTACGACCAGATCTGCCCTGAGGTCAAATCATCTGTCGTTATCCCCTCGAATATCCAAAACCTCATCCTGTAGTTCAAACTAAGGAGAGAGAAGGTACACTAGCTACTTGCCAGGGTAGACTACCTTGTTGATGATCAGGGACATCACGGCCAGTGCTCGATACTTCTACCCTAGAGGAAGCGGCGTTGTGGAGATTTAGCAGCATACGAGTCGTAAGAACGCCTAGAGCAGCATGAAACGGTCTAGGAAACTATTCGTACATATCCACTATGATGGCTTCTAGGCAACACGCACCCATAACTGAACCTAGGAAGTTTATCCACTCCCTGAGCAGACATTAAATGCAAACCCCTAGCAGAGGAATGAAGCGACGTACGACAATCATGAGATTGTTGAAAACCAGGAGGCATGATATCCTGACACCGAGTGTTATCGAAGGAATGGAAAGCGGAGATGCAATGCATACCCCAGAAAGTATAGTGTATTGTCGCGAAGTAAAATAGAACGAAGAGTATCGCGACTGTGTCCTCTCCTCATCCTGTCCATCATTGACTCGAACGACTTATAGATTGCAAATCCGAAAAGAACACTTTCATAAATGGCGGCTTTGAAAGCGACCGAGTTGATATCTTGGAACCAGTTGAAACAGAGGCAAGACTCACCGGGTACCCATTGAGCCCATTCAATCTTGGGATGAACGATCGGACACCCAAGCAAAGGTAGATGGATCGCATCGGCGATGAGAGCTTTCTGTTGCTCAGCATTCTTAGCTGATATCCACAAGAACCCGACAACAGAACACGCGAAGAGAATCCCATTTATCACGGCCACCTAGGATGAAGCAAATTAATAATCTAGTTCACAGTAGAAGAAACCAGGTAATACCCTCTTCGAGCATGTGAACAGGACATACACACGTAACTGCATGACGATCTCGACGGACCACAGACTTATCGCCCCGAAGACACTGATGATAGTGTATGCGGCTACACATCTATTTGAGAGTAACCAAGCTGGAAATGTTTTACGGAAGGACTGAACTTACAACTTGTCAGAGTTTATTCCGAGAATGGAGAAGATGTGAATTTGGAGAGTGTCGACGACAAGTAGGGCAATGCTGTAATACCGAACCTAGGAAGGTGTCAGGATGAATTGTTGAGAAGTCAGGTGTAAACGCACCCATAAGAATATAATTTTTCCTATGTTTCGCTTCTGAGGCTATCGGAAATAGTATTGAATCCGATAGTCCGTCACTGTTTCTCTCCCGACTCACCCAGATATAACGGATCTAAGAAAGTTATGCAGCTGTTCATGTATTGGAGAGCTACATACCTCGTCTTCCAGCATCACAACTTCAGCGCAAATGTCAGTGCGGTAATCAGTCTACTATATACATCCAGTTGGAGTACTTACAGTAGTCGTGTAAAATCCAAGTAAAGCTGGCTGCTGTGAATGAAGACATCCAGACTCCTGCGCAGAACAATCGCAAGGAGGAAACGGTGATACTCACGGACGACATATAGAGGAACAAGACTTTCTCGGTACAAGGCAGCGACTTTGGTGTCTTCGGCATCGGTATTCATCGGGAGGAGGTGGGGGTGCTAAAGGCTTGCTTGAAAGAATTGCGCAGCGTTCATATCCTTCCCCTGAAACACGGGTGGCGGCGTACGGAGGAACGAATATTCACCGTATACTTAAGGCGCACTAAAAGAGCGATTAGCGTACATGAATATAATTGCCTGCATTGAGTTACCATCTGAGTAGAATGCGGTGGATCAATGAACGATTCCAATAGCCGCCTGAGATAATGACACGCTCAGTCATAGGTCCGCTACAGAAGACTTTTGAATACAGAGTCATTGCCGAAATAAAATTTACTCACTCTTATCTGCAGTTGATTCCGGTCGTGAGCTAGTTGGATTTTTGGCTGGAAAGAGGAGAAGGCTGTTTTATTCTGATCCAAGATTCGGAACTGAGAGTGGAATTAAAACGAATGATGGACGTTGTGGGTCAGGAACAGCCGACTTTGCCGGTACCCGGCGTTTGTGACGACTCGACTGCTTTGCTCAATGCTCCAACTTCTATCCCGTACAGCCAACGACACGCCTAAATCTGCTTAACCTGCCCCACGATCAGCGTTGCTAAATTCCGTATATCAGTGGCGGCACCTAGCGGCAATAATTAGGGATCTTTCGTTTTTATTTCAATACTCTTTGGAACCACGGCTCTCTATATATAACCCAGAGTTGATTACAGCGGAATGACCATTGGCCATGTATCGCGCACAAGGCGATATACGTCTCATCTGTCTGCGAATGGCTCTAAACCTTGCGGACATAGTGCTGTACCGTACGCTCAAAGTCTGCATCTCCCTAGAGTCTTAGTGTCTCATATTGTGTTATGAGTTCAAACCTTAAAATGCACAAATAATACATGGAGTGCGCCGATACAAATTATTGCACCTAGCGCTTCGAAGGCGACGATGCTCCGCATCAAAGGGAGTGTATTCAGCGAAGAAACCTCGAGCAGGACGCATTAGGAGAGTCAAAGTCGGCGACGGAGATGAGACGGTGACAATGATGTCATACTACAGCCGAATGCGGATTAAAGGCTCTTTTAAATGCCGACCATGAAAGTGTAAGTTGAACTTTTACTATTGCCACTGAGTGATCTCTAATGTCGCAATGTGACGCAAATTTTTCTCCACTCACAGGAGGAAAGCTTAGCAAGACCCCCTACCAAATGCTTCAGAGGTTGGCAGCAGGCTCAACATGGAAAACACAAGATATTTATTAATGATTCAATATGTAGCAATCTTTAGGCACGAAGACATATTTTTTTCAACCAGGACCACCCATTTGTCCTCACAGAGCGAACTTTATGTCACTCACCACATGCACATCTTGGTTGACAAATTGATCAGAGGAAGAATTTGAGGCCAGAATATCAACTTACCAACTTCCGCTGACTGTTCCTGTACCAAAAAGTTCTCCTTGTAAGTAGCAAGCTTTCCCTCCGACGCTCGTCAATCTTGAAGAAGTTTGGGTCGATGTTCAAGAAAATTGGCAAGCATTCCCTGACGGTCAGTTCAAACATGGAGGCTGTCAAGCCAAATGCCCTCCTGCCCTCTAGGATGAGTGAATGAGCAAATTGAACAGCAGATGTTCTGGCAAAGTCAGCAATGTCCAACTGCCTGACCGCAGACAACGGGTGCAAATTGACGAAGGTATGTTCGTCGAGGAGAAGTAAACAGTGATGGTCCCTTAGCCGCTGGATGATGGAAAGATAGGCCCTGATTGCCTTACGGGTGACTGTGACCTCCTCATTGCGCTTGAAAGGGCCAGAATTGAAGGCAGGGAGAAATAAACAAAAGTTTCCCAATGCAATAAAATTCAGCATGCCACGATTATTTAGCCCCGGGAAGTGGGAGTCTTTGCCTGTGAAATGTTAGGCCAAAAAGGAGAGTCACCATATTTTTACTTACATTCGGGCCCTTCGTCACCAACCAGAACACCAAAGTAAATCATCATCCGAAGGAGAATGTGCTGTAGTTCAAAGAGTGGAAGACCTCCCATGTCTCCAAACATACAGGTATGAACCCAGCCCCAGACAGTTCTTGATAATGTGACCGTGGAGTAGAAATGGTGACCTTTTATGATGGAGTTCTCCAGGTAACCACTGTGTGATGAGTGTTGGGACGCATGTAGCTGCATCTGTGTCAGCACATTTCAAGAGAGATAAGGCATGACATACAACACAGAACCTGGTTCAAGCAGGACAATCTCTGCAGTCCAGAATTCGGCGTCCGGAATAAATCCAGGTTCCCATTCACCCTGGACCGGGGCTCTCGATGTCGGAAAACATACCACATCTGGCACCTGCAAAGGACTTCGATGACAGTAGTGACGCCAAGACTGTCTGTCCCAACCTCGGTGGTAGCCCCTTTCCTTGCCACAAACCAGAAGCTCGTTGCCAAGGCCGGATATTCCCTTTTGTAAATTTCATCGGCCGGATCGGACGTATTGTCGAAGGCACGGATGTGGCTCGACAAGATACTAATGAAGTTAAAGTGCACTAGAAAAACCTTAGGAAAAAATGCCAGCTTACGAATGTAAAGGGTGGTTGATGGGAGAATCATGACCAGGCAGAGAGAGAAAGTTGAAAATGCGACCCCCTTCTTCAATCCCTCCATCATAGAGACATCTTGATGGTCATACTGTTCTCACATGAGCGTCGATGCCCTACAGTCCACATTAGGATACATTTTTCCATGAAAAAGAAAACCCGCACCTTCCAAGACGTGAACTTGGTCAATATCACCAATTTCTGATAGAGACCTCAAAGACCAATCCAGTGGATAGGCCCGAGTATCATATAGGTGAAAGTTAGCATTCTTGAAAGCCATCATTGTCTGAGAAGGATTTTCGAATGCCTCATTGAATTTCATCGACAGGATGACTGGATCCAGCCAGGTTGGGATCCTGTAGCAAGCTTCGAAAAGTGCAAGCTTTCCTTGCTCTTCAGGCTAGATTTTAATCAGGCAATGAGACAAGAAAGTGGTTGGTTAACCTACATTGGACACAAGCGGAAAGTATTCAAAGGTGACGCAGGAATTTGTTCGAGGAACCCAAACCTCCGGTAAGAGGATTCCGGTCGGAGAAAAGGAGAAATGTGGATCAAATTTCGCTTTCTTCAACACATTGTGTATAGAGGAAGAGGTCTCAGACCGAGACCGCTTCCTTTCTGGGAGACGGCGGAAATCGCCTTGTTGACCGGACAGCTAGGAGGTTTGGGTCTATTGAAGGCAGACTTTGCTAGCCCCCACGAATGTCTGGTACATGAATGCTTGTTAACCAGTTGACATCGATGATTGGGAGCTGGTAGACAGGGCAACTTATTCGCTGCCATTCCGGTCGGAATGTGCAGGTTGGATATTTCTTCCGACCCCATTGCATCACTTGATCACTCAGGAGCTGGCACATCTTCGAAATCGAGTCAGGCGGGAATGCTGGCCTTCCAGGCGAATATTGGGAAGAGGAGACTTCGACCAGACTTTCTGCCGATGCTTTAACTGTCGGGGAGGACAAGAGTTGCCCCTTCCCCATTGTAAAGGCTTCTCCTTGCGACCACCCTTTTCAATCCAACGAGCTCTGCTGTTCTTGAGCCATTCCCTGGTTTCGGCCTTTTTTGCTGCTTCGTATCCCGCTGTTCCAAGAAAATATGTCAGAAGCATGAATAAAGCAAGTTTTCCACGTGTCTGCCTGCTGTGGATTTGAAGAAGACACTCACTAAGGTCGGCTGCATTCACAGAGTGGTGTAGTTCTTGTAACATGCTGGTTAGTGAAAAGAAATGATCACCATGGGAATGGACGATTCGAAGTTGCGGAGTCAGCCACAAGAGTTTCTCATGTTTCCCACAAAATGATGTGCATCCCTAATCTTGATTCTTCCGAAATAAGTTTTCTCCCAATCTACAAGATGCCTTTCGCCCTGAATCTTAGTACCTCCCTTGGGAGTCTGAGACCATGTTCCATTCCAGTTCCGCCGTTTCGGAGTCAAGCGCGATTCCACAGATGCTAGGCAGCCATCCTTCGCCAGTGTTTCAATGTTAGCTCTCGTTCGTTATTTGTATACACTCTACACACTTGGCCTACCTTTGCATTCAATTATTCTGTGCCGCTAATCGGCCTCCTCTTTTCACTTTTCATTTTCATTTCAATCGGCGTGCAAAACATTTCCTGCTATTCCCACTGTCACACCAGACAAATGAGAACTTGAGGGAAACCTGAATGCGCATGATAAGGTAACGTTGTCAGAGGTCGATCTTGGCAGAAATTTTACATAAAATTTGTGTAGTCCCATCTCTAGCGGACAGCATGTCATTTAGATCCTCCAAAATGCGAAGTTCGTCTTCCCAGTATGTCCCACTTCTTTCCTCGTCTTTTAGATATAAAGAACTTTCTAGTTTTCATTGAAACAACCGGCACCGATCGATGCAAATATGTTAAAACTAGCAGCATATATCCAAACCTTTACTGCTTATAAAAAGGTGAAACTTGAGCTTGCTTTGATCCCGTCCTCGATGGCCGAATGTATTTGGAACGGAGCATCGGGCTCGATGACCTTCTTAGTCATCATGATCTATTTTTAGTACATCAAAGTCGGCTAATCGCTGGGTGATAAATCGCCCCCTTGTGTAAGGAAGATGACAAGTGTGTTGAGGGTTACATGACAGTTATAAGTCTGGCTGTGTCGAACATTGAACATCGTGATCCGTTTGCACATACCGACTGCACATAGAATTAAATTTTGGGGCCACAATATCATCCTGAATCTTGATATGTCCGACAAAAATTTTCTCACAATCTACCAGATGACTTTTGCCCGTCATATTAGTACCCTCCTGCTTCCTATGACGTCTTCTTCCATCCCAGTTTTTCATGTGGGTGTCTAGTGGAAATCTAAAGACTTTTTCCAGCCATGCCAGTGGTTCAACGTTAGTTCTCATTCATTATTTATATCCACTCTACACGCTTCGCCTACCAATGCATTCAATTATTCTACTTGTTAATCAACCTCCTCGTTGGCTTTCTATTTTAATTTCAATCACCTTGTAAAAAAATTCTGTCTATTCCTTGTGGTATAAGATATAGCGACCTTTCTAGTGTTCCCTGTAATAACCCACACCGGCGGACAAATATACTACTCGTATGATAACACAAACTGCCCCAAGTGGACACAATCAGTATATATTTGAAAAGCTTTACTCTTTATAAAATGGCTGAACTTTACACTTGTGTTGATCCCGTCCTTGATGGCTGAACGTATTTGGAATGGAGCATCCACCTCGATGACTTGCTTAGTCATCGGATATTATGTTTAATACATCGAAGTGATCTATATATACAAGTGCCCGCCGCGTGCCGGGGCGTGTGGGACCTTGCTGGTTTTGTGAAATCTGCTTATCCATGGACAATACACTTGTATCTACAAAGTGTAAGGTTTTTCGTGCATTTCTTTCGTTCAGATGACTGAGATGGGTTACCTGAAATTGGCAGACGAATTTTGTGGAAGCACTTAAATGAACAGCAAAACGTGCTCCGCTGCCAGCTCGCATTTTGCCCCTGAGGATAGAAGAACCGAGCAAGCCAGGCTACATCAGGATGTTCGAATGTCAAGGATATCTACAGGTTGGTTTCAGCATTTCGGCAAGATAGAGAACACACGAGGGCAACCCGTCGACGCCTTGATTGACGCTTCAGAGACCGCAGTTGAAGTCTCATCCTGCGTGGTTCGTGTCTCGGTCTCCACTCGCTTCTCCTGAATAGCCTTGTCTTGTTGAGAGACTGTAACAGGATTCCGAATCACAGTGTCAACGTCTTTACGAATGGATGTGTTTAGAAGCAAAATGGAGGTCATGACCGCCAAGAACGGTATGATGGCATTTGAGAACAAGTGCCTGCCGCGTGCCGAGGCGAGTACGACCTTGCTGAATCTTGTCCTTGAACCCTATTGCTGTCTCTTTCGAGTCGACCTTTTCATTGGCAATGCTCCCGACTCAAAACATGTAAGGAAACACTGAAAGCGACAATTCCTCGTCGGGTTGATCTACGTAAGTCATACCAATATGTTACGAAGTGTTTGCGTGGCACATCTGCTTCTTTGAACACCGATATACCAGTCGTATACCTCGCAGATCATTTGTACATTGAAAAATCCACACTGCATAGTGCCAAACCATCTCTAATAAGAGTCCCTGAACTCAGACCCATAATCTATTCCAAAATTCCGACCGGTGTCACGACACCGTGCGCTCGTTCGCCAGATGTCGATACGTCATGTCCGCGCAAAAGTCATCGTCCAGGGAGAGGCTGGGGTGCAAGGTGTACAATAACAGCTAGATGCAAAGGATCTCAATCAGTAACGAAGACAGTCGACATCGTGCGACGTGCGTACTATGTCCAGTTTACCCTAGCCCTATACTCCTTGTATCCACAACAATACCCCGACGCCATGCTCTCGCTTGCCAGACGTCAATACATGGCGTCGAGGTAAAACTAGTCCCTCCTAAGACTACCTGCCGTCCCTACCCTATGTGAAGTTTTGCCGTGGGTGTGTTCACCGGTTTTGAATACATCATCTAGGCGCAGACGTCTTGCTTGCCGGAAGACGATCCATTGTCTCCAGCCAAAACTCGGACACCTACACACCAGGATGGGGTGGGGTCATATTTCGCGCAGTCTCCAGGCATACTCACTCCCTCCTCGCACCAGACAGGAGGCAACGTCCTCTTCTACTTTCCAACAACGCACGTTACTAGCCATTGAAAGACCAGCGCAGCGGGAACAGGTAGATGTCGTTGAGTGGTAGGGGATGACGCAATATCGGAAGGGAATGTCCGACTGAAGGAGGGTCGTGGGGATGGGTCGTTGGGTCGGGGTTGATGTTGATTTGTCATGGTGTGGTGGATACGTGGCAAGTGGGAGGAGAGAATAGCAGAATCTAGTGAACGGATAAGGATCAATGGCATAGAGCACTAACAGATGTACTCACCAGTATCATATTGGACTGCGTGCATCATGCGCAAACCTGAATATAATATATTGATGGCGGCTGAAAGCTTCATCGGGACCATGAACAGTAGATGGGCAAGCTCATTCCCATATAGGCTTATGAGATAGGTGGTCCAGGCGATCACACCTAGCTCCGCGGTCCTGGTCATCCTTGGCTATTCCCTCTGCCAGAAAAGCATTCAGTTTCCACTCTGCCTCACATTTTCCTGTATTTTCCCCCTGGATGAGCTCCTTTAGTACCTTGACTATCACCTTGTGGTCCTTTTACAAGCTTGTACCGATCCTTGTCTTGTGGGCTGATATACGTGATAATGATCTTGTTGGGTACAATGTTCTCGTGTATTGAGCATGGGATGCCAAAGGGAGACTTTCCCTCTGCAAGTGTCCAGAGACGAAGTTAGAAAGTGTGCTTCTTGTTGATGGCAAGAAGGACAGATGCAGTGTTAATTGTGCTAGGACAGCACAGCGAGTAGTACTAGTCCTCGTAAGTGGAACAGACTATAAAGTGCGATGCATGAGCATCAGCGAAGGGAAAATATGGAGAAGGTATTAGTCGCTCACGATCCAATTCTTAAGCAATTCCCCAGATGTTCAGGTTCAAACGTTCAATATTCAATGTGCGAGGCGACTTTTTGAAGCTAGTGCTGCAGGTGCAATAGAGTCGAGATGGTAAATGGCTGAGTACTGAGTACTGAGTCTTGACATGCTGCACGGCTACATTGTATTTGTTTGGTTTTGGCAGATGCGAGAGTAGGAAGAGGACTGCTGGATTGAGCACAGCCACCTATTTGTACTTAATTGCTTTTGGCAGACGACGGAAAAGGAAACTTTATGACTGTGGGTTGACCTTGCTTTTCAGCAAGGTAATGAGGTCCTCGTGGTTCGGAAAAGCTCTAAACGGCAGTCGCATGCACCACGTGATTCACGCAACACTGATGCATCATCGGTTCCGTTTTGAAGTGCGATTCTGCGAAAACCTGCGTGGAGTTCTATTATCCATATAGGATATCCCATGGACCTTTCACGCGTCTGGCGCGTCTGTCTTACCACGCCGCCGTTCCTCTGCTTTGTAGAGCACTGATAAGATACTCATGGAGACAACAGAGCGCTTTGAGATTATTCTCCTTGGGAAAGATCCCATCTTGCTCTGCTATCGCATACTTGTATTCAAGTAATTCATAAATTTGTCATTTACGGAGTCAGTTATGCGATTATGGGCCGATTATGCCTTCAACCATGCGCTGGACTTCTTCAGAAGCCTTGTCCGCTGTGAAACCGATTCATTCAGTGTCGGTCATGGGCGTTGTAATCAAGTCCATAATTGAATACATAACCAATCCAGAATTGACCCATAATCGCACATCTGACCCTCCCTATTGCTACGGTTGTATCTGTAACAGTACAGGTGCACATTCCTAAGCTGCATATGACTATAATTTATCATCCCTAAGTCTAATATCATTGAGATAAGTATGGATGATCTGAATGAAGCAATTGATACCCACATCTTGACTCCAGATATTTCTTGTTGCTGTAAAACTGAACTTATGGATATGACTACTTATAATGGGTTTAAAACTTGTTTTACGCAAGTCTAATTGCCGCGAGCGCACAGAATAAGGACTTACCCTGTACTTGGCTTGAAGGACTGGGATCCTTGCATAATCAAATATTCACTTCCTGGAAGTGTTGGAAAACGGGGTATCGGTCCATTCCCAGTGTTACATGCGCGGTAGCAAGCCAATAGTATTGCGCTTGGCTGGGCTCTGCAAACGCATGAGAATCTACTCTACAGTACCTACTTTTATACTAAATACTATTTTACTAGAACTTTCCACGCTTTTCCTACTACTTCTACCTTAATAAGCAACTTCGGCATGATGCCGGGTTGCCAAATCCCAACAGGAAGTCACGGTTCAGAGCGTCGGCAGCACCAGAGGTTTAACGCATCCTGCTTCCACGGGATTCACGCTGACATGATCAGCTACCCCTTTTCATCATATTTATAAGACCCTGGGGAGAACGGAGCTTCTGTTTCATCACTCTTACACTCTCCCCAGAGAGATTACCGTAACTCATACAAGTAGGAGAAGTCTAATAAAATAATCAAAATGCTTTGCCTTCAACTTAGAGGTCCAACCGATATCCCAAGTAAAAAGCCGGGTTTGGGGCAGGCCTCAACAAGCCGGAGACCTGTGTCACAGTCGGGTTGCCGGGACCCTCGTACCTCAGGTCCGGCAATTGTGACGAAAACACGGGTTCCGTGTACTCAAGAACAGTCTGGACCCTTATGTGTCTGTAAGGAAAAGGCAGGATTTATTGAAAAGTCGAACTCGGTGTATACCCGGCCCGATTGCCTACTACGTTTACAGCGCTTACACCTTTGAAGCCTTTTGACCACAATGACGACCGCTACTTAAGCTTCATCTATTCCCGAATTCCTGATATCACATTATTGGCATGGTAACATATTTGCAGCGACTGTTACATATACAAAAGATATTTTGCATGAAGATAACTACGCTAGAATTCCAAATGTGTAAAAACTAAAGATGAACTAATGGTGCTTTCCCTTCTTCTTCACCTGCTCTTCACTTTCATCACTCCCGTGAACATCCCCATCATGCAATCCCTGTCGTTTGCAGGTGATTTTTAACTCGTCACCAGGCATATCATCTTTCTTGAAATGCTCGAAAACTGAATTGAAGTATCCGGTCATTTGGTATCCCTTTTTGAGATCGGACCAGAGGCTGTCGGCAGATATAACCATTTTCATTCCATCAGGTACATGCTTCAAAAAATCGGGTGGGATTACAAGGTCTTCTTTGGAACTGTGGTGATTGTCATCAATCTGGAGGCCAGAAATAAACAATTGGACAGCACAGGAGCAACAAAAAATCTTACGATCCAATTACTGGCCAAGGAGCACTCGTAAAAATGCCTTTTGCCTTTTACTTCTGCACAGACCATTCAGAACAACTTGTCTTCCTTGCGCCTCTCTGAAATAGGATACCATTTCCTGTCCTGGTTGACGTAGATTTCACTGGCACTAAATGGCTCCGCTTCTTCAGGAAAGAAGTCGCCTTCTCCTGAGAAATAATACACAAAGATCTCGATGCTGATGAGCCTTTCATCATCGTACTTCAACTTGATGGCTATGCCCATCAGTGCTCTGCCATGCATGCCGAACATGAGTCTAAGGATATCCTTGTTGACTCTGGGTTTCAACTCGGAGTAAGCAACCTCAAATACGACTACCGGCCAGTTGTAATTGATTGGAAGATTTTTCGGGTCCTCCCAATTCAGTCCCCGGTCAAATATGAGAATATCTGGCCCTTTCCAATGGCCTTCAGAGAGAGGGATATGAGTGCCAGCTAGGATCCTCAATCCGATGGTGGCATGCCAGTTAGCATGTAATGCTGCTGCAATGGTATCTAGTGTGGAATCGTGGGTGACACAAGGAATTGTAACAATTACTTTGTCTTTGAGAAATTCCCAGCTAACTAAAATGTGAGGTCCTCCATAAAATAAAATGGCAAAGGTACTTACTGACCACAAACTGCTTCAGATACATTCTCAAAGTTTTCCTCCATCCATGACTGACTTTCGGAGTCAAGAACTTTCTCATACACTTCGCCAGGAAGACAATCATCCAGACCCTTCAGCCAGCCTCGTAGCTCGAGAGGAGCATCATGAAATGGCGATGGGGGAGGGGAGGCTTCAGCAGCCTTTGGAACAAGAGTGAGGTCTCGTAGGTTCTGTTTCATATCAGTCATGCCTTTCGTGACATCAGCTGGCTGCGATTTGGAAGCCCCCCTTTTCAAAACCTCTGGGCATGCAAGGGTTGCTTGCAAGGTAAAAGTGCTTGATCCGTAATAGTGAGCATCCGCACCAATAACAGATGTCATTTTGCGGGCTGGTGGAAGTATGGAAAAGAGATTGTTATCGGATGTTGCCACGTCTTTGTGATCTATCTGACATCATTGCCCACATGACTGTCATTCTGTTCTAATTTTGGAGTTCTATAGAAGAGCAAAGAACGTGGAGAAACATACGGGGCATACACAGGTAGAAGAGGAGGGGTTAAAGTGAAGGGAGAAAACGATTTGATGCAACTAGAAATGGTATTATGTTAATTGTGAACTCCCTACATATGTTCACTTTATAGTATTGAGCTCCTCTACTAATTCTTAACTGTTCCAAAACTAAAGCATTCAATATGCGCAGAAGATCCTTTAGTAGTTTTTCAGACAACATTATATAAACCCTCACCATATTTAAAATTGAATACTTTCTTCGTATTCATTGGAAGAAATGTGTCATTTTTTGGGCCAGTAATAGTGTACATCGCACAATTAATAAGCTTGATTGAGTTCATACACCTAACTTCAATACTTTGCACCCATTAGGCCATTGCACAGACCTGCATTTTATTATGGAAATTCAGTCATACATCACACTGATATCAAAAATGTGGAAGATGTTAAAATTTGTGTGACAACTCAGACAGGATATACTTCAACGTGCTTTTTCGTTTGGCTTTTGTCATCTGGTACAGTCTATTGAACACCACTACTTCTTTGTACATTTCAATATAACTTCTTATTTCACTCTCAAACAACCTCAATTTTATTTTTGATGGAATACCATATAGGCTATCATATGGCTAACAAAAATCAAGGTAAGAGTCCACGTATCAGTCAGGAAGAAATCAATAGTGAAGAGTATGAATTTTGGCAAAACACCAATATAGGTTTAGAGAAAGGGTGAAGGCAGTGGGGTGCATATATTAACGCTTAAAATTGATTTTCAAGTTAAAAGGATGAAATTGTCCTGCAGGGCCATGGGTCAAAGATCAGTTGCCGTGGTGTTATAGGTGAAACGACTGGTCAGAGCCATGAGAAAATCATCCAAACTGGGAAACCATGGCCCAAATTTGGCGCACGGGATCCGGTGTACAAAAGTCCCGGTAGCCAGTAATTTGGGACTTTGGACGAAAGATTTCACCACACCATCAAATCACCATTGAATCACCCCAAAATTATAATATATACTCTTGAGCATATGCTAAATAATGTGAATTGCTTTATAGAATGAAAGAATTCTGAGGGAAGCTTAAAAATGTTGCGGAAATTTGCCTGTACAATAGACCGGGTGATGACTGTACTTACCGAACTGGAATTATGTAAAGACTGATCGCCGTCATCGAATCTCCATTAACCCTATCCTATGCCGGCAATTATCTCAGAAGACCTATGGATGTCGGCAGTGCACCGACCTTCCATCCTTTTGAGAGAGCTATCACACTTCCTGGATACCCATACAGCAGATAGTACATTGTATGCCTAAGACAAACTCTCAACTCCCATGTGGGAGCAAGGGTAACAAAACATTTCTTTCAAGGTTAAGAGCGATAAGTATATGGGACCGGCGACATGGTAACAAGGATACCTAGAACATAATATCCGATTCGCCGATGGTGTTACTAGGATATGGAGTAATGTCTATTTTCATCGATGGCAGAACCAGCATTTTACCTTCGCCAAAACGATGAAGAGGATGTCGAGCAGTTCCACCACTACAACCAAGTTCCATCTTTACAATCGAAGATATGTTTACAGGCACCAAGTGACATGCAGCGGAGAGGAAGGAATGATTATCGCAAGGGTGAGGAAAGCCGATAAGAAGGAACCCGAGTCACTTAGGCATTTCATCGTCTACAGCTCGGAGGAAACTCGGAGGTTTTGGACATCATTATGTAATGATTCAAGATCAAATCATAGCTTTCCCACTGCAACCGTGAAGGAATCACACTCAGAACAGAAAAATTTCACACAACTGAGCACATCTGATAGGGAAACTTTCACCTTCAGCTAAGACTACAATCACCAAACATCAACCAATATACTGAGACATCACATACAATCACACTGTTTCACATAGAACAATTCACAATGTTTTTGACAAGGTATTTATACTTTTGTTCATTAAAGACACTCAGAGTCCAGGCCTGTATTCTGAGCCAGCATTAGAATCTCTCTCTGATGTCGATTCTGACTCGTCCTGTGAATCATCATCATCCCCGGTCATATCCATGCCACTTGAATCCCCATCATTTATGTTTGAAACATTGGTTGGGGGGTAGTCTTCTTCGTCCTTAGGGTCCTCTTCTTCACCATCAGACGAATCATAGTCGACGGTTTCCTGACCAATCCTCCAGGGCATCGGATTCTACTGCAACAGGTCAGACCATTCAGGATAGGAAACTACCTCACGTACATAGGACTTCAGCCTTTTGCCTGAACCAAAAATATCGGCCTAAGGAGCAAAATCTTCCTCTTCCGGCATTTGTAAGCCTTGAGGAACTCAGATGATAGCTCCATCTGCAAATAGGTTTCCATGGCATCCTTAATATCTTGCTGAAATGTCTCAGTATCGAACAAGACCGATTCATGTTGTCCTAAAGCCCTCCACGCTTGCAAAGCCGTCTCAGCTGTAAAGAATCAAAGATTCGCCCAAAATGAGCAGCAGGAGCTCCTAGCAAAATCAGCGATATCCAGGGACCCAACACTCAGGGTGACCTGGTCATTGACATGCATCATTGATTCCGGGGACTGCACAGCAACATCTTTGTCATCGTCGAGAAAAACCAGACAATATTTCATCCGCAAACGCTGTATTGTGGATATGTATGCGCCGGCTGCCATGGCAATTGCAGGTTTCGAGTCTCCCTCGGTCTCAGTGACACAGGCATACAAGGCAGGCACAAATAGACAGAGATTTCCTAACGCAATGAAGTCAAGAAGTCCATCTCTTGTCATAGTGGGAATATCTGTGTCGTGATCTTGATACCATTTATCAGGACCAGAAGGACAGTCACTGCGAGATTTTTACTTACTTTCGGGTCCTTGATCACTGATCGCTGCACCAAAGTAGCACATCATACGAAGGAGAACCTCCTGGAGCTCAACGTGCAAAATGTTTGTAATAGTATAACCGAGCATACAGGTATGAACCCAGCCCGAGACAGTTTTCGAGAGTGTGACCAGTGGAGTAGAAATGGTGACATTTTACAATGGAATTCTCCAGGGTCACCACTGCATGGTGAGTGTCGGGACGCATGTAGCTGCATCTGTGTTAGCGCATTTCAAGACAGATAGGGCATGATGACGTACAAGGCAGAACCAGGTTCAAGCAAGACAACCTCTGCAGTCCATTCCTCTGGATCTGGAATAAATCCAGGTGCCCAATCATTAATGTACTCATCGATACAGGCTGTCCTGTCTATTATTACATCCACCACATGCTTAAACACTGTACCACAACTTCCTGCCCGCAAAGAACCTCAATGACGGTACCGACACCAAAACAATCTGGATGAATGTAACTAATGGCTCCTTTGGTGGCAACCAACCAGAAACTTGTCGCCTGAGACAGGATACTCCACTGTATAGATGTCCTCGGGTAGGTCAGACGTCTGTTTCGAATGCTCGTATGTGACTCGAAACAATCCTAAAAGACATCACCATTTTAGCAAACACTGAGATAAATTGTGCCTTACTGACTGTAAAGGGTGACCGCTGTATGAAGTGCTGCAAGGTAGAGACAAAGCGTTCAAGATGCGACCATCCTCCAAAAGGCCTTCTTCATACATTTCACGTAAGGAAACAGAGATGTGAAGTTGCTCCATCGTGTCGTTGGAGCTGCGCCGGTGATGGTCTGGGGTAGTGCAGCGTATTAAAAGACCATTTCATAATGAAGGAAGAAAACAGAAGAAACCTTGGACTTCTCGAAGAATATCAATGTTGCCAATCTCAGAAAGGGACTGCCAAAGACCATGTAAGCGGCAAAGTTTTCGTGTCATACAGGAGAATGTTGTAGCAGCGGAAGGTCTCGAGAGTCCCTTGAGGATTTTTCAAGGCCGAAGATTGTTTCAGGGTCACGATCATCGATTCATCTGCCGCCTTCCCAGTTTCTTTCAACCGGTAGAGTGGACCTCCGCTTGCGTCAGTCCTTACGCAAGTGTTCCACCCAGCAAGCGCAAGGCGATCATCAGTTTCCTAGAGACTTATAATAAGGTAGTAGTACGCAGAAGATACCAGGGGATACATACATTAGAGATCAACGGATAATAGTCGAATGTCCTGTATTGCTTTTTGGCAGGAGCCCAAACGAGCGGAGAAGTAATCGGGTGCGAAGAACGGGACAGACCACGATCAAGCTTGGCTTTCTTGGACCTTTCTCTGGTATCAAGCTTGCTGACAGCGCTCGACCATTGCCTTTTTCTGCGGGAGAGAGATGGTGCCGCATCCTGCACCTGGCCCATTCTCAGAGAGGGCGCCATTAACATCAACTGATGCCAGCCTGCATCCAGGTCTTGTGAGAGCTTCCTCTCGTGAATTATTTTCTGTTTATGGGATAAAGAAAATGCTGTTTTCGGAGGATCCTTGCGAATGGGGGGCATTGCACCGATGATGATAGCTCCGACAGGAATTTGCTCGAGGTCTCGAACAGTGAGAGGGGGCAACGTAGGTGGATATTGCCACTCTGGCCTTTCGTCAAAATTCAGATAATGTTTGTGACCCCATGCATGTACTCGGTAAGTCAAGATGCAACAGATCTTCGAAATCAATTCACGCGTGAAGGCTGGCCTTCGAGCCGAATATCGTGAAGGGGAGAGGCTTCGAGACTTTCGCTGAGGCTTTGACCATCGGGGAGGACAAGAACTGCTTCTGCCTCGTTGTACCGGGTCCTTCTTGCGACCGCCCTTTCCAATCCAGAGTGATCTGCTGCTTATGAGCCATTCGCTTGTTTCGGCTCCGATTTTGGCTTCCAGACCAGGAACAACGTTCTGTTGGATGAACGTGATTGAATCTTCAAACCACGTATCCTCCCCTTCATATCCTACCCATCCCCTCTTTGCTCCATCCTTTAACATAGCCTTGGAATCCAGCATCTTTTCAACCAACGGCTGGACTTCGGCCAAAAATTTACTCAATGCAATTTCGCTCATCCATGAGCCCCAAGCTATACCAACAATGGACTTCCACAAGATTTCTTCAACACGAAGGATCAGCTTTGGTTTCCCAATTGAAGACAGACGTCCCCCGACCTTAGATGGGGTGTCAGGCGAAATAACTAGAAATGTATGATCGAACTCACTTGTAAGGCAAGAGGGGTGTTCAATGTTTGGCCCATTCCTTGGCCCATGATGAGCACAAGGGGGGATATTGCGACAGCGTTCGCGAAGGCTTGTTTCCACCGTGGTAAATTCTTTTTGAACCGTTTTATTGTTTCTTCATTTCCCATGATCATTTTGACGTCAGGGTGGTCAAAATTATCGTTGATAAACCTAAAAGCAAGTGAGAAGATTGCCTGTTTGATACCAGAAGAACCTACCGTTGCCAAAGTGTTGTCTGCTCCACTCCATTATGCTGAGTCAAACATTAGGCCAAAGAAGAACGCAGAATGGGACCTGCTCACATAACGTAGTAATCGGATGTGAAAAGCCACGCCATCCAATATGCACAGGACCTTCAGCCAATTTTTCGCCGATTCGTGTTTCCAATGATTCGCAAGCAAACATATATCTGTGTGCAGAATCTCAGTGATTCATCGTCGCGTCTGGCTGTAGAGGAGGAAGGGGGACCATTCTTCTTTCATTGTACATACGGAGAGAAGTCGCAATTTCGTCTAATTTGTGCATCCAGCCTTCTAGCCTTCTCAAAAACTTAAAACACGTGATAAGCAAATTTGAACAAAGGAACGGAACTGGAATGTACCCCAAGTTGACGCTCATCAAATGTCAGCGACTTCTTAAAACTTGGATAATAGGAACGGCATGGCAATCAAAGAAATCCAGCAGCGATATCCATCGCCTTTACAAGCACAAGGGTTTCCAGCTGACCTGTAGATTTATTTGCATTGCGACCTCCGCCGATGCTGTCTATGCACTTTTGAGACGGATGGCCTTTGTCCCAGTCCTTGTCGGCCACAGACTTCAACGATCTTCCCATTGCCATCCTGAACTGCAATATGTCCGCGTTCTGATGACTTTCTTCCGCATGCAATTCATACCAAAGATCAGGATCGAGGTGCGAAAGTAGGAATAGCTTGCAATGAACTGGAAGTGACCAAACCAACGGAGATTGTTTCGCAGCTGTATATCCTGTTACTGAAATCACGTCAGCACGTGAACCTCGATGAACTTTCGATGACTAAGCTGGGCATCCACCTCGATGCTCCTATTTCAAAATGGACTTAGAAACAATAGTCATCGAGACCCGCGATTTTTTCAGAATGATGTCATGAGAAATCGCTGTGAACGCGTAACAAAGATAGAGAAATAGTCTTACCAAGACTATTTTGAAGCTGCATGCCTTCAGGACTGTTTGTTGCCATAGTGGTGGTTAAAGGGAGAACAGCAAAGCGTGGGAAAGAAATTTGCGCAATTTCCGGCGATTGTGGAATAATCTACGGGTCTCTAAATACAAGAAATTTTGCCATTGTGATGCATAATCCATCCTTGCAGCCAGAAGTTGGTTGATCTGTGTTTCTTTGGGGTCTATTTTGTTCACCTCGAGTCCACATATTTGGGACATTGGTACATTTCACTACTGTACATTGACTGTACAATAATATTTTCATCAATAAAGCGTCATGCATCACGGACAAATTATCGACAACAAAACGAGATACCTCTTACGAACGGGTGTTGAAAGAAGTCTACAGAACTACCAAAGTTGAACATGAGTACTTATGCCGGTTTTGGTCCTCGCCGGTTTTTGAAATACCAACCTCAATTCATGTTCTCCTCACTGGGGTGATGGACAAAACAGATTCAGACTACTTTGAAACCTATTCTTTAAATCAATTTATCCTTAAGTAGTGATCACATACGGAACCAATAACCGCATCTACACTGACCGACAAAAATAAAGAAACACGTGGTTTTTTTGATTGGAGTCGCAATAGCTCCTCAACGCTGCGATATTTTTTCAGACTTTCAGTGAGAGAAATGTAGCTTAATTGATGTAGTTTATTGTTAGAAAAAGAATGAGGTACATACATGAAAAAAATGATGAGATATAAATATGTTAGCCAAGAGTGTCATTTTTAGCAGTGTAAGTAAAATGAGAAAACAAGATAATTGACCTGATGAAAAGTCCAACAACCTAATATCTAGTATGCCTGCCCTTTGCCAATATCAAGGACCTCACCCGTGATGGGATACTACCATATAACGCATTGCAATACTCTTTTCCAAGTGCAGCCCACTCCTCCTGCAGAACGGCAAATAATGCAGCAGTCGTTGTCAGGTGACGTGGTCTGTTGTTCAGACGATGTTCGAGAGTAGCCCAAGCATTCTCTATGATGCTTTGGTTGGGGCTATTTGGTGGCCAGTCCATTACAGAGATGTTTTGGTTGGCGAGCCACTTTTTCGTAAGCCGAGCTGTGTGCTTGGGGTCATTATCCTGCTGAAAAAGGACATTGTCGACTGAGAGTTCATAGTCCTGGAGGGTGCCAAGAAGTCCTTCATTAAGTATCTGGCAGTACTGGACAGCATTCATAGTGCCTTCCACCAAAATCAGCTGTCCGAAGCCCAAACTCATCATGCATCCCCAGACCATCACCCCCCCACCTCCATGCTTCAACCAGGGCAACACGTTATGCACATCTAGTGCCTCACCAGGACCCCTACGACACCACTGCACTCCGTCTGACCCAAAGAAGTTGAATTTGGACTCATCTGAGTAGAGCACAGTACCCCATTTTTCTGCTCCCCATTCTGCATGTGCCTCTGCCCACACCCTTCGCTTTCTAACATGAGCCTTCGTGAGCATTGGTACCTTCCACCTCTTGTAACCCTTCAGGCCCTCATCTGAAAGCCTGCACTGCACAGTGCGCTCTGAAAGATGGTCGAAATACCCCCGTTGAACGTCGACCGCTGTCCAGCAGTCGTGACTACGGATTTTTCGCACAGCAAATTTAATATCCGCATCGTCCATCTTGCGTGGGTGGCCTCACCCTTCAATGCGAGCATAGTAGTTCTCCTTCCCTTCATATTTGTGGCCAGTTTTGCAGACGGTAGAGCGCGAACATCCAATGACATTGCTGATTTCAGTGCAGGTGTGGCCTTCATTGAGGAGAGTGCAAATACGGGCTGCTTTCGTAGGGGTAATAGGCACATTTGGTTTGCGAGGAGGAGGTGAATACATGATAGGAATTTCAGTGCAATCGGCCCAGGTGGTGGTTCAGATTCAAGTTGGTTCCGACGTTGATGTGATGCCATTACATCATCAAAATTGGCATGTGGTTTTGCAGCCCTCTTACTTTGCTCACTGACTGGTATTTTTGCCTCATTCTTTTCATAATATTAAACTACAGATATCAAGCTACATTACACTCACTGGAAGTCCAAAAAAATATCGCAGTGTTGAGGAGCTATTGCGACTCCGATCAAAAAAACCATGTGTTTCTTTATTTTTGTCGGTCAGTGTACGTCTACTCTGAGATGATAAATTTTTGTTCCGATATTCATTTAAACGGCCATTAATGACACGGTTCTTCGTCCATGGGCTGCAGATATGTCCACAACAGTTGAAAGTGTGCTGTTTCATATTGTGGTGATGTCGGCCAAAGCACTAAATAATCAAGAGAAGGATGTTCCCTGGTTGTATTCCGTTCTATTTGCATGAAATAGTACATTTAAAAACAAATGAAAATTTTAGAAACCCAGAAGTCCCAAGTACAAGTCCCAAATAAAACCACCAGCCTCTTCTGGGACACCATTAAACGACATGGCCTCAACAAAGTCATCACGATCCTCCGCCATGTCCAAGTATTGCGAAATTAAGACCTCGGGGTATTGATAGATATCCAAGTACAGTCGAAGAAGCCTTGGAAGACGTAGGGATGCCCGGGACATTTTTTGCGGCGATGCTTGTCGAATAGGTCCTTGATGAACAATGTCGTGGACATTCCTATGAGCTGGAACTTAAAAATCAATTGCCATCCCCAAGGTGAAAAGTGCGATACCAACTTGTAGTAGAAAATACTTCGTTATTGCCGCTGTTGGTGATATGGACGGTGGAAGTCAGGTGAGAACTTTTCGACGGGCTTCCGTGGCCTACATGTAATCGGACAAAAATGAAACATCAAACAAACGCGAAAATAATCACTGACTGGTGGGCATCTTCGAGTGCGAGATGTCGGCGTTGGACTGCTTCTGCTTCTGCGACAACGATCCTCCCGAAATTCCTGGCGAGGGAACATCAGGACTGGGGACCGACGGCTGATTGAGGTGGGGACAGGGTGGGGCGATGTGAGGACGAGGTAACCTGTCAAGAAGACCGACAATATTGCTTGATCGAGACATCTGGCAGATTAATGCATTTTCAAATCGATCAAACCCAAACGCTGCCCTGTATTGAGGTAGGGAGCGCTCCATCTGCTCAGTCGCATGTGCCCTAAAAATCATGAAAACATGTCCTCGTCATTGACGTCCAACTCACTCTTGATAAAAGATTCCCGATCTGGCTCCAAAGATTACAGACCAAAAGGTTGTCCCATTCTGATTGAAGAGGGCAGTAATACCAGGCCAGTCTTCCCAACCTCGCAGAGAGGAACGAAACGATGCCAGGTCTTCTGTTCCATGCAATGCTATGAATGGGTTTAAACGACTGTTCAATGCCATTGCCTGATCGTGACACTGACAATAGACGGCGACCAGCCACTTTGGTCCGTTAACTCCATTGACAATCCATACACTAGTGAAAACGATCAATATGTCGAAGTTAAACAAAAGTGTTAACAACGTACAGCTTGTTATTGTAGATGCCAGGCTCTGCCCCTGGAACTCCTGGGGGCGCAAGAACCACACAAAATGGTATAGTGTGAGCCATGTCAACGGTGATCACAAGAACGAGTTTGATTATCATAACACCTTGTTCGATATTTATACACTTCAATTTACGCTTGAAGCTGCAAATATGTCACCCTTCGTTCCCAACAAAACACATCGGAACCACAACGTTTCCGTGCTTCCAGCTATGTCTAGCGATGTGGCACATGACTTAATGCAACAACTGCTCGCTAATAAGAACGATTGCCTGATGATACATGTGGCACACATCAGAGAGGCAGATTGGGCACCATAAAGGATAAATTTTGCTGATCTTGGCAGACTTAAACTTGTTTTAATACCCTATAAAATGGACTTGGAGAGGCTTTATACGACGTGGACAATTTTATACATTAAGGGCTGATGAAAGACGCATCCATTCAAAGATAGGTAGGAATGGAAGGCTACCCGCTTTTGAAATATTTACTCCACTTTACTATGTTATGCTTTCGCTTCGTGAATACCGTAATTTAACAAGTAAAATCATTTTCTTTCTGAGAAATGAAATTATTCAGTCACACCGTAAATGTAGAAATTTAGGACATCCTGACTATAGTACCTATACCTAACTTTTCGGAAAGTGAATGAGACTTGCTGAAATTTCGTCCGATATCAAAAGTTCCAAGATGGCGTGAAATTTATCTCAAATCAAAGAAAGCAGGAATGGATCACGAGATTCCGGTGTTCGAACTGAAGCTAATTGTTTCCAGCTACCCTGAATCAATGCCGAAAGCATCTGTTTCGGTACATACTTCGGCAAGACCAGTACTGAAAATGTGAGTGCTACTGAAATCCCATCTGGAATACTTTATTTCGGTATCCGTGTTAGGCAAAGCCAAAACTAAGGTTTGGGGCGTCCTGGGCCGGAACGGAGTCATGAATCCTAATTTGGGTGTACTGGATGTCGGCACAGGAATCAAAGGTCTGGGCATGCATTCTGGGCCCCCGCAAACCTTAGGTTTACCATCTGCTGAAACTTTGCCCTGAACGGAGGCTTTCGTCACTAGTTCAGGGAATTCCTGAATCTTTGCTTTCAGAGCTCGATTATGGCAGCCTGGATTGAAATTCGATATCTTACATTCCGGGGATGATTCAATGCCTTCTTGAACCTTTGGTATGGCTACCAGTATCAGTAAGTCCTGTTTTTCACATGAAATCTTAGGTATAGGCAAGTAAATCCGACTCTCTCAAATTTCCGCATTCCCGGAGTGTTTAGAGCATGGCTATCACAACCCAAAGTGTGACACATCGTGGCTATTCGTCCATTGAGCGGCATCTCTGGCTTATGGGACAATGCATCACCGCTTCGTATGCGAATGAACGTATGTGATTCTATATCGGGGGACATCCAGATCCTGAAAAAGATGACCTGGAAAGGTCACGAGTTTCTTTATTGCCCCAAGAAAAGATTTATTTGTGGCAATATATACTAGCGGTCGTCATTGACGACTTTGATACCTTGCCTAGCGGTCTACTTCGGTATACATATTGATGCCAATGAATTGCTGAAATAACGATATAAGGTGGGAGCAGACACGACTTACACGTGAGCTCTTTTGGTGGCGGAAGGCTTATTCATATCATTAGCCTTCCATTTTTCTTTTCCTGCTGGCTCTTTGAAGACTGATGGGTGGATAACCAATTGAAAAGAGTGAAGGAATATCATTAGAATGAGCGTTTGCAAACACACCCGTACCTTTGGTGGTTTTGAACGGTGTCAATGGATTCGGAGTTTGCCATAATATCACATTACTTGGTATCCTTTGTAAGCGACAATCGAAGACCTTGACAGGCAAGGTAACAAAAGGGCCTCGCTGGACCAGAGACATTCTCGTAGCATAATCCCAGTGTATGGTAGCATGTGAGATCACGACACATATCTTACTCATCGGATTTTTTTTAAAGAGTAAGGGCCTCTGCTTCTGCATACTCAATCTCTCGTCCTTCGCTACTGGCTTTTCTCCGATGGTGGGTTACATGAAGCCGTTCCATGTGAAATTAGCAGTATAGCAAACTGTTGATGCTACTCAATGAGCCATATTAAGTGCACATTTTGCACGAAAGATGAAAATCAGCTTCACTGCGTTTAAGATAAAATCGAAGCATCTTGCGGCAATGGTTGTGTGGGATCAGCTGCTCTCTACTCTAGACTGAGAGTGAATATCGAAAAGTGATTTTTCCAGTAGCCCATAAGAGGTTCCCAAATGATAGTGGAACCCAGCCTGAGGGCGCATCGAGCCCGATGAACAAATTTCAAATTGCTTGCTGACAAACCAGCTTAATCATCTAACATCTGCACAGACGAAGTTCTTTTAATCTCAGGCAGGTTTCATTACAATTACTTTGACTCACCCCCTACCTCATTAAATTCATGGGCTTAGAAATTATGTATGTCAAAACATCACAACAGTTGGAAATCCGAATTTTCGTGCGTGGGATGGAAGACAGTACCGAAAATGGGTTATCACTGTGTATAATAGAAAGCTAATGGCTGGGAAAGACCATTAAAGGTGCTATAGCGATAATATCCCTTATCTGACAATTTTTCGGGGCGACAGAGAGTACGGAAGCTCTTGAACGAAGATAAAAGGCATGACAAGGCGCTCGTTCAGGACTCACTGTGACGGCCTGTGACACGAAATTACATATATCGAATTTTTGAGACTTTTCACTCACCATCTTACCAAGGCCAACTCTGCTGCTCGTAGCACCTTTAAAAAAAGATCACATGTTCGCAACATGTTTTCCTGTATATAGCTAAGTTAGTTGGAGATGGGAACTAATGCACTACAGAAAATGCTTTGTCGGGTTTTTGCATATTCTGGCTACGTAGTGTTTGCGATGCAACCTTTACCTAGCTTAGTTGCTTATGTAATGTTCTGGCCGCATTTTCCTCCATATGACTCTTTGGTGCATGCTCAAAATGGTGTACAAAGACGCTGTAGGGCAACTTTTCAAAAATTCTCATTCACCTTTCTCCCTGAAAACAAACATAAAGGTATTTTGGACAGTTGTGCTTGTTGGCTCTTCCTAGGAACGTCAGATTTGCTGGATAGTCAGACAAGAATGTGTTATTGTCGATACATATTATTCCAACGCGGCATGGTAAATCTTTCTTCAGTCCGAAATTGTTGGAACTATTGCAGTGGGAGGCTTGCAGTAGATATAATACTGAATTGTTAGCTACTAGAGCTCCTAATGAGCTCCTTATATACTACACAATGTATCTAGAATATTCTACCAAAAGTACTAAATATATCTAAGTATCATGACAAAATGAGTAAGCCGAAGCTTCGGGAATCTTCTAGTTTAAGCTTGAAGTTGCAAATCCCAACAGAAATAACTTCTCTTACCCTTTACTGAAAGCTCATTTGTTTTAAGTCTACTTTTCGCAGCAAGTGATTTTTGCAAAACATCGCTTTGGTATTCACTACTGAATATATTCTACTGGCTTCACTTGAAGCAATCTTCAGAATTCGGGTAGTTCGAACCAGTGACACCAAGCATTGCAAAGATGGTGTTGTCCAAAATGTTCTAGGGATCCATCAACATTTCCGTCTGCAAAAAGCTGCTGTCCTGCAACTCTGGAAACGAATTAGAGCTATTCTAATACTGTAGCACATGTGACGTACTTGGATTTTGCCATAACCTGCGGATCGGTCAACCAGGAACCTGCTCCTGATAAAAGTTAATCGCGGATCGCTGAGAGTCTCGAGAGAAAAATACCTTGGTAATCCGAAACAAATGCCTTCTCCTTAGTGAAACGATACTGAATATGTTGCAAGAAGCATAGGAACACCGCAATACGATGTTGCTCGTCGGAGCCCAAGTCAATAGGCTGAGGTGTGCCATTGCACACGTATTTGACAAAGTCATCCTCTGGCAAAAGCCTTTCCACCAGGGCACAAAATCCATGCCAATCCTTTGGTTTGACAGAATCAGGCTTCGAATTCATCACGACTGTGGCCTCCACAAAGTGAAGATCTGGGATTGGCCCAGGAGGTGTGCCAAGGGAGGGTGCTTTGCTGAGTACCATATCGAGGCTCATGTCATGTAAAGTGTTCGCCCACAACATGGTGTTTGCCTCTCGAAGGATGCAAGTTCTTTCGAAACTTTCGGTGACCCTCCTGACATCTCCGCTCCTGTTAACTCCTTGATATGGACACTTGATACAGACATTGCCTTGGAGTGCCCGCGGAAGTTGAACTTCATGCAAGGCGATGCCGACTTGCAGGATACCGTGGTGCGCGGTCTTAAACGAGCCTGACCCGAGGCGTTTCTCGGGGCCTTCAGCCCAGTCCACGTAGATATGACCTCTGGTTTGAGAATGAAAGGCGAAATTCGGTCTGGTGATGATCTCAGATCGCAACTGAGGGATATTGCATATTTCAACCACATGTTCTGGCTTTCCTAGTCACATTATAAGTATCGGCGAGATTTTCAATGAAATGAACTTACCCGGTTGAGGTTGAACCTCTACATACGTCCCTCCCTTCTGAATGATATCTGGAATGGCATTGAACCACCTTTCGCATACACTTGGCGTAATATCAGGACGGACACGCTTTTGCCCTCCCTCAAAGTCCGATGATGGAGACAGCTTTGTTGGACTTAGCAAGGAAAGAGGCAGAATGAGGAAGGGCTTACTGATCGTTTCGAAGATGATTTCGAGGAGGAAGATGACTGGTCATGTCCCTAAAGAAATATGTCAGCCTTGGCAGAGATCTAGACACTTTCATTCGTACCGATGATACTGATGGTGGAGGTCTTGTCGCTACTGATACCTCGGAATCGTAAAACAGAGTGTTCTTTCTGGGGCTAAAATCACCGTTATAATAGATAGCTCGCTCACTGACCTCGGAGTCACACTATATATGATCATTAGCAAGCTGACAAAGCGGCAGAAACATAACATACAATTGATGGCTTAGGGATAGCTGCACCCTTCCTTTTCCTTATGGCTCTCTTTACAGGCATAGACTGTAGCTTGTGTCAGTTAATACCAGCCATAAAAGAATGAAGGAACTAACTGTCAGGGTAATTTCACCTTCAGCCGCCCAAAGGTCATATTTGTCGGTGGTAGCAGGTTTGATGACCATGTACCAATTTTCCTGGGCAGGTTGAACGAATTTGATCCCACCTACGCCTTTCTTTCCACCGTTTGTCAGACCTTTGTAAAACAACTCCGTTGGTTCGTCAGGATCCCCATCAAGTATTGGGGTCCACCCTGAATCAACCAGAAAGAAATCCCCAGCGACGAAAGAAAACCCTTGGACCTTTGGGTGGTCATGAATGATAATCAACAAGCTTTCAAGGACAAGGTTTGTGATGTCGCTGCGGGAAGTCGCAGGCGGAAACTTCACACCCCATTGTATGTTCTGCCAACAGTGAGGATTTCGAAAACAAATATGTAACAAGGATTCCATACCCAGAAAGAAAGTCCTTTTTTAGTGCCATTTTCTCTTTTTACCTGAACGAATACCTTAGCCGATTCACCACTTTGGCCCTCCACAGCCCATCAACGATACTTTTGGGTGTCACTTTGGTGTCGAATGTGAGCCATTGAATAGCCAGTCCTTAAGGAACCTTTCTTTAATCCGGAGGGTACTGCAACTGGCAACCTGGCCTCTGGGTGAGCTCCTTAACGTGGCAGGAATTCAGGGAAGGAAACTAGAACGCTGAGTTGAGATGCATACCTTTCGCTTTAGCATCCTTTATGCGACGGTCAATTTTGGCGGCGTCAGGGATCGTAAAGACATCTCCAGAAGATGTGAGACTTTGCTGGAAAAGCTTTAAGAGAACATTGGCTGCGGCTTCCGCTTTGTTCTTTGCCTCGAGAACTTTCTGTAGCTCTGCTCGCGATACGGTCGAAACAGCTGGAGATAGCTTTGTAGTTGCTAAGACAATTTTAAGTATTGATTGACAGAAACAAAAAGGTTCTCACAAGAGGAAGCTCGTCCATCGACACTCTTGGACACCTCTCTAGCACGTTGAGTAGCAGCATCTATATGAAACGAATATCTCGGTAATAGAATCCAACAAATGAAACCAAGGACATACTTTTCCGAGCAGCGAGACCTGCACAAGCACGGCAGGTAGTCAACGTTAAGGTCTGAGTCCCAAGTTTGCTTAAAGTAGCAGGTCCATCCACAGCGAGACAGGCTTCAATTTGGAACTTTTATTCGTTAGGCTCGAATTTGTAGGGCTCTCCTGTTGCGGAACGCTTTTTACAATGCATGTATTGACAATGATCTGGACTCAGATCGGGAGCGAAGGTCACGTCGAACACATCTGCATGGTCTTTCCAGAATTCAGCTTTGCCGACAATTATTTAAGAATAAAGCATACCTGCACCTCCAGGAAGAAGGTACCGAATGTAGAAGTTCGAAAGGTCCCGGACATTCAATGAATCCAACGTCTCTTCAGCCAAAAGAGGTCTCCATCTCCCCGCAACATACAATTTAAATGGAGCGGACAATGTGCACCCTGCCTGAGGTTCCACGGCGAGACGTTTTTGGAGTACGTTCAGGACATCACGTACAGTGAAATCGTTGTCTACCCCTAGGAACGTAATATCAACACCGAACTTCAAATCTTCGTTTCTCGTCACTTACTAATGGGCAGAGTACGAGGAGAAAGGCCTTGGATAAAAATTGTATAACCTGCGCCATCACGTGCTTTCTCAGTACTGCCAGCAGGTTTGCGGACCGATACCGGGCCTAAAAAAGAGGAAGTTTCAGTATAAAGGACTCCAAGTTTACATGTACTATTTACCTCGGTAAAAACACAGTTGCGATATGAATATAACGCAACATAGAAGGTTAGTTCGTCGGTAGCAGCAGGTTCCTAAATTCGTGACCCTTGATTGCCCATTTCAAACAATGAACCTTACCAATGACTAGCAAAATTCCTGTGACGGTGAAAGCGACAATGGATAAGTTGCTTTCAACCATGTTTAGGGTTTGAGCGATGTCAAGATTGAGAGGATCGTCCATGAAAGTGTGGAGATGTCCTTCCGTTCTCTCTGGCTTATATATCTATTTGCGGCTTTTCCAGGAAGAACTTTTTCCATAAGGCTTTGTATTTTTTAAATTATTATTGAAAACCTATGTAGCCATTTTAGCTAAGAGGAAATCTGTTTTGTGCCGCTATTTTCGGTTTTTTGGGTACTGTCATCATAAAAGGCAGGGCTCCCTGCCGGTGACATCTTTGGTCTGTTGTAAACTTTTTTACTTTCATCATTTTCGAAAAAGCAATCATTTACGAGACTGTCCATCAAAGTTACGGAGAAGTACTTCCATTCTACGTATCGCGTGCAGCAAGCAATAGCCCTTTGAAATTCATGAAGGACTTCCACAACCTCTGTTCCGCAGCGCATCTTTATTTGGTCCTGACAAAGTTAGAGACCGGACCTCCCACTTTCTATAGTTCGTATTCCGACTTTCTTTGCGAAGTTCATTAAACATGCCCAATCAGTACTTGCCGCTGGGTAAGTTGCAGCTTTCCAGGTTCCTGTTTAAATTGAAACAAAAACCAGTTCCAGAAGAACTTATTAGACCTAGATTGGAGGTGCTATGGAGGATGGAAGGGGGTATGAGCGACATCGTTATGTGCGAAGAATTACAGAAGGTTTTCGATACGTCAAAGTACTCATTAGGGCAAGTTCAACTTTTTGACTGCTTCATATTATTCACATTGTTTGCTCAGCCTATCCAGCTTCAAAAGAATGAGGAAGCGCATGGGATTTTTAAGCACAAGGCAGCAAAGGCACACCATTGAAACGATCGCCGAACCTATGGAAGAGTTGAGGGAGTGTTTCCCGAAGGCAGGATTCTTTGAATTGAAGAAACATTTATGAATCGACCACAATCTACGCGTTTCTAGGTTCATCCTCCAGCTGTGACCACTGTTACGCCCTCACTAACATGGTGGGCAGAGAGACAATCAAGAAGTGGACTCATGCGAATGAGCCCGCGCTCGTCGCCAGACGACTTCGAAAGGGCATAGTGCGGAAAGTATTCTATTGTGCCGGTGTCAATGACCTTTGGTGCTTTGATCAACACAACAAGTGGAAATACCGATTTGGTCTCTGTCTTCACGCTGGTGTCGATCTGTTTACTGGGGTCATAAAATGGATGAAGATATGGTGGAATAATTTGAATCTGATTTTGATTTGCAAATATTACTTGGATGTCGTGGAAGATCTTGGATGTGAGTACAACAATGTCACCTTCGCATCTTAGAGCTCAGGAATTCTGCAGATGGCCTGCTTCTGACTCAAAGTGACGTCGGTAACGAAAATGGAAACGTAGCTCGGGCTCACACTTTCTTGCGACAATGGGCTGATCCGGAGTTATCTAATACCGTACAACACCGTTGGATGGCAGAGAAGAAGAATATCCCATCTGAGATAGTTTGGAGTGTACTCCGTGCAACTTTTAGCTTCGGCTATGAGGGTGTCCTCCAGTTTGGTGTGGAAGAAGGATGGTATGATCCGAAGGTCCCTTTGGAAGCGTTAGTCTCTCTTTTCTCGTGCATAGCAGCTCACATATCGGTCAGTTTGGTATTTCATTACATTTTTATTCCTTGGCTACAACACGAGCTGGATAAATACGTCCTCAAAAACAACACAACCAAAAAAAGACACAATCGAAAGGTAGCCCGTCCAAATGGCATCCCGTTGCTCATCGAGCAGGCCCCGGAGCAATTCGACGCTCAAGATTACAAGGTAGAGCTAAACAGATTCATCTCCAACAATTTGTGAAAGTCCATTTGTAGGTCACTTTCAGCCCTGATTCCATTCAGACCGCAAGGTGACTTTACGCACCAGCTGATCATCCTGTGTTGGAACTGGTCCCAGAATCATTTCGGCGATGTGCCGAGGTCTTTATGAACGAGCTTGGGAATCCCGAAATAAGACAAGACTGTGTCTGGGATATATATCTTGGACTGTTGGGCAAGTTTCGTGAGCATAACATCATCACCGTAGATGAATGGGATTTCTTCGTCGATAACAACTATGACGAAGAAACCCCAGAGGACGTGAATAACCCTTTGGTGCTAGGTATGTTCACTCACATTTTGTCATTCATTTGAAAGGTCTAATAAAGCGATAATCAGAGCCACGGAGGAGTGAAGAAGTTGAGAACAGTCGAGAATTAAGTGAACAATCGGGTGAGGAGGATTTTGAAATATCAGGAGAGGCGCCTAGGTTAGAGATGTCATTAGAGGACTTTTTGCAACATATGCAAGTATAGACTTCGGTATTTCGAAATACACATATAAGCATACAGACATCGAAAGGAAGACAATAACTATTCTTAAGTCAGAGAAGCCCCATTGCAAATCCAGTGAATCTGGATGAAATAAGACAACTAAAGAAAATTTCTAATGTATCTAAGACATGAACCGCAGTCTATCTTGCTCTTTGTAATGGTAGTGGAAGCAGAAAGGAACAGGCAGGCATAAAACCTGGGCGAATCGAAACATGCAGTGCAACCTTAAATCCTTCACGCCACCAGAATCTCCGGCCAGTGAAAAGGTGTGACTGCTAGATACCAGAGATAAAGTGGACTTCCGAACCGAGATGAAGATATTGCGGATGTCGTTCTGCAAGTGGGGCTATATAAGGCAAAAATGGCAACTCAAACCAAATGCATTGAAGACTTGAAACAACTGCGAACCTTGTCTAAGGGCCTACCGATTTATGGTCAACAATCTCAACGAAACCAGGTGAGTCCGGCGGAGCATCATCCTTGGGTTTTGTTCCTATGTAAGCCCTGCCATGCTTCTGAAAGTTCTAAGATCTGAGCAGTGTAAACATTCCCTGAAGGTGGTAATTTTTTCGCTTTCCCAGATCAGGGTGTTGTCAGTTAAAGTTGAATCTGACTGAAAAAAAGGGACAGATAACATCACTGATAGATAGCGCTCCATGGAGGAATTGTTTACCATGATTTTACAGTACCTCGATGGGTCTGACATGAATGTTTCCGCGAAGTGCAATAAATATATACCGCAGTCGTAAGAATTCGTTTGCTTTGGCACCTGTTCTATCAATAAGCTTCTTGCCTTATTCCGTTCTGACACTTACAGAGGCAGATCACGTGATGGGCTGCAGTCGTGTTCCGCACTCCTTTCTTGTCCAATGCTTCGAGAACAAGGTATTTGGTCAACGCTGTCAAGGTACCCCCATGTTTGGAGCCCAGCGAATCCAGTGTAAAAATCTGTGTTCTGAAATATGACTAGTCAAACAATGAATCTGATGTCATAAGCAAATACTCTTACACGTCATCGTCTTTAGCTTGTCGTGTTTCAGAATTACTCCTTTGTTCACCTTCAACGTCAGGTTTGAGTAACGTCTCATTCCCTGTTTCAGCAGGCAAAATCATACGCCCTGGATTGTAAACGATAGCAAGGTACCAATGGACGCTAGGGGAGATGGTCATGGTCAATCCTCTGAAACAGGCGTCAACTAAATACCCTTGGTGTATCGGTACGATCAAGTACGTCTTGGCAAAGATATCAATCTTTGATGTCCAACGGCATACATCGTCATAGTTTCTACAAACCTTTGAGCAAGTCCGAGGTACACGAATGAGAAAACGTCGTACTTTTTGAACTTTGGGTACCAAAAAGGACTAAAAACGTGAATCTCACTTGCGATTGCAGGATTATTTTCTTTTAATTTTTCGTGCGAGAGCCTGTAAAAAAATGTCGACACAAAAAAAGAACACCTTGATAGATACGTACAATAGTGCTAACTCTATAAGGTTATCGTTCAGATAGACACCTGGTTTCAAGTGATCAAGGTCACTTCGTCCGATATTTACACCACCGGTGGTCCCCCAAGGATAGACCAGCACTCTATAAAGAATCATTCACAAACTTTCTAAGAGATAGAAAAATACGAACAACTCATCAGGCTCATTTGTTCCAACTTCCAGCTCTATATCACCATGGGAACTGTCAGATAAAGACCCGCTGCTAAACAATGACTGAAAAATTAGTCTTTACATATGGGTGTAGAATTCTCACCGACTACGAGGCTTCTTAATTGGGTGATCCATTGAAATTGGAGTATCCTGCATGTCGTCAACTGAGTCGAAATGGTACTCCACGATAAGTGTCAACCAACCTCGGCCTTTCTCTTCAACGTTCGGCTGATGCCTGTATGAAAGTCTCTCAGTGACAGCAACTCCAAGTTAACCTTGGGGCGCGTATTGCGAAAGTCTGGTTCTTCATCGGTTGAATCATCAGATGATTCTGTTGTGCTTTCTTCGTCGCCTTCAGGAGATATACAAATGGTATGTGGCTTTGAAGGCTCTACAGCGGTCAATTAGTAGTGATAAATCGTTGCACGTTAGGACATACTCCAGGGCCTAAGACGATGTGCCTGCATCAAATATGAATTAGAAGTGAATTATAGACGTGTCGCAAAATGCTAGTGGGGGTTGAGACAAAAAGTGATGTAAGTTTAACGGGGAACGATGTCTTCTGATGGCCGAATAACGTGACATATATGAAATTAGCATAGCCAGGCGCAACGGAGTTTAAAATTGTTATCTTAGGAAGCAATATCGAGAATAAGAGAACATGCGTCATCAGCGCTTGGATCGGCTAGGCAACAAGGACCGAAGTTCGTGACCGGTGATCGCTTCACGGAACCATACATCACAGCTTCTTCACGCACAACGGAAAGCACTGGAACTAAATCCAATGTAGGTGAACGACAGCAGGCAAAGTGAAAGAAGAACTGCCAATTATTCACGCACCTTATAGCAACTAGAAACATCCCTTATATTGGCTACGGCAGGAAGACTGATGCAACGAATTCAGAATTTTTGGGAGACGACAATTGGAACCACAAGCCTTTAGAATGCGATGATGATAGATCAATGCTCCACAATCAGAGTCATGCAACAAGAAATTGCAAGATGAAGGTCTAGACTGGTATTCTGGACCACGATGCGGGGCAAAGTACGCTAAGACTACTGATGTTGTGATTCCATAGTATAATCTTACTGCCTAGTCTACTCGCACTTTTGTTCCCCATGTGTGAAGCCAGCGGCTCCCTCCAGAATGAGTGTCCGGTTGTCGGTAGGTGTTTGTGAAATGATGTCGATGTGCAGCCTGTAGCTCCAGATCTACTACAGGGCTTGATGGCTTCGTCTGTGTCCTTCTTGTCGTTGGGTTATCCCATACCATCATTCTTGGCGATTCAAGTTCATTCTCCTATGACATTCCATTCTGTCCTGACATGATAAGTGGCTGTGCCCCTCAATCGGGTCAAAATTTGAAATATCATACTCGAGCTCGATGCTCTGCTGACCAAATGAAAGAGCATCGAGGAGCCTTGCCGGAACTTGTCTCAAGGTCATGGAAAGAATGCATAAGGGACAGTAATAGGCTTGCACACGTCTACCTAGTGTGACCATGTCCGCTTCTGGACTATCAGCGATTCACCATTGATATATCCCAGTGAAAAGTCGGTCGAGGCGTTCTGAGCCAAATCAAGCCGGGAGGAAATGATGGATGTGCCCTCACTCCACTCGATGTGGTTACCAACTCAGATCGAGCTATTTCGAGCCTGGTATGTCATGGGTTTTCCATTAGGCTTCGTAGGGCTCGATCTCATTGCTATTATTATTTTATTATACTATTAATGTACATGAAATGATTCAAATCCTACGACGCTACGCCACGGCGTTGGTCTACGGTACCCTTCCCACTGCACCTACAGCTGGCTTCTGTCCTGCTTGGATGCTTCAATTGGGTTTCCTGGCCTGAAGATAGTATCAAAATAGAAAGCATTAGAAAATATTAAATCAGTACATATTGATAGGAATGACGATTCTATGGTTACTAAAAGAAGTGAGCGAAAACAATAGTAGCAAGTGCAACCTAGATTTAGCGAGCCCAGAAATATAAGCATGTATGAAGGAGGACGTACCGTGACCACACCCAAGTGATGCATAGATGGCATATAGGGCGACTGTACATCTTAAATATCGAAAAACAAGAGCACAACGAGACGTACCTCAGAGGCATCCAGATGTCCTGCTATTCAAACGAGATTCCCGAGGACGTATTGCTGCTGAGGGTGTCCGAACCAAGCGCATATATCCACCCTTTCATGGCAGTTTCAATCTGTAGAATTGTATCGCTAGGCTTCGCATCAGTTTGCCAGTAAGAGGCCAACATGAGGAGGCTATAGCAGTGAGAGTGTGAAGCCATATCCTGCGATAATACAGGATCCGGGTGTAGGGCGACAGTGAAGACGGCGAATAGGCTGGAAGGCGACGGGGATGGTGGTAGTAGAAAGGAAAGAGGCGTTCAGCACGTCACCGGACGACATTCACGTGTGCGGTCAGATCTACCGGCTCGACTTGGTCAATGTGGTTTGCACTCATGAAATTCGGCGTATTTCAGTTAATGATTGGATTCAGAGAAATTTGACTCCGGTATTCTTGTATGTGCTGAGTAGAAAGAGGTGTAGCTGTGGAGTTCAAAGCTTTCTTGTATACGCCGCTTGATCCGGCTCGACCACGCTACATGGTATTCTTTGCGGCTTGATTTGGCTTTTGAACCCTTTTCTCTGCTTCGAGTAGCTACAATAAATGAGGTCGATCTGACCCTGCTTCTCTAATGATTTATGCGTGAAAAGCGCACCGGTTTTGGCCCTGAATTGCTTGACAGGAAACTGAACTGAATCTATGAACTGCAAAATTGAGATCCATTAATGTCAATGAATATTCATGCGATGCCACTTTGTATAATTTGTACGCAACATCCACCAAAGTGGGGGAAGTCGAAGCCTACGAAATTTCGAAGCTGGGTGCTGACATTGATGTCACTCAGTAACATCCTTGTGGCATTTTTACTTGTCACCGGTCATGCCTTTAAGCTATCGACACACTAGAGAGATATGGTTTCTTTGTTCTCGGAAGAATCGGTCCGAGCCACCTTTTGCTGACTTCGAAAATGTATCACTAGCGGGTTGTTTTAAACTTTGAAAACGTGCGTAGAATGTCAATGTGATGTGCTAGTAGATAATTGGGCCACAGTGAGTTTTATGCAAGGTTAGTTCAACTCGTTCCTCTACACCTTAGGTGGACCTTCCCTGCAAGGTGTTCCAAGGACAGCGAGAATTTACATAAAGTGGAGTATGGGTCTTTGGGATTGTTTATATGGATTCTTGAGAGGAATGGATAAGAATTGATGAAAACGCTATGGGTGGACATTCTTGGTTGCACTTTTCCATCGATCGATAGTACAAGCCTCAAGGCATGTATGATATTGGTCAGCGCACTCACCCCCGGTCAGCAGTTACGGGTTGTAATCGTCTTATCCGCACATGTATCAATGAGAACATGCTTAACAAAGTCACAGAGCTCATAGCAATGCCCGTATGATTCTTACATGCTTGCTTCCTCGGTAAAAAAAAAAAAGACCCAAGGTGACCTACCGGCCAGTACTGGAAGACTGTAAGACTGTTGTATTGGTCGACTCTGCTATATACTGGAATTCAAGTTAAAGGTGCGCTTAGCTAATCCCAGTTTTGTATCTGTTTGTCTGTCTTTTGGTCGTTCTACAGGTTGCATTAGGAGTGACAGTCACAACTGTTCCATGGAAGACCTAAAGAAGCAGACGTTGACCCGGAACCTGGCGAAAAGAAGGCATTGCTTTGGGCACCAGGAATTTTATGAGAGTACCATATCCAATTATGGATTTGGGGTTTGAAAAGAATGTTAATTAATGAAAGGCACAGGAACATATCTATATACTGCAAGGAGTGGTGTCAGGGGTTCTGCGCATCACTCCATTTGAAATAGAGCGTACCAGTCTTGTATTCCATAGGAAAGGGAGGTAGCTGTAGCTTCTTGATGCGAGAAATGATTCCGAGTGAACGAATGATGGTGGGAATCACCGACGAAAGGTCGCATAGGGCAAGAAATCATTGAAAATAATATGATCTCGTATTGAGCTGGATGGCTTGAAAGAGACGGTACAGGGCTCAACCATGGAAGGCTCAGTGAACGGATAGCACTGCGATGAGGGAGTCACGGTGGTCGCTGGGCTTGTCGACGATCTAGGAGAACATTGGCCATGCTCACCTTCTGTGCATCGAGAAAATCATCAAAACAGGGACCAGTCTACTGTTCGAAATGAGCTGGATTTGCTACAGAAACGAGAAATTAGAAGTGGCGTACAGAACTGCAGTGAGCTCTGAGTCCGAGTCATGGCAGTTGATTGAAAGAGTGATGATGACAATCACTCTTTGTCCTTTACCACCATCATCTTCCTTGCTTATCGCATCTTCCAGCCTTGTCAAACCTTCTGTTGGCATGGCGCTCGAGTAGAATGCCGTGGGCAAAAGACGTCGAGGGTACTGTATCGTGGTGCACCTCTGATTTTTCTCTTTTTTGGTGGTGGGTGACATTGACCTCTGGTCTTTGCACGTTTTCATCTTGTGCTGCATGGATGGAAGGCATAGCTTTGAGTGGTGGGAGGGAAAGAAGACTGAGATAGGCGCCCACTGTGCATCTCCAGTGAAATCTGTGATATTAGATGCTGCCGAACTGCCGAATTTATATGCATCTATTGAGGCAGGTGGGAATAAGTTGTAAACAAACTGAAATTGCCCATATACCAGTACCAGTGCTGTTTTTAGATGATCCTTTTCTTCAGACCGCAGTCTGAGTAATTTATACCACCGTTACAGTGATTGAGATCGGGAAAAATGCAACTAGTAAATTTCAGTTCAACCAGTAGTATTCAAGGAGGACATGGCGGCGTTACTGCGGAAGTTTGCAAACTAAATATTAAAACAAAAGACTGTTCTGAGCTTCGACGACAAAGTCATTGTTGTGATCATCCAAGTCCTGATACAAGTAGTTCTGCCCAGTAAAGTACAGGAGCTATCAGAATGATCATTGTACACCATAGCATCGATGTGTCCTCAGATACCATCAGACTTGGTTGCCGTTGCTAGACATTTCCACTTCCTCAGGAAGAGCTTCTCTAGGATGGTGCTGCTTGGCCTAACACAATAGATGGGGCAGTGACTTCATTTTAGACCAAGCACTTTTCATTGTCTCCGCGAACTGGTCGCACGTTGAGAATTGTGCCAGACCCACAGGTATCTGTTTTGAGTTCTACACAATTTCGTTCGATGACAGCTTTGAGATATGCAACATGCTGGGGTATCTTGCAGCGAAGATAGGGTATGAGATCAGGAAAGTCCACCTCTTGAAGACTCTGCAAACATCAAGGCCAAACAGGGTCATTGTGGTGTAGGAGTGCGAGTTGATTAAGTGCGAGGATGTTATCCTGAGTAATTAGAACAGCGCAAGCTGTGTGAAGCGACCCTGGTTCATAGAGGTATTCCAAAGATCTCTGGCATATCTGAGGATCCAATTTCCCGGACGACAGCCCAGCGACAAAGGCATCAATGACTTCTGATGGACCTCAGGTAGTGGTGGAGAGGACAGTGTTGTAGTTCTCAGTGAAGGAGCCGAAGAACCGCTTGTCAACAAAATGAACAAAGGTCGCATTCATGGTAGATGAACACCCAAATAGAAGAATGACGAATTCGGCTGCTTCTGTGGTGAGAGTGTATGGAGCGTATGAAAACCATGTATCATCCTGGAAAGCAATGGCCGCGAATCTGGCAGCCAACTCGGCAGAAATTTTGTATTCTGGAGGGTGAGGAGATATGCAGTTGAGAACTCAAGAGAAGGTGAGCAAAATGATACGCCAATCTTCAACGAACATTGAATCACCACCAACGCCGCACTCATCTGATAATACCAACAGTTCTATGTACCGTGATGACAGCGGTGTCTTGTATGGGCATGAGGGGTATATGATAGACAGGAAGTTGGTGATGAAATATGCAGTGAAGGATATGAATATGATAGACCTGACGACAGATGCAATCGACACTTGGAGGCTGGAGCAGAACTAGAAAAATAACTAGACCAAAAAGACACAGAGTGATGCACTCATCAGGATAGGTAGTAGTCCAATAATGAAAGCCACGTGTTAGCGACCGATTACACAAACAAGATCAAACAACTAAGTGTGACTCACACTTCGGTCAGGCACTTTATGTTGCTTGCAGGTTTGTGTGCAGGGAGCTTCCGCTTAGTTTAGCGAGAGTGAGTTCAGACTAAGTTATCAGGTGAATAAACTTTAGTTCGAGACTGAGGTTTAAGACCTACAGTTGAGCTACTTAAATACAGTTTGGGTCGTGCTAAATATACTACAAGAGTCTGCAACAGTGCGGTAAACACACTAAACCCTCATGGGGAATGCGATCAAGTCCGGAGAATTAGCATAGTAGGATTACGAGAGAGAGCCGATAAGATAAGATAGAGCGTGAAATCATAATATTACCCCCCTGTTAAGGCAGTCGTCCCGACTGCGACGTTACTTGGTTTTGGAAGGTATGCTCCTACGAGAGAGGGCGTGTTTGGTTTTACCAGGTATTCTTGGATTGCCTGTACCAATGGGTGGTCGACTTCTGACTCCGTTACAGATTCGTGTTCGGACCAGGAATCTGATTCGTCTTCATCTTCCCACCATTCCGTGGGAGGTCGGGTGATGAATGAGACTTGTTCAAAGTCTTCAATTGCCTCCCTTGCGTTGTCCAACTCTTGTTCATCTACCCAAGAGTTTTCCTCCCTCGAGTATCCCTTCCATTTGATGAGATACTCCGTTTTGGTGCGTCGCCGTCATCCTCTACCCGTGGTTCGTTCTCTTCGATCCACGATTTCCTCTACTTCGTATTGTTCTTGTCCATCTATGAGATCCGGTGGTGGAGCGATGGGTTGTATTTGAATTGGAAACTCCGGCGGGTAATAAGGGGTGAGGAGGTTTTCATTAAAGCGGTCATGAATTTTCCACGAGGTGGGGAGGCATAGCTTGTATGCGGAGGCACCATGTTTGGATATTACCTCGAACGGTCCGACTCGCTTGTCTCCTAGCTTCTTCATTGGTCGGGGAAGATGTAGGTTGGTGGAGTCTAACCATACTTTGTCTCCTGGTTGATACTCCACTGCCGGTCGTTGGTGTTTATCGTACTGCCTCTTCATGGTTTCTGCTGCCTTCTCTAGTGCCTTGGTGGTTTGTTCATGTACCTTTTGGATGTCTGCTACGAATTCTCTAGCCACAGGGTTGGTCCCTTCTTTTACCATCAACGGAGCGAGGTGTGGTTTTTGCCCATGATTGATTTCGAATGGTGAATATCCGGTCGCCGAATGCTTTCGGTTATTATGTTGGAAAGCCACGAGCAGAAGCCATTCGCTCCAGTCACTTTGCCGGTGATTGATAAAGATTCAGAGATATTTTTCAATCTCCTGGTTGGCCCTTTCTGTTTGTCCATTGGTCTGAGGATGATAGGCGGTGGACGGGTTTCCCTGTATGTGTAGCATTTCGTAGAGTTCCTTCATGAATTTGGACACAAACTGTGGTCCTTGGTCAGAGATCACCTTTTGAGGCATTCCGTGTTTGGCCCATACGTGATCTCTGAGGATTTTGGCCCACCCTGCCGAGGTTAGCTCCGTGGAGCATGGTACTGGAATGACTTCTTTGGAAAACCGATCTATGATTACTAGGATGGCATTGTACCCATTGGAGTCGGGTAGTTCACCTATCATGTCGACTGTGATGTGTTCCCATGGTTGAGAGGGTACGGCATGAGGATGCAGTGGTGCCCTTTTTCGTTGTGTGCTTGTCTTGGTACATTGACAGGCTTCACAGCCTTTCACATACCGTTCTACATCGTTTTTGAGCTTTGGCCACCAGTACTCCCGTTGCATGAGTTCCTTGGTTTTCTCGATTCCAGGATGCCCGGCTGTGATGTGGTCGTGATGAATGGCAATCAACTCTCCTCGTAGTTTGGCATCTCGAGGAACGTATAGCCGTCCATTGTAATGCATCAGGCCTTCCCTTTGGGTGATTCCTCTGGGGTGGTGGAGAGACGCTTCTATCCCCTTATCCCACCTGGTTGTGTCTCGTAACGCCGTTCGTATTTTCTTGTGTATCTCCTCCTCCTCCAGCATAAGGAGGGCCCAGAACATTTCCGGTTTTAGGACCACCATCTCTTCGTTGTCGTCACTCCCCTGGTTGTGGTCTGCTCTTCGGGATAACAAGTCTGCCTTTTTGTTGGAGGTTCCCGGTTTGTGATGTAAGGTGAAGTGATATTCCGCTAGCTCTGTTACCCATTGAGCTTGACGGCGATTGAGCTTTTGGGGTTTTCGGAAATACTGTAGGTTTTGATGGTCTGTCCATACCTCAAAGTCCTGGTGAGCTCCCATGAGGTAATGCCTCCAGTCCTCGAGAGCGAGCATAATGGCTAGGAGCTCCTTGTCATATATTTTGTAGTTCCGCTCTGTTGTGGTCAACGCTTTGGATAGGAAGGCTACCGGTCTCCACCTTCCTTCCTGTTCCTGCGATAAAACCGCCCCTATGGCCCCTTCGCTTGCGTCTGCCTCTACACGGTACTTTCCAGTTCGATTTGGTATCACTAGTACCACCTCTTCTGCTATTTTCCTCTTTATCTCCTTGAACGCGTTTTCTTGGGCCGTCCCCCATTTCCAATCTGCCTTCCCGGTGAGTTGAGTCAAAGGTCGCACATGCTTGCTATAGTCCCAGATGAATCTTCGATAAAAGTTGGTGAAGCCTAAGAACGATTGGAGTTCCCGTTTTTTGGTGGGTTGTGGCCACTCTGTGATCCCTTTTACTTTCACAGGGTCCATGCGAATGGAGCCTTGGCTGATGATCACCCCGAGGTATTCGGTCTCCTCCACTTCGAATTCGCACTTCTCCACTTTTAGGAATAACTTGTTGGCTCACAGTATTGCCAGTACTTCCTGTACCACCTCGCGGTGCTTTTCCTTGTCTTTGGTGGTGATGAGGATATCATCCAGGTATACCGTTATGTCTCCTCTTGCGATTTGTTCTTTAAACAGGTCGTTCATCATCCATTGGAATGTCGCGGGAGAGTTGGTTAACCCAAAGAACATCACCAAGGGTTCGAACAATCCTTGGTTGGTTCTGAAGGCCGCTTTCCACTCATCTCCTTGTTTTATGCGCACATTGTTGTATCCCCACCGTACGTCAAGCTTGGTGAAATATTTGGCATCCTTGAGTTGATCCATCAGTTCTCCGATGAGTGGAAGAGGGTATCGGTTCTTGATGGTCATCTCGTTTAGTTTGCGGTAGTCTTGTACGGGTCGAAGCTTTCCATCCTTTTTCTTAACGAAGAAGAAGGGTGAAGCCATTGGGGATTTGGAAGGTCTGATCCTTCCTGATTCTAGGTTTTCGTCAAGGAATTTGTCTAGTTCTTCTTGTTCTGCTGGATTGAGGGGGTAGACTTTGCAGTCTAGGCTCGCGTTCGTGTTGGGAATTAGTTCGATGGCATGGTCCCATGGTTTCCATGGTGGCAACTCGTCAAAGTTCTCTTTTGCAAACACGTCTCGGTATTCCCGGTATGGTCCCGGTACTATTTCCTCAAACGTTTTTGCTTCCTTGGCCTGATTGGCTTTGGCGGCTAGCTCATTTGCCTTGCTTCCCATGGCTCGAACGTGCAAGGCTTCTTCGAAATCAATGATTAAGATGGTGTCTCCCTCCTCTACTTCCGTTCCCCAGTGTTGTTCAGGATCTTCGTCTGGCAGCAGGAATGGTATTTTGCGGCACGAGCATCGTACCAAGGACACGGCGCCCATTTTCCAGTCAATGATCGGGTTATGTCGTTTAAGCCAGTCATGACCAAGGAACATTGGCACGTTTCCTAGGTCTATGACTGCGAGGTCCAGTTTTTCATGGTGATCTCCGATGGTCATTCGGAGTTCTACTACCTCGGTTATGTCTCCTCCTTTATTTCAGCTTCCGTCCGTGTTGTAGACAGCTTGTGCCTTAGCCAGTTTTACTGTGTTGAGTTGGTGTTCTTGTACGAAGGACCGGTTTATGCAGCTGCCGGTGCATCCGCTGTCCACCAAGGTGTCTACCGCTCGGATTTGGCTAGTGTCTAGCATTTCGAGTTGTACTCGGACATTGACGCTCCTTCCTCTTCCTCCTCGAATGTATTGGGGTGGGATGCGCAAATCTTCCATGTTTTGTAAACACTGCTCCCGTTGTTGGTACGCCTCTCGAGGGGATCTGATTAGGTCTAGGACCAGGTCTTCGTCTACCTCTATCAGGCGTCTGGGGTGTACCCACATGCGAAGGGTTGCGAGTTTCCCTTCCATGGTTTTTTCCTGCCTCATTTTCCTTCTAACCCATTCTGCGCTGTGTGGTTTTAACCACCCTCGATCCCACTTGTCATTGTAATACTCTTCCTCTAGTTTGGTTACTTCATAATCCTCCGGGTACTCCTCAGTGTGTATCACCGGGTCTTCCCCTTTTGCTTTCTTGAGGCTTTGTTGGTAACTGTAGTCGTCTTCCTCATTGGGTATCTCTTCAAGGGAAACAGTATTTTTATTTGGCATAGGAGAAACACATAATGGGCCCACCAACCCGCCCACCGAGGAACACAAGCCCTCGGTGCCATTATGTGTTAGTGATGAGGGAGGTAAACGCACCGTTATGGTTGGGATGGGGTCCCCGGTCATCTTGACTGTTCTTTGCGGGGCAGCGGTTTTGTTGTTGGGGATTCACGTTCCCTCTTGCAGCTCCATTCCACAATGAGGGCAGCCGGTCACTCGTGGCTGGCACGTACATTCCACCCCCGAGTGGGGTTCTTCACTGCTCACTGTGGGCTCGGCCGCTCTTCCTCTGTTCCCCGCACTGTCATCTGCCCTCGATGGAGTGATGTTGATCCCGGGTTTCCCACCACCTTTCACCGTACTAACGGTTTGCGCTGTTTTACCAGCACCAGTGGCCAAGGAGCTTGAGTGGGGTTCTTCTTCGAGCACGGTGGAAATCCCCTGTACATCGTTCCTTTTATGCGACTTGTTAATTTCATTTTGTGAATGCGTGAAAATAGATGTATTGTTCAGAGATACACTAGATGAAATTAAGTCCTTAGCCAATGCGCATTTGTCGCTTATGCCGCCGGCTCGTCTTTTACCTCCTCGATCTTCGATGTGGAAGCCTCCTGCTCTTTGTCTCTTAGTACTTGTTGATACATGGCCCGGACTTCTGCGCGGGAGAACTTGGGTTGGTGCTTGACAAGCCAAGTGCTTTCGTCCTTTGGGCACTTGTTGTCTTGCTTGCGATGCCCCTTGTGACCACAGCGGAAACAACGCCCTTCCTTTCGAAGGCGGTCTATTTCCATCGGCTGCCCCTGGCCCCCGTATGTGGTGCCAGTACTGGTCTTCTTGTCGTTCTGGGCATTTCCCGAGTTCCCCGTCTTCCCTTTATTCTGTTGTCCCTGGTTCCCCGGCACCTTCCCTGCGTCTTCTGCTAGTCCCACGCGATAGTTATAGTCCATTTGTTCCACCCGGAACTTCCATTCGGTATAGGTGCATGGCAACGCGGTGCCTGTAGCGTGTATAGCTGCCTTTATGTTTTTCCGGATGGCCGGCTTTAGGATCTCGATCATGTACTCTTCATTGTGGCGTTTCCTTGCTTCTCGGGCTAGCCTTTCGAAGTCCCGGAAGAATTCTTTCGCCGATTTGTACGTGTTTTGTCGCAGACGCTTGAACTCTTGTAGTTTGAGTTCTACTTCTGCGTCGGTGCGGAACTGGTCCTCGACGATCTGTTTGAATACATGATAGGCCAGATATCGCAAGTGGTCGCAAGTGGGATCGTAGTAGTCATCCCTAGCATCATTCCACCAATGTAAGGCTTTTCCTGTAAACCGGAACGTGCAGAATACAATTCTGCTCGGGCTTTGGCCATGTGTGTTCATGGTGAACTGCTGTGGGAATACCGCGAAATAGTCTTCGCATTGGTTGAAAAATCTGTCTACGTCATTCGATGCCCCTGAGAATTTCTCCGGTGGTTCAGCCAACTGGGGTTTTACTTGTCCCCATGGGTTGGTGTTCGCCGTTCCGACTAGGAACGGTGGGGGCGTGGTCGGTGGTTGTACTGGGTTGGCAGGGGATAGGGATGGCTGTGGGTCATGGGAGGGATCATAAGGCTGGGTTGTGATGTGGAGATACTGGGGGCACGGGTCCTGCCGGTGCTGGTCTTGCTACCGGTATAGGTGCTGCTGCGGCCACGCTTCCAGGTGTTCCTGCCGCCGTGAATAGCCGGCTAGGGTCAACGTACCCTGTCCTTCTGAGGATTGATAGGTGACTAAGGTCCACCGTTTCCTCGCTTTCCGTTTCCGACGGTGCTGGTACTTTGTACCATTCTCCTGAGTCGGTGTAGTCGTCTGGGTGCACTTGGTTCCATAGAAGGTTTGTGTGGAAGATGGTCTCCCGATATAGTACCTGGCTTCCAATGTGATTGTTTTTGTTGTTCTGGAAATGGCGGCCTTGCAGGGATCCGTTCCACGAAATCTCTCTTGGCAGCTTCTTTTCTGTCCAGTGCAACATTTCCAAATATGTCATATTGACTAGCTCGGCCTCAGTAGGCTCCCGAGCTAGATCCTTCCACGAACTCTGGTATGATGTCTTTGTCTCCATACTCCCCTGCCTGGTGTAACTGCTCCAAATCGAAGGCAGCCCGATTCCAGGGTTCTCGTAGATTTCGCCTTCTTCTAAGTCTGATGGGTCAGACTCGCTCGAAAGGCTCCTCGCTTCCTGTAACAATTCTGTTCCAGTTTCTGATAATTTGGGCCCACTCGTTGACCCTGAGAACGACTTGATCGAAGTCTGGCCTTCGGGGTCGGTCCCATACCCAGGGGGCAATGAATGGGACGGGGGCTGCGAGGGGGTGTTTGGGCACGAGTGGGTAGATGGCAAAGGGGACGACGGAGGAAGGGGGTTCGATTCCTTCAAACATGAGCCATGCATCGGCATAGTCCTGTATTTGTCTGCATACATCGCAGCTGGCGTCGGCGTCGTACGTGGGCTCGCATTGGTCGAGCTCGAATAGTTGCTTCCCCGGCCCTATCGTTGATGATGATTGGGGTGTTGGGACGCGTGACGAGGTTGAGGTAGCTTCCCTCATCAGTCTGAGGAATCGTCACGGGCGTAGTAGTAGCCCCAGGTCTCCCCTTGTGAGTCCAGCCTTGGGGGAGACCAGTTGTTGCGTGGCCCTGGGAGCTCGTCACTGCTACTGTCCTCCTCTGTGCCACTGCTTTCTTCATCTGAACTGCTTCTAGTTCCATTTTCAGCCGTTCCTCTTTCTCCCAGATGATATCTAAGCCCTCTTTGATAGAGGCGCTGTCCGTCTGTATCATATCCAGGGTTGGCGGCTGAGTTCTCGGTTGAAGTGGGGGAAGGGGCGTTCCAGGGGTCACTTCCTTCACTTTCCCCTTCACTTTCTTCCTCAGTAATGGGAGAGAGAACACGCTCGTCCATCCCCCTTTCGTAGACTCCTCGCTCTTCTTCTTCTTCAATGACTGGGCCTCTTTGTGCAGGCCATCCTTCCACTTCAGAGTTGGAGTCTGTGTCCTCTGTGATGATGTCATCATCGGTGATGAAGATGAATCGGTAAATGACGTTGTCTGGAGGGGCGTAGTCGGGGGGGGGGGTGTTTCCGGTCGTCTAGCCTCCTGGTTGGGGGCTTCAACGGGGATAGCTTCTTCGGGGACGAGCCCCTCTCTTCTTCGGTATTCGTATCCATATAGGAACGTAAGATAGGCTATGGCGATGAAGCCTTGTAGCCCTATGAAGTCAGCGATGGTTTGTTCGATAGGGTTCATTCGTTTGTCTTCATCAATGCTGGCGTTGGTGAAGAGAGAGAAAGTCTCGAACTAATTGTTAGTGACCGATTACACAAACAAGATCAAACAACTAAGTGTGACTCGCACTTCGGTCAGGCACTTTATGTTGCTTGCAGGTTTGTGTGCAGGGAGCTTCCGCTTAGTTTAGCGAGAGTGAGTTCAGACTAAGTTATCGGGTGAATAAACTTTAGTTCGAGACTGAGGTTTAAGACCTACAGTTGAGCTACTTAAATACAGTTTGGGTCATGCTAAATATACTACAAGAGTCTGCAACAGTGCGGTAAACACACTAAACCCTCATGGGGAATGCGATCAAGTCCGGAGAATTAGCATAGTAGGATTACGAGAGAGAGCCGATAAGATAAGATAGAGCACGAAATCGTAATACCACGTGCCACTTCTGCAGCACCATGTATCAAAAATAACGCACACGGCATCTGTTTTGAAGTGTGCCCGATGTTACTGCCATGTATTGATGGACCCATTGTTTCGTCAGGACAGCGAAGAGTGCAGTAGTCAGGCTGAATGAGAGACTTGTGAACCACAGTCCATTGATCAATGAATCGGATGTTGTAGGATGAAAATCTAAGAATAGAGTGAGGCCTGAACAAAGGATGTCATTCACGAGGGAACCATTGGCTGCCACATGCTGGATATCGATAAGCTCAAACAGTAGCGATGCTGTGACTTGATCATAGTCAACTTGAAGGCTCTGGGACGTCTGTGCGACAAATGTAGTAACCACAGCAGAGAAAAGACCAGCCTATCCATTCGTTAACAAAGGGAAATTAGATTTACTACTATTCATACTCACGAAAGCTAGCAAAATGTCCAATCCATCCCTCCATCCCTCCACCATCTCAATGTCAAACCCAGTGCACTCTTCAAGGTATGTCCTCCATACCCTGGCAGCAGGACCCAGTTCTTCATATTGCTTGTCTTCGAGGAATTTCTGTTCGTAGTCGAATGGATCATTCCCTTGATTTTCAATGAGTTTCACGATGCTAAAGCAGCAATTAATAACACACACCTTTAACTAAATATTTACGCATTTTCATGCCCATCAGTCCTCTACTAGATTTTCTTCTGCAGGACAAGTAGTAGGTCGAATTCTCGACTTCAGGCCCCTCATCATTGTCGGGTTGAGTTTTCCCTTCAGCAGGCTTCTTCTGACTTGCATCGTCGGATATGGCAAAGGAAGGCATGACCACAGAAGATAGTGTTATCAGGCAAGCACTGCCAGTACTGCATGATGAAGGCTGTTGAAGGAAGCTTCAGAGAACTCGGTCTGGAGTTCCGCTGTTTTCTTGACTACATCTAGGATTAAATATTCAGCAGTAAATTGCTTTTCAACTTGGATGACACGGCACATAGTCTCTGTGACACCTCAGTTGGTCGTTGGATGTCACAGTGAAGAGCGGCATGTCTGGAAGAGCCCTGCTTGGAAATATTGGTGAGTGGTTTGGAAGAGACAGTACAGGGCTCGACCATGGAAGGCTCGGGAAATGGATAGCGCTGTGACAAGGGAGTTGTGGTGGTCGCTGAGCTCGTCGATGATGTGCTCAATGAACTCTAGGAGAACATCGGCCATTGTCACCTTCTGTGCATTGAGAAAATCATCGAAACAGTAATCAACCTACTGTTCGAAATGTGTTGCTACAGAAATGAGATTAGAAGGTGCGTACAGAACTGCAGTGAACCCGGAGTCGTGGTGGTCGATTGAAAGAGCTGTGGCGGACATCGCAGACCCTTTGTCCGTTACCACCGTGCTCTTCCTCGCTCACCACATCATCAACTCTTTTGTCGGCACTTGATACTCGAGCAGGATGCTGGGTGAAAGACGTTGAGGGTGCTGTATCGTGGTACACCTCTCATTCTTCTCCTTTGCACAACATTGACCTCTGGTTGACATTCTAGGCGACGGTGACTACATCTATCTGGGATCAAATAATCAGCAGTACATTGTTTTTCAACTTTATGACATGGCGCATGGTCCCTGCGATGCCACAGTTGGTCATTGTTGGATGTCACAGCCAAGAGCAGTATGTCTAGAAGAGCCCTGCTTGGGCACCACAGAATGGATATTCTGACTCGGCGATATTATTATCATCCTTCTAACGTATCCAGGCTATTCACTCTGCATATATGCGGAACCAATGAATGACAATGACCATCTTTTGTGCCACTCTTGATATGTGAATGCCCACTATCTATTTCCTGAACAGTTTCCACATACGTAGATCTGATTTGGGTCATTGCCAAGGTACTGAATGTTATATAGACTCCAGAACCTTCTGGGTGCACAGTTTCCTCTCTGGAGAGCTCAAGACGGTGGCAACTTCTGTTCAGGACAACAACCTACCTTCTACCTCACCTCTATGCTTAGGAATGGAGTTACGTGACCAAATGTGTCAAGATGTTTTCGTTGGGTATTGCAGAGAGCTGGTCTATGGAGTCACGGGCAGCATGAAAAGTGGATTTTTCAGAAGGGAATATAATCCTTCCAATGGTTTCGTTGTGGAGATACCACAGCAATGACTCAAAGCACCTGTATGCCTTTTCAAATCCTTTCATTGCTCTGTGTTCATGTCCCATACGTTGCTAGGTCCTTGGGAATGGCGATCAATTTGGTACTGTGCCCGCCAAAGAACCGAGGGCATCCTACTTATGGATTGCACATACAATGGCGAACACTCAGATTTTGTTTGCATCATCATCGATGTATTGAGTGTTACCTAGATTCCTAATCTCGTCAGCCATTTGGATGGCTGTAGGTTCCGCTCCATAATGGCATACTCTAGTAAAGTGGATGTTCCTTTTGGCGACCATATATGCAGTCAGGCATGGAAAGCTCTGCAGGCAAAAATGATGACACTTGGCTGCAATTTGTGGAAGGGGCATAGTGCCGTTGACATCAATCTGGCTGTGCAAGGATCCCGCCCGTTCGAAGATCATGTGTCTCTTTTATTCGTGGGATGGGAGCTTTCTAGTAAGTAGTCAGAATCTGATATAAATTGCGAATCTAATATATCACTATTCAGGATAGACGTGCCTATTGTCTTTGATAGTTGGAACCCGTTCCCTGGAAATGAACCTTTGAATGCGGATTGATGCCTACACTGAGGTCAAGCATAGCTTCATCAGCTGAGGAAATTTCCATTTCCATTAGTCACCGTCTCTATCACCCCGCTCTCCAATTCACATATGAGTGATGACTGGTGATAGTTCTGTCAAGGAGCTTTGATCCTTTTCTCAATTCAATGCACCACCAGGCAAAAATAGGTTCTCTGCTCTTATTATTGCAAGAGTTCTTGTGGTCGACAGAACCATGATGCCTTCCACGTGTCTCTTGTGCAAATATCTCACACTCGACTTCACAATCGGACGAGATAAAGCTCCAAGGTTTCTGTTTTCCAGACAGCCGGCACGAGGTTCACAGAACTTGGTCAACTCACTGTGAAAATTGGCTATCGTGGAATCATCCCTGTGGTGTCCGGGAGCATCCCGGTTGTCAAGATGGCTGGTTCCCCCTTTCCCCCAGCAATGTCATTCTGTTTAACCTCGGTATTCGAAGACATCCATTCAATCAAATTTATGCGGTACCAATACATTCACATGCGCTGATCTGCCTACCTTACCAGTTCCCTTCCTGGAAGCTATCGGCCAGATTTATTGTTGTTTTATGTCCCAACTTTCCCCTTTCCTCATAGGTGTTCATTCGTACTCGGCAAGGAGAAAACACTTCAGGGAAGTGAAACCCAGGTAACATCACTCACTCTGAAGACAGCACAGCCCATCACAGTGACTGTTTCACAGGGAATCCATGGTCAGCCTTTGACGAAGGCAGGAGCTATCCCATGGGGACGGCGGAGAGCTTGGGATCTTTGCTTAGACCTCCGTATGTTTGCATCCAAGGCTTGATATGAATCATCAGCTTAGTCCGTGACGGTCAGCTATTGATCTCTTGGTGGAACATGCGTGTTCTAAGCAGAGTATAAAATGCGATGTTTTCGTTTCTCTCCACCGTCCTCAGATACCATGTGCGTCATTGGACGATGCTGCTTCTGCTCGGCGACTATCTTCAAGAAGCTTTGTTTTTGCAACCAAGTCTTGGACGATATTGCCATGCTTTGTTCAAGCTGCCAAAGTTGTTCGTGATGCTCCCCCGCAACCCCAGTGTCATGGTCTAGGTATGACAGGTATTGCTGTAAATGAGGCGGTACTGACACTCAGGAAAGTCTTAATACTGAAGGTGGCCTTACAGCAGCTCTTGGAAGCGAAACTACCAAGCTGCTGATCATGGGATCGGGGTACAAGAACCGCACATGTCCCATCTTCACACCCGAGACCATCAACCACATGTCTGAGGCAAGTAAGCCCATATTCCAACCAGCCCTTGAAACTTATTCTGGAGCACCTGCACGCATAGCATGCCCAGTCTATCCCAAGTCTTTTACTGTCCTGTAGAATCTGAGGTTCACTATCTCGCTGCAGACCATCGTGGTATGTCATCAGTTCACGAGTGTAAAGACTTCCTCACACTTATACAGTACATATTTCTCACAAAGCCAAACCTTATATGTCTACATCAACATGATAGTTTTCCATACTACTTCTTGAATGTTTAGAGGTGGAGCGATAGCCCTTTTGCAACATAATTTGCTGTGCACTCTCGCCTGCTTCGATAACTTATTGAAACTCTCCGTGTCACAGTCAAGGGATAAGGCTAGCACCATGACTCCACCTCCCTCAACCAGGACAAAACCTCCCTCCCTGCTCACTGAAAGAATTACAGGAGAACCCAGGACATGCGATGCGGCCAGAAAACTTAAAATCCAGATGATTTTCAATGTCTCAACAGTGACCTAAGCCAAAAACAGTACCAGTCATTGCTCGTCCATCAAAAGTCCTTATTTCTGACACCGCCTATAACATAAGTCTCCACAACAGACATCTAATGTCGTTCCGTGGCCTTTTCCGCCTATGCCTCCATGCACAACGAGAGGCTGCACAGAAACTGAGCCTGCACATCATTTTCCTCCCCTGCGGTAGATAGGTAGGTAGGTAGCATTACACGGCAGTGTCCACACAGTGAACACCGGTTCCAGACATTACGTACACAGTCACGGCAGTACGTACTAGTAGAATTTAAGAATTCCAAAACTTCGGGACGTTCTTATAATATGAATATGGCTAGACGCTATACGTTGATGCGTAAGCATTTACAGTGCCATTTTGGATGCCACAAAGCTGTTTCTCATTTTCAGCCGGCCAATCAGACTGAACGTCTGTTTAGCTTTTGAGCCCCCGAAAGTGACCTTTTCTTGGTCGAGCTCATGCTGTGAAATGTGCCCCATTCTTTCTCGTAGCTCCAGACAGAAGGCGCGTACTCCACAACCCATACCTTTTTGTCAAACAGTCAAATCACTGCTTGCTATTTTGTTCTTATCCCCACTGTGGAGGCGTTGAACCGGCTGATAGGCTCACTCAGGAGATTGTCATGAAAGATGTATCTGAAGGACAAACCAGGGAAAAAACCATGGTTTAATCAAGGTTTGCTGCCTTGGCAAAAGCCCCATCTCACTTTGTGACTGTCTGTAGGATGACACTAGAGTGACCTACAAGTTGGGTGCGATCCACGTGAACAAGCAACGTCCTTCTTGGCCTTCGTCAATGATCTCATATCGACCACCATTTTGTAGCAAGGCACACTAGTTACGTTCTGACTTGCATTGATGGGGTAGGTGGCCGTTCCGTTAGGAGCACTTCACGACATCTATTAACTGTGGTCTGTCACATTCTAGTCATCCTCCACAAGACCGGGACCTGGGTATGAAATTCCGGACTAAAGATTGGTCTCATATGCTCCCATACTACGAACGCTAATGCTCGCTCTTGTGGGTTCCCCACTGTCCATATTACATGATTGGTACACCAATACTATGCGCAATGCGTGTATCACACCGTCCCCTCCCCATCATGTCATCTCCATCTGGGTCCAAATTCTCACCTCGCCACATCTGAAAAGCCTCTTTGTGTGCTGCAAGACGTTGCATACAGCCCTGAGAGCGTTTGCTTTGATGGATGGCTTGCAGATTACCCGGATGACACACGATTCGACACTTTGGCGGCTGTGGACTAGATCCTCGCCAGGAGTTCGTACCTGGAAGTGTTCATGGTCTTCTGAGGCCTCTGCCCCAGGTGCCAATGACCAAGGGGTGAGCATGTCAAAATAACTAGCCAGACGGACGGCCTTGGCTCAGGTCCTCGTTTTATGCCGACCCTTCACGTCTCCATGCTCTCCAGACCTCGAACACCCTCAGAACACTGTCTTCCTGCATGTCGGTATCTCTAGCTGCTCTATGAGCACTGGGATGAGACACCAGGACTGTGGGTGGTATACTTCACCCCATCTATAGGGCTCTGAGAGGTGACCTTACTCAAGCTTGTGCGCTGAGTAGGTCCCCTCCCCTCGACTGGGCGACTCCAAGCTTGTGCGCTGGGTCACTCCAAGTGGTTGTACAGTGTTCAGGTTCAATTGACTGTTGCTGAGTTAATTTTCTTGACTTGCGATACTCATGGGATGGCTGTCTGGATATTATGCCAGACGAGAAGGTTGAGGCTACGACTGGGGATACATCATGTACTTTTTAACAGGAGATAACATCCTTTCTGTTTTTCTTCTGCTCTATAGTCCTTCCATCTGATGATTCATTATTTAAGGTTCATGGATAGGGGGAACTGTACAGTTCTTCAGGTTGTTGGGCTGTTGCTTTAGTCGTCATCTTGACGCAATGACTCACGTGAGGTTTGTTTTCAGACCACCCGCAAACCTCGTGGCAATCTTGTTCTGCCAAGCACTAACGTTGATGGGAGAGACCATCCTACGCGGACTGCAAGTTTATCTTGACACTTTTGGGCCGTAGACCTCACGTAACAGTTTCGCAATGAACATCCTGAAGTCTACAGACCAAATGTATGTGTTTTGGGAAGCTGCTGTGTCCCCTGCCACTCCTTGGCCAGATACTAGAATGGATGAACCAGCATAAATATCTCGGAGTTCATGTTACCTCCTACCAGGATGACAGTTTCTCTGACCATTTTGATCATAACTTATAACGTGGTGAAAGTGGCATCGGAAGTTGATCGGAAGTCACTAACGTCACTATCAAGGTTCATGCTCTTGAACTTGGACATATTTCTCTGCACCGTAAATCGTTGACTTGGAGGAACGATTCCGACCTACTGCTGAGGCTGGGTTGGTAGGGGTAGGAAGTACTACTGGAACAAGTAGAGCACAAACCGAGGAAGTCACTGTGATACACCCAGGCATGAGCAGTGTGACATCATAATCATCGTACTTATCTATAGCAGATCTCACGGCGTTGACGCTGGTGCTGAGAGGCCGTACCTTGCGAGGACGTGACTGTATCAGTGAGGCCCAACGTTCGTTCGGTACCGTAGCGTAGTGGATTAGGTAGGTAATGCACGCGTAGTACGGACTCTGGTTAGTTTCCTTCTTAGGGACAGTGATCAGAATAAAAACTCCATCCATCCATATGGATCTATCCGCAAACAGAGGCGTGCATTGCTTTGTCAAGCGCTCGGAGAATACAAAATTGTTTCATAACCTCTAAATTATAAATTAGGGTCGGTATGACCGGGTATACCTGCGTTCGGCTTGGTACAATACGGCTACCCTTATCATAAGGCACAAGTCTGAAATCTTGAAAGGGAGTAAATGCTTATGAAGACACGAGTAATCAGAACTCAAATTCTTCGAGCCAACTGGATTCTATAATATTTTCCTCCTCGCAGAAGGACGGGCCTGAACGATGTTCGGGTATGCTGCCATGGGGCATCCTAGGAGAAGAAGTATCGTGAGGCATACTGGGAACTGGGTATAGGGATCTAGGAGAAAGGGCCGACTCTGAGTTGATGATCATACGAGGACATGGGTAGTACCTGAGGAAGGGGTTGCACTGGTTCAGCACAATCTTACACCGTCGTGTCCAGATAGTCTTGTCTCGTCCGGGCAAATATTCTTCGTCATATGCGGCGTCCAATGATGGTTCGCTAGATCTCTTCCTGCGCTTTTCCCGCCTTTTTGATACAACCGAAGGACTCGCCGAGAATGCGATCAAAGGCATTTCTGGTGCAGAAATGACGTTGATGAGGCGGTATTCGCATGGTCGATATCGGATGCTAGTGGCAGGTCTCGCGTTGATGCGCTCGAAAAGTAATTCAGCCTGCCTCCAGTGCGACCGCTGCGCTTGTTTCAGCTGTTGTTTATCGTGTATGGTCCGGTCATAGATGAAAACGTTCGGGCTGAACCATCTTTTGAGAGCCATGTCGACGAACCTGACCTTATCGTCGACTATTAAAACAGCAGACGGATCCATGTCGTGACCTTCAAGAAGGTAGATGTGACGCTTCTGCATTTTTCGAAAAGCGCTGTAAATCTACGTGGGGTCAGAAATGCGAAGCAATCTCAGATCAGCACGTACTAAGGTGCGGTCTTCATACGATACCATTCGTGCTCCATCTTCTACACATTTGACTACTCCAATCATACGGCCATCACGAGCCAGACATGCCAAAACTGGAGTAGTCAAATCCAGCGGTTCTAGGTCTCGACACGCGTCTATCATACATTGCAAGGCCAATGACGATGTGAGGTTGTAAGCGTATTCTACTTCTGTGAAGTATATTATGAGTACATCTCCACGAGCGTCTATCACGGTAGTAATACCCACCGACTGGCCTGACCCCGTTCAACAATGCACGCTTCCAGCCGACCTGAAACCATTCGGTCACTTGGAGCTGGCTTTCTTCGATGCAAGGATATCCGGCCAAATATGGAATTTGAAGGAGTCTTTGCTCCTGAGGAATAAGGCGAGCATGGGCGTCCCATGCAATATACAACGTTGCTTGGCGGATATCGTCAAAATCGATAGAATTGAGAAGTGATTCCTACGAACGTAACATTAAGTCTGCTCTGGAGGGCTGAAGAAGCTAAGACACATACAATCAATTCTAGCTCCTTCAAGAGGCCCTCACGCTCTTTGAGAGGAGGTCCCCAGATAATAACTTCATGGTTATTTCTGAGGAGTTGAAACATGGTTCTGCCAGTTCCTGACGCTTCGTAGTGGTCCTGATAGAAGCTGACCTGATCTATGGCGGAGCATAAGCGTTCTGACATCAGTAGCATCAATGAATAGGTAGACTGACCGCGAACAACGATTGCATTCGAGGGAATCGAACGAAGAGTCCCGCCCGGCTCAAAGCAAGTATCATGAATGACATCGTCATAGAGATTTTGCTGGGGATGAAAGTGGCCGGCCATGTCGTCGTCTGTGAGGAGGAGAAAGACGAAGTAGGCGCCCATGCTGCAGACCCCCGCCGTATCGCAGGCATCCAAAACGAATACGAACTCAGTGGATACGTGACGGCTTATCCTATCCAGGTAACGTCTGGCTTAAAATAACACAATGTGCAGGTGGGCGCGGTGGCGGCTAGATATAATAATTGACGAAGTGAGGCAATACCTTCCATTTTTCTGACGGCTGTTATTTTGTATAAGCGCCATATCGTCAGATGATATTAGAAGCGTTTGATGAGCAGGACCGAGAAATTGTGAATGAAACAACATACTGTTTTGTCGTAGCTTTCCACTGCTGGCTTGTCCGAACTTGTGTTCGGATGATTCAAAATAGGCACCGCTACCCGCTACAAGCATTGACAGGGTAGATGCGGATAAGAAAGGATACGCGCCACCATAGGCTTGGATACAGTATGTCCCCGGAATCATATAAGCCATCGTGTTAGGACATAAGTGCTGAACAGGTCACAAGGCGGCAAACAGAGCTTCTAGTAGGGCTTCGCACCGTTACCGTATAGTACGGTTATACGGGTGCCGTCATACGGGTACCGTACCCGTTCCGTCTGGCAAAATACTTTGCCCAGACACGGACGGTATACGGATATCCCGTCGCCCGTTAACAACCGTATAAAGACGGCCGTTATACGGCACTCGACGGCCGTGTAGGTTGTTTAAAAATAACCCTCATCAGATCACGGTGTATATGTGTTTACCATGTGCTCAACATCGTACCACGATGCACTGGCACTGCGATCTCTTCAACGCTACAGCCAGCTCTTGTTTCGCTCACTCACATAAAGCTCTCATTCTTATGGCAGGCACAAATACTTGTTCTTCCCTACTTCTGCTGCCTCTGCCCTACTCCTGTTTCATCCCTTTACTCTCCGCTCATATTTCAAAATACATTGCCCACGGGTGGCCGGTGCATCTGTCAAATATGGCTCAATTTTAACCCAGAGGAGTTTATAAAATAGTACTTTTTTTTCGCAGATTTACCACCCCATTCTGAGCATCATGGCAGATCAGTGCGCCCTCGCCGCTGATGGAAACTTGAAATCCCCTTCGAAAATCAACTTTTATCACGATGTGGACGACGATGTGCCAATGGCAGGACCTGAAGCTGCCTCCAAGCCCCAAGCATCAGGTACGTATCATTCAATGTCTCTCATGCTTTGACTAGTCATTGATCTTGAACAGAACCTCTTGGCCGTGGACAACGTACCGGAAAGGCAGGCCGGATGAAAGACGCTCTTGAGGCTGAGAAGCTGGATGAATACGGGGTCTCCATCAAGCCTGTAGTATTGATGTTGGTCAAGCACTGCCTACATCTAGCTCATACAGCTGTCAATGAACTCTTAGATAGTGCTGTCAAACTGTAAGTGTACTTTCTGTACGAGTAATACATTTCCCTACTACCTTACGGCCGTATTGACGACCGTCACGGCCGTCTATATACCCGTACCGTACCGTCAACCTAGTTCTAAGAGTCTTGACGGTACGGTATACGGACCAGCCGTCGCCCGTCACTGTACCGTGGCTATACGGCCGTATACCGTCGACGGTACGGTGCGAAGCCCTAGCTTCTAGTACCGTTGTTATCAGGGGTTGATGTACTACGGAGCGGGTACTGGTTGATGCATTCCATATCAGTGCCTGAATGTTATCGTGTCGACTTCGAGATTTCTCTGGAGACGCATAAGTATATTTCCTTAGAGTAGGATGTCTGTATGTGGATACCCACGATACCAAGATCGATAAATATTCAATAAAGCATAAGAGTGCCCTCTGCTATCGGAGGTTCATCAGTGACAGTTTCTGTTAAAACGAAGCGACATTAAAACAACATACTAGAGCACAGTGGAGAGCATCACGGAAACGTCTGCCACTCGGATATAGCATTCAAACAAATTTGCATGCGAAGGTCGAAGTAAATAAACGGAGGAAGATCTGGGGTACGGAGTCAGCATTTCGCCAGAAGCCGACATAATGCCTAAAGCTATGTGCTTACAGATGCTCTCTGCAACGCTCGTACACTCCCGGGGAGTAATGGGCCTGGAGCGAGCGAAATTCAACACCACTAAAAATCCTTCTACATTCTGTGCGGACTCATAGGATCGTGACTGTGGGCAGAGCTGATATGTCAATAAATGAAGCGGTGGTAGCGAAAGAATGTCGCCAAAAGCAGGCTGAGCATGTGAATGGATGAGGTACTTATAACTATCGAGTGCATGTAAGTTTGGGTTCAAGCTGTGATCATTGCCTGCGGAACAATTAGAACTTGAAACCACTAAGTAACTAGACTTACCACTCTGTCACTCTTCTGAAGTCCGATGAAATTGTCGTCTTGAATTTGCGCGACAACAAAAGCCAGATAGGGAAATCAGAGTGTTCTCACGTCGAAAGCGATGCCACGAAACTTTACCAGTACAAGAACCTGGAATGAAGTAGGGGATTAAAAATACCCGGAAAAATCGGACACATGCGCACCAAAACTTCCCAAAGATAAAACTGTCTGAAAGGCCCAAATGAGAGGAATTAATGTATCAATATAAGTCACCGGTCCAGAGGGGTGTTGCAAGGTCATGTTGGAACTTGGAAGTTGTCGTCTTGGCCAATGGGTATAAGGAAGGAGATCGAAGAGGCGATAATTTGTAACTGATTGACGAGTCCCAGTCCTTCAGATGAGAGTATTGGCGCCTGGTCCAGATGAGAACTCGCACCAAAAAGCATGAATGCACTCGGTGTTCGGTACACAGCTGATTAGAAGTGTCTATTGAAGAGGAGCACATCATTCAGCGCGCCTATTGTCGCTGAGGCTTGCACCTCGGGTTCGTCAAGCAGGAGGCTACCACGTCGCCGTGGGCCCCTGCTTGTTCCTTCTCATTTTAAGGCGCTACGCTGCCTTCGTAATTTCTTTCAACCGCCTCTCCATAATGCACTGTCTTCATCAGTACTCCCAGTAGTACTGCTATGTTCCAAGGATCAGCTTCGCGTACACTTCTTTGATGAGATGAAACCTCGAGTCTCGACGAGGGAGTCTGTTTAGAACGTCGCGCGCAGGGAGACAGGATGAAAAAAAAAGGAATGAATTCCACTGCTTATTCATTAGTGATTTCATTGATTATCCTTGCTAGTCCGCGATATCGATAAGGAAGCGTTGCCAACAGCCAAACCTTCTCGTCAACAACAAGTCAACAAGGTCTTAGTGAAGCGGGGAAAAACATCGGCCAAAGGCCACATAAATCCTTCGGGGAAGTTGGAAAATTTCCTGGGAAGAGTAGAGACAGTTCTAATGTCCTTGTATTTAAGTCAATGTTAGAATGAAAGATATCGCAACGCACCTGAGCGCATTTGACACGGTGCCAGACACCTGGGTTGTTGTAACAAGCTCCACGCCAGCTATTTCCGGGAAAAAGAACGACTTTGTCTTTACATCTGTCGTCGCCCAGTGACCTGGATAACAAGAAACTTAGGAGACGTTGGGTACTTGGAAGTTGTGAATGAACGAGAAGTCAAGCAACCGGTAAGAGAGAACCCGAACCAGGTAAGCTGGCATCGACGGCAAACGCCGAGGAAAAACCTAACTCCGAGTCCACGCTGTCTCAATGCCAGCTTTTAAACACGTACCTGCATCTGCTGTTGCTCTAAGATGGTGTACGACAATAACGCAGTCATAGGTATGCACAGCTAGGTCATCTCGAAGACTGCTGATCGACTTAGCTGTGAAGAGAAAGAAAAGGTCGGATTCCGCCTACTCGAGACTCGGGAGTAGGTCCTTATGGGTCCGACGTCCTTGCGTCTGAGCTGATGTCCCTGTATAATTTCTCCAGATAATATTTGGTAACCGGCCAGGGTCCCAGGCCAAGGCACCCATCTGGTTGATCACATCAAGGACATATTAGCGTTCCCATGTCTCCATGTCACTGGCCCTGGCCCGATTAACATATCATTACGCCCCTCCGCCAAGTATAATCGTCAAGAGTGCGATTTATGTACGCATACTGTACAACTGAACAGTAAATTAGACCCTCGCCGACCTATTGCAAAACCGTCCGATGGAGTACACGAAGAATAATCGATAAGGATCGCAAGAAAGCAATAATAAAACAGAATACATTTTTAAACACAAGAGATCTCGAAATCTAAGGGCGCAATGTTAAGTAAATGTGTAGAGGATTCTCATGCGCACTCATAACACTAAGCCTAGGTGTCGAACGGATGACTTGCATCGGACGCGAATCAACCGCGACGACAACCTGGTTTCATGGACAAGGGAGACTGCTGAAAGACGCGCTAGTCAAGCTTTTTACAAGCCGTGTAGGAATGGCTTTTATATGGGAAAGCGAAGTGAGTTGAAGGAAGGAAAAGAAATAGAGAAAAATTATTTCAAATAGAACGTCAGAATTATGACGTCTACGCCATCGTGATGACAGAAACTTCGTCGACGTGAATAACTAAAATGAAGAGGACAATAGGCAGGCAGATGTAATGGCCTACTCGCTAGGAATAGATGATGATGAAGCCAAGGAATGCAGCGGCGGGACGGAAGCTTGCTGACTGTAAGATAGAAATAACAGAGATGGTATGAGCATATCCATATGCTCGAAGTTCGTGGCGCTGTCGGCACGACTTAGAAGTCTACAAATGTTATCCTATGTATTCGGGCACTAATAGTAAGACAAGAACATGCATCTCAAATGGATTCTACAGCTGTTTAGAGCTACCCCAAGCCAAACCTGTTATATGTGGGAGGAAGAAATGAGAATAGGTAGAGGGTGGTGCACCCAAAAAAAAACTTGCCTTAAACCGCCGCAGGGTTACGAAGGATCTTGCGTCGCAGAGCTGGATGGGTCTCGCCTAACCCTGAGGTTGTGCCTATAGATGGCTCATCGATATCTCCCAAAAGTAGAGTGTGCGTGCGGACTAGCTTCTCGTCATGCCCCCAAGAAAACTCACAACCAATGTGGTTGTCGAAGGTCTTGACGACGGCGGCGTCGGAGAGTAACACGTGGATCCATCCTCGGTACTGCTGGCAGCTCGAGCAGAGTATCAAGGCGTTGTCCACCACCTTGAGGCATAGGCAACCCTCCGAAGATGTTTCCCGAGCAAAAAGAGCACCTAGCAGTGATACACATGAGAATGGTTGGATAATGAGAGATATGGGTACATACCTGAGCATTCAGCTTTTATATCTCTCTTGAATCGAGTCACCGGTCACATCGTCATAAAATGCCGCAAATTTCGTTCCATTCCGCCCGACCCCAGCACGCCGACATCGCCATCACCACCAGACGAACGATAACCGACTACGGTGAGAATCGATTTTTGGTCGGCCGAAAGACATAACGCTTTCCTAAGATATGTCTGGAACATCCGCACCCATATGACTCGACTGTTGGCTGGTATCTACTGTGTCGAAACGATCGCTGATAGTTTTCGTAGAATCGACTGAGTCTTGTTCGGCCAAAGGCAGAAGCAGTTTACAACACTGTGTATGCGGGCTCTAAGTATCTAGGTGAGACTATCGAAGAAGATGCGAAAACTCACCTTCGGGGCGATGCTCAGTTATCTATCTAGATCTTGGTATGGGGCCGACCCGCTTGGTTGCCTACGGCCGGTAATGAGACCCAGGATACCCAAGCTGTGCGCGGTATGGGCAAAGGGTACGAAACGTAGGAACGCCGCGACACAATAGGCGATTTGCTTCTGAGTCGACGTGAGCCGGATCCTTCACTTGGCCAGCCGCACCACGGGACTAGGCAGAACGCGTCGATACAAGGCCTGCGTTCACCGGTGGCCGAGGAAGGTAAATGGTAGTAGCATGAACATCTCATTGCACCGGTAAAGAGACTCTGGTATCTATGGGAGTCGCGTGTCGACGAGTATTGGTGTTCAAGAAAACGGCTTGTAATTACAGAAGCAGTGACGTGGATCTAGGGCAAGGGTCTAGGATATCGGGAGAATCGGACACAAACAACATCGTAAGAAGGCGAAAACATTTAATAACTTGCAAAAAGGATGCTCAGTGTCGTCCGGTGCCTTTCAGCGCGCTTCTTAGAGAGTCCAATTCATTGTGGTGCCAACAATCACTTGATCAGAAAAAAGCAGGTCTCTGCAACCACGCAGACATCGATGCATTGCGTAAGCTTGACTTGTACAGGGATATGATAGGCCGACTTTTCATGATGTCTTGCCTGCAGAGCGAATTCGAATGAATTCACTAGTGTATAATTAATATCATCATGCTCACTTTCAAACAAGATCGTTGGGAGGTCGGATTGACATGCGTTCACCGTCGTCTTCATGTCATGGCCATCCTGACTGACCTACGCCATCGGGTAACGTAGATAATTCCGCCTGTTCCCATCCTCTGGAGAACGAGAGAATAGCTATTTGACTGGAGTATGAGCAAAGGACAACCATCAGGTGGAGCATGCGGTAGGAGGACCGAAGTGAGCAATAGAGAGCTAATGATGTGTAGGTGTCAGAAAGAAGGAAAGAGAAAAAGGCAAATTCCGCACGAAAACTGAATCCATGCATCATTATGCTGCCTCCGAGGTCCGATTTGCCAGGACCTGACAGGACTGAGGAGCCGGAATGAAGCAACTTGGAGACCATGTTGAGGTCGGAGCTTGCATGTAGGTTCCCAAGACGATGGAATTTCTTTTGTATCGCTGGTTCCAAGCTACAACTTCCTTGCCGTCGTCCAAAAGAGAAAAAGGGTCGCTTTCATAGGTAAACCGTTACCTATCAGCCTGCGATGTTCAGCATCGCTAAAACAGCGAAAATGAAAACACGCACGGAACAGCCTCATTTTCATCCAAATACCCACTTCATGTAGTACGAAATGCCGCCCATCTTGAGTATAATCCCGTCAAGCGTAAAGGGACATTATGGTGGTATTGGAGAGAGTGACGGACTCGGAATTCCCGCAGTTTGCCGGTTGTCCCGGACAGCAACTGCCGCCGCTCCATTCACGAATCTTGCACCGTTTAAACGCCAACGCGGGGGCAACCACCAACAAAGCAAGGTCTGCTATCCTTACAATTGCAATTCCGTAAGCTTGCTTTTGTGCTTTATTCAGCGTATATCTGACCTTTTTTGATGATAATGGCAGTTATATCTGAAAGTTAAATCTATCAGACTCGGACCCGGTTGTCTCCTAATTTCAACGGATTTTATATGTCGGAAATCCCCACAGAGATCATGGAGCAGATAATCGACGAGCTCAGCGATGACAGGGAAGCACTTGTTGCTTCTCTATCTGTCTCCCGAGCATTCCACAGTCGAGCTCGGTACCATCTCTTCCAAACGGTCCGCCTCGAAACGGAATCAGATTTTAATCAGTTTAATTCCCTCTGCGACATCTCGCCAGTAATTTCGAGTCTGGTACAGTCGCTCAAGATCTTTTCTCGCAGCACGGTACCCCAGCTACCCTCCCTTCCTAACGTTACCTCACTGCACATCAGAGGGCATCTCGATGATGTATGGCAGACTAACTTTCTCTCGACTACTGTCCTTATGTTCGAGGATATTGTGTTCTCCACTGCGATGAGCTTTCGCACATGGATATGCGCATATTCGCACCTCACCTCCTTGTCCTTGATCTCTGTTATAATCCATCATCCCGCGGTGGTCGGCGCCTATGCGCTGGCACAAGGTCCTCCTTTGGAATTTCTTTCGATTGCATACGTTAACTACAGCGTATACAAGGCCTTTCTAGGAAGCACGAGCAAAGCGATCAGTCGGTTTGCTCTCCACGGGTTACGTAAAATCCAGCACAAGACCGTGTTCGCATATGATGCTGCTGGAATACATAAAATCCTCGCCGTCACCTGTAGTACGATTCAAGAGCTCGACATGAGGGTACATGTGTTCGGTAAATTCTAAATACTCATGAGCTCGTTTAAACCACTAACTCTTGGTTATTAGACCCTCGGCCGCTGTTCAACGAAGTCCTAGATATCTCACAGGTACCAACGGTCAACTATCGAGTGTCCGGCGTCTCCAAGATCCCTTTCACCAACAACATCCGTTGGCTTTCCTACTGCACTGATGAAAATGACCGTCCTGCATCTATGGAGAGACTCGTTATTCACTTGGACCTGCCGGGTTTCCTAGACAGGTTGACTTTCACTGAATGTCTGGAGCCGCTGGACGCCATACTCACCGATCCTCGGTATTGTATGCTCAAGGTGGTTCAATTTATCTTGGGGGGAAAGGAGAGGCGCTTGGAACATGGGCTCCAGGCCTATCGAGATGATATCTCAATGGCTTTACCCAAATTACATGCCGCTGGACGACTGGTAGTAGAGGATGAAGCAGCATGAAGGACATCTCTATTTTCTCCATTCTGGACATATCTCACGGATCAACATCGAGACGGATAATTTGTGTCCCTCGTCGCGTTATCCATCCTTTCCTGTATGCTGTGGGGAGCTGAGCTAGCGGTGTCTAGTGCTCGGGCTTGAGAAAATAAGCCAGCACTTTGCACGGATGGAAATGCTCGTTGGATATTTAGCGGGGTCGGGCGATCGCGACTAGTTCATATATTCTGCTCATGTAGGTTCTCGGTACGCGTACCTGGTCGTCCTGAAATGTTACTATCAATCGCATAAAATGCCAGGTTCCACAGTGAAAATGATGTTCTTCGACTAGTCTCCAATAAATATCAATACAGTCAGTCAAATCGGCATATATCCCCTGGACATTAACAGCGTACAAATCATCACAAGTGTGCTTCTCATCCTTTGGTCTGCGACCAGGCTAGCCCTTGTTTATAGCTTTCAAATGGGCCTGGCAGTCTGACGCTATTGAGAAAAGGTAGTCTTCGATTATTGTGGCTGGAGTACGCGCAATCTACTTACTTGAACCGCCTCAGCACGTTCTATAACATCATTATTTATGTTCTAACTAAGGATAACCAAGGCGTGGTTTTAGCATCTTTGTTAGAAACGTGGCTGTTCTTTTCATTAATGTGGCCATGAGTAAGTTGAGTTTGGGCGGCTTTGGCGAATTTATATTTCCAGGATAGAGATGTCGGGCGCGCTCCGCGGTGTGAGATATGAGTAGTACCGAGGAACAGACTCCAGAGCAGAGCGAGAGCAAAGAATGAATACGCCTTATGACCACGATAGCAATATAGCAACGCTCGGTGTTTGACTTAGCTGGGGGTATTGGGGTTCTGCACCGTCAAAAAAAGTGCCATGGACCGTACAATACCATGCTGGTGTGATTCCGATGCGAACGTGGACGTCCTACGGTTTTGTTATATTGGGGCAAGGACGAGGAGAAGATGAGTTCAAAGAATCAGTGCATTGAAATCAAGGTTTATGCGGCTACGTTCGATAATCTAATCAGATTCTCCGGCTAGCACTCTCCAGCGATCCCGAAGTTTCTTCAAAAGGGCTTCTAGATCATCATGACTATACCCGGCGCCAACTATCCCGTGAATACTGCTCCGAAAACTTTGCTAGAAATTATGTGAGGATGATAGTCAAATGCAATGACTCAGAATGTACCTTGAACCTATCCGAATGGCGATCCATCTTTTCAACAAGATCCCGCAAACCAATGAGGGGCTTCACCGTTTGATCAATGAAATGACTGAAGGATTTAAGTCGAGCCATGCTGTACTGGAGCTTCTGAGAGAAACCAAGTGTTTCAGCACAGTACTCCAAGCGAGTTTGTTCATCAGGAAGCAGCCGTGAAGCTTCGAGTGTGAAGCTCTTGAGCTCATCCAAGCCACCGTTCATCGACTCAGCCAGGAGCTTAGACGCATCAACTTCCTGCTTCAACACCTCGATCTTTTCATCGATAACATCACGAAACTGTTCTAGCCGCTCTTGCAGTTGTTCAAATGACGTTGAGGAAGGCCGACGCCAGAGCCCATACAGGAGAGGGTCGAGAGTCTCTAGCTTCGAAAGAACATATGGGACGTCAATAAGCTGACAACAGCAACAAGACACAAGAGGAGTACCTGGTCTTTATAAGTCATCAAGGTGTCCCACCCCGCGTCATTCACGGCATATAACTTCGAGCGAAACATGACGGCCTCATTTTTCGCTTGCTGGAATTCACTTGCAATCTTTGACCGAAGTGCTGGTGGAAGACGTTGATCAAAGCCAGCCTCAATAAAGAGTGCATCGAAGAGTTCCATTTCTACCTTGAGAACCTCGAAGACGACACCATTGGAAACGTTAGCGATGTGCAATTTCATTGTGAAAACGTCCTGTGTCTCCGTTTCAATAAGTGCAGTCATGGTGAGCGGGTGGTGGACCATGTTCTCGGATTGTTCATTAGGGAATGGTGCCGGAGAACAAATCCCAAGGCGGTGGCACTGCAAGGAACCAGGACCATCTGCCGAATGCGCCTTTCCTAACGAACTGAGGCCGCCCAAAGTAGTGTTAACAAGGAATGCGACTCCAGCACCCGTTGTCGAAAACGCTGCTCCAATGCCATTGCCAGTGCCAGATATTATGTCGCTGATAGGCTTTAGCAAACAGAATAGCAGTACTGACACGAGGCAGACGGAAAGAGAGCATATACAGACTGCTATCACAGATCCTCTGTCAACGATAACAGGGTCAGGCAGAGCACGAGTGAACTGGCAGTGGCTGGATGTGTGAGGGGAGTGCCGAGATGATTCCGTGGATTCAGATTGGCGCATGAGAGCTTGTTGTCAATGATGAAGTAGAAGGCCGTCAATGCCGACTTGGTCAAGACAGTTACCTCGCACCAGAGTCGTGTTTTATACCGTATTTGTAGAACACAGGGCCAGCGGGTTGTAGCGTCATGGCAATAGAAGAACAACAACAGATACAAGGTCGATACCTCTTGGGAAGTCGCTCCTACATTTCGAGGCGGAAGTAGTAGTAATAGTAGTCGCCGTACTGGCAAACGGTCCCTATCAAGGGACCAGGCAGAGTGCTATGTACTTGGTATACTCCACTCAGAAAGTTCTCCACGGAGTCGTCATGACGATAGCCGAAAGACAGGATCACGTGCGCGAAGTTCGACTTAAGTCTTCAACCATCACTGTCGACATTTCTTTCTGTGATTCCTTCGTAAGGAATCAAGCTTAACAGAGGTCCGTTTACTTTCTTCTGCCGTATGAAGTATGACCTATCCTCTATCTTGGAACTCTGTAGGTTTTTTAATGAACAGATTATTCAGTCTGCCTTCACTGGCTCAAATTCACCGCTTTGGAGCCTTTGTCATTCTCGGAGGGCTGGTGGCATGTTTCATGATAGTTCTTCTATGCATGCCACTATCCTCCTCTTCTTATTGCATCTCTGCCTCTCTACTGATCCGTAATCTTCTCACTGCGGATGCTCTCCCCTGGAATCGTGGCTCATCCTCCCCTCGGCCTACCTGTGCTTCTGAAAAGAACTGTCTTAATTCCACAACGTCAGCTGCCGTCATTAGCGTGCACCTCCAGCATACGCACTTTATGGTAGACTTGATCGAGGGGTCAGGTCTGCCTCCTGGGGCGTTCTTTGATATTGACGGATCGTATGTAGATTTTTCTTCCGTGTCGGCATTTGATGATCTAATTACGATCATAGCGTGTATTTTAATGCCTCAAGCTTTGCGCTTTTCTCCCCGGCCAATCATGCAAAATTTGAAGACAGCAAGGCCAAGTTCCTTACCGATCTTCATGTATTATGCAAATTTCGACTTGGAATACATGGCCAATATGCAAATTTCCTCTCAAGCACGTTCTTGCGGTATTTCTCGCCTCTGAGCATGTCCCCAGTCCTTAGTCCTGTGAGTAAATCTTCACCTTTGGGTCGCACATGAATACTCAGTACGAATGACGGTGATTGTCTCTCCAGTTTGAAGTTGCGATTGAACACCAGAAGACAGCGGTAGAACGTGAACGCTTCAATGGATATTCCACAAAAGCAATGCGTGATTATCATGCTATCGAGGTCGACCGCATTCTGAGCCGCTCGCTTGATCAATTTCTCACCGATCTCAGTGTCGCTTACCGTGACCTGGCGGCCGAAACTCCGCCCATCATCAGCTACTTTACCAACATTCACACCTATGGAGAGTCTGTTGCGAAAGAGCTGGACATCCAGATACTTCGAGCGGACGAAGCCTACCGGAACATTCCTTGGTGGGATTCTCGTCCAATTCTAAACCTTTTCGTTGAGGGCGCATTAAACATAAAACCACGACTTCCTATCCACAAATGAACATGATATTCGGATTCTTGCAGAACATGCTGCAATATTCTATGACCATTTAACAGTCTTCGAGCGCTATGCTCAATGGTATTCTAAATGTTTGACGAAGGTGAGAGTTCTGAAGCCCTTGCGCTTTCCCATCACATATCTTACTGTTACTAGACTAAACGAGCAGTACCATTAGAGCCGTCAGGCTTCCCCACCGCCGCAGAGCTTTGTAGCTCCTTGGAGCACCTCAGGGAACGCCTTGAATCCATCTTTGCTTGGGATGGCCGTAATACTCCCCCCCGCCGGGTGACAAATAGGCCTCCTGTTTCAATTTTCGACGATGATTGCACTGCAGAACTCTAGAAGGATATTCTAGCCTCGCAATGAATCAATTTCTTAAATTTTCATGTGTTTCTATCTTGTTATGACCTCCTCGTCGAGCTCATGAGTCTCCAGTATCATCGTACCAGCACCGAGACTCCTCTTACCACTAATGAGCTAGCCAAGTCAGTGCGAGATCTCCAGGCTCGGCTTGGTCCCTCTTCCTATGGAGATCATCTGAGTATCCAGCCTCGTCAGTTGATTGACTCGCGCCTTTCTCTTCCTTCCGACAATGATTCATCTGTGGACAGACTATGATACTATGTGCTTACTAGTGATTATGGCTCCCCATTTTTTTCGCACTCCGTCTATATTATCATATATCGTACTTTCGTAGTCTTATCAACACCACACCACGCTTTTTCTTCTAGGAAGCGGCATCTGCGAACGAGCACACACGGAGAAAATAACAATAAAGTACCAAAGAACATGTATTATCGGGTGGATCGCAAATCTGTCACGACCATCCTGAATGGCAAATTGCAACTTTAACGAGTACTTATTTATGCTTGACCATGCCGAAGAATCTTGAACAATATATAATTTGAGGCGGTAGTTTAACGAAACGAAACAAGAATGGTGAAGGGACGATCAGAAACAAACTTGTGAACAGTACCACCGGAGTGGATGTAATAACCTACGCTTCACCAGTCCTGGCAATTCCAAAGCGCACGGATGACAAGCGGCTGCAGTAAAATTGATACCTCGTGAGCCAATTGAAAAGATGACAATTGTAGACTAAACGAAAGACGTAAAAATGTAGAAATGTGTAGCAAAAAAAGGGTAAGAACGAAAAGCCTGAAAAAGAACCAGGAATAGACGACGACACCAAGTGGGATTCTATAGTTAGAGAACTGCAAAAGTGAAATGTGGAGTCGGTATAGTTTCTGAGAGGCTCTACCGTCCATTTTGTGCACAAATGTCCTGTAGTATCAGGGAATGGATTTGTGTACAAATCCCTGTAACTACAGGACGCAAGATTTGTGCACACATCAGGGACTGGCTTGTACACAAGCGCCCAGCCCATGCACAGCCACATCAAAGCTGTCACGCTCGATTTTTCCCACCCTTCCCTACACCCTACGCTCCGCCCTCCCGCTCGTCATTGCCCGCTCTGCGCTCTTTCCATTCCCCTTTTGTATTGGCTTTTATTTTTGGCTCGATCGTAGTATCATCGTACCAATTTGATGGGATCTCTGTGCCTGCAGACAGCCGCCATCCTCGATCTATCCAGCTCGATCCGATCTTCGACTGTCACTTGTGCCTCACCTCATCAACCGTTCAATCTTATATGTTGTTCTGAGGTCTCCAAAAACATGTCATGGTGCAGCTGCGTATACTCAACAAGAACATAGGTTAGAACTGGCCCATAAACCAGCTAAGCACCAACCAGTTGTATATACACTCACCACGCTCTCATCATGGCTCTCTGTGAAATAGACACTCAGGTTATAGCAGTCCATTTCAATTCAACGAAAACATTTCCTTTGAGATGTATTAGAGGTTAGAGTATATCTCATCTATCTCTTGACAATCAGTTACGAGCGCTGATGGCTCTCCAATTTTGTGTACAGATGGCTCGCCTGCCTTGTGCACAAATAACCCGCAATCTTATGGCTTCTCGCTGTCCATGGGGGGGCTTCCTGGTTTGTGTACAACTGTGCCTTCTTCCACTGTGAGCTCTGATAGGTCTCTGGCTCTGTACAGACGGCTCTCCTGCACTGTGCACAAATGCCTTCAACTGTTATTATTTCCCACTGTGCACAAGGAATCCTCCTGACTTGTACACAAATCTGCCTACATTGTACACAGGTGAACGGCCTGCATTGTGTACACTGAAAGCCTGGTGCCACATTATTTGGGTAGGTCCTTTTTGGATATATATTGCCCTGCTGGAGCTGTTGCTCGTCCATCTAAATGCCATGCCCCTCGCAGAACAGTTGTCTGATACCACAGCCATCCATGCTACCGATGATGATCCAACATCTGCTGACAGTGACCAGCTTGACATGAGATCACTTTTTGACTTTGAGTCTTTGTTTGACGATTTTTCTACCCCATTCTCACCGTTTGTCTGACACTTCTGTACTATTCACCTTATTGATTACTTTGCCTTGTTCAGGACTGTGCTCTTCTATCATCCCTACAACGATCTACACACCCTCGAAGTGTAAGAGTATATAACTATGCTGTTTTGATTACTCTTGCTCACTCTTTACCCAGCGGAATCATTGGAGTCCTACGCATCCCCGGACTCTACAAATATGCAATCCGGCTGGAATATACCCCTGAACAGCGGCTCTGGCTTGCCAATTGAGGTCCTTGATTTGAACATGCTGTTTGCTGGAACCGGATCCGCTCCTTTTTCCAGCGCATCTGGCATGAATGGTTTGTCGAATGGCCCATTGAACGTGGTGCTACACAAACAGCCAAGGAGTATGTTGGGATTTGCACCTTCAAGCTCATACTAGAAGATTCCCAAAGCTTTGGCTTACTCATTTGTCACAATACTTAGATATATTTAGTACTTTTGGTAGAATATTCTAGATACTTTTCATAGTATATAAGGAGCTCATTAGGAGCTCTAGTAGCTAACAATTCAGTATTATACCTACTGCAAGCCTCCCACTGCAATACTGCCAACAGAGTACAAGCAGATGAGGGCAGATCAGGAACAAAGGAAAATTGTATGTCTTGTTCTGTCTGTCTCGACTGCGCTGCTTATGTTTAACTACCCAGGAAATCTTTACTTTGTATATTATGGGCCTCAAGAATCGCTGGGTTGAGAATGGCCCGCTGCCTGAAAATTGGACCCTGGCAGGAGTGTTTGCAAAGCTCGATGAGCTCGAGGATATGATCACGCAACGGTTCAAGGAAGTCAAACATTATTTTGTGGAGGTGGAGGAGCGCTGGAATCTAGAGGATCTACATATCTAGACTTTGAGTTCATGTACTACACTGCGTGAAGAGCACAGATAAATCCTTTCAGTTACATTTGAATGTTAATACAAAATGGTAAAGAAGCGGTACAAGTAGTACAAGGAAGATATTATTGGAAGCCCAAAGAACATGGTACCTACGATCGATGGCCACGCAAGTCAAGATCCATTGTCGGATCAAAGTCAACTGAAGGTGCCGGCAAAGAGGCCAATACTTCATTCCATCGAGTTGCCACACTTGCACTAAGGTCTGACCAGAGAGTGGCCTGCCTCAGTGCATATGCTTTTGCTCCTGGTAAATCTGTGCAAGTGGCTCGGCCCTTCCACACGCTACTATAATATTGGAAAGTGACTTGAACCCAACGGATCTCCTCTGTCAGAAGATCGCACTCCTCTTGCCATCGCTGAGCACGCGCATGGGACTTGCACCATTCAATGCGCAATGCTTGAACAAAGGCATATCAGTACGTGATTACTATTTCTTTGACTTCAAATTGATTCACCTTCTTGTAGTCCTTTCTCACCTCCCTGGAGGTTTGTCTTCCATATCCATGACAATGTACACTGTCCCTCCAAGGTTGCCTCATTATATGAATCCAAACCACGGACATCTTCTGCCTTCAAGGGAGATAGTCCTGCCTTCCACTCCTCCTGACCTAACACTGTAGATACTGCTTCCAAGGCCATGTAAACCCACCTGTAATGTGCAGCATCTGCTTGTATTTTGGTCTCCACCCTATGCATCAGCACATTTGCTTTGGTCCCATAACGCTGTCCATGGGAAAATCTTTGGCGCCATATCACCAGATACGATTTCAACAGTAGGTGATCATGTAAAGTCGCTAAGGTATTGTGTGCCTGGGTGAGATGCAACTGGCACTCATTGTCGATGATGGTGTTTTGAATGTTGGTTTGTACAGCGTTGAGTCGCAGCACATGAGAAGGAAGGTATAAAGATATCTTGGAGGTATGGACTTCAACACCTGGAGCATGACGATCATCATCCCTAGTGCGTAGTAAAGTAGTTCTTGGCATGTACACCTTCTGTACATCAATCCAAGCTTCGATCTTGTGAGAAATGCGGTTGGCTTGTTGTTGAACTCTAGTACGTTGGAGATTGGTCGAGTGTGCTCCAAGTACAGCCATATCATTGACCAGTTGTATCCTTAAGATATCGTCAGACAAGGGACTTCAAGATGCGCTGGACAACATACTGTGCTTCTTCTAATTGCAGACCCTGAGCAATGAATTTGCTAGGACTAACATCATGGTGAATTTCGATCTTGGTTTCCTGCTTTTCTTCTCTGACCAACTCAAGGCATACTGCATTTTCAGTGACAGCTTAATTTCACATTACATGAGCAAAAGTGGTATCGGCAAGATAGAAGACTTATGATGTAAAGTTGGGGCAAAAGGATTAGGCTGCGAGCGATCCTGCTCCCAAGTTAACACCATAGAGCACTACTGGATGATGGCATCTGCATGTTTGCTTTGCAGAGCATCTTCATAACTTATAAATTCAGCTACATGCTCCACACATGCTTTGAATGCATCCCGAAATTTTTCACAGAGTGTCTGTGCTGTTCATGTTCATCAACTGAAATGTCGAATATGGTAGCAGAGAACAATGTACCCATGATCACAATTTTCCGCCAATTGTAGTCCCCAAAATGGTCATCAAGGGTATCCCAACGTGATCCTGGACCCATTTCCTTGGTGCTATTTGCCAAGGCATTGGTTGCGGCCCATGTTCTCTTGGGTGCTTCTCCATCTGTTCGTCCTACTTTCGCTGAGAAGTTGAAGGAAAAGTCATTGCGACACTTGAGGATATGCACCGGCAAATGGAACTTTGGCACAAGATAGAGTATGTTGTGCTCCAGTTGGCCAGGTTGCAGATCCATTGGATATTTGCTGATATATACAAAAAGGTTCTTGTGCCACTGGCATGTGATATCGTATGAAATCACAAGGTCAGGTGGCATATCACAAGTCAGGGTTGACAAGACGAAGTAGTCCATGTTGATGTACCTAGGCAGGACCATTATGAGTACTTGGATCCTTCATACGGAGACCAGACATACCTTTCACCCTTCTGAAGATCACCAACAGATAAAGGACGCTTCATATCGTGGCGACCACATACTACAGCTCTGACACCGGTTGCCGCCACCCCTTGACCTCCATGGCTATTGGCCAGCTTGACGGCATCATGGTTGTTGCAAGTGCTTTTTTCTTCTGCTGGGATAATTTTGCCAGACATCTCGAGAAACAACTGAAAGGAATTTTCCTTGACAAAGTAACCATAGCCACGGTTCAAACTCGGGTCATTATCTTCATTTGATACGTTCAGGTGGTGGAGCCAAAAATTGGCATCAACTGCGAGAAAGAGGCGATACAGCCAATGTTTTCCTCTGGAATCTGATATTAACACTGCACCATGATACTTCTCGATACACTTACAGGTTTTCGTTCCAACCACAGGGTAGATTCACATGAGGATGGGGACAGGCAGGACAACATAGTACCAATTCACCGGGCCTCGTCTCTGCAATCCTGCCAGGTTCATGGCCATGGCCGAAACGTTTCAAAGAGCACAAGTGATGCCACTTGCACATTATCCATAGGAAGGTATCATACTGATCCTAGTGTCATGGTGAGATGTGAGAAAAGAAGCATGGAAAGGAGAGACATACTGGGGGCGTATATAGTCCAGTGTTATCCGAGAGGTGCACCAGTGTGTGATAAAACTCGTATGCAGAAACCTTGGACATGAAAGAAAAAACTTGAAATAGGTGGAGAACACGAAATGTGGCAGCCATTTGAGGATAAATTGTTGTCGCGGTGAAGAGGCTGGCTGTGGGCACCTGTGGAATAGTGAGCGGGCTAAAAGGCGAACCTCAAAAACCCACACACACACTCACACAACTACACAAACTACAATCACCCTTGTAAGTTCTAGGGGGAGCGATTATTTCTAATGCGATCCAACTATACTTCAATATCTCGAAGAGTTTCTCTTATTCTCAGCGCTCTTAGCGAAGCTAAGCTTTCTCTAATGAATTCCTAAGTCTAGGAACTTTTTACAGGAAGGTCGTTCACTGGCGCGACGCAACCTTCAAGGCAGATTTGAGTTATAATACACAAGGGACACTGATCCCAACAGAAACAGAGGCAATACACGCCGGAACTTTAGTGAGCTCGCTAAAAGAACACCACAGGCAAGCACTGACTTAGCCCGCTCGCTACACAACTGTATGTAGGGGTTCTCCAACTAACTCCAGCAGGTTATCTCGACTCAAGAACACTTCAGAAGTGCTTGGAAAACAGATTCAGAAACGGAACTTCGAACAGAACTGACACGGAACAGACTGAAACAGAACAGAACAGAACAGAACAGAACAGGACAGATCTCAGATTTCCACTTCAACATATTCTCTGAACAGACTTATCACACTTAACAGAACAGAAACAGCGTCACTGATTCGTATTCACTCTGACTAAGTTCTCAAAAGTCTTATCAAAAGGGTATCTCATATTTCTCTGAGTGAGCTCGCTAATTCTATGCACAGCTCGAAGTCACAAACTGATCCTTTGTTACAGTACCGCCTTCAACACATGCACGGGAACTCGGGGGCTCAAAACTTGGCCTCTACCTACTGTAACCAGTCTACTTATACTACAGGGGAATTAGAATTACAAATGTCGCACAGTACCCAGACTCCTACATGCATAGCATGTTGCCACCGCTGCCTTACTGAGCATCCGAGTCGGACTTCCCAGTTTTAGTCTCATTTCTATAGTGAGCTTGCTAAACACGTGCCAAGAGGTGCTCTCCTGACACCTGTGGGCTTGTTTTCTAGCGACTGACAGGTCTAGGCGCACAGAACTATCAGTTCTGGCGTATGTCGTTCAGGACTTCTTTCTTGGATTCACAGAGGCTTCTCGTAGACATGGCAACAAGTGAGTCTTCGAACAATGGGACTCAGAACAATGGAATGCGGGCTTGCGGACTTTGGCCGAAGCCCATTGCCCAAGCTCGTGCCGGTGATATCTGTCATCTCGCTTAAGGATTTCCCCAGATTTTCAGGTATGATGCGTCACAGTTAGCGAGCATGCTAAGTACTCTCAGTGTCACTGCAATCATCAAGGTTTTATCTAGCTCCTGCGAGTGTGCTTGTAAGTTAGAGCCTAAGGCATTGGGTATAGGGTTTGGCCTTCTCATCATGCATGCCCGTCAGGTACAGTGCTGTGACTAAGTCCTGTTTAGAATCCCATTGCTTCTTATGCCATAAGTTATATTCCATATCATTGCACCGCATAGCATTAGTGTCGACGTGTAGTTTTAGTCCGCTCGCTCACTATCTCTCAGTATGCATGTAAAACACTCTAGATTGCAAAATTACACATGTAAATAGGCTGCAGTCGCAACACCATCAATTCTGTAGGTCCCATCGGGGGTGTATGACGCGAGAGAGGTTGGAGCGTCATGCCACTCTGGCTCAGGAGATTCATCTCTTCGATGTCCTCCTGTGTCAGGTAAGTCTCATACTTCCCTTCGTTCCCAGGCAGGGAGGAACGGGTTTTCGCCCTCTTCGAAGGCGGTTCTTCGCCTGGTTCGTCCGTGGACGATTCAATCGAATACGTCGCGGTAGAACCCACTCATTCCCCTCTAGTAGAGGTGCTCTCTGTCATCGTCGAACCCTGGGATGGCTGCGGATAACTCTGTGGAGGTGATGGATGGCTCCTTGGAGTCATTGTTGTTGCCCCATGTCATGTCATCCCAGGATCCGTCCGCACTGGTCCAGTACTCGGCGGTAAATCTGGGATCGACTCGGTCGTCTCCATCGTCTGGAGGGATGCCGAGTCGTCCGAGCTCTTCTTCCTGAAGGGGTTCTTTGCCTTCACCATCTTGGTGATCCTCTCCCTGAAGCTCGAGCGAGGGGGGTTGCTCTTCTCTGTTGGGTAAGGGGTGTCGAAGTGCATCTCGCTCCCCCCTTGGCCGTGGTGTGAGGGACTGGAGCCAGACGGTGCTTGTTGTTCGTGAGGTTCCTGTTGATGAGCCATTGAGCCCGTGTACTCTCCCTCTTCCAGGGGTCGGTGCTCTTTGGCGTCGGGTTGGTCGGAGGATATGGAGAACTGCGACTGCAGTTACTAGTGTCAAGATACTGAAGGTACTTCTGAAGATAATGGCGGTGCAGTCTGAGGGGGTGAGCGGCATAAAGTTCGTTGTACCACAATGAGTGTTTATGATCTCGGGGGATGGTGGGTGCCATTTTCGAATAACGGGCTGGAGGTTTCTTTTTCTTTGGAAGTATAACAGTGACTGCCTTGAAACGGTACAGTTACCGTTGACAACGGTAAGGGTAGTAAGGGCAAGCTTTGGCTAATTGTTAAGCACTAACTCAAACCTTCGCCAAAGCTGGTCTCTATCCTGTCGCTTGCGTTCAGTGATTCAGTGTTAGAGAGGCATTGGTAGATTGTGAGAAGTTAGGTGTCACTTATAGCAAAAGCAAGGAGCTTGTAAGAGTTAGGAGTATATAACCTTAGCCGAAGCTGGGGTCCAAGGCCACAGTGTAGGCTAGCTTAAATACATGTTAGACTCGTACTAAGAATAGTGTCTACAAGGGCATGTGCAGCGAGAAGTGCATCGTTTAACGAATGCGGAGTGAGGACACTAAAAGAAGTGTACTCCCGACAAATGAGAGTAAAGAGCGCATATCACCTGCATCTGCATGGGACTCTGTCTGAATAGGCTGCATCCCATAGACCGCCCTCAACTGGCGGTTGACTCTCGTCCAACTGCTAAGAAGCATGATGGCGCATGCGGGTCGCTGGTCATCTGGGGGTGGCAGCGTGAACTGGGGTGATGGCAGCCGGGTAACCAGGTAAAGAGTGTGCCGGCAGAATATCATGGGTCCAAGAGATAAGATAGGTAGGTCTGGGGTTCCGATGGATAAGGATAAGATAAGATAAGGAAAATAGGGGTGAAACCGTAATAACACTGGAAGTGTGCAGACCTGGTGGAATGATTTTTTGCCATGCTACATTGTGCAGTTCCCAGACACGGTGCTGGATGAACGATCCTCAGGCAGTTGCTTGCACTGTTGGAGCATTGAGTCCCTGCAGCAGGTATGTGTATATTTTCTCTTCGCGGCATTCTTTGCTTACACTGTTGTGGCTAGCAACTGTCCCAGTGGATGGATACCCATGGATGCAGTGAGGCGAAGGTTGGGTATGCTTATGATAAGAGGGCCAACGTTACTCTCAGGACCATCCGTGAGGTCGCCAGTGCTTTCAGCGATGAACTCTCCGTTGGGCCAGAAACCGACAACACCGCCAAATCTGTGGAGGACGAGGTGGTTGACATGCTAGCGGTTGTTGATGCCAAGATTACGCAGCTCAGAGGTAAGCTGGTCAATAGTATGTCTGTCGATGAAACCACCAACGCCACTGCGTCAGGTTCCGACGATTCAGGGAGCACCGTATCCCCAGGCAAAGAGGCTTCCAACATGCTGGATGTTCTTGACGCCCAGATTGCGAAGTTGCAGGCAAGGCATGACCAGCTTGTGCAGGAGAGGGATGCTATCTGTGCCCATGCAATGAATCTTTGGATTGAGAGCGTCTATCAAGCGTACGGATGGTGATCTCATTCATATGTAGTGTATCATGCAGAATACGATATGTTTTTCCAGTTCTTTACACACACCAAGGTACCGAGCATGAGTAAAATGAGGTTGAAAATTATTTTAATAAAAATGCTCGTGTCCCAAGAAAAGTGAAAATGGGACAGGGTAGACAAAAATAGTTTCGAAAATGGTGTTTGAAGGGAGCACAACCCATTGAATAGTAAATGAAGGACAGGCATTGTGTATGAACGACCTGAGTTGTGCACAAGTAGGACTCAGGAATCCATGCTCTGAGATGGAAACAGAGTGAGAAGGACAGGCCTCATGTACGAACAGCCTGAGTTGTGCACAAGCTGGACTGATGGACTAGATCCATGACCCGATGCAGTCATCTGTGATGTGGACAAGGGAACCGAAGTTAATGTAGATCTGTCGCCTGACAAAGGAAGCCATGCCAAGAAGTCAAGAGTCTTACGAAAAAGGAAACTGAGTTTAATGTGAATTTGTCGCCTGATTAGAAGCTGAAAATCTTCCGAACCAGTCGAGGTGATGGAAGCATTTCGAAATGATGATCAGCATGCCAGACAATATTGTCTGATCTACCAGAGGAATAGATGTTGATAATATAGACTCGCTGCTGTACCTGAGGACCAGGAGAATAATAGGGGAAACCAGATGGTTTTCAGCGAGCTGCAGGATCTGAAATAGTGAAGTAGAAAATTGTATGCAACCATTGATTTTGCAAACTTTTTCCTTGCCTGGTTGCTAGGAAGGAATTGAGACTCAGCAAGAAAAAATATCTATGAACTTGAGCATAATACGGATCTCCGATTTAGATGCAAAAAGCTTGATTGAATTTAGTGGCGCAGTCACACCAAAAAGGAACAGGATGCAAACTGATATTGGAGGAGGGTGGCAGGTAGGGAACATTCAACAGAAGGACAGTAACTACAGCGACTATGGACTGGGTAAAAATATGTACAGAGCAAGGAAAAGGAAATATGGACACTGAGAAACTAAAAAAATTTACATGCCAATCAATTGAAAACTAGATAAAAGCAAGTAAAGACTGTCATCAAATGAGGGTGGAAGCTAATAAATACGACAAGGTATACGTCAAATGATTGACACAATACTACTGAAGACGGTGGTCCAAAAAATAGCAACAAAAGATTTGAAAACCCAATTAATGGAGAATTTCCACAGTGGCGGTCACGACAGCCTGATTGAAGGCCTCCTGGGTGGCAGCCTGACTGCTGTGACAGAAGTAACAGGCTCTACAAACCCCTGTAACCAAAGGGCTAACGTTTTGCCTGAATAACAATGCATGAGACCTTCGAACAGACATTGCAGGAAGGAAATAAGCTTACCATCCCTGAAACACCCCTATAGCGAGGCCTTTAGAAACAGCGTACCATGAGCCCTCAGAAGCTCTAACCGTAGAGGGGCCAGGAATGGAGGATCCCTGAATGGTGGGAGTGACGGTGGTGGGGTCAGCGGCGGTGGCGGGACTGGAGGCAGGTGCAGGAGCGACAGTAGCCTGGGCCATGGGTGCGGATACCAGAGAGGTCGACAGCAACCCAGTCAAGGGTGAGTCACGGCGGACTGGTGCTGAACCATGACAAGCTGGTTGGATGATGGTGGTGGCAACGGGAATGGCATTGATGGGGACTACGTTTGGAAAGGCACAGTTAAAGCAATAGAACGAGTGCAGGGGAACTTCTACCATGCTGGCAGCTTTTTTGTCATTGACGGGAGAATCAGGGTTGTGGGTAGTTGGTGTAGCTGACAGAATAAGAGGTCAGGGCAATAAATTAGAACCCAAAGAAAAAAATCTATACCTTCGGGTGGCATAATGCCAAGTGCAGCTAACACAGAAGCAAGCTGTTCTGGGGTGAATTGAGTCATTGAAAAAATTTCAAGTGAGTGGTGAGGCAATGAGTTTGATAGGTTTGATGATTGTGAAGGAAAAAACACGCTGTCCTTTATACTAGAGCAGATATTGTCCTTGTACACAATTCAGGGATCTGACAATGCATAAGTACACACCTTAGGACACTGCTCTGTCCACAAATCCCACCCATTTCTTCCCCCCACCACAGGTCAGTCGATTTTGATATCTTGCGTGTGTTATCAGTCGAGGCTATTTTTAGACTCATATCAGTTGAAAGTAGGCTGCCATGTGCTCTGTTGTCATATGTCTTGTTAATCCAGGGCGACAGATGTCCAAAAAAAGGTTGAAGAACTCTAAAGCCGCCGTTTCTTCCACTTCGTCTGTGACTTCGACCATCCCTGCCACCAGCTCCAGTCAGCTAGTACCTCTCTGCAAGCGAAGAGGATGGACAAATGACGACCAGTACGACATGCTATCCAATAGGATCCCTAGGTTTGAACTGTGTGCTGTGAATGGGACGTTGGCAGCATTCAAGGCTGAGTTAGTAGGAGAGTGGCAGGATTGGTGGCCAGAGAGGAAGGGGAAATTCTTCTTGGATCATAAAGGGAGGGTGCAAAAGGTTTCTGGTCATCTCATCAGCATCATGGACTCGCCAAAGGATGAGCCTTTTCCGAAAATGGTTGGTGATATCTTGACCCTGGGCCCAGACCATTGTCTTGACGGTTGCGATTTTGCGGATCCCAAGGATGAGGAGGATGATGGAAATGGGGAGGAGTCACTGCGGGAGCTGGACCCGGAGGTAGAGGAGGTTCACATCGCCTTGGGTGTGGCTCTTGAGGAACGTCGAACGGTGCGTCTTTACTTCTTTTATGTGGAAGACTTTAGCTGATATTTTCATTAGAAACTCTTTAACTGGTATGGTAACAACAAGCCCGGTTGTCGTATCAGGAAGCTAGGAGGCCTCTCGACTTTTGCACTCTCTACCACTCATGTTCTGCAACCGATTCATAAGTACTCCAACATGTACTACACCGAGCGCGTCCTCCCTCATGTTATCACTGAGGCTGAGTCTCGTGGTGTTCCCCACAATGAGCTCCTTCTTGTGAAGGAAATGATGGCACATGCTTGGGCTAACAAGTCGGAGGAGATTAAGAAGTCGGTTATGGATGCCATCGAGAAGGACAAGGAGTTGATTGCGGCAATGAAGGACGGCACATTAGACATTAATGTTTCAGATGCTGACAAGATAACGTCCATTTTTTCTATGTTTCTGTAAACGCTGGTACCAACTGTATGTCTCTACAGAATCATCGAAAGTCTTCAGTATGAGCTCGCATCTATCTTTGAGCATATCAACAAGTTTATTGGTTGGGGATTCATTGTGATAGCTGGAGGTTACGACCCATGGAGTGGCAGAGTTTGAACCACAGGGTAAGTGTTATAATATTTTTTGGCTGCTTCGTTCTGATTTTGAGCTTCGTCTAGACACAACTTTTGCTGTAAGGGCACTAATGGTAAGGACTTCATCAAATCATTCAACGAAAATGCTGCAGCTGGATACACCCCTGGCACAATTCCGGGTGACCGCTGCAGCTTTTCCGAGTACTACAGCATACCATTCATGCATCACATGAAAAAATTAAATTGTATGTTTCTTATTATCTATTCTTCCTCTTGTCATTCATAAGGTCTTGAAGGAGAAACTGTGGCTTCTGGCAAGACCACCAAAGAAACCCAGGTCGTTGTCCAGGCCCCTCTCAGCTTTGACCCTGTAGCCCTGTTCAAGGAACCACTTTCGTCTGTGCTATCAGAGCAGCTGTCTCTTCTCTCCGAAGCTGAGCAACCACTTCCAGATCAGAGCTCCGCCCCCTTGCCAGTTCCTAAGCAGCCGGTTCCAGCATCGCCTCCAGATCAGAACTGTGCCCCTTTGCCGGTTCAGATCAATAATGATCTCTCCCAGTTACTGCCACATCAAGAATCAGCTTCTCTGTCAGCTAATGCCCCGCTATTTTCCAAGGAACAGTCTCTCCTGCTGCCTCCAGTTCAAAACTCGAGCCCTCCCCCTTCAGGACTGCTTTCCCAGCCTTTCCCACAGATTCCAACATCGTCGATGTCCATCAGTATACCAACTGCTTCGTTTGCACGTTAGGACATCGCTGATAGTCTTCTATTGTCAGATCATCCTCTTGATGATGTATTTGGTGCACTGGACCAATCTTCGACTCAGTTTAACTTATCATTACCTGGAATGTATCCCTTCTCCAACAATTTGCCTTCTTTGTCAGATAGTCTCTCCTCCTCCCAGATGTTTGACGACTCGGAGCCATTTGACGACTCAGCTTTTGATGGGCTGGATTGGTTGGCCATGGATTGGACCACACTGTTTGGTAGTGAATTAGATGCTAGCAGAGTCATCTCCTCGAATCCAGCATCCCTGCCTGTGCTGCCTTCACCCTCTATTGATGGAGTTATCCCCACTTCGAACACTGTGCCCTCGCCCATGCTGCCTTCACCCTTGATAGATGAAGTTATCCCCACTTCGAACGCTGTGCCCTCACCCTCAAGCTTTAGCATCAACGTATCCAGTTTGATGGATGATCTCATAACTATGGCAACAGTCTCAGGAACAGTGGATTTGTCCAACATATCCTTCTCTTCTGTTCCCAAGCATGTAGCGATGAAAACGGTGGTTCCATCAAAGACGACTTCTACTACCTCCTCCATTTCCATGTCGACATCAATCCCAGACCCACTGCCAGATGTTTCCAACCTATCACATCTGTCTAGACAACGCAAGCACCCAGGCCCCAAGGAGGTGATGACTCTCTCTGTGACAGAGAAAGTGCATGGTCCACCCAGGTGGATTGCCAAGGCAAGGCTGCAGATGGAAGATGAATCTCTCGGCCCAGCGTGGGTGGATCTTCTTGATAAGTGGAGGCAGCTTGAGTGCGACATCTGGAGCTCAGATGTCGATCCTGTGGTATGGTTTCATTACGTTGGTCTATCATACATTAAGCTGACATAAAGTCTTTTTTTCTAGGGAAAGCTAATGGTATTGAGGCGATGCCTGCATGCCTGCATCCCCTTACTCTGTGGCTCAACAGTGCATGCTATTTTGATCTTCCACCAGTTGTCAAAGACTACTCTCAATTTGCGTCTGAGATGATCGATTGGTGGAACCAACTTAATCCTAGCTGGCGATGCTCGTTGACTGGTGCTGGTGGTCTACCAAGACCCGACTATACTAGCAAATCATTGCTGGCACTGCGAAAGGGAGGTCAGTACGGACTGGTGACCATTATCCTTGGCTTATATTGGTGGGCACATGGTCGTCAAAGCTTAGAGGATACTTGGCTGGGCATGGTCCATGATGTCACAAAGACTATTGACATCATTCTTCATCCAGAACGCAAACAGGGACAGAAGTGTCCAAGTGACGATGTCCAAGAGGGAAATGCAAAGCATGCAAAGGTTTGAACACTTTGGGCATTGTTTCTTGTGTGTGAATTGATGTTTACTCCTATCTTCTTGTTATGTGTTATCTGTATTGCTTTCCGCCGGTCTTTTGACTGTATATTGTTGTGTTGCATTCTCATGTATGATATGTTTATTTCCTGTAGATCATTCATTTGCGCTGTATATTGTTATTTTATTTACTATTGTATATTCCCGGCTTTTATTTTACATGATAGATTACTGGTAGATGGATGCACCTTTCACTGAAAAAAGTGTATACCCCCATACATATATATACTCAATGACAGTTTCTGTAATGCATGTCATATGCCATGTCACAGTCACAGGATTCCCTCTCTCTCAGTTCCTATGCAGTCATCCTTTATGCATGCTTCGGCTCTTTCGACTGTTTTTTTCGCATTCTTGATTCTTGGTGGTCACTGTGAAAAGAGCGGAAGAAAAAAAATGGAATGTTGCAGATGCTGTCTCCTAGTGAGTGTCCTGAGCATGCCACGTCACATTCGTATAACTCTTGTCCTTAGTGCAAGTTCCATCTGGACATTCTTATTTCATTCATGCCTGTATGCTTGTGCTAGTGGTATAAAGTTGAGCAAGTTGAAGACCATTCCTGACTATACAATTGTCGTCATCAGTTCATTCATACTTGCATGCTTGCGCATGCCAGAACCCGCTAGAATCCTGACCCCCAGTGTTGCTCACTGATTATCTGTGCATCGTTGCTCCCTGGATCTGAGACCATATAGGCTGCTCATGATAATGCACTACAGACTGACCACGTCTGCACAAAAAAACCATCTCTTATACGACATACTTGAATGGGTGAGTCCTTTTTTTCCCATTGCAATGATGACTCAAATGTTTATAAGGACATGCCATATGCTCCTGACATTCAACACATTCTACCCATACTACAAGACTCATCCACTGCCTACGCATCCTCGCGGACAGCACAAGTGTATGCACTGCATGGCAAAAAATTACCATTGTTGCCTCTCTCTAATGGCCTATAACTTGTTGTTCATAACAACACAAAAGGTATGTATCCCTTTGTTACATGGCTAAGCAACTTCCTGACACTGACTCACTCCAGGTGATTTACATGAATTGACGGATTTTTGTTCAGATTTTCCCAAGGTGCCGAGGTGCTGGCCGACTCTGGCATCTCGGCACATGCCGGAATACCGGTTGACACAAATTTTTTTCTTTATCTCCTGACTCAATCTTGATATGGTAGTCGGCACCCACGGTTGGTGTGGGCACTGCCACATTCCTTTTTCGGGTTTAGTGCCCATCGTCATGCTAGATGCTTGGCGCCTATGGCCATGACACATTGCGAAACCACCGTTTTGCTTCAAAAAAATCCAAAAAAATCTCGAAAAATCAGCAAAAAATTCGTACGTTGTCTGAGATTACATGATTTATGAACCTGAGGGACTTAGACATTTTTGGACATAGATTCCCCATACGAATGAACCTCGATGCCCTACGGAATGAGGAACCTCGATGTCCTCCTGCTAGTCTTCGACCTCGGTGTCTGAATCTCCTTCCGATTGCGATTCCAAGAACATCGCAAGTCCTCGCTGTTGTCTGAAAACTTGGTATGGGGACCTAGAGTCTCATTCACAGGTAAGATCTGCAAGAAATTAGTAGAAATTCGATGGAGCACGAACTGTTACGCACTCCTCTCCCCTCTAAAACGATTGATGATCCGTCTCATCATCGCAACAATGCTTCTATATCCCCTGTCAGTCTGCGTTCAGTCCTTGCCAGGGCCCAACAACTTACTGCCAGTGCTGCTTGATTTTGGACTTGAGAGACATTTTTGTGAGCTTGCTGTTGAACCCCAGTAAGCAAACACATCAAGAAACGGAAAAAGGTAACTTACTTGATAGGATGTCTTGAAGATATGCGTGTGTGAGGCTGTCTGGTGACTGAGGTGGTGGAAGAGGGCACTTGCATGATGCACGTGATTTTCTTGATGTTACTTCATTTGTCCTTATTTAGCATAGGTATCTACATGCTATATGCACTGTATTCTACTCGCTACATGTCAGAATGGCCTCTAAAAATCCTTGTCAAACACAGAAAAAATTCAGTCAGATATAAGTAAGTCTGTAGAAGTGGCTACTATGGAAATTTCCAGCTGACAGACCTGAAACAAGGTAGCGGGTGTTGCCACTTGCTGGCCTTACTTATTCAGTAGGCATATGCATACTCGCTCTCTCTTGTGCACAGCTCAGCATCAATGTATGTGTACCTCTCAGCTCATGATAGTACTATCCAGTCCTGTGCACAGATCAGGAATGGTGCATGTACCTATGCCTACCTCGTTCTCTCTTGTGCACCAGTAAGGAGGGGACAGTATGTACAGGCGCCTGCTATGTGCAGTGAAGAATTATTCTATCAAGAGTTGAACCTACAATCTCCTTGTTTACAATGTTTTGTTGACTGTAATTGGTGATCATTCTCCCTCATTTGCCTGATAATTCCTGACACCCATCAGATGTAATTCAACACAGCAGCCAATGTTGATTGAAGCTTTTGAAGTGGTAAAAATGATGCAAAGCAAGGCTTGAAGCATGGCGAATTGAAATAAAATGGAGTTTATGGAACAACAAAAAGTAGACATGGAAGACAGAGCATACCAATGACATATGCCAAAAGTGGAGATGCAAGAATAGGTGTGCCTGACAAATGCCATCATCATTGTTCAACTTCCTGTCTCTAGTACTGATCACCTAATCTTGATAGACGATGACAGATAATCTCAATATGAAATCCAAACTAGGCAGGGGTTGGGGAGGCTTGATTTTGTCATCAAGCGCAGCGTCAAAGGGACTTAGCTCGTCAAAGGTGACAATGAGCTCGACTGCTCCCAGGATCACACACCAGGTAGTCACAAGAGGCATCACAAGTTGATTACACCACCACAAGAACGTGCACGGCACCATTTACTGACCTGTACACACAAATAGCTCCCCTGTAGTTACAGGGATTTGTGTACAAGATGGACAGGAAAGGTTGTTTCTGATATGATAAAACAGTGGACTGTAATAGAGTGGCATGAGCGCCACGATGTGTTTGATATTGCGCCACCGACATAACTGAGAGATCTACAAAGGGCATTATATGCAATCAGGCACTGATCATACGATAAGCAAAAATCCGAACTTACTTACCAAATGACTACTGCAACTGAGCAGTCAAGAGTCGGCATGTCATATACAGAATATAGTGAGAATAGATAGACGGTGAGGTATCCAGAGAACTTGCCTTGAATTGCCAGGGCCTATGAAGGATCTTGCATCAAGCTGGATGGTCTCCGACCTTAACCCCGAGGCTGAGCCAATCTTATTGATATTCCCCAGAGATATGGCTTGCACACCAAATGGCTTCTCGTCATGCTCTCGAGGAACACCCCAACTAATGCGGTCACCCAAAGTGTCGACAACCACAGGGTCGGAGAGTAATGGATTGAGTCGTCCTTGGTACTGCTGGCAGCTCGAGCAGATTATCCTAGAGCCACCTGGCACCACATACGAGCATGTGCAATCCTTGCGATGGAAGTTTTTCCCACAAAAAGAGCAGATAGCTATGACACGCATGAGAGTAGGCAGGAGAAGAGAGATGGTGCAAGTACCTGAGCATTGGGCATGTAGAATTCTGGTTTGTGCATGCATACATGTGTTTGTGCTTGCAATGCCTTGTCACGCTTGCATGTGCATATACGAACTTGACAGAGATGCGTTGGCATTGAACAATGCTTCTATGTACTTTAGTAATAAAACAGAAGGAATGTAGCATTCAAACGTACTTGTATCAAAATTTCAACATCATACTAGTTGGGAGTGTGCGATCGCATTCAGGTGGCACTACTCCTGTGTGTTTATTTTCCAATACAGATGCTAGCAAAGCCTGTGTTATTGACGTCAAATGGCCATTCCCTCGTTCTTCAGAGGATGGGACCATGCAGTAGAAGTATTTGTAGTACTCATTTGCGTACTCGGCGTGGTGTGTGGAATTGGACTAGAAGGACAGGCGAAAACCAAGGTTTTCCAGGCCAGCCAGGAAAACCAGGACATAAAAACGATGATGAATGCATGCCACTCTGACGTTGTGATGACTCTGTTTTCAAGTGAATAATGGCAGCAGTACACTAGTGAATTCATTTCAATTCGTTCTGCAGGCAAAACTTCATGAAAAGCCGAGCACATACTGCTGTATCCTTGTACAAGCTAGGCTTATGCAATGCATCTGCGTGGATGGCAGAGACCTGCTTTTTTGATCAAGTGGTTCTTGACAACCCGATGAAACTAGGAAGACCGCCGAATTCCAACAACATAGCGCATCCTTATTGCAAGTTCTTATATGACCTTGCTTTATTACGACCTTGTTCATGTCCGAATATCCCAATATCCTGCTAAGGTGGTCATTAGATCAGATAGATATGATGCAAGACAACATGAAATGATAAAATGCGGCCCACAAGTTTTTGAATCGAACTGAAAATTAAATTTCTAAGCAGAGTAGAAGTAAAAGCTAAGTGCACAGATTAATTCTCATGGTTATCCGGGAAAACATTCCACTTAGATGCTCTGGAATGTCTAGCGTGCACAGACGTGTCAGAGATGGGAAGAAAAAATCCGCATGAACACGGAATTCATACGTCATTATGCAGCCTCTGAGGTCCAGAAAGAGTCTGGATGTCACATAGCTTTCTGTTGACAGGGTTGAGGAGCCAGATTGAATCATCTTGAAGACCCTGTGATGTTGAGGCCAGTGCCTGTAGGTACCTTCACAGGGGGAAGATATTCTTCCATATTGCATTTTTTGAGCTAAAATTCCTTTGCTATTGTTCACAAGAGAGAAAATGTGTTTCTTTGACAAGCAAACCTATGAGTCTGCAATGTTTAGCATTGCCAAAGTGTGAACTAAAGACATGTACCAGTGTTGCACATCCAGTACAGGTACGTTTTCAATAGAATACCTACGTCATGTGGCACTAAATTCTGCCAGTTCCAGCAGGATTCTGCACAGGGAAAAGTTGCAGAATAACATCAGCAGATCGTGAAAAAAATTGCCGGGGGTTACACTGACCATGGTCTGGCATAATTCTTATCTGCCTTGTCAAGGCCTTATGGGTCCATGTAACCAAGGCATGATGTTGTGACCTTTTCATATGCCATTAGAAACCTACATAATAATAACATGTCCTTCAAGATTGCATAAAATTATTTCCGACTCATGTATTGCTACCATAAGCTCAATAATATGCAGTCTAGCTTGCACAGATTGATTGTAAAATGGCAGTAGTGATTGTATTTGTCTCTTAGGCATGACATATAAATATAATACATATCAGAAGACCCCCATATCTTTGACATCTGTTAGCCACTAACTCTGATCAACTTAGATCGTACTAGGATCCCCACTCGCACTTCGGTGAGAGATACTCTAGCAAGTCAAAGGCGACGAAAGTCGATGGGACAGATAGTCATGAAGGACGGAGTTCGATGTTAGGTAGATTAAACCTTAGCCAAAGCTGGGGTTTAGACCAGCTGAGGCTCTACTTAAATACAAGTGGCTATGCTAAAAATAGTACTGTGAGAAATGATCCATATGGATCGCATACATGTAATCATGCTGAGTAAAACGAAGAAAAACGAATAAACCGTAACATTACCCCCTCCCTAAGACTCGTTTGTCCTGAATGAGCCATCAGATTCCCATTCATCACTGTCGGAGGTGGATCGTCTTGATTCCGAGTAAAAGGATTGCGCCTCATCATCATCATCGTCTTCTTCCGCATCACTATGCCAATTTTCGTGGATACGTTGTAGGTTTCGGAGGTTAATCTCCTCCTCTTCGTCGGGTAAGGAGTCTTCAGTGGCTTCCGAAGAGGGGTAAGAGTCTTGTTGGGCGTTGGAGTGTCTTGGGTTTGTGCATTCCGATGAATATACTGTTTCGATGTCGGTAACGCATGGCGTATTTGGGTCGTGGTATGGTGCAGCGGCCTCGGGGGGAATCTTGTCGTCCTTCCCTACCAGGCGCCCCCTTTTATTGACTGTCCAGTAGACCTTTTGAATGCGGGCTTCGTAGTCATTGACTAGTTCTTCCGCATTAGCCATGTTTGCACACTTGACCCATGAGTTTTCTTCCACAGGGTAACCCTTCCACTTTACTAAGTATTCCGTTATGGTGCGACGGGTTCGTCCACGACCTATGACTTTGTCACGCTCCTGTACAATCTCCTTGATTTCATACTCTTCCTCTTCGTCAATTAATTCGGGCGGTGGTCTCTCAGGACGTGGTTGGTCTGGGAATTCAGGAGCGTGATATGGTGTCAGTAGGGATTCGTTGAAGCGGTTGTGAAATTTCCAGCCCGTCGGTAGCTTGAGCTCGTATGCTGAGCTTCCCTTCTTGGCTACAATTGTAAAGGGTCCTACGTGCCGATCGCCAAGTTTCTTAGTTGGTCAAGGGAGGTTTAGGTTGGTAGAGTCCAACCATACCCTATCGCCTACTTGGTATTGTCGTGCGTCGCCCTTATGCTTGTCATATGCCTTTTTCATCGATTTGGCTGCCCGTTCCAGCGATTGCCGTGCTTTTTCTTGGATTTCTCGAATGCCTTGAACCAGTTTGGAGGCCGCAGGAACGGCGTCTGGGCGTTGGGTCGCCTTAATGACCTGCCCATCCCTTCCAAATATGACTTTATAGGGGGAGTAGCCCGTTGCCGAATGCTGTCGATTATTATGGGTGAAGGCGGCCAACGGTAACCACTCGCTCCAATCATCTTGTCGGTAGTTCACGAATATCTTGAGATACTTTTTGATCTCTTGGTTGACTCTTTCGGTTTGCCTGTCCGTTTGGGGGTGATAGGCGGTAGAAGGGTTCCCCGCGATGTGAAGAAGAGCATAAAACTCTTTCATGAATTTGGACACAAAGATCGCCCCTCTATCCGAAATAACTTTTTCGGGCATGATGCCATATGGGATGTAGACTTGGTCCCATAGGATCTTGGCAAACTCGAGTGAGGAGAGTTCCTCTGTACACGCGATGGGTATGATCGTTTTGGAGAACCGGTCAACGATGACTAGAATAGAGTCAAAGCCTTTGGAGTTCGGAAGTTTAGTGATCATGTCAACTGAAATGTGCATCCACGGCCCCGTTGGAACCTCATTAGGGTGTAAGGGCGCCCTTTTAGGCCGACAATCCGCCTTAGTTTGTTGGCAAACTTCACATCCTCGAATGTACGCTTCCACTTCCTTGCGCATTCGAGGCCACCAATAGTCTTGTAATACGAGCTCTTTGGTTTTCTCTATGCCGGGGTGTCCTGCGGTTGCATGATCGTGTCGGGAGGCAATGATTTCTCCTCGCAGCCTTCGATCGTTAGGTACGTATATGCGTCCGTCGTACCAGAGCAATTCCTGGTCTTGAGAAATTCCCTTCTCGTGATTGAGGGAGTCTGAAATTCCCCTATCCCACTTGCGAGGATTGTGAGTGGCCAGTTTGATCCTCTCGTGTAGCTCCTCCGAGGTGGGCATTACCAATGCTCGGAAATGCTCCGCTTTGAGGACTACCACGTCCTTGTTGTCTCCTTTCCCTTGGTCGTGGTCAACTCTCCTGGACAGTAAATCGGCTTTACGGTTCTGAGCCCCTGGCTTATGGTGTAGCGTGAACTGGTACTCCGCTAGTTCCGTTACCCACCGAGCTTGTCTTCGGTTTAGCTTCTGGGGTTTGCGGAAGTACTGGAGATTGGAATGATCCGTCCAAATCTCAAAATCTTCGTGGGCTCCCATGAGGTACTGTCGCCACTTGTCTAGAGCGATCATGATGGCGAGGAGCTCCTTGTCGTAGATTTCGTAGTTGCGTTCAGTGGTGGCCAAGGCTTTAGAGAGAAATGCTACTGGTCACCACTTTTCGTCCTGCCATTGGGATAAAACAGCCCCAATTGCTCCTTCACTAGAATCGGCTTCCACTCAGAACTTCCCTTCTTTGAGCGGTATAGCCAACACCACATCTTCTTTGAACAACTCTTTAAGCTTGTCGAAGGCCTTCGCCTGGGCTTCCCCCCATTTCCACTCTACCTTCCTGGTGAGCGAGGTCAGCGGCTTCACATGTTTGCTGTAATCTTTTATGAAGCGTCGGTAGAAGTTACAGAAACCCAGGAAGGATTGTAACTCTTGCTTTTTGTGAGGGACCGGCCAGTCCAACAGCCCGGCGATTTTCATGGGGTCCATCCTAATCTTTCCTTCGCTGATGAGCACGCCCAGGTACTCTGTTTCCTCTACCTCGAATTCGCACTTCTCAGCTTTAAGGAACAATTTGTTCTCTCGGAGAATCCTCAACACCTTCCGTACAATGCGCCGATGTTCCTCCCGGGTTCGTGATGCGATGAGTATGTCGTCCAGGTAGACCGACACCTCCCCGGCTGCTATAAGATCCTTGAAGATGTTGTTCATCATCCACTGGAAGGTCGCCGGCGAGTTGGTGAGGCCAAAGAACATGATGAGGGGTTCATACAAGCCCCGATTGGTTCGAAATGCGGCCTTCCATTCGTCACCCCACTTGATGCGAACATTATTATACCCCCATCGTACGTCCAACTTGGTGAAGTATTTGGCCTTCTTCAATCGGTCCATTAACTCTCCGATTAACGGTAGAGGATATCGATTCTTGATCGTCATCTCGTTGAGCTTGCGGTAGTCCTGGACAGGTCGAAGTCTTCCATCCTTCTTTTTGATGAAGAAGAATGGGGAGGCCATGGGAGACTTCGATGGTTGAATCCGACCAGTGGAGAGGTTTTCGTCAAGGAACTTGTCAAGTTCCTCCTGTTCAACCGGGTTGAGTGGGTACACCTTGCAATCGAGGTTGGTGTTAGCATTCGGGATGAGCTCAATGGCGTGGTCCCAGGGCTTTCGTGGGGGTAACTCGTCGAAGTTTTCTTTATCGAAAACGTCCTTGAATTCCCAATACTCTTCCGGTACTATCTCTTCAAACGACTTCACCGCCTTTTTCGCGTTGGCCTGGGCCACTAATTCATTGGCTTTAGTTCCCATCGCCCGCACGTGGAAGGCTTCTTCGAAGTCTATTACTAGGATAGTGTCTCCTTCCTCGTATTCGTCCCACTTTGCGGAAGGGTCCGTATCGGGTAAAGAAAATGGAATCTTTCGACAGGCGCAGCGGGCCAGGGTCACCGCCCCGGTGTCCCAATCAATGAGTGGGTTATGCCTTTGTAACCAGTCATGCCCTAGGAACAAGGGCATAGTTCCGAGGTCCACGACGGCTAATTCGATCCACTCCACGTGGTTTCCGATGCATAAGCGTACTTCGGCATATTCCATGATATCCCCGCCTTTGTTCCTGGTGCCATCGGCATTGTAAACCGGAACTGGTCGAGCCGCCTGCTTGAGGTGAAGGGCATGGTCTCGTGCCCAGGAGCGATCAATGGAGCTCCCGGTCGCCCCGCTGTCCACCAGGGCTTTGATGGCATGTGTCTCCCAGGTATCCAATGTTTCCAACTGCACGTTAATTGATACATTACGCCCCTTTCTCCCTCGTATGTACATAGGGGGCTTCTTCAGGTCCTCCAGCCATTCCCACCTGTCCCTGGCTTCGTGGGCGGTCTCCGGCTGCTCCTTAAGCGAGCTCCACAATTCTTCAGTCACCTCCTCTCTTCGTCGAGGGTGTACCCACTGCTTTAAGGTGGCGAATGCGGCGGCCTGGTCCTTGGCGAGTCGCAGCGCCCGTCGAGTCCAGTGCACACCAAATGGTTCGTAATAATTATCGATGACTGGCCTCTGGGTCTCGTGGGTGGCGTCAGAGGTGGCGGGGGTCACCGTAGACTTCCCCTGCCGTGTGACGACCGGAATGTCGGATCGGAGATGGGCTTCTTCATCTTCGACTTCCTCCAATAAAACGGGGGGTTTCTTGTCTCGAGGTGGCAGTTGGTCACTGGGCTGGTCAATAGGGCCCCTCGGCAGCATTTGGTCACCTTCCGTCGAGTGGGTAGAGGAGGGCTCGCTGCCCTGTGTTCGGCCCTGGCCAAGGGCGCTTGTGTGCAGCGTTGTAACCTCTACGACGATCCTGTACTTATCCTCATTCCTAACGCCGGCGGTACTCTCAGAAACTCTAGGCAACCACACACATATTGGCTCATCAAGGGGGTCGGCATCGTTTGCAGATGAGTCCACTACTAAATGTAGGTGGTCCCCTTGAGTCCCGGCCTCAGCTGCTTTGTCACCACTGACGGGAGGAACCACTTGTATAGTAGGCCCACCCGTCGGAGTCGTTGGCCGATTCTCCCTGCCAGGGTGACGACCACCACGTCTGGCGTCCATCTTGTCCTGACCTGAGGCGCCTGCTGGGTGCTCCAGTCTTTTCCCCATTGGGTCAGGTGGGGGTGTCAGAGGTGGACCAGCCCCTTGGGGTTCAGTGCCCTCTGCGGACCACGGAGGGTGGCGGAAATCCCCTCCTACGCTGTTGACGTTTTGTGATTCATCATTCTTAGCTTCTTCTCTTGGTAACGCGGCGAATAGTTCATGGTATTGTTCAAACGGTGTACCTACATACGTAGTATAAGTCCGACTAGAAGTACAGGAGCGCGCACCAACAGAAACTAAGTCCTTTGCCGACGCCGTCGAATCGCTTATTTCGACGCCGGCTCGTCTTTTGACAACTTCTCCTTCTCGTCCTTGACCTCCTCGATCTTGGTATCCTTTCCAAGTTCCTCTTTCTCTGCTTCAGCAAGTAATTGGCAGAGGCGGGCGACATTGGGCTTCTTGCGAGGTGGGAGTTTGACGGGTAGCCACTTGGACTTGTCTGTCGGGCATTTATGGTCTCGGCTCCACCCGGTATTGCCGCACTTGAAGCACCGCTTGTCGGACCGTAACTTGTCGATCTCCATTGGCTGCCTGGCACCTCCATAGGTCGTTCCCGTGGCGTCCTTCTTATCGCCACTTGGCCCACTTCCTTTCGAAGATGATTGATTTTGGCTGCCTCTACCCGAGCCTTGGCTCGAGGAGGTCTTACTAGCGAGCCCCTGGGCGACGTCGTAATGATAGTTCGCATCGATCCTCAGTACTCTCGCCTTCCACTGCGCGTAGGTTGTGGGGCGCTCGTTGTCCCCATGCATAACCGTCTTGCAGACTGTCGGCCTAATTGCCACTTCCACTGCTTCGAACATCTGCTTCTCATCTCCGAACTCTCTGCACTTGTGGGCTAGGCGTTCGAACTTCGCGAAGAACTTGACAGCCATCTTGAAGTCTGACTGTCGGATCTTTTTCCACTCCGCCTTCCATATGGCGAGTTCTGCCACCTCGCGGAATTCTACTGTTAGGTCCTGGGAGAACTCGAACCACGTGGGGAACCTCCAATGCCCCTGGTCGTCATGATAGTGGTGGTACTGATCGCCCCACCACTCCTTGGCCTTATCTCGCAGATACCCTTGTGCGAAGGTTATGCGGTAAGGGTTCTGTCCTTGATCGTTCATTGTGAAGTGCAGGGGGAATACCTGGAAATACATCTCGCAGTGATGGAGGAATCGGTTGATGTCCGTGGATTCCCCAGTGAAGTACTCGGGCTGCATGATCAACTTTGGCTTCACGTCATTCCAGGGGTTATTATCTTTACCCGCGGCTAGTGTCCACAGAGGTATAGGGTCCGGGGGAGACGGAATTGGAGGTGGTACCGGGGGATTGGGCAGTCGTGGAAGCGACCGTAATCGGTAGTTGTCCCCAGGCGGGGGATAATCGCCAGGGTATCCCGGCTTGGATGGCGGCTGTTGCGGCGGCTGAGGCGGCACCGTCGATTGTTTTCCTTTCGAGGATGGCCCTGCACCAGGGTCGTCCATGTCGTCGTCGTCGGGTCCAGCACCCGCCCAGAATTCTTTGGTCTTGAGCGGGTTGGGCATTGGCTGGGGGTGTCGGTAAGGCACACATCCCGGTTGTTCGTGGTCCGGGTGAACCTGGTTCCATACGCGCGCTGCTCGATGCCAGGTCTCCACTTCTAAGATATTTTTCATGAGGTATACGTCCCCCATGTACTTTGCACTTTGATAGTCTTCCCCAGCCTCTGTAAAGAGCCACTGGGGGTCTTTCTCCATATCCTCCATCATGATCTCGTAAAGTCCGTGCCATGGTAAAATATTAAAGATTGTGGGAAGAGGGGCCGCCGGGTCCGTCAGGATCGTCCTTACCGCCATCATTACCTCGTGCTCGAGGACGAAGTTCGGGGGTCGACTCGGCATCCTTGGCCTCCTCCCTCTCTCTGGCGAGTCGGTCGATCTCCCTGTTCCTCCTCCATCGCCTGATATCAGAGTCGGGGTCGGTGATCTCAGACTCATAGGCCTGCCACGCTCTTCTTCGGGCCTCGAGGTCGGTCCCTGCTCGCTCTGCCATTCCGGCATAGCGGAGGGCGGCGGCTCGTTGTCGGTTTTCGACCTCAGCCCTAGTGGCGTCAGGCTCGAGGGGGAGGTCGTAGAAACCGTTGGGCCTGAGGAGGGCGGCGATTTCGGCGTGGTGAGTGCGAAGGTCTGCCGCTCTTCCTTGCTCCATTCGGGCCTCGATCTCTGGGGTGAGCCTGGCATTTCGAGGGAGGCAGAGTGAGTCGACGAGGACCATGTAGAGGAGCGTCCATGGACGCTGGGTATCAGGGACGGGGTCGGCGAATGCTCGACCTGCAATGGATGGGGTAAAAGGGGTGACTGGGGCGAGGTCTCCGGCACCGGCAATTGCTCCAAGCTCCTCCTCACTGTACTCTGGGAACTCCTCCCATACGGCGCTCCAGAAGTGCTGATCCTCCGGTTCAGGCCTGGCGACGGGGGTAGCAGGCGTTGGGGTCTCCGGGAGCTCGGGGACAAGGAGGCTCCGTGGGGATGGGACTCGGGCCACAGGAGCCTCTTCCCTTGAGTCGGCGTAGACCCAGCTGGTGCTGGGGTGCCAGCCGACGACGGTCCCTCGGTCTGTCGAGCTTGGAGAAAGAAGGGGTCCTGCCCCATTTGAACGGGAGGTAGTTGCAGCGGAGGCCCCAAGCCCAAGCTCTCCGGAATCGCTGTCGTAGTCGTCCTCTTTCCCCTGTATAAACCTTCTTCATTCCGCCTCGAGGTCTGGATCTCCCCACTTTGCATCAACCCACTTCGTTGATGACCTTCCACTCCAGTTGTCTCCGGTATAGGTTGCATCTTCCTCCGTATTTGGGTAGATGTCGTTGAGGAGGTCGTCGAGACGGGTTCTTTCGAACTCGGTGAGCTCGTCCCCTTCGAACTCGGTATCAGCCTCTTCTTCGCCCTCGACCACAGGCCTGGTGCCTGCTCTTCTGCCTCCATGGGCGCCTGACTCGTCCTCGACTGGAGACTGGTCGAAGAGACCTGGTAGGGGCGAGTCTCCTCTGTCGAGGAGTACGCCCCGGGTATCGGTGATGTCGACTGAGTCAGCTGACTCATCGGTAGCGCTTCTGTAGGAGTCAGTGCTCGACTCTGAGGATCACGAGCTGGGTCGCGACGATCCGTAGAGGGACTCTCCATAGAGGGAATCCTCTGGTTGTGTGGGTACTGCAGGGAGAGTTTGTTGAGAGGCCGCGGGGATGTCGATTACTGGCGGCGGGTAAACGGGTGCGCTGGGCACGTAATGGAAGGGCAGTTGTGGTCGTACCCTCCTCTGTTGACGGCAACAGTGAAGTAGACGGTACAAGGAGATGGACAAGAAAAAGAGTATAAAAGTTGAGAAGACGGCGGGAATGGCGTCAGACCAGGGCATCCATTCGTGAATCTATTCTTTGCAGAGTTCGTCGGTTCTGACTAGTCATGCAATGATAGATGATTTACTAGGAGCTGGACGGCCAAGATGAGAAGGGTAATAAGCAGGACGATGATCAGGTTGAAGTCGGCTTCGAAGTCGGAGTCGGTCATCAACTGGGTCTCGTCAGGCTCCGAAGTGCTTGGCAGTGCTAGCAATATAATTGCCAGCAAGGAAGCGAGTCGAAAGAGAGTGGTGAAGAGGTTCAGTGTTGTAGAAACCCTACCCAGAAAAGCAGGAGTAATCCTGCAAAGATCGGGGCTGGGAGGTATACACAGAACAGAAAGACTTGAAGGATGGTTACTAGAACCAAACCCAGTGGGTCGTGGAAGAGAAAGGGCAGCACGCAGAGTGCTACAGCGAGAAGGATGGGTACGGGATGTATGTTGGGCAACGATAAGTTGTTGGGCAACGGAAGACGAGCTTCGGCTAAATGTTAGCCACTAACTCTGATCGACTTAGATCATACTAGGATCCCCACTCACACTTCGGTGAGAGATACTCTAGCAAGTCAAAGGCGACGAAAGTCGATGGGACAGATAGTCATGAAGGACGGAGTTCGATGTTAGGTAGATTAAACCTTAGCCGAAGCTGGGGTTTAGACCAGCTGAGGCTCTACTTAAATACAAGTGGCTATGCTAAAAATAGTACTGTGAGAAATGATCCGTATGGATCGCATACACATAATCATGCTGAGTAAAACGAAAGAAAAACGAATAAACCGTAACAACATCATGGTAGCTTGACTCCGCAGGTCCACCAGAATTGGTGCATTCTTCGCAAAGCCTCTCATCCCTACTGCCTTCAGAGCTCTGATCCTTGCCATCATTTCCCTATGTGTGTACGTCCATGACAGTTCCATAATCTAGTGTCTATCTGTCCCCATTTTGTGTGTGGAGACTTGTCTAGCTTCACCTGAGCCCACTAGTCGAATACCAACTTCGCAGCGATTCTTGTGAAGTGAGGGTCCTTCGGGTGTACTGATTTTTCGGCCACACCCTGCTTCTGTGGGAACACAGGAGAAAGGGGAAGCTTACATGATAAAAAGTGATGTGGTGCATTTTATGAAAAACTGAGCATGTGACTAGTGGTGCAAGTTGATTCCAAGTCAGAGGATAGCAGCTCGCGATCACCAGATCGACATGTCATGGTGGCTGTGATGCACCATGTGATAGCTCGCAGTTCATTGGTTCATTTCAACTCAGTTTCCTTCTCCTGGTGGAGGCCCCTGGCCCATTGGGCCAGACACAGACCCATAAGGTCTCCCTTCCTCTAGACCTGTTCTTCTCCAATGTGGACTTCTTCTTCCGAGCCCAGAGCTAGAATAGTTTTCAACATAAATACAGTCACAAGTCAAGGCCCAACGCTAGCATCTCAAGCAACATGCCACCATCTCTCCAAGAATCGCAAATTCCCAACCTACCAAGATCCTCTCAGCCATCAATGCATCAAGTTCAAACGTTGATCTTCTGAAGTGACGTATTGTAGAGTTGGAGGAAGAAGCGGTCGTATTGAGGGGCACCTGAGCCAAGCATCGGTGAGTTTAGAATAGCTCTCTCCTTGGGATTGGCACCATATATCATCTTAGGGAGTTCAAGCAGATGGGGCATGCACTTTCCCATGTGACATTGCCCTTTAATAGTGTCCAAGGTATCGCAGATGAGAACGTCCAACAAATTGAGGTGATTCTCTCATATGTTGTGGGGTTGCACTGACATTCTTTTTCTTAGTAGCATTTTCAAGGTTAGAAAGACTTGAATTTCCAAGTTCCTTCCCAACGACAGCTCTGGAAAGCGATTGGCAGCGAAGAGGGGGGAGCGGGGGAGAAGTTAGAACAAATTCGAGCCCATCTATATAAACAGGCACAGCATTAAACGTATATACGCACCTGTATTCTCTTTATGGTAGTAATAAATATGCTATTTCAAGTTTCTCCAAGTCTCTAAGAGTGAAAATATGCATAGTATATACAGCAAGCCACCCGAAAATTACTAGGTGTTATGAACTCGCTTTAAGATGTTGCTCATGTCATACTTTCATATGACATCAAGTAATTGTACTGGTACCTTGCGAAGCTTGACATGCATTACTGACATTGGAAACGCTCATAACCATACTTGGAGGATTATCAATTCTTCATGCTTCATATGGGCATATAAGGCTCACGCAATTATTTCAGACCTTGCCATGCATTTTGACCTTTGCCACGGGCTTATACGGGCATATATATTTTTGTCCAATTCGCTGATGAATGGAAAGAGGAGATCATTGCAGTGTTGGAACTTGAAAAGAGGACAATCCCATGACAGTGATCGGGTTTCGGGCCGGGTTGCTACGTTCCCACCATGACTCAAAACGACTCTCTACTTCGATCCTGTGAGCTTGCTTTTTTAACATATATCTGTAAGAACTCGCGGTTCACAGGTAAGCACAAAAGGAACTAATGTTCACGGCAATCGCGCTAGCGATGCCCTACTAACTACACAGCTTTTATACTACCAGAATACATAGAATGTACTAGAATAAATGCATAATGTATCACTAATAAAATGAGTAAGCGTCCCGGGGAATATGGGGAGAACAAGCGAGAATATTCATGCAAGCTTGCTCTTCTAAAAATAGCAATCCATATTCTAACAATATCTAACCTTATTGATGACAGATACAGTGATATTTGAAAGACTGAACCCATTCCAGACTCCTAATTTCCTCTGAATATGTCAGAAATCCCTATGGAGATCATCGAGCAGATAATCGACGAGCTCAGCGATGACCGGAAAGTACTGATCGCTTCTCTGTCTGTTTCCCATGTCTTCCACGATCGAGCTCGGTACCATCTCTTCCGAATCGTCATCCTCAGCATGGAATCGGATGTTCATCAGTTTATTTCCCTCTGTGACATCTCGCCAGTAATTCCGAGTCTGGTACAGTCACTTAAGATATATTGCTGCAGAACGATGCTCCAGATGCCCCAGCTGCCCTCCCTACCTAATGTCACCTCACTGCACATCAGTAGGCATCCCAATGATGTCTCGGACGTTGACTTCCCCACCACACTGAGCTTCCGCGCATGGCTATGCACATTTCCACACCTCACATCCTTGGACTTGGACTCTGTTCGAGTCTGTCGTCCCTCAATGTTCGGCACCTATGAGCTGGCTCAAGGTCCTCCTTTGGAGTTTCTCTCGATCACATACGGTGATTACAATGTGTATGAGGCATTTATAGGGAACGCGAATGAAAATATCAGTATTTTTGCTCTTCACGGTTTACGCAAAATCGATCATAAGATCTACATTCCAGATGATGCCGTTGGTCTACATAAAATCCTTGCCGCCAGCCGTGCTACGCTTCGAGAGCTCATCTTGACGATGGGACCGTTCTGTAAGCATTAAGTAAATCATTAGTTCATTTAATCACTAACCGTATTGATGATTAGACTCCATACAAACTTTTGGTAATGTCCATCTGGATATCTCACGAGTGCCAACCGTAGAATTTCGCCTGCCCCGCATCTCTGAGTTCTCTTTCTCCAGGACAATTCTCTGGCTTTCCTCTTGCATCCCTCCAAGCAGTAACTGTTCTGCCCTTATGGAGCGACTCATTGTTCACCTAAACCCTACCCTTGTGCCATCAGATTTCCTAGAGAGTCCAACGTTCTCTAGAGGTCTGACACCGTTGGACAATAGACTTATCGATCCTCTATTGCAATCCCAAGGTGGTTCAATTCAATGTGTGGCCTAGAAAGGTGCGTCAGACGATCTGGGATGCTATCTTGATAGCTTTGCCCAAATTGCACTCCCTTGGGTGACTAGCAGTGGTGGACGAGAACATATAAGCAGCATGAAGGATATCCCAAATTTTTACCATCGTCGATCAAGATCAAGGCTGTTGCTCGATTCGTGCCCTTTTGCCGCATCATCCATCCTGCCCTATGTGTTGTTGGCAGTGAAATTGGTCAACATTCGAGTCCACCCCAGACCCCAACGTATCCTGCAGACGAGACCATGACCATGTTGAATAGGTCAATGTATCATGGACGGTTGCGGGGCCTGGACAAGGAGAATACTGTGTTGCGAAGGGAAGTCTGGTTGACTGGTGGTGAAAGGCGAAGGATGATTTGGTCGTGTTTTCCCTTGCTCGTAAGGCATTCTTTCCTGGAAGGAAGGTATTGTCGGCGGTTTGCTTGACGTGTTCGACTCATCATAGATCCCTTTCGATTGTTTTGTCTACGCTTTTGTTTGCTTCCTATATGCTTTCTGTGGATCAATGCATAGGTCACACGTTGGACTGATTGTATTTATTAACCGTCTGAACAACCTAAAATACATGTTCTTCAGTTGGACAAGAACGGAGTATTTCTCATCTATCTATTCCCTTGCAGAGGACCACATGACAGCCCCCAGAAGAAGCGACCGCAACAAAAGTGTGTGGCAATGAATAGATAGATCCGGCCCTGGTAAGGGAAACGCGGAGCCGCTTCTGAAGGAGAATTGATTGCTTCCAAAGCGGTTCTCCAAATAGAACCCTTCGAGCACTTTCAGGCCTCTCACCATCACCCAGAAGGAATTCGATTTTCTCGTGATGGTGATCAACTTGTCGATGGTACACATAGAAAACAACGAGGATGGGATGACACATTTATTCGACGGGTGCACACATTCATAATACCGACGCGTACCGACTAGCCTGAAGTAGGCATTGATAATCAATATTTGCTTTTCGGATGCTTGCTCATAGGCAGATCCCGGAGAGCTCTTGGTTTCGGCTTCGGCATCTCAGCAAGTCTAAGAAAGGGTGGTCTTGATAGTATGATTTGTCCCGAGTGAACCAACGAGAAAGTCAGCACAGAGAGTACCGTACTCTAGGAAGTCGGACGGTAAGAAAACGGTCAGGAAACTAAAACAAAGACTTTACAGCTGGAAGCTCCCAAACACCCACGGCGCCGCAAGCGCTTAAGGATAGTAACACCGTGGCGATGGAGATTGTACCATCGTCTTTGAACGAGACGGATATGGATCTAAGCTATACGCAATGAGGCCGGGTACACACAGTTTTCAACAAGGAACACATACCATCGACTGAGAGAAAATCACCTCCACAAGCGCAGGATTCATCTATGTCAGCGACGCTGCCGTCAAGTCCATCGACCATGACCCCCAGCCCTGAGTCAACTGCACCACCGGAAGCGTGCACCCCCACACCGTAGTCGTCCACATGAATGCCTTCGGAACCCAGCTAAACGTGCGTTTCGTTAAGCTGTTATCGTATCTCTTCTCGATCTTCCGGAACGCCTTCGCCGACCGCGTGGAGCCTTTGATGCCCTCGACGTGCACAAACTCTTCACTCCTACTTGGGAGTCTCACGTATGCGCTGGCGTCGACGAACCAGGGTACGATGAAGGCTTGGGAGCGAGCTGCGTCGGATGCAGAACTTCCGGGACCAGCCGGTTTGTGTAGGTGAATGCTTCTAGAAGGACTTGGTAGAATACGGCTGGGGTATATCCTGCGAGACCTAAAAACATCCTCTTCTCTAACGCTCGTCCAAAACGCTAGATGATGGGGTGGGTAGAGCTCAGTTGGTTAAAGCTTATTGCGCAGCATCGTGCACAAATGTCTAGGTAGACATAGCGGTGGCAGGGATGCTTCAATCTCCAGTGCGGCAGTGGGAGTGGCCTTGAAAGCTGCACAGATGATTCGCAGGGCACGATGCTGCATCTTCTTGAGGGCTGCTGCAGAAGACCTGGAGCTGTTGAGCGACCACTAGCTACGTGACTGTGACAGGTAGGCCCGCGTTCACAGACTGTGACGTTAAAATTTATTGTCCGGAACAGGCATTGCCGTTTTCCCTTAGGGATCATAGGCGAAGCGTCGTAGTGCAGACGAACCGTATAGATTTTTTTGAACCTATGACCTCTCTTAGTTGCGACCACCATCATCAGCTCGAATTTTTACTTCCCTTCTGCGTTGATGTGCTCGCTCTGTGCATTATTTCTTTTCGATGGGCAAGTAAATTACTCTCAGCACCGCCACACATCACGTGGATGCTTTAGCGGATCCGAATTATCCGAATCCGTTGGCGTAGTGTGTCCTCCCACCTATTGCTAAGCTCTGAAGTGCTCATCGATTCACTTTGGTTAGGATGATCAACTCACATTATCGAATTTGCAAGAGAAAATACGCCCGCTGGAGCAGTTTGAATCGAAAATAGCAGAGAAGTTGGGGATGTCTAGGGAGGAGGTCGACTTCGACTCGGTTGTGGCTCTCCTCAAGAACAACGCGTTGCCTAACGAAGACTATTTATCGAGTCTGGGGAAATTATGCGAACTCCATTGCCTCCGCATTGAATACAGTCGTGTTTCGCAACTGAGCCTTCCATGTGGACTGGAAGTATATCCCTCCACGCCAAGTGTCACGGTAAGGCGCATCCATAATGATTGTCTTTGATACTGATTGGTAGCATTTTAGTACCCGCATTGTGTCGACACTTTAGACACTTCTCGATTCTACGCTGTCCTTATTGGCATCGACGAGTATGCATCCTTTCCGCTTAATGGTTGTGTATCAGACGTACGATTGATGAAGAAGTACTTGACTAAGGACCTCGGCGTGCCCCACGATCGCATCCAGCTGCTTCTTGGATCCGAGGAGCATATATCCCCTGAGGATCCAAAGTACCCTTCCCGCACCCACATCATCGACGCACTTCTCGGCATCATTACCAACCCTCAGATCAAATCCGGCGACAACATCATCATCTACTACGCCGGACATGGCTCATACTACCCACCTCAAAGCAGAAAACCTTTTAGTGTGAACGAATACATTGACACGCTATGCCCCATCGATCGCGATATCGTTAACAATGGCAAACCTGTCCCCGATATCAGCGACCGTGAATTCAATACCATCCTAACCCTAATCTCCCGAGTCAAGGGTGATCACATCACCGTTATTCTTGACTGCTGTCACTCTGGTAGCATCAGTCGAGGTTTGCCTGAGCCGGGAGCACACACTACTTACCCAATGGCGCATGCAACCCTTCACGACATGCTCGTCGCCGGGGAGGAGCGTTTGAAGGAGTATCCGGGATATCGCTCCATTTTGGAAGAAGGATGGCTCTCAGATATGGACTCCCACGTTGTCTTGGTGGCCTGTAAGAAGCATCAGTTTGCGAAGGCAAAAGAGGTGGACGGGACGGCTGGCGCTGTGGAGTACATTGGAATCTTCACCGACTCGCTTGTGCGCACTCTCCAGTCAGACTGCTACAAGAAGGAAACAACATACGCTGATCTGGTTCACTTTTTGGATAAGACGCCGCACCAGACACCGGTCGTTGCTGGGAAATGCAAGGACGCGCGTGTCTGGTATCAGGAATGAGTTACGATCATAGATCCCTTTTGTTTGCTTTCTCTACGTTTTTGTTTGCTTTCAGAATGTTTTCTTCGGATCAATGTACATTAAATCAACACCGGTTATAGGAAAAGTTATAATGTATCAATATCACCACGATGCTTTGCGTGAGACCAAGACGAAGCTAAGCTATGCGCAATGAGACAGGGTAGACACTATTTCCAAGAAGGAACACATACCTTTGACTGGGAGAAAATCACGCTCACAAGCACGAGATTCATCCATGTCGACGACGCTACCGTCAAGTCCATCGACCACGGTCCCCCTCCCCGCATCACCGAAAAGATGCCCATTACATTCACCTCCCATGCCGTACTCGTCCACCTGAACGTCCTCGCAGCCCAGCCGATACTTTGTTTCGTCAAGCTGATATCGTGCCTCCCAGAAAGCTGGGGTACATCCTCCAGCCAGGCGAACTGTTCGGAGGGGCGCTCCATTGGGAACATTTCACTTGGAGGTGCTAGACGTTCTGGATTAGAGGCCTCAGCGAGTCTTGCATCTTTCTAATCACCTGTAGGTAGTGATGAGGAAGACAGGCGACATGAAAGAGGGAATGCCCTCAACTGAAATTTTTTCGCTAGAATGGATGGTGCCTTCCTGAATCGAATCATTTACGCAGATGAAAAAGACAGAAGCTGGCTGCTCACTTGCGCCAAAATTATCGGAGACGGAGACACCCTAAACAATCTTCTGTTCGCGTTTTGAGTTCGGCTTTGGAAGTGGGCTCGACGAACGGATACGCAAGGAATTCTATGCATCGCGAGCTCTTGTAATTTCGATGAAGTTTGGTATAAAATAGCGGTAGGTTGGTGGTGGTCGCGGTCAGAGAGAGAATCCGGAATCTGCCGGCATCTTACCGGCATCTTATCCTTTACTTTTCTCGCTCATTTTTCTTTTCAGGATTGCTTGCTATGAGCTATATACTTTGACCATGGTCTGCAATCTGCGATAATAGGACGATCTATCCGGGATGACCCTTTTGAGCTGAGCGTACGACGCAACTGGCGAAAAGAACCTTCGTTAACTTCTTACAAGAAAAAAACGAGCACGTCCACCTCCCCATGAAGGCACTTTCTATCGAAATTGCTTACAACTTACCTCCTTGGGCGTTACCACTCGAAACAAGACTCAGGAATGATGTTTTTTCCCGTGGGGTATCTTTCAAATGGAAACTTGAATACCTAGTGGTACGTTGCCACCATATGTGTAAGGGATGCGAATTTCTATAGACTCATGATTGCATCATTCCTTTAGTTTTGTTTACCTATGCCTTCAGACCACTACATATGCGCCGTTTTTTGGCCTTTTTCATAACTTTATCTAGGATTTCTACCACCATGTCGTGTCTTTGACTCTATCTTCTTTGGCAATATATGCCCGAATCGTACTCAGTCTTGGGTTGAAGACCCGTCCCGTGGCAGATCCTTTACAGTATCTAAACTAGGTCGACTGAAATGTTCATCCAGTAATACCACAATTTTCCGACGTTGCATGCACGAGATAAACTCTGCTGGTCGTTTGCAAATGGAAGTCATAATACTAGGACGACACCAGATGAATTCGTCGACTCCAGTTGCGGCATCTCATTTTCATTTTAACAAATAGTTGTAGTGGTGTTTCTTGCAACGAAATTAGGCAACAATCATACTCGTTGTATTTTGGTGCGGGGATGGTTACATTTCACTGAGGCAGTCAATGATCTCGTATTTCCTCAAGTGGACCAGCTTTGGTGCGTTCCATGAAACTCTCTTATCTCCGTTTATGACAAGTCGTGATTTTAGCGTTTTCAGAAATCTGACGATTGTTTTTGTCATTGATGTCGCCCAGTCATTCCTCACCTTTTTTGATATGTTGACAATCTAAACGACACCGGCGGTCAGAATCGAGAGTCAGATGCCCTTCCACGGTGCGTGCAGCATCCAGAAACAGAATTCGGAGGCGCAGAATCGGAGCAAAAAAGTGAATATACTCTTTACCATGGCAAGAATCTCTGAAAGGTCAGTTCACGCCCAGTAAAGCAGCCGATATGAGTGAATCTCAGATCCAGAAGGAGTCCTGCGTATACCTGTTGGACATCATCTGACGTTGCAGGAATAGCACCATACCGGCATCTGATGAGGTGATTGTTTGTCGAGCTCAATTTCATCAATATAAGCCGATACGCAGCCAACGACCTTTATCCATCACTGCCACTTCTCAGACAGTACACAATGCCAGTCGCAGCGCCCAGCTAGGATTTTACAAATATGTACCGGAGACCAAGGTTCGTTGTCGTTTCCTGCTAATCACACACCAGGCTGACTAACATCTATGATAGGAAGATCTCGACTGGGCAGACCTCGTCACCGTTGATCTGAGTTTGTACGGTACTGCCAAAGGCAAGAAGCAGCTTGCAAAGACACTTATCGAGGCCGTTCACGAGAAGCACAGCTGGCTGGTGACTATTTTGGGGTGGTCAAAATGCGTGCAAAATGCATGAAAGTGGTATAAAGTTTTGGCACCGGATTTTGCCACATGAAAATCAATAGTTTTAACTAAGCAATATACAACTAAATTATATAATCTTGCTGGTGTTTAATCCCTGGGGAATATAATCATTTTGCAGCAGCTAGAATGAAAGCAATGTTATAAATTTACTCGCACTTCGAAAACCTATTGTTTTGTTGTCTGGCAAAATGCAGGATGTGATCCGCATTTTGACTGATCCGGAATGCCTTATTTAGACTGGTGGGCAGCAAAAGGCTGAATTTTGTCAGAAGTCTAAATAAGGCATTCCGGATCAGTCAAAATGCGGATCACATCCTGCATTTTGCCAGACAACAAAACAATAGGTTTTCGAAGTGCGAGTAAATTTATAACATTGCTTTCATTCTAGCTGCTGCAAAATGATTATATTCCCCAGGGATTAAACACCAGCAAGATTATATAATTTAGTTGTATATTGCTTAGTTAAAACTATTGATTTTCATGTGGCAAAATCCGGTGCCAAAACTTTATACCACTTTCATGCATTTTGCACGCATTTTGACCACCCCAAAATAGTCACCAGCCAGCTGTGAAGGGGTTCTTCTATGTCAAGAACTTCAATATATCCCCGGAGCACATCGATCGACAGTTCGCCCTTGGTAAACAGTTCTTTGAGCTACCGGTGGAGGAGAAATCTGCTTATACACCCGACATGGGTGAGTTGGTCATTTAACTGCATGACGGAGGTCATTAATAGAAATTCGTACCATTTAGGCAACGGCAAAGTCAACGGCTACATCCCTGCCAGTCGCAAAATGTATGTGTCTTCCAAGCAGTCTACTGGCTGTTATTTATGGACCTCCCTACGCTAGTATCAATGTTGACACGGGGACGAGAGACCGTACGGAAATGTATAACATTCCAAGTGAGTTCTATTTGGTGTATCCGGCCTAATTCTGATTGAGTATCAGAGTTCAATGGCTATTTCCCCCAAGTGCATCCGCCAGTGGTGGCTGAGAACCTCAAGGAAGTCGAGGAATTTGCTAGGGTGGGTGCTTCTCGACACTCTAAATTTAGCGCTCAGTATCGACACACTTTCTTCAGTCTCTCCACAGTGAAGTCTTGGACCCTCTGTTTGTTTTACTAGCCATCGCCCTGGACCTTCCCAAAGATGTGTTCACTAATATCCATAACTACGAGGAAAAAAGCGAGGTGAGCTCCCAGGAGCCAGCCTGAAAATGATATATAGGATCATCTGAGATACATGAAATATTCGAAATTCACCAAAGAAAAAAATAGAAAAATAATGAACTGGTCGTATGGACATACAGGTAAGTCCAACAATACCGGCTAGGACTGGCATGGTCTAACTTTTTAACAGACCTTGGCAGCTTTACGCTTCTTTTCCGTCAACCAGTTGCCGCACTTCAAATTCTGTACCATTCTATTGATGAATGGAAGTGGGTCAAACCCCAGGATGCTACTCTCACAGTAAATTCCTGCGACGTACTCTCATTCTTGACAGGAGGATATGTCAAGAGCACAGTCCACAGTTTAGTGATTTCTCCCAGACTTTGGCGCCATTTCTTAATGCATTGCCTTCTAGGATGACTGTTCCTCCCAAAGACCAGCAGCATGTTGATCACTTGGGGCTGCTTTACTTCTCCAGGTACGTCGAAATATGATCTGGGTTTCTTGCCGACATTGGACCTGTCGACTTTTGAAGGCCTCACGACAATGTTACCCTTGCAACTGTCAAGAACTTGCAAGTGCTAGAGTGGGAAGGGCACTCTCAGAATCAGTTTGAGTCGAGCGGGAACAAGGTACTGACTATGGAAGGTTAGGCACTGAATAAAAATTTCAAGCAATTACTGGCCTTGTCTACTTGCACAGAGTGGACCTTTGCCAAGCAAACATGGCAAAGGGCCAAAGGAAGTCGAACTGGAGAATTCAGTACAGCAACTATCCTTCTGGGTTTCAAAGAACAAGTCTACGTGTAGCTGACTACCACGGCATAGAGGAAAAATCTAATCAATTTTGGTCCTTAGCATTAACTTTTCTACTGGTACTAATTAAACGGTACTTAGTATGCCTGTTATTGTTTACCCTCTTACCTGACATGATTTACATTTGGCAGGACCTCTAATGTGGGGTCTCGCCCATTTGATCAGTTGCGATATCCCAGGACAGAACCTGAATTTGTCACATGTGCTAATATGCATTGTGTCTCAAAGCGGCCTTGAATGGATGAGTTCCCTACTTTCATTACCTCGACTCGGACGATGTTAAGCACTCATTCTACTTGGAGCTCTCTTCAACGTCTGCCGGTAAGATGTCCCTCTGATCAAGTCTGAGAATATTGTGCACCACCAATAATCTATACTCAATTTCTGAAGATTTCCAGATTTCTAGGTCTGGTGGTGCCGGTGATACCCTTAGCGTTTCAGTCAATTGTTACTCTAGGTCAGTAGTAATCGACTGTTTCTTCGAAAGAATAACGAAATTCTTATGGGCATTAGGCTATGATTGATATACCCCAAGAGCTCGTTGATCTCATAGTCGATGAACTCAAGGATGACCAAAAGGTGCTCAGTGTAGCGTTGACTATGTCGCCCTCCTTCAGAATTTGAGCCCAACACCACCTTTTCTGACATGTAGACGTTTATCCCCCCACTGGTTTTGCGAGATTTAACGAATTATGTAAAATCTCATCGCTAATTCTTTGTCTTGTTCGTTTGCCACGCATAATAACCTGGCACAAAGAGATACCAGACTCGGAGAAGCTGCAATTACACACCCCAATTAACCTGGAAAAGATCTCTTTATCTGAGTACGACAGTATCTCCGTCCCTCCTTGGGACAACGCCTCTGCAATCGGCTCTCAAATATCCTACTCCACCACTTTGATGAAGCTCGATTGCATTCACTTCCCTTCTGCACGAAGTTTTCACAGCTGCATAGAATCCTTCCCAGCTCTCAAGATATTATCTATCAGAAGGCTCCTTATTCAGGATGCGAAATTCATTGAAAACGTCAGCTCCAACCCAGGACCTCCCTCAGTTAGAATACATGCCTTCTTATTGACTCTAGGCCAGCTTACAGTATATTATTAGTTAATTATAGGTGTATTGAGGTTATATTGGCACGGATAATGAAGAGATAACTAAAGCAAAGATGAAAATCTTTCTATATCAAGTTAGATAGGAAAGCCTCGAAAACTGGAAAACTGGATTAATTGGCCATCTCCACTGATACAGCTCAGGTAAATAGAAGTAAACTACTCCTACCGACCTCGATGGCTCGTTGTGAGAAGTAATCACACTGCAAACAGAAAATGTTCAGCTATACTGAAATTATCACGTGACTCAAGAAACTTGACCACAAACTAGTCCCGAAATTGGAGAAATGGCGGGCAAGATCAGTTTCAGGACGAGTTTCTGGTCAAGTTTCATAACTTTCCAGTACACCCGAAAATTTTCCATTTGCGGTGTGTTAATGACAGTCATAGAAAATTTCACTCTTGATCTATGTTCCGGGCTGTTCCTGTTATGCGATGACGTGCTTACTGGCTGCTGCCCTAGCCCCCAAGGTGACAGCCAGTATACAGGCAAACCATATAAATTTCTTTGAACATCGGCCTTATCTTCATTGGAACTACCACCATCGTTTTCAATTTTTATTTCCCTTCTGCGTTGATGTGTTCACTCTGTGTATTATTTCTTTTCTATGGGCAACCGAATTGTCCTCGGCACCGTGGCATATCACGTGGCTTTACCGGACCGGAATCTGTATGTCCTTACTCTCTCCACTACTAAGCGCCAAGCTCTAAAGTACTCATCGATTCACTTTTATTAGGATGCTCTACTCAAATTATCGAAACTAAAAGATGCAATATTTCCGCTGGAGCAGTTTGAATGGGAAAAAGCAGAGCAGCCGGAGATGCCTAGGGAGGATGTCGACTTGGACTCGGTTGTGGCTTTCCTCAAGACCAAAGACTTGCCCGACGAAGACTATTTATCGAGTCTGAAGAAATTAGGCGAGCTCCATTGCCTCCGCATTGAATACAGTCGTGTTCAACAGAGAGTTCCATATGGACTGGAAGTATATCCCTCCACGCCAAGCGTCACGGTAAGGCGCAACCATAATGATTGTCTTTGATACTGATTGGTAGCATTTTAGCGCGCGCCTTGTGTCGACACGTTGGACACTCTTCGATTTTATGCTACCCTTATTGGCATCGACAAGTATCCATCCTTTCCGCTTAATGGTTGTGTATCAGACGTGCGATTGATGAAGAAGTACCTGACTAAGGACCTCGGCGTGCCCCACGATCGCATCCAGCTGCTTCTCGGATGCGAGGAGCATACATCCCCTGAGGATCCTATGTGTCCTTCCCGTGCCCACATCATCGACGCGCTTCTCAGCATCGTCACCAACCCTCAGATCGAATATGGCGACAACATCATCATCTACTACGCCGGACATGGCTCATACTACCCACCTGAAAGGGGGGAAACTCTCATTGTGAACGAATACATCGACACGCTATGCCCCATCGATCGCGATATCGTTAACGATGGCAAACCTGTCCCCGATATCAGCGACCGTGAATTCAACACTATCTTAACCCTAATTTCCCGAGCCAAGGGTGATCATATCACCGTTATTCTTGACTGCTGTCACTCCGGTAGCGTCAGCCGAGGATTACCTGAGCCGGGAGCACGCATCACTTACCCAATGGTGCGTGCAACTCTTCACGACATGCTCGTCGCCGGGGAGGAGCGTTTGGAGATGTATCCGGGCTATTGCCCCATTTTAGATGAACACTGGCAGCCAAATATGGAGTCCCACGTTGTCTTGGCGGCCTGTAAGAAGCATCAGTTTGCGAAGGCAAAAGAGGTGGAGGGGACGGCTGGCGCGGTGGAGTACATTGGAATCTTCACCGACTCGCTTGTGCGCACTCTCCAGTCAGACTGCTACAAGAAGGAAACGACATACGCTGATCTGGTTCGCTTTTTGGATAAGACGCCGCATCAGACGCCGGTCGTTGCTGGGAAACGCAAGGACGCACGTGTCTGGTATCCGGAATGAGTTACGATCAGATCCTTTTTGTTTGCTTTGTCTACGCTTTTGTTTGCTTTCGGAATGTTTTGTTTGGATCAATGTAGATAAAACGTATGTTGTAGTGAAAGTTTCAATGTATCGGTATCATCATGAATTTGTCTATAGTTTAGTTTACTTGCATATGTTTTCTGTGGATCAACACATTGCGGTGAGAGTTGTAATTTGTTTAATATTCATGGTTGATCGCTATTATGGGTCGTCTCAATAACTTTACGTATCTGCTCAACGGTGTTCAGTCCCATGGATTCGCATCGCAACACCCAGAAAACGTGACCACGACAAACGCGTGGCAATGAACAATGAAATCGAGCCTTGGTAGGGGAAACTGAGGGAGCAGGACCAGGGTTGATGGCTTCCTTGGGAAATTGGCGAGAAAGAACAAAGCAGTTCTTCAAATAGAACACTTGGAGGACTTCAGGCTTCTCACCATCACCCGGAAGGAATTCGATTTTCGCTCGACAGCTATCAACTTGCCGATGGCACAGGCAGGAGACAACAACGATGAGTCGTCATTTATTCTCAACAACGCATCCATTCGTAATATGTACCGACGAATATCGATTAACTTTAACTGGGCAACAATAATCAGTATCTGCATTCCGGATGTTTACTTGGAGGTATATCCCGGAGAGCTCGGCTTCGGCATCTCAGGAAGATTACAAAAGGGTGGTTTTGGTGGTATGACTTCCCCCAAGTGAACCAACGAGAATGTTAGCACAAAGAGAACGGTTCCCTAATGAACCTAAGAGTTAGAAGTTGCCACGAAAATAAAATGGCGGACTTCTTACAGCTGGAAGCTCCAGAGTCTAAAGCCCACACAGCACCGTAAGTGCTGAAAGATAATAACATGTTTGCAGTGGAGATTGTACCATAGTCTTCAGGCGAGACCGATATGGAGCTGAGCTATTGGCAACGAAGTAGAATACACAGGTTTCAACAAGGGACAGCTGTACTCGTCCACATGAACGCCCTCGCCGGCCAGTTCGCTTGGCCGGAGGGGTGCTTCATAGGGAGCATTTTACTTGGAGGTACTAGGCCTTCCGAATTGGAGGCCTCAGCGAGTGATAAGGGCGGCCTTGGGGGAAACAGGCGGCGTGAAGGAGGAAACGTCTTCAAGGGAAATTTTTTTCGTTGACGTGGATGATGTCTTCTGACAATTTATTTACGCAAATTAAAATGATAGAACTAGCTGCTCACCTTCACCAATATTCTCGGAAACGAATGGGTATGTGACATCTCGAACATCCTTAAACTTTACTCGACTTTGAAGGCGTAACGCGTTGACTGGACCGGACCACAGTTACACGTCGAGAAAGTTTGTGCATCGCGAGCTCCAGGGATTTTGGTGAAGCCTGATTATGAAATGACGGTAGGCTAGCTCGTATGTGAGTTGGTCGTGGTCGCGGTCAGAAGGAATCCGGAATTTGCCGGCGTCTGTTATACTGTTACTTTCTTCTCATTTTTTCTTTTCAGGACTGCTTGCTTTGAGCTGCGTTAACCATGGTCGGTAATCTTCCATAACAGGACGATATATCTGGTGTTTCCTTTCTCGCTTTAAGCTAGACGTACGACGTGTTTGCGCTTCTGGGCCCAACCGGCGAATAGAATCTTCGCCAACGAGCACGTCTAACCCCTAGGCCCCTACGAAGGCACCTTCTTTCAGACTTACCGCTCACAGATTTACTCCTTACCACTCGAACCAAGACTCAGGAATGATGTTTTCTCCCATAGCACATCTCTCGAGTGGAGATGTAGTGGTATGTTGCTGAACTGGATCGATTGAGATGTTCTTTCTAGCCAAGTCGCAATACTTTGCACACGTGAATCTTCTAAGCTAGTATCCACCAATGTACTATGAAGGTATCATATTCATTAAGCTGTCTAACCTAGATCTGTTCCGTTGTGTTCATTGCACCCGTTTCTGTCTCCGTTGTTTATCAGTTCACTGGGACACTTGAGGGCCTCATATTTCTTCAAGTAGACTGAATTTGGTGCGTTCCATGAAACTCTTCTCTCCATTGTTGACAAATCGTGGTTTCAGCTTTTTTGGAAATTTGACTACTGTTTTCGTCGTTAATATTGCCCAGTCACTCCCCACCTTTTTTAATATGTTGACAATCTCCATGATACAGGCGACCAGAGTTGAGAGTCTGATGCGCTCGCGCCGCATTAGATATATGCACAATTGAGAAACAGATTCAGGAGGCACAGAAACAAAGCAAAAAATGGATATACTCTTTACCATGGCAGGAATCTCTAAAAGATTTGTTCGCACGCCGTCGCGCCGTAAAACAGCTGATGAGTCAGTCATAGATCCAGAAGGAGACCTACGTATACCTTTCCACCATCATCTGACGTTGCAGGAATAGCACCATACCGGTATCTGATGAGGTGATTGTTTGTCGAGCTCAATTTCATCGATATAAGCTGATACGCAGCGGACAGCCTTTACCCATTACTACCACTTCTCAGACAGTACCCAATGCCAGTCGCCGCGCCTTAACTAGGATCCTACAAATATGTACCGGAGACCAAAGTTCGTGCTGTTTCCTGCTAATCGCACATCAGGCTGACTGACGGTTATGATAGGAAGATCTCGACTGGGCAGACCTCGTCACCGTTGATCTGAGTTTGTACGGTACTCCCGAGGGCAGGAAACAGCTTGCAAAGACACTTATCGAGGCCGTCCGCGAGAAGGGGTTCTTCTATGTCAAGAATTTCAACATATCCCAGGAGCGCGTCAATCGGCAGTTCGCCCTTGGTAAACAGTTCTTTGAGCTACCGGTGGAGGAGAAATCTGCTTATACGCCCGACATGGGTGAGTTGGTCATTTAACTGCACGACGGAGGTCATTAATAGAAATTCGTACCATTTAGGCAACGGCAAAGTCAACGGCTACATCCCTGCCGGTCGCAAAATGTATGTGTCTTCCAAGCAGTCTACTGGCTGTTATTTATGGACCTCCCTACGCTAGTATCAATGTTGACACGGGGACGAGAGACCGTACGGAAATGTATAACATTCCAAGTGAGTTCTATTTGGTGTATCCGGCCTAATTCTGATTGAGTATCAGAGTTCAATGGCTATTTCCCCCAAGTGCATCCGCCAGTGGTGGCTGAGAACCTCAAGGAAGTCGAGGAATTTGCTAGGGTGGGTGCTTCTCGACACTCTAAATTTAGCGCTCAGTATCGACACACTTTCTTCAGTCCCTCCACAGTGAAGTCTTGGACCCTCTGTTTGTTTTACTAGCCATCGCCCTGGACCTTCCCGAAGATGTGTTCACTAATATCCATAACTACGAGGAAAAAAGCGAGGTGAGCCTTTCTATCTTGGCCTATTCCCAGGAGACGACCTGAAAATGATACATAGGATCATCTGAGATACATGAAATATTCAAAGTTCACCGAGGAAGAAAATAAGAAAATAACGAACTGGTCATACGGACATACAGGTAAGTCCACAAGTATTGTGGCTAGGACTAGCGTAGTCTAGCTTTCCTACAGACCTTGGCAGCTTTACACTTCTCTTCCGTCAACCTGTTGCCGCACTTCAAATTCGGTACCATTCTACTGGCGAATGGAAGTGGGTCAAACCCCAGGACGCTACTCTCACGGTCAATGCCTGCGACGCACTCTCGTTCTTGACGGGAGGATACGTTAAGAGTACAGTCCACCGGTTTAGTGATTTCTCCCGGACTTTGGTGCCATTTCTTATTGCATTGTCCTCTAGGGTGACTGTTCCTCCCAAAGATCAGCAGCACGTCGATCGCTTGGGGCTGCTTTACTTCTCCAGGTACGTCGAAATATGATCTGGGTTTCTTGCCGACATTGAACTTGTCGACTTTGAAGACCTCACAACGATGTTACCCTCGCAACTGTCAAGAACTCCAAAGTGCTGGAGCGGGAAGGGCACTCCCAGAACCAGTTCGAGTCTAGCGGAAACAAGGTACCGACTATGGCAGGTTAGGCGACGAGTAAAATTTTCAAGCCGTTACTGACCTTGTCTACTCCTACAGAGTGGACCTTTGCCAAGCAAACATGGCAGAGGGCCAAAGGAAGCCGAACTGGAGAATTCAGTACAGCAACTATTCTTCCGGGTTTCAAAGAACAAGTCTACGTGTAGCTGACTACCACGGCATAGAGGGAAAATATGATCAATTTTGACCTTTAGACCTTATAAATGGTACTTACTATGCTTGTTATTGTTTATCCTCTTACCCGACGTGATCTGCATTTGGCAGGACCTCCAAGGTGGGTCTCGCCCAATTAATCAGTTGCGATATCTGGAACCTAAATCTGTTACCTGTGCTGATACGCATTGTGTCCCGAAAAGGCCTTGAATGGATGAGTTCCCTACTTTTATTACCTCGACTCAGACGGTGTTAAGTGTTCATCTCGCTTGGAGCCCTCTGCAACGTCTGCCGGTGAGATGTCCCTCTGATCAAATCCGAGAATATTGTGCACCCGCAATGATCCTTCCAGAATTCTAGGTCTAGTGGTACTGTGTCAGTTGATACCCTTAGCGTTTCGGTCAGTTGTTACTCTAGGTCAGTAGTAATCGACTGTTTCTTCGAAAGAATAACGAAATTCTTATGGGCATTAGGCTATGATTGATATACCCCAAGAGCTCGTTGATCTCATAGTCGATGAACTCAAGGATGACAAAAAGGCACTCGGTGTAGCGTTGACTATGTCGCCCTCCTTCAGAATCCGAGCCCAATACCACCTTTTCCGACATGTAGACGTTTATCCCCCAACTGGTTTTGCGAGATTTAACGAATTATGCAAAATCTCACCATTAATTCCCCGTCTTATTCGTTCGCTTCGTACAACAACCTGGCACAAAGAGATATCAGACCCGGAGAAGCTGCAACTACACATCCTAATCAATCTGGAAAAGATCTCTCTATCTGAGTACGACAGTACCTCCATCCCTCCTTGGGACAACGCCTCCGCAATCGACTCTCAAATATCCTACTCCGCCACTTCGATGAACCTCGATTGCATTCACTTCCCTTCCACACAAAATTTTCGCAGCTGCATAGAATCCTTCCCAGCTCTCAAAACATTATCTATCAGAGGGCTCCTTATTCATGACGCGAAATCCATTGAGCACGTCAGCTCCAATCCGGGACCTCCCATCGAGACGCTCACAATCAAATCTTCCGGTATGAAGAACAATCACGAACGCGTCTTCATAGGTTCAAGGACGGAGAAGATAGGCTGGCAAAAGCCTTTTGGCCTGAGTGCCCTACGCAAGCTTCGGATGGTCTTTTGCGGGCTGAGACTTGTACCCAAAGTACAAAACATCCTGGACATAACACACAACACGATCCAGGAGTTTTATCTCCTTCTAAGTAGGTCGCATAACTTTCCTCGTAGGCTTTAACATGTACTCATTTTCCTTTTTTCATGTTCTCAGCCCCAGAGGCTCGCTATGACCAAATGCCCGTGAAGGGTCAGCACGTACTCATTTTCTCTCGTGTCCCATTCGTCACCTTCGACCCTACCACGTCGGACACTTCTTGGGAAATGAGGTACCTCGTGACGTGCTTGCGGAAGGGTGTTCCTACGCGGCTCAATGTCAGTCTAGATTACAGTGAAGATACGTTCCACCAACTGCATGTTGAAGGTACATGGATGGCGCTAGACAACGTCATGCGAGATGGCGGGTCTTTGCTCTGCGTCACAATCGAATTCGATGGGGACATAGACAGAGAAGCGATTAAGAGGAAATTCGCCCTGCGCTTGCCGAGGATGTATGCTGCAGGGCGATTGGCCGTCGTGTTTACGGACGATCACAGCATACCGCTCTAGTGGCTGAACTTCAGTTTCGAGTGTCATAGCGTTGATCGTACTGGCCTACCAAAGATGATCGAGAAAACGATGGTGTCGGTTTGGTCTCTTTGGATTTATTAGATTCACTGTCCCTTCACCGTCGAGTACCTCCCTAGAGTCCATAGAGTACAGGGCAGAAGGTAGTCCTACAAGATGTGTCGGAGTAGTTGGTACCTCCCTCCATAAATATACGAGACTACCCATATCCATCCACTATTCCCGACAGCGTTCGACATCGTGGGAGTATCCTTTAGGAAAATCGAAGGGCGCTCACTGCAGGGTCCAGGAGCATGAGAGAACAGCGAAAATAACCTAGACATACGATGTGACCTGCTGCCCAGGTAAAGCGAGACTTATAGAGCGCCTTTTTCCGCCTCATACTCGACTCGCACTCTTCCCTCAGAATATAGTCCCGGCATCGCTGAAATGACACTCTTATCAACCATCGTTTCTCGACTTATATGTCCTCCAAGGGCGATCATGACCTGAATCGCACTAAAACGCGGGTCATCACAAAGCGCCTTGTCCATCTTTGTCCAAGAACTCGTAGTGAAGAGATTGTCTACGATTATATTGATCTGTTCAACCCTCAGGGGATACGAGCCTTTCTCGAGGCACGTCAAAAGCCACTCCAATCCCCAAGAAGCGGATAACAAGTTTCCCCGTAACCGCAGGGTTATAATGGGTACATGGGAGATATCCAGAATCTGTTTGTCAGACGATCTAGATGAGGGATCTGCCGGTGTAACGCTGAGTTCCTATGCGGAAAAATGGCAATAGACCGCAGATTTGGAAATCGACTCACAGTAAAAGGTGGGTCTGAGATGAAACTCGCGAAGTGAGTCCCGACTCTCATTGAGCAAACGCTGGATATCCGTGACTTGTTCGACGACAAAGCCGAAATAGTGGAGCTCGCGCAGTCTGTGTAGGGCGAACGGTCTTAGATGGGGGTGCCCGTGAAAAAACGCACAGACGCCGTCGGAGTTAATGGATGTGATGGATAGGACTTCTATCGGCGGGCCGGAATCATCACGGGATGGCTCAAGTAGATGAGAATTATTTGATCTTGTTGTAATCGCAGCTACGGTGAGGAGGGATAGAGATCTAAGGAGTGGCAGAGCCCCAAGTAAACTTCGAAAAGTTTCTATCGAGGAGAATGTGATGTTCTGGATCGACAGCGACGTAAGGGTATTGGGAAGCCAGGAAAACTTCCTCCTGAAGGTCCCCAAATCCTTAGACATGACCCGCAGAGAACCATTGAGATGGAGGGTATGAACGTACGGAAGCCTTGGTAGACTGATCGCAGATTCGGGCAGGGTAACGCGAAGGGTTTTGACCAAATTAGGGATCGAAGGTGATGTCGCGCATAACAGGCTGAATTCTTCAAAATCACCCTCTTTGGCCAAGGGGATTGAAAGGAAAAGATGAAATTGGGCTCGACAGCGGAAGAAGCTCGAGACGGACAGGCAGGCGAGGAGGGCGCGGCGGTCTTGGTATAGTTGGTCTATAATGGCATCGACGAGCTCTTGAGGAAATTTGACCATGCTGCACTGCTTACTAGCTCAGTCATGTTCGGTATCAGACATATATGATGGAGACGGCGTACGGAAAAGGTAAATCAAATTTTTCTTCAGTTTTGTGTCCACTGGTTGGAATCCGAGAGCTCTAGCCCAAGTCGAAGTATCAAGACCAGTGCCAGAAAAAGTGCAACGAACCTGCTTACCAAAAGAAAACTCTATATTGTAGTTATTGGTGCGAAGCGAAGAATGCCGGGATGTGTTGGGACGAAGTTTGTCTGTATATGAAGAATTAAATTAAAGTCAAGAAGTGAAACGCCAGAGTAGCAAGATAAGACGAAGACAAGCGAGGGAGAGCCCAAGCTCAGCCGAAGAAACCGCAAAGAAGACTGAGAAGAGAAGGATCGTTGATGTTGGTGGCAGGAAGTCAAAAACCAAGCGAGAGCAAGGGCCGATTATATAGTAGTGCTAATGATGTTCCGGGCCGAATCCGGCAGTCACATTTTCTCTCAGGCGCTTCGCCCACTCGGCGGTCCAGTGGCATTCACTTCCGGTGATCTGAGAGTATCAGTGATATAGTATATAGTGATGTTTGCATCTCGCAAAAATTATTGTTCGCCGGCGATGACGGGTGATGATCGACAATCCAAGGGACCCACCCCGGACCAGTAACTTTGACAACTGTTCTATCAGTTCAAAAATCAATTATAGGTTTTCCGGGTCTTACTTATGTTAGTAGGGCTCAAAGACCGGTGAGGTTCGGTGCCCCCCCACGGGAGCTAAGGAGTTGATAGGAATAATACTTACTGCTTTGTGCATAGTGCCGCAGTTTGTATAGGACTCGCTGAAAAGTTGCGGTACCTGATGACGGATCATGATCTGTCTGACAGGCGATATGGAGTGTATTCAAGTGTCTATTCACTCTATGATACTAAGAGTGCGTAATGTCCTGTAGGAGGGATATATGGGCATCCGCACCACGACGCATTCATTAAAGTTTTAAACGCCAACGGTCCGTGTGAATTCTTTTGACAAGTGGTATCCTCGAGAACGAAAAACCCATCGGGAGTGGAGCATCATTCTAGGAACCATGAAGCTTCGAAACCCCAAGCCAAAATGAACAAGCGAGAGGAAACATGCTGATGATCACGAATCCTTTATAATTGAACACCAATCGAAGCGAAGCCGGAGATCGTAAAGATGGCCATTGGCTTGCAGCTCCACGGGTTACTGAAAGACAATAATATCAGCACCCGGCGAATGTACAGAGCCGGCACAAAAAGACCGTACACGCTGAGACCCGAAATCGGACCTGAATACCAGGACCACAGAATCTTATGGTAAGCCGTCTCGATATGATGCGAATCCGTTGAATTCTCGCTTAGAAAAGTTCATCCGAACCTGAGCGTGGACGATGGAAAGGGTCGAGCGCATGCTCAGGTAACTAAATGAATGGGTGGCAATTTGAACCCAGAGTTTTGTTAATAAACAATGATGAGATGTTTCAGAAGGGAACCATCGATGTTCTGAGGCTGTAGAATGAACTGTTAGACACAGAGATGACTATAGCAGCGGATGTACTGCGGTCACGGCGTCTACTATTGAGTTGTGCATTCGCCCTGGTAGGGTTTCCTATCAAACTGGAATATCATATCTTCATTTGATAGCTGAAGGATGTAAATCTCATTCGAGAATATAGAACTACTTACAACCTTGTGCATTTGCGTCGTAATAGGTTGCCTGCCAAGCCTTGGCAACAAAAACCATTCCGATTTTGCAAGCAACACACAGGTCAGATTATCTCTCCAGATCATATGTTGACTGATGGAAATTCCACTACGAAATCATGTTACTCGGATAAGCCGTCTCGATGTAATGCAATGCATTGACATACGAACCTGAGTGTGGACGGTGGAAAGACGCCCTGAGAAAGTATAAGTATATTAGTTGCCAGCTGTCAGTCAAACATACTTACGCTCCCTGAAAAGAGTTCAGAATTCCGTACAATAAAGTTCTTTTCGAGTGATGTTTCAGAATACCGGGATCAACAAAACCCAAACAGAGTCAAGATGACTACAGCGACGTCGGACATTCGCATTGTATTGAACCTATGTAAGCAACAGTATCCATTCCGATCTCGCAAGAAAACCCAGGTAAGAATAGACTAGTTCAAGCAGTTTCCCCAGGTCATATTGCAGAAGACAAGCACCGATACTTTGATGCGCTGAGTGTACTCTCTGTCAGTGGATAGTGCGGCGACTCTGAGAAGTGCTCGCAAAAAAGGTGGGTCAACCAGGGGTACCTAAATCCACGGATCTCAGCCTGGGTACTTCAAGCTTCAAGGCGTAAGCGCCGCGGTTTCTTCATCTTAGACGGGGCAGAAAACAGCGCGCAAGAGAGGTATCACGAAAAGCAAAGAGGTCCAGTGCAAGAGATATCCGACACCTAGCAACCACAAAAAGCAGGGAAAGCCCCACATTTTGGAGGGCGAGCGCCAATGCAGGGAAGTCGATACACTTCGACTGGTTTCTCCGTCATTACATGTAATCGCAGCGGCGATCTTGAGGTGGTAGTAAAAAACAAGCTTTGATTTGATCGGACCGATCAGCCGAACCCTAGGATTTCGTATTCAGGTTCAATTCCGGAACAAGTACAAGGACAACGAGCCACCATATACAACATCGCTAGCTAGATGAATAAAATAAAAAGGACCAAAAAAGGGAGAGAGTAATACAGCACAGACACAGCAAGACAGCAACAACCAACCAACCAACCAGAGAAAAGGAATCACTCCGTTCTCTGCCTCTTCCCATCCCCCTCCTCTTTCCCACCCTCATCCTCACTCGCCCTCTTCTTCCCAGCCCCACCTTTCAACCCCTCCAACTCCGCCTCAGCCCTCTGCCTCCCCATCCTCTCCTCATCCCACATCCTCCTCATCTCCTCCAATTGCGCCTGCAAATCCCCCATCGCCTGATCCATCAACAGCTTCTCCAGCGTCCACTTTTCAATATTCCGCGCCTCGTTCTCTTTCAGGTGATGGATGTACTGCACCGCGCGCGAGAGAATCGCGCCTTTGGCTTTTTCGCCAGAGCCGTTGGGGACGATTCGACCGAGCTCGTTGATGCCTTCGTTGATGTTTCCTCGGCGGCGGCGTTCGACTTCTTTCTGTATAGCGGAGTAGGAGTCAAATCAATCTCAGGCTATGCTAAACCGGAAGATGGTAATACTCACATGGTTATCCTTCCGCTGCCTCGTCCACTCGTCGCTGCCCATCGCCGCCCCACTCTTAGACCTCCTAGCACCAAGGTTGGGATTCGGGCCTTGAGGGATAGTAGAAGGCGGCTCTTCAGGTTGCGGCGCAGGAGCCTCCCCCTCCGCCTTCTTCTGCGGTCCGAGATTAGGTGGTCCGCCGGGGTGGGACGACGGGCCGGGGTCGTTGATCGAAAAGGCGGGGTTGAACCCGGATTGTTGGGCGAGGTTGGAGAGGGCTTGGGCAGCGTCTACTTTGGTGCCTTGGGGGTTTGCGTTCTGGGGGGAGGGAGGGTGTTAGGATGGAGGACACGATCACGTGGGGGATGGGGATGGGGAAGGAGGAGGGAAGGATAAGTGACGACGCTTACCTTGAATACCGGAAGGTCAAGGGTGGTTAGCAGTGCTAAGAGTTGGTCCCTTCCGATTCCGGGAATCGTCGGTACGTCGACGGCTGGCTGAGCCGCAGGAGCCGCTTGGGCTGCAGGCTGGGCTGGTTCTTGAGTAGCTGCATTCGGAGCCATGACGGTCTACGAAATGGACAAGATTCTTCTCGAAAGCTCTTGCTCGAGGACGTCAAAGATATCTGAGTCGTCAAGAAAGTCAATATCACCGTCGACGGCGTATTCAATGGGGCTTACTTACCCGAGACTGGGGCCGGATATCAACCAAGCCAAGAATGTGCGCAGAAATGGAGGTAACTGACAGTAAATGTCTCCAATGGAATCGTATTGCAAAAGTTTTGCTCGCTGTCGTCGACGATGAGCAGGAAATACTGGTCGCGTCGCGGTAAAGTGGGGGGTGCTGACTTGGGGAGGTCGTCACATGGGAATCACGCCTTTTGTGAAAAACCACGGGAGGGGACCTCGAACACCACTTGAATCTTCTCACGCCTGCCACTGCGCCACTTCCCACCTTTCCGGCTTTTTCGGTGGTTCTCGTGTGCTTCTGACATTACAAAATTGCATCAGAACAAAGCGTAGTGTAAAATTATGGTCCGCAAAAAAGTACGGAGAACACAAACAGAATAGATAACGAGAAGAGAAGGAAAAACTCCTAACGAGGTCTCCGAGGTCCTGACATTGATTCTCCGGCATGACTCTGCCGATGTGGCACGTGCCCCAAAACAATGGAATCTCGACTTGGGTAGAGCAAGTTACCCAGGGCCTCAATTAAGTCCTGGCATGCCCGGCGAACTATGAACAAAAAGGAAAAGCGTAGGCACCCCACAGGAAAGTGGAACGGGAACGGAAATCTTCAGATCAACGATAAGGCAGAAGATAGAAGCAAGAGTTGCAAAGTCACCCTGAATGGTGCCAGGACGCTGTAACGGGCGAGGAAGTAGTTCCAAGGAGTCGCTAGGGAACACGATAGAGTGAGAACAGTCGGAAGCGTCTAATTGATGGTGGCGCAATGGTGATCTACAGCCAAGGATGGATCGCGCTTGCACTCGACGAATCGGCGTGCTTGTCAGAAGCACCGGAGGGTAGAATCAAGAATTCAAAGCGAAGTCGGTGCTATACGGTTCAGTGAGAGACCAATGGCTTACGGGCATGGCAAGCACCGCAAGGTTTCCGGTTGGCTTGCAGTCGAGGACGACAAGCTTCGGAACACAATCCTAGAGCGAGGGACGGCTGTCGTATTGAGATTCACTGCGACTTCATGCTAACCTGACGCTGCCATCGAATGAGTACCACAATAAGGGTGCAAAAAGATCATATACGCACAAATTATACAATAACGACCGCAAGGTGTCGTCGAAGGCTCCCCTTCAACTAGACGACCGAGACACAAGAACCCTTCCTGAGAATCACCAAGCGCATATAAGCACGAAATCGCGTGTCCTCGAAACCCTGGCTGGGCGGACGCCCGCCACCACGATCCTCGTATGCGGTTGTTGAGGTCATATTCGAGCAAGGTGATGGTGTTAGAGGCAAAAGACTCGGATGATGAGCACGACACGGCTACCGCTCTCTGGTCTGGCGAGTCCGAGTGTATCCTTTGTGTATCCTGAGTCCTAGGTCAATAACTAAATATCGAGGGAAGAAAAGCGCACATACACATAAAATTGCGTGTCCTCGAAACGGTTGGTCGAAACCACGGATTTAATCATTTGATTAACCTCCTTAACCAGCACGATGCGTAGTACAAGAACCACAATGTGTGCTTCGTGTGTTGAGACTGATGTGATGGTGGTGATCAAGAAAGAGGATGACGTCACAGCCACCGTCGTGCTCTCACCATCATGGTTACAACAGTCAACTCCCGCTAGAAATTTACATAACTCTTTGCCATTTTATTCTCGTAGCACGACTGCACTTTCTCAACACTTGGATGGGCTCAATATCGATAACCCCAAGGCTCTTTGTGCTGTTCTTCCGACCCGTCACCTAGAACACAGACTTATCTTTTCCGAGCTATTCGCCTCCGACGTCGACGCCTTGTAGCCCGTGATCATAATTTTCACCTTCCATATGTCCATTCCTGTGTGCTCCTCACGATCTGAACAATGATTTCCTCATGATTGGGGCCTCCCTGTATTTGCCTAACGGAGGGGGATGATCTAGGTTAGCGGACCCCTCGAGTCTTCATTGCTTACTATCATCACGTCTGCGAGCCCCGTCCTGACCTCTCTGGTTTCTCCTGTCCCCGCTCCTTCAGAACGTCCTGTTCCAGCCATCCACGTTTGCCTGAATAATCATTGCGCGCGCCGTTTATCTTTCTTCCTGAACGTTGACGAACCCATAATTCAGACGGTGATGCGGTCGTGTTAGCAAATAACGCAACGGTTCGTCTGTAATCAGCTCTGGGTTGGAGGTCCATTGTAAAGCTCTTTTGACCGCTTGATGAGGCAGAAATAATATATTACTGTCCAGGGCGTCGGGTAAATGCCAGTCTACTGTTCATATTTCCTTAACTGCTCAGGAGCATCCCGAGCCTATCATCGTTTCCCGATTCAAGATCATGACAACAGCATCTTCAAATTCCCCTGGCCCTGGGAAGATTGGACCCACATTGACCCACAGCGGCCAATATCCGGCGACAATACATATATGTTTCAACAAATCGGTAAACGTCACAACAAGGGGCAGTCCAGTCGTGCCTGTCAACAGGAACCGGCTGCAGCACATGGTGGCTCTCAGAATTATTATCCGGAATAATATACTTCTATCGATTGGTATCAACAGTAAATTTGAACTCTATAAAGGCACATAACCGTCTAGATCTATGTCATCCTCGTACACTACAGTCACTATGGATACAAGCTATCCGCACCAGCGGACATGTCAGAATTCTATATATCTTCTATGCAATGAATTAGAGATTACAGATCTTCGAACAGCCTCTTCGGATCCATCTCCTCAAACGAGATCCTATACACCTTTTCAAAAAGCGGGTATCCCTCCAAGCGTCCGCGAGCCTCGAGGAACTCGAAGACTTCTCGCGAAGTCAGCGTTCCTTGGAGTTTTTGACCATTCAGGAGCTCCTTTTCGAGTTGTTCGAACGATTTTCCCGAGTCTGGTTTAGATTCTACTTAAAATCAGTCGGGGAAAGATGACAGTGCGGAACAACCGGACGAACCTCCAGAATACTCTGGTTTGCTCTTGATGAACGCCTCTGCACATTTCCGATTTCTCCCACCAAATGACGTCGTAATAAGATCTGCAACACCTATCCCATTTCTCAGCAAAGGGAACAAAAAAACCAAAAAAAAAAACAAACATCACATACCAGCAGAATGATGCGAAAACGTCAACGGCGAACTGCCCGGGAAGAACTCCAACGTGAACGTCGACATCTCCAAGAGTCCAATCCTCAAAATCGCGGCTTTAGTATTACCCCCGAGGCCCATCCCATCTACAAATCCTGCCGCAAGCGCAACAACATTCTTCAGCGCTCCACTCAGGCTGACACCTGCCACATCTTCAATTGGGTGTACCCTAAAACTCGGGCCGTCAAACACAGCATGCCACAGCGCCGCGTCTTTCGCGCTCGGCACGCCGATGGTCGTCTCGCAGAACTCTCCCCGCCCGACGTCGAGTGCGATGTTGGCACCGCCTAGGGCGGAGCAGGGGATTCCGAGCTCTTTCTCGATGACGGAGGGGTAGGTGTGGATGTCGGCGGTGGGACCGTCCTTCTGGATAACGACTTCGACGCCTTTGATTGCTGAAATGGCGCGCGCCCTGGAGCTGATTAAACCAGGTTCCTTGAGCTCTTCGAGGATACTCGGGAGGTACTGGTGCGGGACAACGATGAGAATAAGCGTCGCATTCCGCACGGTCTCCTTGAGACTGGGCACCGCAACGAGGTTCTCGGGAAGATCGACATTAGGTAGGTACCTCTCATTCTGGTGCGTCTGGTTGAATATCTCCGTAAGCTTGCCTCGTCCGGGTACCTAGCAGGAGGAAACAGTCAGTAAACAGAAGAAACCGAGAACCGAAAACCCCAACCTCATGCTCCCTAACCCATATCCTAACCTCAGGATCGAATCCCTCCCGTTCAGCCGCGTTTAAAGCAGCAACACGCGCAAGCGCAGTACCCCAACTCCCAGACCCGACGATCGCGATTTTCTCTAGACGCGCGGGACTCTTCGTACCGCTTTTCTTATCCACGACGTACTCCTCTGGCTCGTAGGGCTCAAACTTTGTGATAAAAGGAGCCATCGCTGCGGAGCTCGTCCTGCGGACCATCGGCTTGGGCGGTTCGTCCTCGTCAGAGGAGGAATCGGGAGGTGATTCGGGGGTGGAGACTTTGCTCTGTTTCTTCGTAGCGGCGTTGGACATGGCTGTGAAGCTCATGCTTGCTCCGCTAAGGGTGTTGAAGCCGAAAGGCTTGGAGGGAAGTCCGCGTTTGGATTGCGGTGGTTTGGAGAGTGGTCGTAGGAGGGGAGAAGGCGGGCGCGAGGAGTCGGGGGAAGATGGACCAGACATGGGTGTTTGACTGCCGTTGAACGTTGGAGACGGTGAGGGCGACCCAGATAGGGAAGAGGAAGGAGAGGAAGGCATGGTGTTCTGGTAATATGCAGGTTCGACTCTAGAAATAGGCAAAAAAAAGGAGTAAAGAGAGTGGGAGTTGGAAGCAGTGGCGCCAACGTCTTCTATATCAGAAACGAGTTAAAGAGACGGTAAGAGGCCGCTTCTAAGTGGTCATGGCGAGTTAAAAATAGGCGCCATTTCCAAAACCGCATTTCGTCATAAAGCGGCAGTCGCATGTGTGCGTCCTCGGTCCTTGGCATTTGTCGGGTATGCCCCTTTCGGCATCTTTGCTCCAATCCCATCACCCTCATTTTACATCCCATCGTGGAACCGGCTTGTCAGAAATCTGTTGTGGAGCCCATATATAGACGTGATAGGAAATACACTGCGCCGGAATGGGTGAATCGGATGGAGACGGGGAGTTAAAAAAAATGATTCGAAGGAAAGGAGAGCTCCACACATCGCCGCAAGTGGGCGGATTCGAAATGAGTAACCAACAGGGATGCATCATCACAACAGGAGTGAAACGTGGGTGGGCTCCGCGATCTGGTGTATATTTTCAAACGAGGCTGCATATAACTTGAGCCTTGCGCCGCTGCTGTTTGCTGTAACCTTCATCTTGCTCCCATCATGACTTCCTCGCCGGTATCAACTGTTCTAATGAAGACGAAAGCCGTCCTGTTTGAGTCAGTATGCTATCGGTACCAACTAGTCATTTGTACTCACCGTCAGTCAGCATGGACGGAACCCTCATCGACTCATCGCCAGCGGTAACCGCAGCCTGGAACCTCCTCAAATCAACAGGCTACGATTTCCTTGACCTCGACGATATCCTCCGGTCCGCACACGGTTACCGTACCATCGACGCCCTCCGAAAATGGTGCAAAATCACCGACGAGGAAAAACTTAAATCCGAAGTCGTGAGATTCGAAGAAGCCATCCTCGCCAATGCGTCGAAACCTGGCGGTGGTATTATCGCTCTTCCTGGGGTAAAGAAGCTCCTGGACGGCATTCAGGGTGGGCGACCGGACGAGGATCAAGGTTGGAGCGTTTGCACATCTTGTAGGTTTTCGATGGTTCTTTGAATATCTGATTCTGAGAGTGATGGCCTGGTAGCAACGACATTCTACGCTTCCAAGGCGCTTCCTGCAGCTGGTCTCAGGATTCCCAACCACTTCGTCACCGCCGAGAGCGTGAAGCAAGGAAAGCCAGCCCCGGATCCGTATTTGCTCGGCGCTAAACTCAACGAAACCGCGCCTTCTGATTGTATGACGTTTCATCCCCCCTACAAAATTCCTTGACATTGAGCCGTATCACAGGTATCGTCGTTGAAGACGCTCCAACCGGTATCCGTTCAGGAAAAGCAGCAGGCTGCTTCGTACTTGCAACGTGCACCTCCCACACGCGTGAGAGCCTCGAAAAGGAGCATCCACACTTTTTGGTAGAAGATTTAAGCCAGTAAGTATCATCCATTCAGACAACTTTGGTATACAGTCTTACCTCATTCCAGCGTCCGGCCCCACCGTAACGAGGACGGCTCCATCTCTTTACTCATCACCCAACCTCCCGGTCGCGATTATCCGGACTCTGCTATTCCCACGCCGGAAGACACGCCTCTCCATACTCCCACTCTTTCGAGAGAGGCTTCGCAGGCTGATATCCATATGGATAAGGGATCCCTTCCTGACCACGCTGTGTACACCATGGCCCGTGTTGCCGGGGAAAGTATCATCCAATGAAGAATTGTTACGCCGAGAAATAGATCTAGAGATAGAACTTAGAGTGTATTCTGATTCCAGATATGCATTGATACGCGCCGAGCGTTGTAATTATAGATACTGCCAGTAAAATATAGACGTGCTTTTTTGGAATAGTTCGGAAGTAGATCCTAGTGGCCAATTGTTATCGCTCGAAGGGTATTCTTGTAACGAAAGGTTCCATTAATGTTCGTACGCCACGCTGTGAGGCCCGTTAACTACGGACTACAATGGAAGCAAACATTGCGTAGCGAAGAAAATGACGAATCGTTGGAAGAGGAACGAACAAACAGGGTCATGAAAATGACGTAGTTCGGCACAACTCGGATGATCCGAGGTTACCCGACGAAGTTCGTCCAGATCCATCATCCATGAAGCTTGAAGAGGTACACGGCCGCTTGGATACCGATTTAAAGAACCACACTGGGTCTAATCCTAGAAATACACCCATTTCAAACGACGTATACCAAAACTGATCACCATTGTCGTACATGGAGATTTATGGGGCACTGCGGAATTAATTTTCTACTTCTACTTCCATCTTACCGTGGCGCAACCATGTCAACGGAATATGGATGATGTTCAAATTTCATCAGGCTCGGATTTGGGATGTCCCGTTCGGGAGCTTGAGTTTTGAGCCATGATAGACTCGATGCAAATGGGAACAGGATCAGCATTATGCAGACGGCCTAGATGTGCGAGGTCACTCTGGCGTAGACATATGTTACAGCAGTATTCGAGAGTCAAAGTGTACTATTATGGTGGTATGTAGATTACCGATGTTGAGGCGTCAGATGTAAGAACGGACATGGTTGCAGTACGTCTCCTGCGAAAGAAACCATCATTAAGCAGCTCCGCAAGTGGTTAACCGCAAATATATGCTCGTACGTATTGCACTTCAACTGTAACCCTCTCAATGACCTGCAAACTAACAGGGTTCGGTAAAGATATGGTGATGACCAGAGTAAGGAAGACGTAAGGAGTAAGCACAAATAGTCCAGTTAGTGCGGCGTAGGATAGAAATAGCAACCGAGGGGCGACCGCGTGAAGATGCTGGACATTGATAATTATGTACAGAAAAAGATGATAAGTGAGATGTTTTCTCACCCTAGTATCCAAGCTGTATCTATATAACCTCTTTCCAGCCCGCGAAATGAACAACGGTCAATATGGCTTGAGATAGATCTGAGCCATCGTCTTGGCTTGAATCATCTCCATGTATTAGATGAGATCTGGTTAGCTAGTTGAAGTAACTCTTGTATGAACACCCTTACGGCAGTTTTAATTTCAAGACTCGTAACCCGCACGAGGCTTATTTATTATTACCGTGTTAACTGACGCCGAAGCACCAAATGGGGGGACGGACACTGTTGCGAGTCACGTACTAGAATGAGTGAATGAATGAGGAAACTCCACTTACCGCAAGGTTGGGGGTACTAAAATTCCCAACCGAATGGTGGCCTCCAGAAGAAGCTAGACGCAAAGGAGAAGCACAAAGGGCAGGAAAAAATTTGGCTAACAACGAATGGACTCCTCTGTGTGCTGGGGCTGTAAATCGACACGAGGAAATTTTTCCTCCCGTATTCGATCAGGTAAAAGTCTACGGCGATCAAAAGCCTCGACGTGACTCAGAGGGGAATGAAAAATCGAGAAACTAAATGCGTCGACGATCCAGAGTGTGCTCCATTTGGCGCCGTAGGATAGGAATATGCGAGGAGGAGCGACCGCGTGCAGGTGTTAATTTGGGATCTACATATTGCAACCAGCTTTACAAACAAGTGGTAAACTTTCCCTTAAGATGGTTTCTCGCCCTAATGACCGACGAGAGTTATGTCTATGTTCAAGATCATGAAGCTCTTTCCAACCAGCAGAATCAGATTCTTCCTCCTGAAGAAATTTGACGAAGAGAAGCCGAATCGGTTAACCTTGTGAGCTCCTCAACACTAAAAACTGCGACTCGCAAACATCCAGAAAATATTAGAGCAGAAAATAAGAGCAAGCTCGAGAAACTGATGAGAGTGCATAGAAGATTTGTGGACATCGCTGAGCGCAACATGCACTATTGCAGTCCTAATTGTATATCTATTCTCCAATTCCAGCTGGGAAGTGCGGCATACACGTCGTACGTCAAGCTTAAGTGGGAGAAGGTCGTCGGTCGTCCATATATCGTCTCGTTATCACAGATGGTCGACAGAAAGCAAGCAATCCTGAAAGGAAAACGGGCGAGATATAAATCACTTGGCCATGGGATGGATCACGGACTGTCGGCAAGTTCCGTTTCCTCTCCGACCGCGACCACCACCAAGCACACACGAGCCTGCCGTCACCTCGTAACTAAGCGTCACGGAACTCAAAAGAGCTCGCAATGTATCGAATTCCTCGCATGGCCACAGTCCCACCACGATGCGTCGCGCCTTCAGCTCCAAAATCGAACTCAAAACGTGAAAAAAGTTTGAGGATGCTCGACATGTCTTCATTTCCGATATACTTGGCACAGGTGAGTAGTCAGTTTTTGTCTCCATTGTCCTTGTGAATGATTTGATTCAGAAAGGCGCCATCCATTCGAGCGAAAAATTCTCGGTCGAAAACAGTCGCGTTTTATCCGCCTTTGTGTCGCTCGTTTTCTCTATGGCCATCTTCTTCCACGTCCTCGTTATCTGCAGATAATCAAAAAGCTGCAACTCCCCCCGAGGCTACTACCGGAACAGAAGTCCCAGCATCCCCAAGTGACATACTCCCTCTAGAGATGGTAGATACCGCGTCTATTATTGCGCCCCTTCATCCAGGCGACCTAGCATCTCTAGGTCTCGCAGGATACACCCCAGCAGGATTCTACCAGACCTTCCTAGAAACATTCAACTACACCACCGGCTGGTCCTGGTTCTGGACCATCGTCTTCGGCGCAGCCCTCTCACGAATCCTCGTCGCTCCCTTGTTCATCGATGCGAGCGCATACGCGAGGCTCCCAAGCATGGGCGAAGAATTTGCACGCGTCGAGGGCATCAAAGACCCTGCACGGTCGGTGAAGGCGTTCCGGAAGATCGAGGAGAGGTACGGTATCAGCTTGACGAAACACACATTCGGCTGGGTTCCGAGGGCATTCATATGGACGAGCATGGCGTGGGGGGTGCATTCTATGTGCATGCTTCCGGTGGTGCAGTTGACGCAGGGAGGGGGACCGTGGTCGATGGATTTGGCGGCGGTGTCGCCGATGTGGATGAATGTTGCTCTCGTGGGCGCGATTTTCTGCCAGTCGAAGGTACGTTTTTATTTCGAGACTTTTTTTGTAGTAGATCTCATTGTGTATAGCTCAGCTCGATATCGGTCTCGCCTGAAGACGATGGTAAAATCTCCATCGCAAACGTGTTACTACCCTTAAGTGCTTACAGCGCCGTGTGGGCTTTGGAGCTTCCAGTTGTAAATTTGCCATCTTAGTTTCATGACCGCTTTCTTACCGTCCGGCTTTCTAGGGGACGGTTCTCTCTGTGCTGTCGTTCTCGTTGGTTCACTCGGGTCAAATCATACTATCAAGACCGCCTTTTCGTAGTCTCCCTGAAATGCCGAGGCCGAGACCAAGAGCTCTCCGGGATTTACCTCCGAGTAAGCATCCGAAAAGTAGATACTGATTATTGTTGCCCAGTTAAGGTTAATCGGTACACGTCGGTATTGTGGTTGTGCGCATCCGTCGAGAATAAATGTGTCGTTTTGCTCTTGTTGACAACGTCAAGGAAAATTAGAATTCTCCCTGGATGATGGTGAGAAGTATGGAAGTGCTCGACAAGAACTATTTCTTTCTTTCTCGCTAATTTCCCGAAGAAACAATCAATTCAAGTCCTACCTCTTCAGAAACAGCTTTACCTGGGCTGAATCTGAGCGTTCATTGCCATGTCCTTTTGCCGTGGTAGCTTCTTCATGAAGTCCTCTGTGATGGAATATATGGATGGGAAATACTCTGCTCTCGTCCAGAACGGAATACCTAGCACTGAAGAACATAGACCTGTGTTTTCGGATGGTTCATAGATACGTACAGCGTGCAACTTATACACCAATTCACAGAAAACATATACAAAGCAGCTAAAAGCGACCTATGATCGAAACATGAAGTGAACCATAGGGCAGGACAGATAATGCGATGAAGAATGAAGGACGCGAATCGGGCAACAGCCTCGATGTTCATCAACGGTGGGAGGATATGTCGGGAATGAGTAGGGTTGATCTTCTTTCTGCCTAGATAATCTCTTCCTCCACTACCATTTGCCCAGCGGCATGAAGTTTGGGCATGGCCGTCAAGATAACATCCCGAATGGCCTGGTGCACGGTCACATTGAATTGGACCACCTTGAGATTACAATATCGAGAATCGGCGAGTTTTGAGTCCAACAACTTCAGACAGTCATGAAGATCTGCATTCTCTAGGAAATCTGATATAAGAGTAAGGTCCAGGTGAACAAAGAGCCGCTCCATAGATGTAGAACGGCTACTACCCGGGAGGACGCAAAGGGAAAGGGTGAACAGGCTGCTCATGAGAGAGGACTTAGAGATGCAGGACGGGTGATATTCAACGGTTGGCACCTGTGAGAAATCCGGCCTGAACGAAGCTTCCATAGGCTCTGATGACCATTATAGTTGGAATGAACCAATGGATGTTTAGTGCTTACCAGACAGATTCATATATATGTCGAGCCCTCGAAGCGTACCACAGGTGACGGCAAGGATTTTACGTAGACCCCTGACATCATCTGGAGTGAAAGCCTTGTACTGGATTTTGTGTAAACCATGAAGAGCAAAACTCCCAACTTCCGTGATTGGCATGATTCCTATAAACGCCCAGTACACACTGTAGCTGACACTTGCGATCGAGAGAAACTCCAAAGGAGGACCTTGTGCGAGTGCATAGGCGCCGAACACCACGGGACGATGGACTATAACAGAGATCAGGGATAAGGATGTGAGGTGTGGATATGCGCATATCCACATGCGGAAGCTTCGTGTGCTGGGGAACAAGATGTCCTCTAGCGTAAGGGAAGTAATCGAGAGAAAGTTGGTCTTCCATACATCATCGAGAAGCCCCCTGACGTGCAGTGAGGTGATGTTAGGGAGGGAGGGAAGCTGTGAAACTGAGACAAGAGCAAGCATCTTAAGCGACTGTACCAGAGTTGGAATCACTGGCGAGATGTCGCAGAGGGAAATAAACTGATGAAATTCTGATTCTGTCTCGATGCGGACGGTTTGGAAGAGATAGAACCGGGCTCGAGTGTGGAATGCTCTGGAGACAGATAGAGAAGCGACAAGTGCTTCCCGGTCATCGCTGAGCTCATCGATTATGTGCTCGATGATCTCTGTGGGGATTTGCGACATATTCGGTGGAAATTGGGAAACAATCCGAGTCTGTAATGGATTCAGTAGAGGAAGTTAGGAGTCGCTGAGTCGTAGGAAAGCACTGGCAACCCGGCCCGGGAAACCGGGTGCCGGGACCGTCCCCTTTCTGACACCCCGATGATCCCCTCCCTCTCTTTCCGTTGTTCTCCAACTTTTCCCCTTGCAGAATCCTGCTGAAACTGGGGAATTCAGTGGTACATGACGCGGTTATTCTATTGAAAATCAACCTGTATTGTACGTGCAACACTGGTATGTGTCTTTAGTTCGCTTTTTGGCAAAGCTAAACATTGCAGACTGGTAGGTTTGCCTGTGAAAGAGGCTCTTTTTCTCTCTTTTGGATGATTGCTAGGTATTTGTGGCTCCAAATCTGTGATACAAATGAATATATTGCTCCTGGGAACCTACAAGCCCGCCTCAACAGGGTCTCTCTGGTTGATTCATTCTGGCTCCTCAGCGCTTTTGGTGGCTATATATGCTCTTGATGGACTGGAGCATTTTGAGGAGAGCAATAATCACCTGTTGACTGTACTTTATGCCTGGTCAATGGCCATTCCCCTGCTCCAGAGGACGGAAAAGGTGGCGCTCAATGGCATAGGTTAGCCATGTGACCAGGACGCGAAGACGACGGTGAACGCATGCCACTCCGGTCTTTTACGGGATTCCCTCCTTCATGTCGCCTGACTTCCCTCCGGCCGTCCTTATCACTGCCTACGGGTGATCAGAAAGATGCAACACTCCCTGAGGCCCCCAACCCGGAAGCTCTAGCACCTCCAAGTGATATGCTCCCTATGGAGGGCCCCTCCGGCCAGGCGAACTAACCCAGCTTTTCGGGTACGATATCAGTTTGACGAAACAGTGTTAGCTGGGCTGCGAGGGCATTCTTGTGGACGAGGATGGTGTGGGGGGAGAATGTTATGTGCATGCTGGGGGGGCCGTGGTCGACGGATTTGACGGCCGCGTCGCCGACATGGATGCATCTTGCACTTATGGTTCTCCAACTTGAAATGACATCCAAAAAGCGGATACTAATTATTATTGACCAGTTAGTAAGGCTAATTGATACTCGTCGCGATCGTAAATGTGTGCATCCGTCGAGTATAAATGTGGCCCTTGCTGTCTCCAGCGTGTGCCATCGGCAAGTTAATCACTAAGATTGAATGCCTTTGGATGATGGTGAAAGTCGTCCAAGTGTTCTATTTGGAGAGCTGCTTCATACTTTGTTGCCAATTTCCCGAGGAAGCTATCAATCCGGGACCTGGTCCTTCAGAAGCAGCTCCGCGTTTCCCTTACCCAGGCTGAATCTGACTGTTCACTGCCACGCGCTTTGTCGTGGTCACTTCTTCTGGGGGCTGCCATGCGAATAGATGGGACTGAACACCGTTGAGCAGATACGTCACACAACATCACTGGCAGGCTACCATCAAGACCAATGTTAGGCTGATACCGGAACATACAACTCAGACCTGTCATATGAGGGCGTTGCAAAGAGATACCTTACTGTGTTCTCGGTAACCATGCACATGACAAAAGTGCAGGTAGACCAGACTTGTAAGATCTAAAATGCCAGGGCTGAATGTTAACACCTTCGAGCACGCAAACATAGCATCGAGCGCTGTAGATCTGTGTCAGTACCTCGCAAGAATTGCAAAAAAAAAAAACGCGGCCCACCAGGAAGAGATGAGATGATACAATGCTGCATAAGATCATTAGCAAGGCTTCGTGTTCAGACTGTGAGACACGTACCGTGCATAGAGGTATCTATTATTCACACAGAATTTACCGTCACTGGTGCATCATCCGGGACATGGGAGAGAGCAAGCGGAGAGTAGCGAGTACCAATCATCGCACATAGAGACACCCAAGGACCCAGCATCAGAGGTAGAATTCAGAAGGCCGCAAAAGACTGGGAGGCACTGCCCAGGCCCGAGAATACAAGATCAATTGGACGAGACAGCCGCAACGATGAGAGAAAGAGCAGGGATGGGAAGAAGTCAGAGTCTGAACTCGTGCGATATCAGCGTGTTCGACTCAACTTAGCGCAAAATTTCACTCACTCTAAACACTTTGTCATCTGTGTAAACCATTCAATTCAGAAAGGCATCCTCTAATTCTCTGGTTAAAAGTTCCACATTTTATACTTCTTGCCCCCCGTTTTCTCTATTGCCGTCCTTTCTATCTGCTGGTAATAACAAGCTGCGAGGCTCACTGAGGCCCACCGATATAACAGAAGATATGGCATCTCCGAGTGAATTACCTTCTCTAGACACCACGTCTGTCATTGCGCTCCTTCATCTAGGTGACCTAATCTCCCGCAGTCTCGTAGGACATATTCTGTCAAGCTTTCCTAGAAGCATTCAATTACACTCCTGGCTAATCATTGCATTTCAGTGAAGCCCTCTCCTGAGCCCTCGTCGCCCCTTGGTTCGTTGACCGAAGCACATACGCGAGACTCCCAAGCATGGACGAAGAATTTTCGCGCGTCGAGGGCATTAAAGACCCTGCGCGGTCGGCGAAAGCGTTCCGGAAGATCGAGGAGAAGTACGATATCAGCTTGACAAAACACACTTTTGACTGGGTTCCGAGGGCGTTCATAGGGACGACTACGGCGTGGGGGGTGAATGCTACTAAACTTCTCTGCTAACAGCACATAGGGCGGGATGGATGATGCGGCGAAGGGCACGAATCGGGCAACAGCCTTGATCTTGATCGACGACGGTAAAATCTGGGATATCCTTCATGCTGCTTAGATGGTCACGTCCACTACTGCTAGCCGCCCGACAGCGTGCAATTTGGGCAAAGCTATCAATATAGCGTCCCGAACCGCCTGGCGCATCTTTCCGGGCCCCACATTGAATTGAACCACCTTGGGATTGCAATATAGAGGATCGGTAAGTCTAATGTCCAATGGTGCCCGACCGCTAGAGAACGTTGGACTCTCTAGGAAATCTGATGGCATAAGGATAGGACTTAGGTGAATAATGAGTCGCTCCATAAGTGCAGAACGGTTACTGCTTGTAGGGGTGCAAGAGGAAAGCCAGAGAATTATCCCGGAGAAAGAGAACTCAGAGATGCGGGGCATGCGAAATTCAACGGTTGGCACCTGTGAAATATCCGGATGGACATTACCAAAAATTTGTATGGGGTCTAATCATCATTACGGTTAGTGGTTAAATGGGCTAATGATTTACTTAATGCTTACAGAACGGATTCATCGTCACGTGGAGCTCTCGAAGCGTAGCACGGCTGATGGCAAGTAATTTATGTAGACCAACGGCATCATCTGGGTCCTTGACCTCGTGACGGATTTTGCGTAAACCGTGAAGAGCGAAAGTACTGATATTTCCGTTCGCGCTCCCTAGAAATGCCTCGTACACGTTGTAATTAACGTCTGCGAACGAGAGAAACTCTAAAGGAGGACCTTGTGCCAGCGCATAGGCGTCGAACATTGAGGGATGATGAATTCGAACATAGCTCAAGGACAAGGATGTGAGGTGTGGATATGCGCATATCCATGTGCGGAAGCTCAGTGCAGTGGGGAAGCTGACGTCCTCTAACATAAGGGAAGTAGTCGAGGGAAAGTTGGACTGCCATACATCATTGGAAGGCCCTCTGATGTGCAGTGAGGTGACGTTAGGTAGGGAGGGCAGCTGGGGCATCGTTTTGTAGCAACGTATCTCGAGTGACTGTACCAGACTCGAAATTACTGGCGAGATGTCGCAGAGGGAAATAAACTGATGGAAATCTGATTCCATGCTGAGGGTGACGATTCGGAAGAGATGGTACCGAGCTCGACCGTGGAAGACATGGGAAACAGACAGAGAAGCGACCAGTGCTTTCCTGTCATCGCTGAGCTTGTCGATTATCTGCTCGATGATCTCCGTAGGGATTTCTGACATATTCAGTAGAAATTAGGAAACGGTCCTAGTCTGTAATGGGTTCAGTCTTTCAGATATCACTGTATCTTTCGTCAACAAGGTCAGATATATGTCAAAAAGCAAGCTCACGGGATTGACATTGTAGAGGAGGTTGGAGTCGTTGAGTGGTGGCGGTGGTGGTGGGAAACCAACAACGCCGGCCCGGAAACCCGGTTGCTGTCAACACTGCGATCTTCTCTCTCTCCATCATGCCACAACTTTTTCCCCCGCAGAATCATCTCGCTGAAACTGATGGGATTTAACGCCACATGACGCGGGTATTCTATTGAAAATGACCCTATACTGGACGTGCAACACTGGTACGTGTCTTTAGTTCGCGTTTTAGCAATGCTAAACATTGCGATAGGTTTGCTTGTGAAAGAAACACATTTTTCTGTCTTGTGGACGATGGTAAAGGCCTCTTAGCTCGAAAACTGTATTACTGAAGAATATCGTCCCCCCTGTGAAGGTATATACAAGCCCTCGACCTGAACAGAGTCTCCAAGATGAATCAATCCGGCTCTTCATCAACGGAAAGCTAGATGGTATCCAGACTCTTTCGGGACCTTGGGAGCTGCATTATGACGTATGAATTCAGTGTTCGTACGGATTTTTTTCTTCCCGTCTATCTTTTTTTCTGACTTGCTCATGCACGCTAGACGTTCCAGAGCATCTGAGTGGAAATTTTCCCGGATAACCACGAGAATCAATCTGTGTGCGTAGCTTTTACTTCTCCTGTGCTTGAGAAATTGAATTTCATTTAGACTCAAAACTCGCGGGCCGCATTTTATCACTTCAGACTCATGCTAGCAAAGCCGGTGTCACTTTTCCTAGCCATGTATGCTCGTGGTCTGGAGCTCTTTAAAGAGGGCAGCATTACAATTTCAACATACTCTAATCAAATGGTCATTCCCTCTCTCTTCAGAGGACGGGACCATGCGGTAGAAGTATTTGCAGTACTCGATGGCGTATGTCATCCAGACTTACCAGGACATCAAGACGATGGTGAGCGCATGCTACTCTGACGTTGTGACGATTCTGTTTTCAAGTGAGAATAATAGCAACTATACTCTAGTGAATTCATTTTAATTCGTTCTGCAGGCAAATTTTCGTGAAAAGTCGAGCGTATACCGCCGTATCCTTGTACAAGCCAGTCTTAGGCAATGTATCAATGTCTGTGTGCACTATGCATGCGTTGGTCTGCGGAGAGCTGCTTTTTTGATCAAGTGATTCTTGCCCGACGAAGTTGGAGGCCTGAATCCTAACTAGGAAGCTTCTTATACGCGCCAAACTCCGGCGGCATAGCGCATCCATATTACAAGTTATTATATGTTCTCGCTTTCTTACGACCTTGTTCGTGTCCGACTCTCCCGATATCCTGCTACCCCTTGCCCTAGCTCCACATCGCTGCTTCCCGAGTCAGAGGACGCCGGTCATATCTTTGGACATCTCGGATAGCCATCCGTAACCGGTTCAAGGTTTCTTTACCGATGCAATGTAGGTGTTCGTGCTGCTACTATTTACCGTACCCGTCTCACTCCCATCGAACCAAAGGCCTTGTGAATATTTTGATGCGATCTGCATAATCCCAGGACACGATGAGCCAGAAGAAAGCCTCGGCTCGTCTGTGTGAGTCAACATGGCCCAACGAGTCGGAAATGAACCGCTCATTATGTCAAGCATTGCGCCCTTTGCCCATTCCGCGTACAGCCTGGGGGTCCCCCATTGCCGGTTGTACGGAAGCAAGCAAAAGGCCCTGTATCTACCCATGCCAAGACGCAGAAAAAGAACTCAGCATCGCCTCCAAGGGTAATATTTCGCTTCATTTCCGGTAATCTTGCCTCGACATTCAGAGTCCGCCTTCACAGAGTCGTAGACCGCCACTGCCTTGGGCTAGACGAGGCTCATCGATCTTTGAAAATTTATCAGTGATTGTTTCGAAACAGCAGACACCAGCAAGTATTGAGTCAGACGCGTTATCGATGTGCCAGATATATCTTATATATCTTTCGGCCGACCAGAATCTCGCAGCAGTCAGTCGCTGTTCTTTTTGTTGGTGGCGTTGTGGAGCTCATAAATGAAATCTGTCATTTCTATGTGTATGGCGGGTGACTCGATATCAAGACAAGATATATAGCTGAAAGCTCAGGTATGTGCCCCATATCTCTTCTCATCTGCCCACTCTCATGTGTGTCATAGCTATCTGCTCTTTTTGCGGCGCAAGCTTCTATCGCGAGGGTTGCACATGCCCGTACATGGTGCCAGGCGGCTCCAGGATAATCTGCTCGAGCTGCCAGCGGTACCCACAACGGGTCAACTTGTTACTCTCCGACCCTGTGGTCGTCAAGACCTCTGGTAACCGCATTGATTTAGATGTTTCTCGAGAGTACAATGAGAGGCCATTCGGTGCACATGCCGTATTTTGGGGCAATATCGATAAGATGGGCACAGCCTCGGAGTTTGGGCAGACCCGTCCAGCTCGATGCGGTCTTTCGTGGCCGCGGCGGCGGTAGAAGGCAAGCCCCTGGATACCTCTCCGCCCATCTATCCTCACTATACCTTGTATATAACAGGCCTCTTTGATTGCTCAGCCATAGCATCCGTTTGGCAGATAGGTTCGCATTTTTGGTTTATCGTACCATCAGCGTCTGACTGCGTAGAACGACCTTCGTAGATCTCTCGGTTTTGTCAGTGGCACAGATTCGATGACATTACGCTCTATGATAATCCGTTGTTCTGATATCAGCAACCATATCTAGTCTGTACTTCACCCTTCCGATTCTCAACGTATAAATTTCCCTTTGGTGTCATCATCTAGCCTGATTCTCTATCCCATGCATTTCGTTCTTGTCTCTTCTTTGCTACGCATTTCTATATCTTTCATTTAGTCTATCATCGTCGTCTTTCCAATTGATTCACAAAGTAGCGATTCTACCAGAGCCACTTGCCATCCGTACGCTTTAGAATTACCAGGATTGGTAGCGCGTATGTTATTAGATATTCAATGTACTTCCGAGTTCGTTCCCAATCCTCCCTTTACCATTTCTGTTTTTCTTTCATCAAATTACCATCTCGAATTATATCGTGTTCAAAATTTTGTTTCGGGGTATCGAGGTACTAACTCTAGTTGTCGATTTCAGATTAGTTGTGGTGGTATTGCGATCCAATTGTCAGTCGATATTGAATATGGTCCTTCCGTCCTTTGTTGTTGTTTTCCCCGTGTGCTCACGTTCATACATGCTGCTTCCTAGAAGTAGAAAAGGGATATATGATAATAATATAGACAGTGCAAAACAAATGGGGAGCCGCAATCTCTAGCAAGTACATCATATTATAGTCTGCCCACTGATGAATCCCCATTGAAAGGAAGAGAAAGGTGTGAATCTATCAACCGACGAGGCGGGATATTCAGACCGTCTCCATAAAAGTCGTGATCAAGCCGTGCCTTGAGCTCTCGCACTGACTTGGCTAGCTCATCAGCGGTAAGAGGTGTCTCGGCGTTCGTACGATGATACTCGAGAATTATGAGCTCGATGTGGAGATCATAACAAGATAGAAACACTCACCGTTACGGGATGGCTCGCGTACCAAACAAAGTAACGCTGAAGCACTGTAAAATGATCATAGAATATATCCGCTTGCTCGACAAGCTTCCGGACCCTTGCTTCGTCCTTGGACAGAAACTCGTTATATAGAGACAGCACCCGACAGCGAGGTTTAATGCCCATTATGCCTTCTGTGAAAAAGTGTAGGATGGGCACAGAGTCCCATCAGGGTAGATTCTGGTATGCTGCGCTCACGCGAGGAATTTCAGCATTCAGGCCTTCCGATACCAGATGTCCGTATGCGCTGATATTAGCAAAAAGCTCTATCATGGGAGGGACACCAGCTGCAAGGTCGTCGAATGCGACACGGATGTCGGCGAAGAATCTATCAAGCGAAGTTCGGGGGATTTGGTCGACCTTGACAACATATTGCTCTCGTAGTCGAGGACTTGCTGTCTCCAGAAGAGCTTCATGGTCGGCTGCTGTCTTTAGGCTTTTCACTGCGGTCTCGAACTGGAGTAATAGCCCATGCTCAATAATAGCGTCAACTCTTTCTGATAGCCGCTTACCGGATTGAGTACTGGAGACACCCCCTAAGGCTTAAAGGATTCGAAAAATTTCTCTATGAGGTAGTCACGGTAGTGAAGCTTGATTTGATATCGAAATCGGCATAGAGTGTGAAGGTTTTCCACAAATGCTGCGCGGTCCTCGTCAAACTGAGTGTTATAATAAAGTGCATATTTTCCAGTGTCACGGAAAAGGCTGTTTTAGTGCGTGATTCGTCAAACGCGTGCGGTGAAAAGGATTGAAGTCGACGCGCCTGCTGTCAAAGTCAAAGTAGTCTCCTGGAGGCAACCCTGCTTCTTCAACTAAGTCAACCATAACGTAGACGTGTCGGAGGTGGAAGCTGAGGATCCCAGCTGAATCTACAGCGGTTACGCAGTTTCCCTCAGTGAAACAAGTGTGTTGCTCCGAGGACGACTTCTCTGTAGATGATGTTGTGAGGATTTTTCTGAGTGTCCAAGAAGCAGAATTGTAGTAAGAGGACGAGGAGAGCGGTAGGCATAGCAGGTAAATCAGGGCAAATGCTGCAAAGCCCCCAAGGATAAAAAGGCAACCTAAGCATCCCAAATGTGACCATGCAAACAGACAGTACCCATGAAGACGACGGGCAGAGGTAATTGGCTGACGTGTGGAAGAATCCTTACTAGTGAAAGGCATAGCTAGAATCTGGCACTTCAAGTTCTTTTGGTGGTGGCGGCAACAGATGAAGATGGTTGACATCAACGAGCGCCGTGATCCTTCGGACCGGCCAACCGGGCGTGCTTTCCGTTCGGTCAACAAGCATCACACTCTGCTACAGCCAGACTTCCCTCCGCGCGCCCTGTTATGGCCTTTCCGGTCGGAAGAAATTGGTATTCTCGAGGCCTTAGACTGGTCAAGACTTGCCTTGCATCCTTGTTGTTAGGAGAGAGCCTTGTCGGGAGTCAGAATGTAAAAGACAAAGACTGCCATAAAAAAACAAAAAGAGCAGATCTCGGACTTGTCGAGGGCCGATGCAGAAAACAAAAGCAACAACAGGGCGCAAAAAGAAGGTCAGGCCACAAAAAGGGCACACTAGTCTTGTGACAGATAAATCAGATAGCTCGAACACCAGCCAATAATTTTTGGTACTTCCTAACTCCCATGTCATCTCCAGGAATAGCAGTCAAACAAGAGCTTCGAACTGTTGGACCGGTAGATTCTTTACTATCCGTCTCTCCTCCGAGTTCACCAACGACCCCTTCGTCTACTCTACTAGAGGCGCCTTCGCTGCATCTGCGTGTTATACTGCCTGCACTTGGCTCAAAAATTTAGACGTCTTTTCTTCTTCGCATTGCTAGGAGGCCTATGTGCACTCACTATCATATCTCAGTTGTGTGCGCCTTCCTCTTCGGCATACTGTATAGCTGTGTCAAGGTGGCGCTCGTTTTATCCTTTGCATACCGGTCAAATTACACACACTGGTTGCATTCTTCACGGAGACTGCTTAGATTCTGCTACCGCTTCATGGACCATTCACTCGCACCTCAAGCACGCGCATTATATGGTGAACCTGATCGAGGGAACGGGTTTGCCTCCCATGCATTTTTTCAACTCAACACCGTATGCTTCGACTATCTCGATTCTCGCATAAATGCATATTTTATATCTAATAGTGTCCGTCGGAACTTCGCAGATCGCGGACTTTCATTCTATCTCAACGACGACCCCAAGCGGCAACGATTAATAGAAGACTTACCGCAGTTCTTTCACTTCCGACGGCTCATACAAGACCAGCATCAGCCATACCTAATAAAGAAGATCTATTCTCATTTCGGCACGAAGCCCATTTCATAGAGCAGTAAGTACCTCTTCATTGCGAATATCTCGCCATTCAGGTTCATACAGTTTAGGACAGCAATAACGGGTCTATCCAAAGCAATAGAGCGTGAAAAGCAGCTCTCCAGGGCAAGCCAGCAACGGCGTGTCGTAGAAGTTGACGAGATTCTTCGAAAAGCGCTCAACCGCTTGTTCAAAGAACTTCAAAATATATTCACATAGCTTGCAGCTGATACGCCGCCTTTCTTACAGTATATTTCTACTGTGCACGCTCAGTGTCAACGTATCTCCTCCGAGCTGGAATCCGAGGTAAGGTACCTCGTGTCGAGAAAGCTTTCCGCCAGATCCCGTGGTGGGATTCACATCCATCTGTAGGCCTCTTTGCACATGGTATCTTAGGGATAAAGCCCCAACGCAGGATAGTTACTAAATACCATGAATTCTCATCGATGGATGCGTCAAACATCCGTTATTTTGTGGAACAGGTAGCTATCCTCCATGATCATCTAGAAATCCTGCAGCGATACTTCCTTTGGTACTCAAATGGACCTATCCTCATGGTTTGTTTTCAATCCTTCATTTAAGTTTCGCGCTCAAGCATTATCAATAGGATGATATCGGGAATGCTCCCATACCGACCCCAGCTGAACTTTTGAAACTGGAGAATGAGCTTGTTGAACAACTACACGCAGCTCAATGGGATACTCGTTACGCTCCTATCCCACCTCATCGATTAACGAAAATGAATCCGTCTTTACCGTTTATTCTTGATCATCAGTAAAAAATTATTTCCAGACCGACTTTTTTACGAACGAGTCACGATTCCTTATTATGTTTTGATTTGACTTGTTGGGTATTTATCTATATGAAGTTCGCTCACTGGCACCATCTCTTGTTCTTCCAAATCTGTCTCTGTAGATAGTGATTTTTTGAAACGCGAGATTGACTCTGCCTTACTTGCAACAGGTACCGACGGTGTTGTGTCTTTTGTTCATCTTGCATCCTCCTGATCACAGAAATATTCCCCCCCTCAGATGCATGATGCTCGTATGATAAAACGACGGTAGAAAGACATAAAGACGGTAATTAAATTGCATCATAATGTTAAAAACAATGTCACGGTCCTAGGCTGGCGCCTCCCCAAGTTTCTGGACGTACGTCCGAATAGCCTTTCGAACAGCAACTGGAGAACTGTCCTCGCCCATATCTGGTACATTTGATGGTGAGATTTCCTCGAGTTCTTTCTAATGACATGGTTAGACATCGGATTCAATTGCAGGAAGAGCCAAACCTTTAGTTCTTCAGAGGCTTCGTGGATGTTTTCACAGCAAGTTCCGATACCCATGAAACGCTCCTGGGCCTCATGAACGTTGAATGCAAGGAACATCATTCTATCCCGATTCTCTTGCAGGCCCTTCGAAATACCCACGAGTGTCAAGAACCACTGTACGTGCGTCTGATTCGTTTCGAGGAGACTGCTCTGATCTCGCAAAAAAAGATCAAAATTGTCGAGCTCCTTATTCAACAAAGAAGTGATGTTCACAGCTTCTCTGACAGCCTTCTTCAGCTTGTCGAGAGTAAAATCCACGGATCCCTGACTTTTTCCCAACTGTTTTCGCAAAGTGCTGTCACGAGACGACGTCGGATAAATCCAAATTGGGTCCAGGACATGCTCGAGACTGTTCACCTTGAAAAGAGTGCGCGGCATTCAGACAGGAATCATCAGCAGAGGAGATAGGATACATACCTCTCTGAGAAATGTGACCTTTGTGTTGTGCCCGGCACGCCTTGATGCAATGAAGGCGCGTTCCAGGAGGCGCGATAACCTAGCCAAGCTAGCAAATCGGTCTGAGATGGCATATCGAAGAGATATGGGTAGCTGAGAACCGTATGCTGTTCTGCGAGACAGATCGCTGAAGGTCGCAGAGTTCTCACTGATCACATCCAGCATGGCGCCCTCGGAGAGAATCTGGATATGACCATGCAGATTAAGAATCTCCTGGGCTTCATGTTTGAGGCGTACAGTCAAATTTGTTGTATGGAAGAACAACACTTTCGATTCTTCACTGGGAAGATAGGGCATCGAAAGGTCACAGCTGACGATAAAGCACTTGAAGCCAAGCATGGGGGGTATGACTGTGCTGAGCAAGCTGGTGAAACCTGCCGCCACACCGTCGATGCTGGCTTCAATGCCTGAGCCAATTCCTGAACAAATAGTGCTAATGCCAGTGCTAGTGCTAGATATCAGGTCGCTTATAGGCTTCAAGAGTTGGAAAATGAGGTTAGCCACATAGCAAAGCAAGATTGTGGCGCCGACTATGAGCCCAAGGTACACCCAGTCACGAGCGTCACCTGTGATAGACACAATAGGCTGCCGGAGAATGGTAGTTACACGGCCGTGAAGTGGAGGAGAATTCTGTTGATCGTCTGTTGATTTTGAGGAAGGGCGCGCCATCTGAAGGTAGAAGCTGAACTGTCGCAAGAGCTACCTCGTCAGATTATATCCTAATCTACTGTATAGCTTACTTCGGGAACTTAATCAGGCTGTCTAGATACCTGAGAGTCGTCTCCACGGTCTCTGTTTCCATGTCCGTTCGCGCTTTCGGGGCTGTGCCGAACTGGTCGAGATTGGTCACTATTGTTGCTCTAATGATAACTGGCACATTCCCGTATGGTACTTGAGCGATTGTTAAGAGAAATCCTTGTCGGGAGTCGGAATGCAAAAGATAAAGACAAAGACAGCCGAAAATAAACAAGAAGGGAGGAAGCGCTCAAGTCTTGGCAGGTCCCGGAACGACCTAGGGCATAAAACAAGGGCGGTTGAAAAAGGAAGTTAGCGTAACATGTCACACCTGTACCGTGACAGATAAAGCAGATAAACGTTTGGAACAACCATAAACCCCCCTCCTTCTTAAACAACAGCGAATTTTTGGTACTTCCTAACCACCATGCCATATCCAGGAAAACCAGCTAAAGAACTTCAGACTATTGGATCTGAGGAGACGTCTTCTTTACCATCCATCTCCCCTCTGACACCACCAACAACTCGTTCGTCTACTCATCCAGAGGCGCCTTCACTGCATCTACATGCTGCCTATGTGTACTTGGCACGAAATTTTCGGCGTCTTCTCTTCTTTGCATTACTAGGTGGTCTGTGTGCATTCAGTGTCATATCTCAAGTGTGTGCACCTTACTCTTCAATGTACTGTACATCTGTGACAAGATGGCGTCCATTCTCTCCCTCGTACACCAGTCGAGACACACATAGCAGCTGCATTGATCGCGGAGACTGTCTGGGTTCTGTTATTGCTGCCCGGACCATTCATTCGCACTTGATGCACGCGCACTACATTGTGAACCTGATCGAAGGAACGGGTTTGCCCCCCATGCATTTTTTCAACTCAACACCGTATGCTTCGACTATCTCAATTCTCGCATAAATGCTTATTTGATATTTAGTGTCCGTCGGAACTTTGCAGATCGCGGGCTTTCATTCTACGTGAACGACGACCCCGAACGACGACCATTAATAGAGGACCTACCGAAGTTCTTTCACCTTCGACGGCTCATACATGACCAATATCATCCGTACCTCATAGAGAATTTCTATGCCTACTTTGGCACGAAATCTACAAGGCCAATTCATAGAGCAGTAAGTACCATGTCATTGCGAATATCTCGCCATTCAACTTCATACAGTTTAGGGCAGCAATAACGGGTCTATCCAAAGCAATAGAGCGTGAAACGAAACTCTCCAGGGCAACCCAGCAGCGGCGTGTCGTAGAGGTTGACGAGATTCTTCGAAAAGCGCTCAACCGCTTGTTCAAAGAACTTCAAAATATATTCAGACAACTTGCGGTGGACACGTCACCTTTTCTGAACTATATCTCTACTGTCCATGCTCAGTCTCAGCGTATCTCCTCTGAGCTCGAATCCGAGGTACCTCGTGTCGAGGAGGCTTTCCGCCAGATCCCGTGGTGGGATTCGCATCCATTTGTAGGCCTCTTTGCACATGGTATCTTAGGGATAAAGCCCCAACGCAGGATGTTCACCAAATACCATGAATTCTTATCGATGGATGCGTCGAACATCCGTTATTTTGTGGAACAGGTAGCTATCCTCCATGATCATCTAGAGATCCTGCAGCGATACTTCCTTTGGTACTCAAACGGGCCGACTCTCGTGGTTAGTTTCGATTCTTCATTCAGATTTTTTTGTACTCAAACGGTCGTTTAGAACGATGCAAAAGATACTCCTGTCCCGACCCCTGCTGAGCTTTTAAAACTGGAGGACGAGCTTGTTGAACAACTGCACGCAGCTCAATGGGATACTCGTTACGCTCCCATCCCTCCTCGTCGATTGACAGCAATGTATCCGTCGTTACCCTTTAGTCCTGATCATCTCTCCTCGCCATCTCAGTGAAATACATCATGCTTTTCATCTATTTATCTTTTCCACGTGTTTATCATCTTTGCATACCGCATCTATCTTATTCCTTTTCTTGCTCTTGGCTTTTTTGTACTTAGACTACGCACCGTCATATATATGTGATGATGCCCTAGCGACTAGATCCGTCGCAGGCCGCGTCATGTTGATACCAACCCAAGTACTCGTCGTATTTAGGCGCAGTTTTCAATATCAAATACCAAACAGTTTGCGTACCAACGAAGATCATGTACATTTTTGTCATTGTCGTAAAGCATATTCACTCTTTGTTCTCTTGGAGCTCTGAAATCTGTTTCTCGGTACTGCCTATATCCAACACTGTAAGAGAGCGTCTAGCATCTCGGTTCTGGAAGTATAAAGTCACTAGTGCCGCGCAAACTGGCAACACGATATTGAGACAGGGTGTAAGAAATGAATTATTGACTTACTCATGCCTACATTGATGAAGATAGTGGCCACATTTCCAACAAATACGCTAAAACCACGTCTCTGTCAGAGCACAGATCACGATGTTATAAAGCGCACCGAGGCTGATCCACTTGGGGAAACAGAACACTAATAAGACATCTGTAAGCCGATTAAGAATGGAGACAAGCGGAATAAATAATACATGGGAAGCCAGGCCTGGGATACGCTTAATGAGCTCGGTACGTTCATAGGACTTAGATAAGTACGGACCTCGAAAACGTATGCAAAACTGTTACAACAACCGATCACAAATGCCCTCTCTGTCGAACACTGTGAGACGGGTACCATTGACCAAAGCTCGACGGCTTACTCTCGCTATCATATCCAGTGAGCTCGTTGGTCCAGGAGAGAACGATACCGGATAAGCCGTTGGTGACTTGAGTCTATGTAACGAAATATTCAAAGAAGAACATGACCCTGTACAAGATCAACTTGCCATATAATAGAACGCCCAGCGTCTGGCGATGTTTGTATAGAGCGGCGTGGACGCAAGCACAATACAGACGATGATGTTCAAGGTCTGAAAAATGGTGTAAGCGCAGTCTAATCGCGTAAGGAAATCGCACGTACCCCAGCGACTATAACCGGAGGCCATCGTTTCTCGATAGCGTCAGACCACCAGGCCCATATTAAAGCTATAACCAAGGGTCAGCCTGGTCACCAATCAAGGGTTAAGAAACGCACTGGCGATAATTTGTACGACATTGATACCTAAGGGATATATGTTGATTTGACTGACTGTATATTTCGTATGACCTTCAGTGTTGAAGCTCTTGAGCCAGAATATCATCGAGTTCGCAGGCCCGCGGCTATTATTATACTAGTCCGGAAGGGTCACTAAGAAGAGATAGATAAAGGAGAATAAAAGCTTACGAAAATGAAGACTACACGTAATCAAATGCATTAGTTCAGAATCATTGCCGGTGGCTTGAATACCAACGAGTAACAAGCACGTAAAGATGCCAGCTCTTGAAAAATCCCTTGACCTGGATCGACGTACTCAAAAAGGTACAGAACGAAACAAAAGAGCCGACTTTACCTTAGCCTTGGTGAACTTCGCGGGCGGCTTTCTTCCAATCAGATCCATCCGCTTCTGGGCCATTACCAGTTCTTTTTCTGTGTAGATGAACGACGGCCTCGTGCTATGCGGTAGATCTACAAAAGGTTTGGGTATGGACGTGGGCTGAGCTCTCGGAGGAGCATAACTATGCCGCACCTGGCATGACGAGGAAGCCAAAGAGACCGATGGGAACCGTAATAATTCCATCAATGATGAAAAGCCCTGTGGGATGACCATCAGACAACAGTAAGCTTCGAGATACGAGTGACATACATCTCCAGCCAGCAAGGCCGCCGACGCCGTTCAAGCCATTGTAGGCAGCCTGATGGGCGTACACGTATGAAAACGCAGATGGGCCGTTAAGGAAAAAAACCTACGGCCTGTAAGAAACCACTGAATATTGGGCCAATCGCAGCGGATGTCTGGCGACATCGATACCGTCAGCGGAAGTACCGTTCCACGAGATAAAGATCGCACATGAAGTATACAAGAACGCTTGGCTAGTTCCTCGCTTTGGTACCAGCTACCAATCACGTATGACATGGCGGGATAAAACGGCCCTCCAGACAAACCTGCCACCACAACTTAGTAGTCATCCCCAAACGAACACAAGTGGTGATTTTACCAATGAAAAACCGCAAGACACAGACTTGGCTGAAATTCTTGGCAGACGCCAGAACTATGGTGAGAATGCTCCAGATAATTTCCAGTGCGGGAACCTGATGCGCCGGTAAATCGTACGCACGACAAACATATTGAAGCTGCCCGTACCCAAATTGATGGTCTGATTCTGGTGATGAGCAGACTAGATCATGGTGAGTAGTCTGGTGAGCGTGAGTGATTTGTTACGTACTTCGAGGGTATTTGTGAGATGACATAGCCGATTGTCCAAGAGGTTGTGATAATGTTGAATTGATTTCCGTGTCTAACTGAAATGAATATTGCATAACTTTGTTAAGAGTAACGCCCTCACAGGTGTAGGCTAAGAGGAAAGTGAGAGGTTGAAGTAGCAAAAAGAATAAAGAGCGACGAACTCATCTTGCATCCCTGAAACATACTTTCAAGCGCACTAAGTTCAGCTGAAATGCCAATACGATAATACGGGGTAACCTACGGCATTCTGCAACAAGCGAAATTAGGGTAGGCAATGATCATCGATCGTAATCAAGCACGTACCGTTATACTTTGCTGATCTAGATACGTGCTAGACAGGGACGAGTAAGTGGAGGAAGATGCCAAGTCTTTTGAAAAGCACTTATTTGCTGAAGTACGACAAAGTCGCATAGGTCAGAAGACATGCGTCGAGCTTGGCGAGAAATTTCCTCTCTTCCCGTGGTTTATCCCACGTGTCCCTAGTATACATTGTCAATCCAAGAGACGAATTTCGTGTCAGGACGATTGGTACATACCAGATGTAACTGTAGAACGATCGTTTCTTGGGTTTCAATGGTTCGGGATACATTGTTTAGGTGGGCTTTGACTCTTCCTAAGTTTCTGCAGTAGAATATTTATCCCATTCCATCCGACTTGCTGGTATTTCTGGTATTGACCCTTCCCAGCCAGGGGAGGCCATCTCGTGCACGGAATCTCCGCAAACCGTGGTATTACTAACAAAACGCCTTAGTCAACATCCTTCAAAAAGACAAAAATAAACAGCTACAGGCTTCCGTTCCATAAATACACAAAGCGAGAACCAGCAGGGAGCAGTAAAAACGTACGGCTACAGTTTTTTTATTTTTGCCTCAGTTTTGATTCGAACGATAGAGAATAGTTCTGCCCTGCGGAGGGTCAGGAGGTCAAAGATGTAAGTGCGCAGCAAGTCACACATGAGAGTGGCTTCGCAGAAGGAAGAGGAGGCAGCAAAGGGAAGACCGTTGGAAGACCGCGACCAAACCGTGACGGAGGAAGATGAGCCGTCGGTCGGTCCGGCACTTGCCGCCGGCTCGTAGAATCATACCACCCTGCGGCCACTCAGGCTATTGGGGACTCTCCGCGAGTTCTCTACAGATCTTTTCAGTTTTGTAGGCTCAGGCTCTTTTAGCCTTATCCAGAGTTTTTTGTTTGCTGCTGCTCAGTTGTGCGGCGTTTGCTTTTTAAAGGTCTCAGTTTCCTTTTTCCAACAGCTCACTTTATGTTTGGCGCGGCGACCATGATTGAGCTTCACCAGGAGCTCATCATGCCAGGAAACCGTGAAGCTTTATTTGCGGCGCTACCTACCTCTCGCCTATTTAGAACTCGAGTACTTCCTTGTCGGAGCCGTCGCGGCTGGACTTGCTGAGGTCTATACCCGAATGATCTTTACTCTGAATTACGCACGGGGTAAGTATGAGATATTATGAGGTCGGAGAAGGGATAAACATACGAGCAGAACAGGCTCCAAAGTAGGTGAAGAAAACAAAGTGGTTATGGTTCCCGTATCGTAGCTTTGTAGGATTCCTTGATCGAGGCCAGGATGAAGCAGTGGAATGTAATGTCAGAGCGGATGGGTTTCATTCGAAATTTGTAGGAGCCACAAGCTGATCGTCATTACAATGCTTTCCCTGTTCTACTGTTAATGAACAAAATCAGCAGCTCAGACGCTCATACATTTGTGGTACAAGGCTGATGAAGACCGATCAGTATGAGCTCAAAACGCCCGTTCTTTGGGGGTCCGTTCAGGCCTGAGGCCGCTGCAATCGACTCCGCTTGACGAGTTCCCAAGAAAAGTTGAATAAGCGTCGTGCATGTGCTAAGAGAACTGCAAAAATCAAATGCCTAACTGCGAGGAGATCTACGAATGGTTCTGAATCAGCATATAGCCGAATCATATGAGCAGGGATTGTACCTGCTTATTGGATATTGGTGACCTGGTACCCCCGTATTGTTCTGTCAATCTTCGCGACGAACATTTCCACAGGATACACATCTAAGGAGACATGTTAAATTGAGACACCATACACAATCAATTCATATCGCGTACTTGTAAACTGTAAGACCGCAGGTCAGTCTACCACTTAGACAAATGCACAAAGGAGATACTCACAAGTCGTCATGGGCTCATCTGCAGAACGAATTTGAAGCTGACTGAAGTAAGAAAATCCATGTCCACACTTTGCACATTCGTCTATGCCACGGTTCACTGAGTTTGGTGCGTCGAACTTCCATCAAATGAAGATATACATGCAGTTTTTGCACCACTATTAAGCTCAGAAGAAACGTCTTTCATATCATCGACCTTTTTTGAATTTAAAAGTGTTCTAGACGTATGCTAAGATGCCAAAGTCAGTAACACGCAAGACTCGACAAGGGTAACCCAAACCTGTTTGGAAATTGGAAACTCATACGGACATGTTTGACAAACCTACTTGTTTTTGCCATCAGAATCGCCAATTATGAGAATGTTCGCGCAGGAGGGACAGAAGAGCATGATGGTGATTCAGAGAGACGGAGTTGTTGTAGCCTATTTACGGCACTTCTGACAGTCGGTATTACGTCCAAGATCCAAAGAAGTCCACGTAGCACAAGATCAGCCCAAGATTCCATTACTCCAACTGCATTAAATTATAGTCGAAGGATGCGCGATATATCGAAGCATCAGGAGCCTTCGTTGGGGGCACCGCAAAGCGAGAATCAAGTCAGGAAAAGCTTTACAAAGGGAGTTCAAAAATTTCCATTCAATGACGCCTCATACATGATGGAAACCTGCAGAAAAGGTCAGTCAACAATCTAATATGGTCAAGAATAATGGCACGTACAACTTTCACTGTTTGACAGCACCCGTAGAAGTTTGGTTCGTCGTTCGACGTTCAGAACGTTGAACATAGACGTTCACTCCGAGTCGGAACATTCGCAGGCTCCAACCGAAGCATCGGAAGCCGCCGGCAGAATTTGCCAAGCCGGCCCTCGACAGCCAAGCATGAAATTGCACCGTCTCTTCATCGACAACAAGGCTTGCATGAACGGAATAGTCGCCAAGATTAACGGGGTCCGACTTCTTTGTTTGCTCATGACAGTTGAAGCCGTTCGAATCTATCCGCTGAATCAAAGAGTCAGTATCTGACAGGATTGCCATTGACAAATCAGAAACCTCTAAAGTTCCGCTTGATAAAAAATCTGACCACGTGAATGACATATCCAACAATCTTCCATGCAGCCACCGAGCACGTCAAGCCCAATCGACAATCCTCCCAGCTCACTGCATGGGGAACCACAGATTCGGCCTTGGGGATGGAGATGGAGATCGTCGTACTGGTTTGTGACATTCGTGGTATGGCTAGGTACGTTCTATAATTGACAGCCCAGTTCCGAATCCCGACTCATCTCACGATGACCTGGCCTCCATGGCAAACCAGGCGTAGCCACGGATCTGCTGGTATACTCAATGGTCATCCCGGTCGTGCCTTTCCAACTCGAAGACCTTGGCTACAAAGATGTAGCTTCTCTAACCGGTTGGCTACTTTTTGCATATGTATGATTCATCCTCGTTTCCTTGTCCGTTCAATCCAACTGATTACCCGGAAATAGTCCGGAGGTCTTGCAATAGGTAACATGCTTGATTCCGGAAATAGCTTTCGTCACTAAATTAGGTTGCAGCTACTATTCCCGTCGCGGTGTGGTCCGAAAAATACGATGCGCGAAAGGTTCCTCTTGTCGCGGGAGTGTTCATACTCATCGGCTCGCAAATCATGTTCATGGAAGCTCCAGCATACTGGCTCATGTGTCTTGCTCGAGCCCTCCAGGGCATAGGATCCACCATGGTATGGGTTGTCGGGTTGGCTCTATTGTGAGTTATATTCATAGATTATTGTACTATGACGCACATACCATTTCGTAGATGCGATGAAGCGCCTCCAGAACTTGTCGGAAGTCAGTAATTCCCGTTAACCTTTCTCAACTCTAATGTCAATCCTAGGACAACTTGGTATCGCAATGTCCGGTCTCTCTCTCGGGTACGTAGCGCGAGACTTACACTTGTACCAGATCATAATTTCCTTCCAGTGCCCTTGTCGGTCCACCCGTAGGTGGCGGGCTATACACTTGGTTTGGTTTCCGTGGACCTTTCATCTTTGGCATCATCGTCGCCTTTTTGGATCTGGCCTTCCGATTCCTCCTTATCGAAGGCAAGAGTGCTAGCAAACCCCGATCCAGCGCGACTGAAAAGCCTGATAATGAGATCGCATTGGAGGCAAACGATAATAATCTAACAGACATTGGAGACGTTGCCGGCGCGCAAAATAAGGTTTCATTCGTACAGGTTCTCCGCCTGCTGTTCCGGTCGCACCGTGCGCTTGCAGCAGCTTTCCTTACATTTGTGTATGGGTCTGTGGTTTTCACGTGTCCTTCACTCAGGAGCATAATCTCACGCATTTCATAGCATCGTCTATAGTAGCCAGGAGCCGGTCATTTCCACTCATTTGAACAGTGTCTGGGGCTTGAACTCCTCAAAAGTTGGTCTAGTCCTTCTGGCCTCTGTCATTCCTACTCTTTTTGGTGCGTATCTTTCGCCTACTTATGCGCACGCGGTTCTACTTTCCATGGCAGCGTCCCCACTATCGGGTTGGTTCTCAGACCACCAAGGCGCATCTGTGGTCATCATTGTCGCTTTGATCCTCGCTGTGCCATGGTATGTTGTAATGATAATAGATGGGCACCTGGCATTGTTTATTACGGCCTTTGCGTGCGCTTGTGAGTGGTCTGAGATAGGTTTACTGCATTTCTTCCTCTAATGGATGGACTTCAGACTTCTTTGCAGCTGGAGTCCTGTCTCCGCTGACTGTTGAGCTTGCTTCTGTCGCCCGCAGTATAGATGGCATTGGATGTACGTTGAACCACAGTTCGCTCTTGTTGTCTGTCGCTGACCTTGTGTATGCAGATGCGCATGTCTACGGGGCTTTCAATCTGGCGTATGGGATCGGCACAACAGGTGAGTTCTCTTCAGTCGAAACCTCCTAGCTTATCTCCCCTTTTAGTCGGACCTGTTGTGGGCGGTCAGGTTGGTTCCGGTTTTCGTTTTGGCTACAATTGCTTCGCTGAAAAATTGCTATTCTAGATGTACGACCATATTCATAAAGGATGGCTGGCAATCTGTCTGCTGGCAACCGGATTACTTGGGCTTTCCGTGGTCGTGGCTTTCTTCTACGTGGGGGACAAGCCTATTGCTCAAAGCTTTATCCGACACATTAGATTACTGTAGAGTATAATCCTGAATCCGAAAATATAATATGGCGGAGACCAGTCTCCCATCCCCACTCTTAAAACACTGGAGACTCGAAAATAAATACTGCCTACGGCGAAAACGCGACCGAGTATACTAGCCCAAATCAATGAATCACAGCGGGCACATAAGTGTATGCTTCACAGCGATCCATTGCAGAATTCCAGGAAGAATAATTTGCTAATTTGGTACAATTGTACACGATGATTGTTGCTTGTCAATGTCTCGGGGGTGATTTACCTCAGTGGTGATAGAAGGCTCGATGCTTTCGCTGCAGCGAGGCCGATCCATGCTCCTTGCAATACACCAGACTGCGTATGAACCATAACTACGTTTCGACAAAACTTTAGCTATTGGGTATGAAGCGATCAGAGATACGTACATTTGGGTGGACATTAACAGCGATATGAGAATAACTAGTATAACGCTCAGCGCGACATCGAAGGTTGCATGGTCCGGAGCCAACTTGATGCCCCACCACACGATAAGGTACGTTGCAAAAGCCATTTTACAGATACTACCAACGTGAGAGTCAGCTGAGTACTTGCCGCAAGAAAGAAACTCACAACGATTGCACGGCAGAAAACTGGAGTGTCGGCTTGACGATCGATTTAGGGTACTGAAGCCTGTAGATAAATAGTCCGATGAAGACCGATTGCTCAGTCGTCGCTTGGAACAACCAGATGAGACCGGCGACTGCGATGGCAGGATGGGAGGTCACTTGAAGTACAATTTGGAGGAATACGATGGCAAGGAGTGTCTGTCATGGGAATAATGATAAACCACTCTGCTCTGGGGATCATAGGACAGTTATACTCACGCAGATGTGATGAATGATAAGAGGCCAGCGCATGATAGGGCGATAAGTGAGTTCGAAAATATACAGTCCAGATATAAGGATGGTCGCGACATGCAGAAGAGAGACATTGAACACGGTATACCTCTCCAATAACATTGGGAACGCAATCAACTGAATGATGAAAGCTACGAGTGTCCAGAAGGTGCTTAATACGTCTAAAGAGGTCGCGATGAGTGAGCGGTCCTGGAATTCAGTAGAATGTACTCACAAGTCACGGTGTTCCGCTGATGTTCATGCGAGAGGCTACGAAACACTTTTGAAAAGCGACCAAGAACGGCCGCTACGAATTTAGCGCAGACATACAACAGGAAAAAGTACACGATCGTTGGGATTGAGTACTGATATGGCCATTATTAACCACGGAAGGCTTGATCAGAGATATGACCTACAAATGCCACAGTAGTGGGATATATTACCCCAAGGCTGATCTCCGTGAGCTCGTCAACTGTCTTGTCAGAAAGACCCTTCGTGTCATGGCCCGAATAACTGGAATTCGTCGCAACAAGACCGGAAGCAAAAGGAAAATCGGTGGTGTCATTGGCGTAGTCGCGGTCAACTATGAATACCATGAGACCAGACGCCGACAACTCTCAACTAAAAGCTTACTGCAGGTAGAGCCGCCAGAGGGGCCAATATTGGCACAGTACTCATCGGGCCTGAACATCACCACGTTCTTTTGGATGTATCTGCACATCCTGTTATTCTGGTCGGCTTGCCAGATTTGTCCAAATGAAACATTATGCAGAACAAACTGCGTGCATGAGTCATACGAGTCGTATTGTTGGTTATCGCCAGTGCAATACTTCGTCGACACAGTACAGATATCGCGCGCGACCTGGAGAGAGACTAAATCCGTGACGTTTGAAGCTGTATAAGTTTGTTCGAGTTCTTTTGACATCTGTGGAGCTAATTTGGGAATGAGGTACGCCAACGCTTCAGGTAGCCGACGGAAGGCGACATCGTAGAACTGGATCTTGAGCCCTCCATTGAAAGATAACCACAAGTCTATTTGAACCGGAAGAGTGTATGCAATAGTCGGGTAGAGCATAGACATAGTAATGCTGGCGGAGACGATAGAACCTTGGATAGCGAGGGACTGAACCCTCGTTCCTGTGGGTACGCCGATGAGTTGCGTCGTGTTGAACTGAGCAGCGCTACTGAAAAGGCCGTAGAGGTGTTCTGAGAGACTATCAGCTGTACATCGTTGACAGCTACTGAGGTTGAATGACCTGTATTTGATTGAATACCTGTGATAGCTGCGAGAAAATTCGTTGAATGAAGCGGCACATCGAAAATGACGTCTTACTGTTAATCAGATCCACTCGTCCCACACAATCATCTGCGAGGACTGAGCTATTGCCCGACGCGATAATTCCGTCCGTGTGAAGAAATCTGACCATATTTTAGCTATATTTTATCGCGATAGGAAAATGAACTCGTCCTGACCCTTCTATGAAGCCGTGAAATGCGTCGAGGTAGGCAGCCGGTTGATGTGCCCTACATTTAATACTCAGCAACGCAAGGGGCGCGGCAGCAAGTGCAAGACAGGTCCACATCGCGAGTTTCGGGAGGCCAAGGTATGGAACAAAGTGAATAGACCACTTTCGTGCCTCGGGAATCTATCTGTCTTCGATGATCAGCCGAATACGGCGGAGAAAACCGTAATTGGAGAAAAGCAAGTCGGCAGCCGCTCATTACAGAGATCAAACGACGTAGTGCCTGGCTATATCTGTTCAATTTAGGAGAGGGCGGCACTATTTCTGTCTCAGGATTTGGATAAAGCTACACAGAACCTGCTGCTTAGAGGAGCTCTACGAGCTAGGGTTTTTGACTCTGAACAGTCATTTGCCAGCCAGGAAAGAGGAGATACATCTCGACAAGTTTGAAATCGGTTGAAGAAAGGAAATGAGCCGTAAGAGACAAGCGGTAAATCGAGATCATGGGTAGGTTTTGGAGTCATCGAGTGAAATCGCCCGACCCTCAGATAACTGAATCACACCAACTCTAAGAAGACAGCGATGTCCCCGGATGGGTATAAGACAAGTCCTACGAGGAGGTGGTGGTCAGTGATAGCCCCCGAAATGCTACTTTTCCGAATATTCAGCTGCAATTGTCGTCAGGGCAAGCCAGAGAATATTTCAGGCTCGCACTCGTACTATGTTTCATAGACAAAATTGCTGCGATGAATTAGAAGAGTCTCGAAATATGACCTGCAATCGTGTTGCTGCAGTCGATAAGGGCGGTTACTGTAAATTAACGGTTACCGCCAGTGGCTATGACGTCATTTCAACCCCGCAACGTTTCCCTTTGGTTTCCCATCATCCAACATACTCTCCACCTTTAAGCTACATCGCTCCCATCATCCGGATACGTTATTAACGGAGCAGAATCTCAATTTAGCACCCAAACATGGGAAGTACTGTCACTGGAAAACGAAACCAAGGATGCGAGGAAATGTTCCCGATTGGGAATCTTTTCTTTGCCGCCGCCGCATTGTGAGAAGATATTCCGGCCGTCGTACGTGTAGAGCCAGTTGATGAAGCGGGAGGAAGGATAGACGCAACAGGCCAGGATGCAAAGTATGCCAGAGGGGATTGTCGCCTGCAAGAAAGGAAAAGTTCATGATAACCACTGGCATCGTGTCTGTGCCAGGCGTTAACCAGGAGCGTTCGACGAAGGAATCGTGATGGGCCATGACCGTGCAGCGCTGACTGTCTAGAGACGCAGATGTCTTCGGGGATGCATGGGTATAATGGAAGACCTTGTATCCTTAGTATGCGATAGTTAGAAGCCAGTCATGGCCTTTCCATGGCAACCACCCGGATTGTTATCGTGAGGTCCTCGACGAGTAGACGATGTTGACGTATCAATCACAGGCGATTGTGAGGCACTACTGTCCCCCAATTGTTTCCGCAAGGAGAAAATCAGACAGAAACGATTCGCCGAACTGAAAAAGTTCCCTTTAGAGGTAGGCACAGATATCATTGGCTTGAGTTCCACACTGCCTGAAACGGCGTGCATCAAGCATTTCCTCAGTGTTGGACTCGTATGGGTGGAAATCCCTAATAACCCCAACGTGGGGCAGGAAACTTAGGCATGACGGGAGTGAGGCCGAGGGAAAACAGCGCAAGCAGGGGGGTAAAGAAGCAAGGACTGGAACCCTGCGACGAACCTGGAATGACGATGGCCCTTTTCTTCGCAATTCCACGGTGCTCGAGATAGAACTCGGGGCAGGACTCCGGCCATCGTGTCCCTTCGAACATGAAGGGAATGACCAAGTAAAGAAACTGAAGGGAACGTTGTATGGGCAGATGCTCTCCGAAAAAAGCCGTAGATCATGAAGACTAGGTTCCTACTACAACAATGTGATTGCAGGTACTGATCATGAACAAACGAGGCAGGAAGACGGCGCCGAAGTCATGATCGCCCTAGGGCTTCCTACACCATTGCTGTGAATCGGTTTCGCAAGTTGAGGATGGAACAAGTCAGGGTCAAGGGAGGCGTCGGAGGCCAGTGCGAAGCAGAGGATGGACGAGCGGGATGTGGAGCACCAGAGTCGAAGACTGGGTCCGTGATTCGTTGTATGAGACCCGCATCGGCTAATAAAAACTATCATTGTTCGTCGCCTGATCTTCATCTAAGTAGAGAATTAAGTCGGAGTCAGGAGACTGGAACAAAAAGACCGACCTCAATTCAGCGTCCTTTCCTCTTCGACCCATCCGCACTTCCGCTCACCAGCTGTGCAATGATAAATCGTTCCTTCATCCTCCCATCCTGAACCAACATGCACCTCCGCTGTCGCCACAACGATTCTTTGATCATTGCATACCAAAATATTACCGCGGTGAGGGATAAACGTCACGTCGTCGTCTTCAAGCAGAACCTTGATTCTTTTCCAACAGAATCTAAACCAAGCGCAGAATGTTTTCGAGCGCCGATATCAGTGCTCCATGCAGCGCATTCCCTCTGCGGTCCAGTTAGCTCTCTTGATCGCGTATCGTCACCAGCTCGTTCAATGTCGAATCGGCGAGGTAACATCCCTTGGACGAAGTAAATCGATCCTGTTCAAGTACTAGCCAGTGGCGCGAGCGCGGCCAGGGTTGCGCTATTGCCGACTTGAGGAAGCGGAGGGGGAAAGGGGCTGCACGATGACGGTGGACGACTTGAGGACTGGCGAGGTTTAACACTGAAATAGCATTCGTCGATATAGGGATGGATGTATGTGTCTTCAGTTGCGATCTATTACCATCTTAGTCGATGCCTTGAAATCGAAAGATACGCACCTCGGATAAGAATCACCCTTCATCGTCTTTTTCCTGGAGGCAAGGCATGGTCAGGTTGACCCTGTCCACGATGTCACGAATCCTGACATGGAAGCTCAAGCGCTCAATGCTTTGCGTGTCGACAGGCCCAGATGCTCGTCAAATTAATCCTTCAAGCTTGTTGCTTTGTTCCGGCTGCATTACATTTGTCGCGTAGTCTTCCTGTTGGTTCGTGTGACTGCTTCCCTGGTTGTTCAGAAGGTTAATCACAACTCTTCCCAACAATGCTCTAAAAGCTTGGCGACGCCTGTGTCGTAGTGCACCATGGTAGCCGAAAGTTAGGCCAAACGACCTGCAAATCCAAAGGTCAGATCAATGAAACTGAGCTAACAGCATATACTTACGGTATTGAACCTACTGTGCTACAGTCAGACAATTTTAGGACTTCCTTACGACGCTGCACGAACAAAGCGATGGTATCCGTGTCATAGAAGTATAGACTCTGCAAGCATCTGTTGTTGTCGTTGGCAAGAAATGGCGGGACCAGGGTAAAGACCGACCTCAATGAAACACCTTCAGCGTCCTTTGGTCTTCGGTCCATTCGTACTTTTACTCGCCACCTGTGCAATGATAAATCATTCCTTCATCCTTCCATCCTAGACCAATATGCGCTCCCGCTGTCAACGCAACAATTCCTTGATTATTGCATATCAAGATATTACCATGGTAAGGGATAGCCGTCACGTCGTCTTCAGGCAAAATCTTGATTCCCTTTCAACAGGGTGTAAACCAGGTGCACGAGTATCTTCAAGCGTCGGTACCAGCGTTCCATGTAGCGTATTCCTTCCGTGGTACAGCTGGCTCTCTCGAAGGACGGAGGAAATGGATCTTGTTCAAGTACACGCCAGTGGTACGAGCGCCGTCAGCGGTGTGATGCTGCCAATTTGACGAAGTGGAAAGAGAAAAGGACTGCGTGATGACGGTTGTTCGCAGAGGTGGTACTCATCAGGTATAGGGTATGCATGTGTCATTGACGTCAGTCGCAATCTACCGCCACCTTAGTCGGCGGCAATACCTTGAGAGAAAGACATGCACCTCAGGTAATGATCATTTCCTCCCTCTTTTCCCCTTGAAATATAGTCTTCTCAGATTCTCTTTCACGACGTCGCAAACCAGACGGAGAAAACCTTACCTCCGAACGCGTGTTATGTTGAACTCCTGGTCGGTTTCCTATTGCTGTCTTACGTCTGTCGTGTAATATCGTGTGGTTGGTTTGTGCGACTTGCTTCCTCAGAAGGTTAACCCTTTTCTATCAGCGGTCGAAGAGATGGGCGACGTCGGCGTCACAGTGCGCCGTGGTAGCCGAAGCTGTAAACGAGCTGTAAATCCGAAAATCAGATAAATGAAATTGAGTTATAGCCACAAAAGTTTGGTATTGGACCTACTGTTCTATAGTAAGAGGATGTCGGGGCTTCCCTGCAGCGCTACAAGAGCAAAGTGGTGGTATCCGTGCCATAAAACTTGAGGTGTAGGCTCTGCAATTGTCCGTGGTCACTGGCAAGAATTTTGAGAACCAGAGTAAGTGGATACACGTGGGAGGGTAAAATCGGCCCGACCCACGCTTATCGCGGTTTCTTTCTGATATAAGTACCTACCATTTGGCGTTGGCTACCAATGAGTAAACGACATCCCAAGATCATGTAGTAGGGAGTGAATTCAATGCAAGAAGCCAGAGAGATGAGGTACACAGAAAAGGACTCGTAAAAAGTGATGACGATGGAATTAGAAATGTGCTATTCCTAAGTGTCACGGAGTAGTTCTTCGAGCGGAGAGAAAGCTGGAAGCTTCGGCTGCCGGCTCATGTACTCATGAAGCCTTTTGCGAATGAGAGTGGGGTTAGTACCATGCATCCCAATTGGTGAGGCGCCAAAGCTTTCATCTAGGTCATCCTGTAGTACAGGGTCAACCGTCAGAAAGGACTCAGCCAGATGCATGGACGAACCTTGAAGGATGGACCAGCCCTGTGCACACTATCCAGGGATTGCCGCACTACAGTGAGACCCTTCAGAACATCCTTAGTATAATGTCGGACAACGTCAATATCCTCGTTTTTTGATGTCAAAATACCCAGCGCTACGAAGTGTCTTTTGAAAACAGACCATCCTGAGTTGAGCGTAACCTTGGTGTCCATTATATAATCTTCCAAATGCTTCATGTCGAGGTCCAACGACTCTCCTAGCCTCATCGCGGGTCCAACAACCTCCACAACATACCAAAGTTTCTTGTCGATGATGGCCTGAGATTTATCCCATTGCATGATCCATATGTCGTAAGCGGACTGCGAGGGAACTGTTAACATGGGCTCAATGGCTCCTTCCAGAGCATCCAACTTCAGGATGATGTTAGCTAGTTCGTAATGATAGTGTAAGACCACATACCTGTCTCTTAAACCCTAGCAAGAAATCATATGCAGCGTTGTGGACAACTACCAAATGACTCCAAAATGACAGCATCTTATTGCTCAAAGTATTCAACTGCCTAGACAGTTCAGCACGAACCTCGACGGGAAGACCATCATAATCCGCTGAGCTGATGGACAGACCACCTAAGATATCTGCCCTGCTGAGGACAGACTCAAGGACTAGACCACCGGTGAAGGCGGCAAGATGTTCCTCCATTGTAGCAGCACCCATGGCCTGAGCTTCGATCCTGAGCGTCATATTCGTGGTAGCATAGAACAGCTCTCTGGATAGATCTGTAGGGAATGTGGGGACACCAGGAAGATGGCTAGGAGAATCGGATGAGATAGCGGTCACGATGCTGCTAACAATGCCAACAGAGCCCACCCATAAGCTATTGAGGACAATTTCGACAGCTAAGGCTGTCTTGGAAGCAGCAATTCCAATGCCAGAGCTAGCATCGGAAATAATATCGCTGATGGGCTTCAGAAGAAGATAGATCAAAGTTGCAATGAATATGGGGATGAATGCGAGTCCGAGCACCATAGTCGGCGGAACCGAATCTAGGTTGAAGAGAGTGTATGTGTATCCGAGAAGGACAGGTCGGGTGGAGGGACTAGGTTTGGAGGGGGTGAGAGAAGAGTCTGAATCCTGGTCTTTAGCGACCAAGCGCATCAGATTTAGAGAACGTTGATCCTGAGCCATGATGGAATGAGAAATAAAATTGTAGATAGAAACTTTTATATGCCATGCCCAGGCGCCTACATGATCACATCACAGCCAGCACAGAAACAAGAGTTATTGTCAAGGCCGTGTGGGAATGAAGACAAGGACCTTGTTCTGCGTCGATAACATGGGAAAGAAAGGCCATGATGACTACCAACTTTCCCTACGAGTACACAGTCCCCGGATAGGAAGAGGTTGATACATGAGCTAAGGTGAAATGTCTTGTTCCACTTTGCGATTATGTGGCTATTGAGCCGTAGCATATATTTCGTCCGTGATGGTGGGCGTCGGGCGATGCTGATGGTTGACTGCGACTGCCACATGGTCCAGACTGGCGTAATCATGTGATACTTGCTAATACAAATGAACCTTGTAGTTGAACTACAACCGTCGTTCTTCACCGTCTGCTGTATCTTGTCCTTCTTCACTACTTGTAGCATCGTCAACATCTCTACTCCCACCTCAGAAACTCTCCTTCCATGATATGGTTCGGGCCATCATACAGATCTGTCTTTTCGCAGTACTTGGAGGATTCTGTGCCTTAACGTTGATATTCAGTCTTTGTGGCACGGCAAAATACTCAGGTTCCAGTTACTGCATGTCTGTAGCTGGACTCATTCATACGCATATCAGGTCGGACAGTCAGCCGACGTCAGGATCAATTCATACGAGTCCCAGCTGTACATCTAAAGGAAACTGTCTGAACGCCACTGTCGCGTCTCGGGTTGTCCAAACGCACCTTTTGCATGTCCACTTGCTTATGGATCTAGTTGAGGGCACAGGATTGCCTCCCGGGAAATTCTTTGATGTAAACGACACGTACGCTCTTTTTGCCCCTTATCCCCTTGATCACCACATAGTAACTCCAGGCTGATTTAATAGAATCTTCTACCATATCGGAAGCAGTGGCCTTCGTGGATTTTCTGAATATGATAAAGAGCGACAGCCATTTGTGGACAACATCAGGGCTTTTTGCCGCAAGCAATCCAAAATACAGCTACATTATGGCAGTTTCCTGGGGGCCCATTTCCTCAGGTACTTCCGACCGAGCGCTTTAGCTCCTGTTTATGCTACTGTGAGTCTCGTCAACCACCGGAATCAAAATTCACTTAATAAATCGTCACCTGTCAGTTTAAGAGCACGATAGAATCATTATGGGCTGCTGAAGAGCTGGAAAAGTCGACATCCGGTTCGCAGCAGTATACTATTCAAATAGATGGCATTCTGCGGCAATCTCTTACCCAATTCTTCGACAAGCTTCAGGAAGTCTTCGCCAAACTTGCAGTTGAAACTCCTGCGATGCTAGACTTCTTCGCCGAGATTCTCTCATTAGGTCAACGCGTTTCTGAGCAGTTGGACTCAGAACTTCCCCGGGTGCAGACTATCTACCACAAAATCCCTTGGTGGGACAGTATACCACGTCCCAATTTTTTGCGACGGTATTCACAACGTACTATCTACGAAAAATATTACGAATTCCTAACCGAGGAAGCCCCAAATATTCGGGATCTTGTTGAACAAGTTTCCATTATTCTCGACCATCTCACAGCTCTCAACGACTACTTCAGATGGTACTCAGCACGGCCGGTAAGCGCTTTCTTTATTGTCTATTCTATAATTCCAGACTAATCAAAACTTACCAGGATACACTGAACGTCGGTTCGCTGGAAGGAACACCTAGTGCTATCGAACTTTTTCGTCTTCTGGAGGAATTTCAGGAGCGTGTCAGGTCGGATTGGGATCTTCATAGCTGTAATATCCCACCCCGCCGAATGATTGGTCGGAATCAACGTCTTCCCTTGGGGAACGGTGATCCGTCATGACGGGAATGATTTCTCAGTCGCGCTTGGTAGTGATGCCTTCAATTTTAACGAGGTTCATTGCATGTTGCCGCGGCGACCGAGCCGTTCTCAATGCAGTGGCATGCACCGCGCTACTTTGAAGAAAACGTAGCACGGTATGAGCCAAAGTGGATAATTTATTAGATTCTTCATTTTATTGACTAGTATGATGTACCTACATATGCTTCCAATGAGCAGTGCACTCAACATTGTAAAATATGATAATTGCGTGAATAACTGGTGAATCCACGTAAGTAAATACCCGAACGGCCCGGTCGTTTACAGACTCCCTTTTTAGACCTTTACCGCCACCACCAACACCACCATGTCCTTTGTATCTTGTGATGCAGCGGTGCACCTAGACGTGGTTTCTCTATAAACTTCTGGTGAGCTGTATCTGAGCAGGAGCAGTCGACGGATGTGGGATGGTATCACACTGTTTGGAGGCTTGCTCCATATTTGTCGCAGATATCTCCCAGTGGTGCATTTTGCTCCAAACACTTTTCCCACGCTTTATTGAACATTCCATCCAGACATCGAAAGAAAGGTCAAGGTGCCGAAACCTATCCACGAAATAATAGGTCTCCGGAATACCAAAAAGACGGCCGATCCACAGCCTTTGCATCGCTTCTCTGTTACAAAATGGCCAGTTTCTCACGGTTTCTAGTGTTTTGTTATTCTCTTGCAACTCATTGGCCCTAATTCTACAATCAACTGAGCTCCGTAACAGAAATTTTCCAGCGTACCCCTCTTTTTTGAGAGGGAAACTTTGGAACAGCCGCGACACCCACCTGACGTTTTTGTGGCAAAATATCACTCGGGTTGTCGCATTGCCCTAGTGCACATTTGTTTCACTTTGCTGTGTCGAGACAACTTGTGCCACAGAAAGACATATAATGGGACTGACGTGATTAGGGAACAATATCTCTTTGCTTCAGGCTTTCATTCTTTCACTTCCTTACACATGGCCGATTGTACCACCCAAATCCAGTTCCTTGACCAAACCAAACATACCATACACGAAGACCCTTACCCTCTGCCGGCCGCCGCGTCGGAGGCGCCGTCCATCTCCTCGGTCTCCCTTTCGTTCATCGCCGCTCTCTCCTCATTGGAAACCGTATGTTTTATCTCCAGCTTGTGCAGGTCCGCGGGTATTCATCATCAAAATAGACTTCCGAGAGCATCCGAGGACTGCTTTGAGCGACTGGAAGAGATACTATCGCGCTTCAGGGAACGGACATGTATCCTTACCACCAACCGCGCTCTTTCTCATGAGATTGGCCCCAACTGATGAGCCTGAAGGGAAAGCAGGGATTGGAATTTGGCCGCGTTTCAGAGATATCGACTTTCTCATTCTTGATGGACTCTTGCTCTTTTTTCGAGGACTTCACACGACGAAGAAGAACTACCCAAGAGCCGGCGAGTATATGCACGTCCATACGTAATAATTATTTCGCTGCGACCCAGTCCTTGCTACTCCGCGAGTCGCATCTCACGACTCTCGCAAAATTGGACATATATAAGAATTATCGTTGGATTAGTTTTCTATCGTATCAGGTTGCTATCCAATACGTGTTGACATCATTCCAACACCTACGATATGTGGCCCGTAGATGTTGCGCTAAGATGACTACTGCGCCACTTCTTTTCTTGTGGTGTCAGCCGTATCCGCAATGAACTTGCTCAAGCCAGGAAGAAGAAACCGAAAGCATAAAAACAAGAAGCAGGGTCACCAGGATATCTAAGCAACGTCGGACTCGAGAAAAGCTTCTTTGTGTAAAGCGGATTGGTCTCAGCCAAAAGCAGGGTCATGACTGCCACAAGGACCATGGCATCATTCTCGTCGATGCTGCAATGGCAAGCCATTCCATGTTACTCTGTTCCTCAGACCGACGTGAAAGGTATCAGTGCCTTCTCAGACTTGACGCGTTCTGAAAGCGATCTTGAAGGGTTGACCCCACTGAAACAGCGTCCCGCTTCGACGACCTCGAGGTGTTAGGAAAACCCCTGTTTGATGTGTCTTACAACCTCAACTACTATTTCCGACGAGTCGGAAGCAGCTAACATCATGCCCGAGTTCAGGCGCCGGGACTCGGAGAAATTCAGACTCCTATTCGCGTACCAGGTACATTCTGACAAGCGCGCGCCCAGTCCGACAAAATTTGATCCGCCAAAATTCATAACAACCGGATTATCAGATTCAGCGGCGGTGTAGATCTAGATCTCAGCATCGAAACACGGATATTGATATGATAAATTATACAGTGTGGTCATATACTACAAGTAGCACCAGGAGAATTGGGACGAGTCGGGATATGCCCTTCAAACCCGAGAAGGTCGGTACCGACTTTAATGTTCATGGGTATCCTTACTCTAATAACCACCGATACCTAACGATGCCAGATGTGGGCCACGCTCAGAGAAGAATCAATAAAGTTCAAGGAAAAAACAAAAAGGCGCACAAGCCAAAAAGAATACCTTACACGAAGCTATGGGACAAGTGGAGTCCAAGCACAAAATACTTTAATGATGAAGAGACGAACCCAGCCGACGAAAAATAGACGTTGGGACTGGTCATTGGCATGAACAAAGAGTGGCGATTCTGAACGTATAAAGGTAATTCACACATAGGTACTATGCACTCAGCGTCCGTTTGGCCAAGTCTGCAACTTCGAGTCCAGATTCTCAGGAGCCAGACTCGTCATCGCTGCTGGAATCACCGCCCGTTGGGTGTGGTGGCCCTACGACACTGGATCCAGGACATGTTGCCGCCACGGTAGGAGATGAGGAGGCGGTCCTTCCGAGAAACGGATGTAAGCCAGCAGGCGATTGTCTAGCTGTAAGCTGTTCAGGTGGGAAACAGTCGGTAATGAATGACGAATCACGGATCCTACCTACATTTATGTGACAAAGCAAGTCAAGGAGGCTGTTAGGACACGTTCTGACATTTGTCGACGGGGTATAGAGTAAGCATAGTAAGACGGATGGAAATCCAAATAACCTTGTTTTGATCTGGAAGGACGCTCTTAAGATACATCATATTCGCCTCCCAGCGCGATTACTATTTGGATTCATCTATTAATTTACAGCTGTCAGTAGCAAGGTGGCGTCCAGAGTTGTTGAGCAATCACCTATCTCGGTAAAGGCTATGCTGTATATTTGGCACCCCCAACGATCGTGAATATCGCTACACACAACATAAATCAACAAAAGTACGCGTGTTGTTCAGATGCCCTCACTGATAATCTGTACTGTTACATGACAAGGCGGTCGATTCAAGGTCCAATCTCCGAGGATCAAACATGAGAATAAGGCCCCACAGTTGTCTAAATTCGGCAAAAATACGCACCCGTGGGTGTGTCGCCCACGGTCCATTTTCGCGTTTTCTTTCATGCGTACAACACCTTTATGATGAACAGAAACTCCGATTCACGATGGGGTTTCGCCTGCGGATACCATCGTTCCCCGCCTCCACGTGGTTGTCGCAAGTCATTTTAGCAACCGAGCTGAGAAAGAGGCTGCTTCGAGATGCGGTATACCGGTTCCCAAAGAAGTTTCAACGGGCGGTGTGCCCGTCCCCCGAGATATCTGATGACACAGAACCTAATAGCATTTTGAGCATAGATTTCACGTCGAAAACAAGACCTGCAGAATAGAGCAACATATGTGCGTAGCAATGTCAAGTTTGAAATCATAAGCACAGGACAACGAGGATGATCGACGATATACAATATAGGCTACAAAATAGGAAGTAATATGATACAAACCTATCTATGCAAAGAAAGAACATACGAAGAAGCCAGTGTAAGATCATGAAGTCATGAAGTGGGCAAGGACGTCGGATCCTCCATGTAAGGAGTCATCCTCAGATATTGATGTAGCGTCGCTGGAATCAGACCACCCCAACGAATAACGTGTATTCGAAAGCCGATAAGGCTCGTACTGGCGTTCTTGTCGGTGCCGGGAAATACGGGCAAGTGTCACTGAGTTGATAGATACATTAGCCACGTCTTTATCTCTGCCACGCTCAGTATCCCGATGCTCCTCGCCTTTACTAGGGAGGGGTAACCGCGTCTTTCGGGTGATTGCTCGACGGTGCCGGTTCCAAATAGTGCCTGAGTGATGATTGATACTGAAATGGATATCAAGGAGGAATGGTCGCTCGGGAAAGGGAATGTAAGCCAATAAACGACCGTCAACCCTTTCTCGGATGGCGTTCGCAATTGTCTGAGGATTTTGTACTCGCGGTAAAGACTCGAGTGTATCCATCATCGAGTCTAGAGAATCCCAGTGATTTTTTCTGGCGCGCGCTAATCGCTCTGGATCACGTTCGTAAGAGACGTCTCTCAGTAACTGAAGAGTTCTGGTCTCAAAGCGCACTTTGCCGTCAGCAATCTTCATATTGCAGAAGCTGAATTGAGGGAAGTCCAAGAGTAAATTGTGCTTCTGTAGCTCCTGAAATGCGTTGTATGCCTTGAATAAACTCTTCATCAATATGCATTGCAATGCTGACAAGCGCATGCATACCAATGCACGGTCACTGAACTCGACATAACGGCCACCATTTGGTTCCATGACAATTCCAACAACTTCGTCATCACGAACCAGATGGCCTAGTACCTTGAAATGTAGGTCCAAGTTGCGTTGCCGCAAAGCGTCAAGGGAGACCATGGTCCTCTGCACGAACCGCAGATAGCGATCTTCGCACCCATACCAGATTTCTACAAGGAGCCTTCAGCAGTTGTAGTCACAAAATAATGTCCAACTGACCGACGTCCGTGTTGTTCCACCTTCCTCTCCGATTCATGTCATATATCCAGTCGGTAATTTCAATTTCGCGCTCATCGATAAGGCGCTCCCAGGTCGGATGAGTGACTTTAAAGGTTGTGGGTCGTAACGGTGTCGGTACCAGACAATGTCCATTCCTTTGACGGACCAAGAAAGCCGTTGAGCTTTGCTCGAAATCAATAGTGCCGATAAGAGTTTCCTGTGATATCGTCAGGATACAAGGCACATCTTTGATCTTTGATCATTGACTTACGATTAGGCCGACAAAGTGGTCAACTTCAAGCTCATGTTCTGACTCATGTTGCCCCACTCGGATGTGCCATTTTGGAGTGAATACGCGCAGAACATGCCCGTCTCGAACAAGGACATGTTCATTATCAGTATCGCCATCCCCTGCTAAAAGCGCTACACAACATCAGGCAAAGATAAACGCTGGAGCTGTACACTCACAAATGTGTGCTGTCGCATGCAGAGGAACTTTCATCGTGGGTCCACGTTCTCAGAGTCAGTGGGATGGCCAGGGGCGTGACGTGACATGGCTGTCCGCTACCCGGTCCGCGGGCCGGCCTGACCTTCCCGCCACATCACCGGTACTAATAGCCGACTTCACAGATATTGTTACTGTCTCGCGTCCAGGCGAACAAATCTATCTATGTTCCTGAATATATACAGCATCCTACTTCATAGACAGCGCCGGGCTGAGATGAACCACCCTTTGAATGTCCTTGTGGGTCCTTGTTTGAGCTTTACATCAACCGATTATTGCCTTTCCAGGTCGTGGTGTATGTTGGGTGTATGTGTTCTTCCACTTCGTGATTTACGGACTAGCATCGTGTTCTCAAACCTCATTTTTCCCTTCGCCCCTACAACAGATTGCCGTTTCCAATGCTGTCTAGCTATTGCATTTTCTCCTTTTCTGTTGCTTTGGCGTCAAGCTAGGTAGAACGGGGCGCTTTATATCTGTGAGTCCAATGATCTTAGTCCTCGTTAAAAAGTAGATTTTTAGGTAGTAGCGATGCTTCACCTCCGTACCATCGAACGGTATTCTTCTATGTGCACTACCCATGTTTATCAGTGTCCGAAGTGCACCTGCATATGGAGTATGTTGTATCGCTGTCCCGCAAATTGTGTCGATAATGGAGGACAAGCATCCATCGTTAAGGGTGCAAGATCTCTGTGTCACAGTTGCACTGGAAAATAATGATTCTGGCACTCGGTAAGGCATCCCTTGCTGCCGATACTCACAGCTCCTTACTGTTCCACTTCAGAGCAATCTTCTCTTTCTTCCTGTTTCATGATCTCTCGCGGCTTTTTACATCTCTGACACTCTATTTCTGTGTTCGGTTCTCCTCTGTCTCTCTTCAAGTCTGGATCTCTTTGCTGTCACTGCTTCCTTCGCGTATCTCTTTATGGTTAATGACCGCCAGCCCTCCTGGAAATGCTGACAACGATTCTGTAATGGCAAGTGAATTTTATTATCGCGGATCGCCTCTCATTTATAAATAAAATGACAGACTCACCACACTGAACATCAACCTCTACATCCCTTAGGCATTTTTACCAGCCAACTACTCTAAAGACATCTTGAATCTAAACTCCCGACAATATAGAATCATACACCTCACTGCTAACCCTTAATGGTCTGTGAATGAGGCATCTTTTGCCTTGTCTCTTGGCTGCTAGTGTAAACCTGATGGTTGCTGCTTAATCTAACATCATATGTCAACTAAGCTATTGCATAGAAGGTGTAGAATATCGTTTACCACTAGATTCTAGACCCTTTTTTAGTATACTAATTTTGTTAAAAGACACGTATAATTATCATTAATTCTTTTCCATGGGCTGCTCAAAGATGATGTCGGTAGTCTCGGGCCCCGAAGCGCTGTGAACGCTCATTTTGTAATGAGCTACAACTCGAGCGATCTACACAACCAGCACTATTTTTAGACCCGATCGCTCGATCGTTTCGGTTCCTCCCGTATTCAGTTCATAATGACAACATTACATGTCTGCATTTTGACTAGAATCAAAACCTATCTCTTCGTCAAAGTTCATTAAGGTACTATAAGCGAGGTCCGAGTGTCGCCGGTCGTGCATGAGATCAAGTTGCCACATTGAAACGGACTGGCGAGAGCGGTGATTTTGGGCTTCGACGGAGCGAGAGTGACAAAATGATAGGTCCTTTAGCCTATTGACAGTCGGAGTTTGCTCAGTTTTCGCTACTGGCTGTTCTACTCACTCCGCCGCTCTTCATCAAAATTGAATACCATTACATGCGATGCGCTTAGTAGTGTTGCCGCCGCTCGGGCTAAAACTGCCGAGCTGATGGAACTGAGCCGGAGAAAGCCGAGCTGAGCCAGGTTTGGTAGCTTGGCCGCTTCATACAGCTCAGCTCGGCATTGGAGCCGGCTTCATCCAGCTGAAGCCGGTCAAACTCACGGGAGCTCAGAGTGCTATCCCGGTTGGGAAGCCAGCATCGGATATGCTCTTCCTCCCTTAACTTTGACTTAGCGCTGCAATTGGTAGGCTACCAATCATCAAGTTTCCCTTACTACCTGATTCTGACAGGTTTTGAAGGCAGTAAGAGACAAAAGATACACAGAAGGAATCGTGGGAATAAATTCCCCTCTAAAATACCACACAGCCACAAATAATCTTTGAGCTCCTGCAGTTATCCTTGTGTCTTCCCTTGAATATATAAATATGCAGAGGCATGCAGACCACCAAATAAAACATATTTTACAAAGTATCATCCTCTGGAATATTTTCATACTCGGAGGAATAAATGAGAGTCTGTCTTACCCTAATTTGTAAGCCAGCTACAGTTTAACTGGAGCTGAGCTCGAGCCGAGCGGAGCCAAGAATTATTTCCGCAGCTCGGCTCGGAAAAAGCTGTCATTAAGGTACAAGCTGGGAAAAGCTGACTGAAGCCGAGCGGAGCCGAGCGGCGACAACACTAGCGCTTAGTCTTTTTACCAAATTAGGAACGAGAGCGCCCTGTTCACACATCAGCGCTGATCCTCTCATGTCGAAGCGCTACACGCCATTGACACGCTCCTTCATCCACAGAGAAATCGCGCTGTTAAGGATTAAACACCCGCTGTTTATTTCATCGCGATGAGAAAAACGAGGCTGGTCTGTAGGTCCGAAGAAAATTTCTGGCATTTGCCACCGTATAACCCGATGACCAATATGGACAAAATACCACTATATTTGTGGGGCAGATAGCACACCGCTCGCAATAAAGTGACTCATCGACGCCGTGACATCGTGAAGCAACCCTCGTAGCCGGGCACAGCGACAGGGCTCAAAGTGTCGCGCCACCTTCCGGCCAAATTACCGTCAGCATTCCCGATAAGGTACCCCCGATAGAGCCACTTTCCTCGATCGCCATCAACCTAGATAAGGTATAGATAAATGTTAGCGAATTTGACAAGACCTTGGCAACATACGTAGTCCTTAGAGAGACTGATGAAGCCGTCACATGGGCGAACCCTGCCGACAAGATTGAATTCTCCCCACGCTGAATGTCCCTGGGGAGCAATATCAATATGGAGCAAATAATAGAGTTCATTGACTGTACCTCGCCTGTTATGATGATGTCACAGACGAGTCTCTGTTCGTCTGGCTGAAGACGACGTGCTCTCTGGTAATAAAGAGGCTCCTTTCCACCAGGTTCGCGAACTTCAAGTCCATCGTGATCCTCTTTGATATGAATTCCGGTTGGAAAATACGATCTCAAGGGGTCCCCGGGAGATAAGGGGTCAACGTCATCGATACTAGTCGGCAATAAAGAGCCGGCAACGGGCTCCGTAGCCAGGAGGTGGTGTTCGCGAAGCTTCCATGTTTGACGATGCTTGACCACAAGACTTTTCTGCAAAACAGGAGGTGGTGCTCCAGACAAAAGCGCCGCGTATGCAGTAAATTCGGTATACTGTCCCTCTCGTCATTTTCGTAGATTATTACAAGAAACAGGAAGGACATACAGTAAAAATCCCTTCCCAAGCACCTTCAATACTAAGACATGCCTTAGCCTTATGATGACACGACTGAGGCAAGACCCTCACCTTCCTGGTGTAAAAGACATCATTAATACCTTGTCAAACGATGGTTGACTGAGACTAATGCATCGGCCCCATTCACACTCCCACTCCATGCCATTTGTCGATCGTCGCAGCAAAACGGGCCGTGCACGCTCTATCGAAGTAGGAAATTCAGGCGAACCAAGCATCCGATTCACAAGTGTGAGAAAAGACAGTATGGCCGGAGAAGCAAGGGGCGGAGGGTTAATACAATACACCTGCGAGTAATGGATAATTTCATTGGACTCGCGAGGATGAGGTGGAGGAATGAAGTCAAGCCACGATGGCGAAGTCAAAGGATACTACATTTGTGGATTAACGCTCGCCTGACTAAGAGTTACCGATATGACTCACTCGATGTGCACCCAAGGCAAACAACTTCAGAATATTCAGAACGTCCCAAGACGCCTCCACATCGCGAGTGTATTCCTCTGAGGCCCCGTGACTGGTCAACACACGCCGGCGGCAAAGATGACAGAAGAAATGCTCACCTGGTCTGAGAAGAAACCAAAATAGCCACATGGCGACTGCAGAGTGGTCGGTTTGTGAAGGCCATTTGTTGGCTTTGATAGACCGCTTTGCTAGTGACCTCCCATTATCACTGAACCAGTACTCTTGCAGCCACGAATCAATATTCCCATATTCCCGGAGCTGACGTTCATTCCGTCCTTCATTTTCAAGCATAAGAAGATAAGCGTGGAACAAAAGTTCCTGGAGGCTTTGATCATCAGATTCTTGTGAAGGGGGTGATGTCGCATCTATTTGCGAACGAAGACGCTTCAGATAAACGCATCGACGCTGAAGCTCTTGCGCCAATATGGGTGGAGATATTCTATCTGGTCCAAGACGCCGCGTCGCTATCGAAAGGTCAAATTTGGTAGCAAAGATCTTGGCATACACCGTGTGATTCTTCGAGAGCGACAGGCGAGATTCGAGATTGCGATTTGTTATCACCAACGAAGCGAGGTCAGAGGGAGGACCTAGGAATGTGTTGGTACCGAGATGGAAGGCAATATTCTCTAGAATTTCCTGTGGGATGCTCTCTAGGCAAAGCGTCATCGTGGTAGAAGGGGGAACGCAGGTCATAAGACTCGGTTACAAGAACATGCAGGCGGCATCTTGTTTATTGGCCGAAGCCGGCACCGGCTTACAGTTGCCGAGTGCGTGGAAGGTTAGCTGAAAGAGGAAAGGGAGCGGGATGTCGCTCAAATGCCGGCCCCACCCCATCCCCACAACATACGAATGACCACTGTATTCAATGCTGCCTCAACTTTTTTCGATGACATAATTTTTTCTGCGACGGTGAGGGCCCCACCGATAGCCTAGCATTTGTTTTCATCCGACCTCACCTCCACCTTCGACAACCTTTGACGTCTGCCATAGACTTGCAATAGTGAGGGAGAGTTATTGCAAGTGGCTGCCCCGATATACATAGAAGAGTTCTTCTGGCCTTCAAAGGGGCCTAACGCGCTCTGGCCTCATTGGTTGAGCCGTGGGGCGACTGCCACTGGAATCTGGATGATAGATGAAGCGAACGAGGATATCTTTCCGCTTGGATGGACAGGAGGGTCACTCTATTCTTGCTTAACCGATGAGCTATTTCACAAGGTCCTTATGGTCATTGCATCTAATCGAGATAGATAATGCTCACTATTCAAACCGGATACTACAGGTGCCACATCTGGTGCTCTGACGCCCTTGTCAAAACACACCAGTGTCAGAAGGTTGCGTAATATGCTATGTTTATAAACGCACTTCTATCCATGTCTTGTATTCATTACTTTTTCCAGCAACGTATCCTGCATCTCAGCTCCTTGCACGACGACTCGTTGATTCAGTGATGCTTCAGCACATTTTTCGATGGGTGTAACCTCTAGATGAGGCTGCCAGTAGTGGCGCCGTCTTGTCGTTGATATCATAGGACCGTTTACATAGGACGTTTCATGTAGCCCTCCGAAGCTTTGGGTCGAAGACGACGGTTCGCATACCGGGGCAGGCGCCGGATTCAGGCCTAGCCTTCAATTTCTCCGACAGAGGTTCACGAGGACAGATACAAACAGAGTACTGCAGTTCTTGATATGTGGCCTAACTTCGTATAATTTTCATAGCTCCGTCCAGCGGGCATCTTCACCTTAGGGCGTGGGGGGATATCTGGCTGGCAACAGGTTCAACGCCTGGGAGGGAAGGGAAGTACAGGAACCGGATTCAATATGAAGATCACGAAGCATTCCCATGGTGTTGCCGTGTAGATCGCGCTAGCGTTTTTGTTCATAGGGTTATTATATAGCATCGAGCAGCGAATGATAGATTAAACCGTCTGTTACGAAGGCGGAAAGTCCCCAACATCTACAAAGTATTAAGGGACCACCCCGAAATTTACTGCGTTCTGATTGTCCCCATTGATAGCACCTGATAATCTATTGCTTATTTATTGGAAGAGTCGAAGACCTGGCCCCAAGATAGAGTTTGCACTGGCCAAAGCTTAGGTCCCCATCTGTTCACATCATTCTATTAGGGTTGTATCCGCTGAGAAAGATCCAACTACATGGACCTTTAGCTCGAAAGTGGACGGGGAACAGACGGGCATCTCAGGCTGTCAAGATCTAGCCCCTGCACTATTCCGTCTTCTTGCGACGGGGAAGTGTGGCATGAAACATCGCGAGATATCAATACATAAGAACCAAAAAGAAACAAAACGATCGTTGAGCGCCTAAACGGTATAACAGCTACTTTCCCCCCCTCTTTCTCTGCGCGCCGGACACATCCGTTCATGTACCTTTAGCACAATAAAAATACGCAGGGACGGAAAACCAATTGCCATGTTACCTGAGCACATTTTGTGATGGATAGAAGTATGAGAGAAGCCGACATAAGTTGATGGCGACCGGACCCATTGGTTTTCAAATCGGTTCTGTGAGAAAGACTGATACAGTGGGATATATTGAATATCCTGTATAGGATTACGGAGTACAGTGTTTATTGGAGTAATTAGCGGGACGGAATTATGACGACACAAATATCAGGAACATATTACAGACCCAGCGGCGTTAGAGTAGAGGACGTGAATGGATTTTTGACAGACTGAATGGAGCCTCCCAAATAGAAGGCTCAAAGCCCGTGGACACGGGCTTCATTCGACCAACAAAATTGTGCGTGGAAGTTACTGAACTAAACCGTATCAGAACCCCATATCACAACACGAGAACAGGAACCTTTACATTTTCCTCTCAGGATGGTGTCACCGAGATTGGAAACCTAAAAATGAGGTAAGATGTACATACATGAACCGGGAAACGGAAGGTACCGCACCGATATCCGCTTAAGGGTGATCAAGCCGTCGGCTAGGCGTATGCGCCCAATGAAATTGAAATCACCCCAGGCAGCCGCATGACGTGGTTCAGTCTATGATAATGTCCGTTCCCCACATTTTGATCGAAGTGTGGTAGTACTCACTTTACCTGTCACGATAACGTCGACTATCTTCCTTTGGGGCGCGCAACTTGCATCGTACGTTTGGTAAAAGGTCTTGAATGTTTCCGACGTGTCAAACGCCATGATCCCGTTCTGTGAGAAACACTAAAATGAGGCAAATGTAGAAATTCCCACCAGCACCAAGGTTACTCACCACGGTCTCCGTCCATTTAAATCCGCTTGGAAGCCACGCATTCATGTTCCCGTTCTCAGAAGCGTCTTTGGGGATGACTTGATCAATGTTATAGCAAACGTGCTCCTGCAAGGTTACATAGAAAGGTCGTCGACTGACTGCCTCAAGCTCCAAAGGGGATGGTGGGCTAGCCGAGGATTTCCATCTGTCGTATTGCGATCGATCAGGGATCTACATTTTTTTAACAATCGGAGCGCAGGAAGGATAGACATGAACTCATACCAAGCAGGAACCGTTGTACCTCCCCGTCAACGTACCGGGTAGGTAAGGCGGCGCAATGCCGCGAACAGCTACGCAAAATCGAAGTGATTCCAGACCACAGCAATAAGTGCGATGATCTGCAAAGTATTCCAAATCCTCCCGGGTCGGACCCGACAAGCCGAGGCTGTTGGCCTCAAGACGAGTTCGCGGCAACTGGTCGGGGATTACGAGCCTATCAAAGTTCTGTCTGGCGAAGTACGCAAGGGTCGCTAGCAGAGTTATCGGAGGCAGTTGGATCTTCTGGAATTTATCCCCGAAGTATCTCGCTTCTAACAAGCGGAGACCAGGAGGACCATAAGCTCCGCAAGACCAGTGGCTGCGAATGGAACGGGGGGCTGGCGCAGATGCCCACTTCTCTGGAAGGAAAAGCTGTTCTGGAACTGTCGAAATAGAGTACTGAGGAATAACAAATCATTTAAGGGGTTATTTAACAGTCGATTAGGACGTACACGATATGGAGCAAACACTAAGGGTCGAAGACAATTCATCAACGTTCGTCGCGTAGCGGGGTTTTCACCGTCAATCATGACTATGAAGATAGGGGATGTGAGTAATTGATGACACAGAGCGTCGGATAAAGTTGCTCACATCGAGAAGTTGAGACCCACAGCAACAGTACGGCCAAACAGTTTGCTTCATTTTCAATCGGCCAGCCGTCATTGTCCCCGGAAGCATCATAAAGTCGGGAAACGATAAACGATATCAGAAACTCAGATACACCAGCTTGCAACAGGAGCTTGATGTTTTTCTGGCCTACGGCGGAGTAGCCGAACATGGAGAGCGCACACCAGAGCACGTCCAACACGTTTTCGCTATCAACCTGACCCTGGTGGAGTGTTCGAAGAGTAATGTATCTGCGAACCATTTCGCATTTGGCATGCTGTCGAAAAGTGGTCTCATCGACAACTGAAGGAGGTGGAACGTCGAAATGTGTCACGAAAAGCTGCGAGTAAGTTTCTGGTGCGCTGAGGATGGAGTATGTGTAACGGCACGTGAGTAACAGAGGTTGGAAAATAGAAGGAATTCCGAGAGGCGCATCAGCCAAGAAGATGATTTTTCGTATAAGTTCAGGGGGAATATCGAGGAGAGAGGACGCCATGACCAGACCAGCACCAGAGCGCGCTCATATTTGTAGTTTCCGAATAAAAGAGCATTGCGGCTAACGGTCGTAAAAGGGATCACACAAAGGATGCAGTTTCACACGCGCCTTACACTAGAAATCGAAGCCAGGTAAAGAGATCATGATGATTGTAAGTCATTTCGCTCCAACTGCGTAAGGAAAGCTAGGGTCATAAAGTAGCCAATCAACGGGACCTGAGAGACGTCGAGGATCTCAATTAAGTCCTAATCTAGGGCAATTGAAAGGTAAAGCACTTCAAGGGGATTCGGAGGAATTTGCGAACAAAGATATAAAACGAAGGGCCGTGAAGCATCGCGTGATGCCCGAACAAAAGCGCTATCGATCCAGTGGCCAGTGAATAATGCTGATAAATGAGACGAGATTTGAAACAGTTGCTCACACCCAGAATCCAATCCTTGGATAACTCTGGGCCGGCCATCAAAATAGGTACGGCCATTGTTCTTGGATGCCCATAATCGAACAAGGCAAAGGAAGAAACGTAGTGAAATTCCTCCCCGCTTTCGCTACTTCCCGGTTGCAAATACATCATTGAGCAGTAACCGATTACATCCTCTGTAGATCTCTGTAAGGAACATTCGGAAGATTGACAAATATATCCCTAGGGCTGATGTCAGTACAACTGCGTACGGGCGGGGAAAATTCATAAAGGCTCTCAACATGCCCTGGTCTGCGCAATATATTAATAGAATGCCCTGACGGAGCATCGAACGTTTAAAATTAGCGATCTTATGTCCACAAAGGATTTGGCCTTAGTTCTTGGTTCTGTAATCAAAAAAACTGGAAACACTCACCCACTTCTTCGGGTCCTGCCTGTTTTTTTACCCCTTCCAGGGGTTGAACTGAGGCGAGAACCAGTAAAGGGAGGTCCAAGTCCGAGCATGGTTTATCGTTGCCGCGTACTTTGAGAGATGGCTTGGGACGATTTCAAGATCCATGACAACGTAAAGGGCACTAAGGGATACCCCTGAGCACACAAATCTAAGCAGGGCGAGAAGCTAATACGATCGCAGCCCGTTTTTGATGTCAGTACTAACGCTGGTGGCCGATTAAACGGCCGATACGTGATTTACGATGGCCCTGTTGGAGTCTATGTGTATAAACGCGAAACGCGGCTGTAGTGGAATCGCCAATGAACCCAAAAAAACCGAGATACCGTTCGCGGGAAACACGCGTTCGGCCTGAAAAAGAGACGGCTTTGGAGTTCGGTACCACTCGGGTATGCCGCACATTGCGCGACATCATAAAACCCTTTGGAGATGTGTGGTTACGGAAAGCAGATAGCTGATACATGAAAAAGACTGGTATTTCTCCCGGTCGCCAGGTAGCGTTACAGCACATAGACCTACGAGCGACACTCGTGATGTCTTGTTAGTGACCATGAGAACGGAACATTGGTTACTGGCTCTGGGAGAGGGGAGGTCTCGAATGTCGCACTCACACGATCTTCGCAAACGAAGCAGGCGCCCCGCTGTATTCGGAGGCGGGGATTACAGAGTTCATGAGCATGAGACAGTAGATTGGTAGCAGCACCATCCGGCAACTAGATGGCTGAGTAAAGAGACCATGAGACTCCTAAGAGCTGACGGAGATTAAAGAGGAGTGGCCGAGGAAAAAAGGATTCGAGACCACGCGATGCAGCGAGTCTGCCTCCATTTGTGGCCTATAGATAAACGGACTCTCTAGAAGTACTGATTACAGCTGGAGAGCCGGCAAAGGGTAATCCAGAAATATGTTAAGTCTGCGGAAACTTACTACCGTAAATCAAAGTCAATTCGTGTGTAACCGAACAGCACTTGTCGGAGCGGAATTGTGAGAGTTAAACGGGAGTTGAAGACGGAGTCGCGTAAACGCTGCAGCGTGTTTGCCTTGTGTGTGTATGCTTGGCAGCGTCATCTCCACGTGCATGGCCCATGGCCCGAATTTTCTTCCCATCGATGGCAGAGATATTCTTGACATCCACCACCACCACCACCACTCAATCGTTCTTCTGCAGCACCATGTCCATCGATCTCAGTAAGCTTGAGGCTCACTTGGCCACCAGGTCGTACGTTGAAGGGTAAGAAACCGAATCCATATCGATATTTTCATGATGAGCTATCGCCATGGTCCGTGTTTCCAAGAGCGACTAGACATCGCTGCTCCAACCTGCAGATAACTCATTCCTGGATCTCTGAACCTCATTCAAGTCTATCGTTATCCTAGAGATCGGTGCTGAAACGCCTTTTCTTTGACAGATACACTCCTTCTCAGGCCGATGTTCATGTTTACAAGGCCATTTCCTCCCTGCCCGGCGACTCCTACCCAAACGTAACCAGGTGGTACACACACATCAAGTCCTATGCCGCGGAGCATGGTTCTCTCCCCGGATCCAGCACTGCGGGAGAGGCATTCTTCACTTCCGCAGCCGCTCCAGCCGCTGAGGATGATGATGAGGTTGATCTCTTCGGTGACGATGACGAGGAAGAAGATGCGGAAGCAGAGCGTATCAAGGCGGAGCGTGTCGCCGCGTATAACGCCAAGAAGGCCAACAAACCTAAGACTATCGCTAAGGTTAGCTCTCCTTTTGCCATATAATGATGTTGATAATTCATATAACGTATTAACGTATTAAGTCTGTCGTCACTATGGACGTCAAGCCTTGGGATGACGAGACGGATATGAAGGCTCTTGAAGACTCCGTTCGCTCCATCGAGCAAGACGGCCTTGTCTGGGGCGCTAGCAAACTCGTTCCGATCGGTTACGGTATGTCGCCTCGCCTCCTTTGATATGTCCCCCATCTTGATCAATTTCCTACAGGCATCAAAAAATTGCAGGTCTGCTTCTTATCTTCTTATCTTTTTCGCGTCTCACATTTTCATGTTTGATTAGATCACTCTTGTCGTCGGTCAGTGTCTCTCTTTTCATTCCGATCATTTTATGCTCAATTAGTTACAGAGGACGAAAAGGTCTCTACTGACGAGCTCCAGGAAAAGGTTCAAGAATTCGAAGACTACGTCCAGAGCACTGACGTTGCCGCCATGCAGAGTACGTCTATGTCGCCCCTCTTTGGAACTTTTTCTGACATGGTTTATCCTAGAATTGTAAATAGGACATCGACGTGAGAATGTGTGCAATAGAGCATTACAAAATTGTGTTTTTAGTCATCCTGCAATAAGATAAGCAAAAGTTACCTGTACTATTGTCCCTGTCCTTTCAAGCGTTGAGTGCAATGTACGGAATCATCTGTTTGTCCAGGTACCGAAAGCTGATAATGCATTCATTTCGGACTATTGTCTTTTTTCTTGGCCAAGGGCCAGATGCCGGAGGCGAGCTTCCGGCGACCGGAAATGAATTCTCATTCTCAAGAGATCCCGAGCTAATGCAGTCAGCTCCTGGATAGGATCTGATGTCGTACTGGTTGCAGTCGTGGACATTAAACAGCGCTTCCATCCCCCGTGATCAACCTTGTTACTGTTGACTGGTACAACCGGTAATAACGTGATGGCCCCGTCCAATATCGACTGGATGCGATCTTATTCCTGAAACATCTACATTTTCTCAACTTGGAATATATCGCGGTTACACACACTGCTCCCTGACGCGTGGGTCCATTGAATGACGCGGTCTGTCACTGGCGCAACCCTTATCCCCGTAAAGCGTTAGAAATCACCCGTGGCGCATCCGTCTTCGGTAACTCTATTATGCAGGTATCCGTCGTGACGAGACCATATCGTACACGTTCTCCTGCCTCTGCTCACAACGTGTCCGGCTGTACTAAAAGCCTTGTAGAAACTTTCAATAAAGCCCTTTGCGACCGGAAACCAGTATGACATGCCCCAAGTGTTTGAGCAAGGGGGATTGATGCCGAACCTGCTACACAGACTCTTCAGCACGCACGCTAGGAACCCCGGATTACCTACTGATTCCATGAACTTGGTGCTGCCCGCTCAACTGATCCAATTTCCAAATGTATGTCTGCGGTGCGGTGATCAATAAACGATCTGTATTTTTTTGGACTCACTGGCTCTCGCAATTTCCGTTTTGACGCTGGTCCTCTACTATAAATGAAGGCGCGTCCAGGTATGCAGACCAGTTATTCACGATGGCCCCCTCCTTTGAGACCCTCCCCCGCGACGTCCTGGAGCATGTCGCCCTCCTCACTACTTCCTCATTATCCCTTTCATCTTTATCCAACATCCTTTACCTCCTTCTCACCAGCCGAGCCATACATCACCAACTCTGCATTCGCTGCAATCCGCACCTCTATGCTCGAATTTTCCGCGCTATCTTTGACGTTCCATTCCACCGTTCATGCATCCCTCCCGACTCTGCCGTGGCTGCGGAACTGTCGCAGCGATTCCGTTTAATACGGCGGATCCAACGTAGCGACTACTCCACCAAGGCCTTAAGGCAGGATTTATGGACTGCATATGGGATGGTTCTAGAAAACGAAGGCTTGAATGTGTCTCATCTTAGAGGCGTTGGCTTTCTCGGGTTCCTTGACGGGCTTGTTCGCAAGTCAATAACGGAAGGCACTGCGAACAATGATGCCATCGAATGCATGGGTCTAGCCATCTGGCTGCTTGCTTTGACGATAACGAGACGTGGGCAGCTATCTACTATACCGAATCTACCGATGAAAGCTAACGTGCTTCTCGCAGGTGACATTAATAGCAGATCCGAAGCCTCGCGAGATGAGCTACTACTTCTCCTTCGGCCCTTCGTACTATCTATGGATAAGGTATCTTGTAATTCACTTCGCCCTGGTTGATGTTCTCACACCATACCTTTTGGGTAGACATCTCGAGCAAATGCCATCAACCACCCAAGAAATACTTCCTCGCACGTGTCAACTCAAAAGAACTCCTTCGATAAGGGGGATATAATTTACTATTCCCACAAGCAGACGCCTGAACCTTCATGCCCAAACCTCTCCTCAGCGGTGATTATCCTGACTTTTGCTCTCAAGCAAGGGGATGGCCCGCGATGTATACCGCCTGACATCCCGGTGAATAGGGCCGCAGCAACAGCGATGCAGTGGACGGGCCCTACACAGGAGGACTACTACGCCGTAGCCAGCTACAAAACACCACTCTTCGCAGACGTTCGCCAGACTTCTATAGCCATAAGGGAGGAGTCCAGGACTACCGCCGCTCTGGATACACTGGCGCACGAATATGGCTATGGAGCCTTTCAGGACGATCCCTGCTTGCATCAGCTCGGTGCGTCGGCCTCCGACACCGTATATCGATACATTCACCAAAGTCTTCCTGGCGTGTGGGAGGGGATGTACTTGGTGAGCTCAGACTTTTTGATTCTTGTGGTATTGTATTCACGTGAGGCAGGTTTCACCGCTTGAGACCAGCTCTTCTTCAACGCTGCCTGATGACACGGATGTGGACTTCATTTGCCAATCGCCTATGCAATGCGCTGTGTCTGTTCACTTTTGTTATAGCCCAAACGTCCCTGTGTCTTCTGAGCACATGGGGGAAGATCCACTCCACTGGAACGTCGACCCACTCAGTCTTTTCCAGTCACCATCTTTCTCAAAAGTAAGTAGGGCGCAGCAAATGATTAATTCACCTGTTACTGATGAATGCTGCTTCCAGAACGGCCGGAAGACTAACGGTCGAAGGGAATATTGCTATGATACGGACTTACCTAGCGGGCTGAATGCTCCATACGACGCATGGCGCGACCCTGGCCAAGCTTTAGACTGTATTATCACGGGAAAGGTTCGCACATATCTCGCGCTGTTGGTTCTTCAATTCATTCAATTGTATACAGACGCTTGAGGGCCACGACGAGGCTTGGGGTGCATACAAATTCTATGGACGCGTTTACAGAGATGGTAGCATCGTCATGAAGCGGGTGCCGGTGGGTCCAGGTTCTCAACGATCTCGAAAGCTAGACTGATCCCTGTCTTTCGTCCTTTTGTTGTAGAAGAACAGCTGGGAGACGGGCCTGGGTACATGGATATTCGAAGGGCATCTCGGGTATGGTGCTTCTTGGGTGGGGAAATGGCGATCAAGTGTTGCGCCAGGGGATGTAGGACCGCAGGGTATATTCAGCATGAGAAAACGCGGTCCGGAGAAGACTTGACCACCAACGTTGAGTGATCGACAGACTAGAAGAATTTTCTGGATCCATGGCCTCGAGCATCATCATCTGTTGTTCTGGTTTGACATATTTTACAGTACTAAACCACGTTAATGTCGGGTTATTGATATATTTAGATGTTTCCGAATCATTGATGTTCGGCAAGCTTCCTTGAGTTTGTGGACGTGTGATCTCCAATCAATACACGTAACATAAGCGAGAGATTTTCCTGAGTGTACGCGCCAAGGGAATTAGAGTGAATGAGACTGTTCCCCGTCGTACATAACCAGATGGATCTAATCAATCAGACTTACGACACGATGTTTAGAGCCGTCACGAACGGCATTGTTGAGCAAGCAAACAACTGAGTACTAGCTACACATCAGGGCGACGAAAAAGAGCCAAGCACTACTACAATTTGACGTCAATGTTTCCAGTCCTATAATTTACAAGTTTACAATTGTAATACCTCGAAAGCTTCCAAATTGTTAGGATAAGTATGGGTACTATATCAAGAAGCGGGAAGCTCCGCGGACAACACCGTGTTTCGCGGCAGAATACAAGCGGAAATAAGTTAGAAAGCGATACCAGAAGTCTCGGGGTTCGTTTATCAAGAATATAGCTTCGCAATCGACGACATTTCATTCGAAGTCACTGAAGGACGGAACGCCGCTCAATCAAACGATCTCATTACCTCATTTCTCCTAACATCTCCGGCGAAATTACTTGGGATGCCTTCCTTCCAATTGGGAACTTCAAAGGAAGATGTATGACACCATGGCTTGAGAGAAAGCTCCTTTTCAACCACGAGGGCAAAATGCTCTGACCAGCCTCTACGTGGAAAGGTCGCCGTCGTGGTTTCAACGAGTTTAGGATGAATGAGGTTTGCACGGCTAGAAGAATATCACTATGGTAAGTGTGGTGCTGAGATAACGATATGAATTCACACACAGGCCCACGTTGTCTACGGGGAGCAAGGCGACGTGTGAGGTGAAAAAGGCGTTCGGGAAGAGAGATTGGACTTACCGAGAATAGTTGAAAGTTGCAGAACTTGCCCGATCATAGTGATATTGCCACTGCCCAGAATAACGGGATTCAAATGGGACCGCAGGAGACATGCCACGGGGATGACGAGACTTACCCTTTGACAAAGATGTCCTGGTGCCGCACGACGGCATCACAGACACTGTCTGCCTGGTCTTCAGCGCCTCCAAGTTGCAAGATAAGATCACGGGCAACAATGGCGCCCTTGAATTCAAAAGACAGCTTCGTGGTGGAGAGAAACCGGTCGGCAGTGCCGATATCATGAAGAAGGCATGCAAGATAATACGTTTCAAGGTCATAAGACCATGCAGGGAAATGGGTGCGAGTCAGGGCAACACCTAGACGCGGTTTGAGGAGGACTTTTTGTTAAAAGTACCGACCGCACATACCATAAACGTAGACTCTGTTGCTGTGGTTAAAAGTCTGTTCGTCTAGATGTTCCTAGAGAGGAAAAAATATGATAACTACATGATAAGAAAGATGAAGTAAATCTTACGCTGACGAAGTCTTTTACTTTCTGAACTAACGGACTATCTGGAAGGGGGAAATCGTTTATGACGAAGAGATCCTGCTTAGGATTGTCACCGCTGGCTGTAGGGTGGTCCCGGAAGAGGACGTCTGGATCCCTGGGAACGGGCTGAAACCCATAGAAAGCAATACTAGGGTCTGACATCGTGGTGAGAGAAAGGATGCGTGTTTCTTCTTTACGGGACTTAATAAACGCCAGACTTCCAACGCGATATGATGTAACATCATGCCAGTCACATCTGCTGAGTCAGAGTTATCCTGATTCACACGCCACAATTCATATTGTCTCTTGTTTACATGTTTTCGATGGAAGGATCCGCCTGTCAAGAAACGCCTCAGCAACGTCCATCGCCCATCACCGTCGTCGTCGTCGACACCGTCCGCTCCTTCAATTTCCTGATCTCTCTCTCTCTCTCCACCACCATGATATCCTCGCTAGCAGTCCTTTCAGTGCTCACGACCGCGGTCTTTGCCCAGTCTTCTTCAGTGAGTCCCTATACGTTTCAGGATCAGGCTTTTTTCTGATTCTTGTCAGTCGTCGGCGGCCTCTGCATCGTCAACGAGCAACCCATTAATTCCATCGGGTATCAGCACCAATTGCAAGAATTTTCTTGAATCTTTGGACAGTGATTCCTCCCTGGCAACATGCACGAAGGCCCTAGCCACTGCGACGTCCGCTTACGCCCCAGGCAATTCATCATCGACCTCCTCGTCCTCCGAAATCACCAAAGTTCTCGACAATGTCTCCTCCAATTCATGCGAAGTGACCATCATGACCTCGATCATTGCGAATTTTGGATCGGCCTGCCAGACCGAGCTTGTCACAACTCCCGTCAAGGATGTCGTCCTGTTGTACGATACCGTCTATATGATGAATCCTTGGCTCGACGTGCTTGTCACCAAGGATGACAGTGGAACATATTGTGTCCTAGAGTCCTACAACGCGGCTACCAACAGTACCTCCAGCTCGGCGTCGGCAAGTGGCTACAGCAATGCTGCTGCTGTTGGAACTACCAGTCTCCAAGAAGTACAAGATACCCTCGTTGTGAATTTAGATTCCAGCAGCACGCTGTCTCGGCGAGCACAAACCGTCATTGCCACCCCCAATGCGACGACTTGGACTACGAACGGCATTCCATTCCTCTTCTTCACCGACACGCTATCTTCCACTACCCTCTGCACCACCTGTTCGCGTAACGTTATGACCACCTGGATTTCATGGGAATCCAAGGTGCCGTATGCCCCCGCTGCCCAAGAGAGCGCCCTCTTAAGTGGCTTGAACAGCCTTTATTCAGCCATTCAGACTAAATGTGGCAAATCGTTCCTTAGCGGTGCTGTCACAGCTGCAGGCGGCCTTGGTACCAGTGGTGCTGCTCGTATGGCGGCCAGCGGAAAGGGTTTGGCCAGCTTCGCTGCAGGGCTGGTGGGTTTGGCGGTTGCATCTGTCTTTCTTTGAGGGGCAAGAGGAAGAGAACGAGGGGGGATCGTTGCTGGTTCTCATCGGACTTTCTCCGATCTGTTTCTCTTTTCCCCTCATACGATTACCATCATCTTTCCTAGCATTGCTTGACTGCCTTGTATACCCATTCCGTAGGAACGTCAAGTATCATTTGATTTGCCATTTGGGTACCACGGGTCTTGGATTATCGTTTCTTCACGGTTATCGGTGATTTATATTTTTCTAGCTTCCATACCGTGACCCATTTATATCCATTCCATATATAGCCTCCAGCACACGAACTAATTATTCTTCATTTGTTGTAAGCTATACGGCCTCGTTTGTTGAAAGCTAGCTCCTCTACATCTTGCTACATAAGGTTTTACAGACTACCATTCTGTATAAAAAGAATCTACCGTGGATCGGAATTGATTGATGCCAAGGCAAGTCTCATGCTAGAGCGTGAGAGGGCACAGCCATAGCGACGCGACAAGACGGCTTGTACGTGCTTCTCTTCTCTTGACAACTCTTCCGCCGTACTGAATAAGCTGTTCCAGGCTTCTTTTTTCGTCCCGTGAGAAATTTGGGTGGATTAAACGTTTTGCATATTCTAGGTAAGACAAGCTATTCCCCAATCTCCATCTCTGACTTTCTCATGAAGGGGACCCGAGGCCGCCCCCCGTCAGACCGGGTATCTCTTTCTTAGAATTTGATGCGGCGCAATGTCCTATAAAATCTCAAGGCGATGATATATCAGACGTAATATTTCTTAGAAACGATGAGTATGTTTAAGGTCACAATTTTCCAATGCGTATTGCTGAACGTAAAGGTTTAATTAGTACGAATGGCATTGAGAAATGACCGACACACATTAATTTTCCTGATTTTTGTCGATAGGAGTTTGCTAGCGCGGCCGGAACACCGACAACAACGACGGAATAATAAACAGAGTAATGTATCCCGCGTTTCTTTCAAAAAAAACCGCCATATAATTCGCAACACAGCCGGATGCTACGTATTTTACCTCCGCATCATGTCCGAGTCTTGTCATGGCGACTTGGTTGTAGACCAGGATTCTGGGGAAGGTTTCATCCTCATCACTACCAGCTTGAGTTCGACAGCACAGTCGGTGCATGTATTAGCCTTTGACGCCTGTACGCCATACGAGAGCTCGCCGATTCGGAGGACGCGAATTTAACAAACCATCGATAAAGTCGAGGAGTTAGCCGAACGTACGTGGAAGGTCCCCGCGGAGCCCATAACTCGTAAACCGACTTACAGAGAACGGTAAAGCATCAAGCTAGGTCTGTGGCCGGTTCCGCCTTGCTGACAAGTCACACCTAGACTCTATGAAGAGGCGGAGTTGGAGCCAGAGACGCGGGAGCACCAGGACGCTCTGGCAGCTGTGAGAACCGTACGACTCTGAGGGTCTATCGACACTTGTGCAGTGCCATGTGTGGGCTACCGTATAATAATGACTTGAAGGAGGAACAGAAGACGTTTTACTGCGCTCCAAAACGAACGTTCTACTTTCTACGACTCCGTGCTCCGAGGACATGTCGTACCGGGTAGGTACTGGTCCGTTGATCAGGCCAAGTATGTGGTAAATGATATTAATATCCGCAGACTCTCCCCAGCAGGCCCCTGCCGGGTTTAGCCAGGGTGCTAAGCCCACGAGAGAAGGCTTTGACTGAAGCAAACTACAGTCGAACGAGGAAATGGCTGACAATGAATCCCAAGCAGCTACCGTTGCGCAGAGTGCGGCATGTTACTGAGGGGATGAAATAATATTATGCAGACGGCCATTGAACTGGGGTACGATTCAAATTTGTGTAAGCTTACTCGTGTTGATCGACTAGTTCTAGATGCCAACGGTATTCAACTGGAGTTATTCTCAAGTATTACTTGAAACTCTATGTCTTATTGGTCCTATAGAGTAGGTGATACGAGTAATCTGGGCAACCTAAAATCGGGAGTGAAAGATTCGATGTCACACGCACGACTCATAGCTCCTCAAGTTCAGGATTGAAGTCTGCACTATTCCTGCCGTGTAAGAATACATACCCAATTTATCTTTCACGTCTACTGAGACTCGAATTAGCACACTCCATAAGGAAATATATTATTTGGACCCTATCGTGCAGGGACTGAAGTACAGTGACTGATCGTACGCGTGCCCCACTGCGGCATGCCTCACAAAACCAATTTAATATCCTACAGGCGCCGTGAAAGAATCCATGGAGCGAGTGGAGCGGGCGGTGTATACTGCACCGAAAGGTGAACTGCGGCCCGCTTCTCAAGATCACTGTCAAGGATTGTTCCCGAATCCCGTTCAACACGCATTCTCAGATGAAAGAAGCACATCAACTCTAGCCTCGACCAACCCAATCGGCGAAAACGGACCTGAAAAAGGCTTGGGAAGCCTTCGAGGATTAATATTCGCACAGTTCCTGAGACGATCGTGTAGTCTCCGGTAATATGATAGAAACTGTAAGCGCCTAGATGCAATACCCCCGAGATGAACATGACTGATGGTAAATCATATTAATAGAGCCCAGCTGGTCAAGATACGAGATAGCAGGGCGTTACATGGCGGCGATAAGGCCTATACTTACCTATTTGCCGCCTCAGATTGGGTCATGTGGATAACATGCCTAGTACACGCCTTCATATGAGATGAGGGTAATTGTATAGATACCGGGTTAACCTTTCTCTAGTTGTGCGCCGCAGCCATTTAGCACCGCCACTCGTCAACCCCGATCAGAACTCCACTGCCGCCGGTAGCGAAAGCGCAAATCCTTTTTGGCTTTCAATTGCGCGGGATTCCGTTGAACACGCGGGGTCGCCTCTCTTCGGCTGGTTCTCGTGGAAACGATTCTATTACTTTAACCGGATGCACGAAACAAGACGAAATAACCATTGAATCGTCGTTTCATACAAATCAAATCCGTGATTTTCTCGTTGCTAGGACAGAGGATGGATTCGCTAACGGTCTTTTTAGTATTTGTGTTATGTCGGCTCTCACTGGAGGAGTTCCTAACAAAGCGCCGCGGCACGCTGAGCTTCTGAAGTCAATCGCGACACTGGATTACGTGCCACCCGTACTAGAGCAGCAGAAGTAGCACCTTTCGGATCTACAATCGCAGGTGAAGAGGTTGACTCAGACCCTCGTAGAGGTATAGCGAACAACGAAGAAGGAGCGCCATGAGTTTCTAGATTTAAAAGACTCTACAGGGAGGAAAATGTGGTCAAAGGTGACCGGAAAAAAGGATGAATTTCAGGCGAGGATCAATAAGGAGGAGAGGTACTATTTTTTTAAATTGAATTCCAGTTTTGAATCGTCGGGCTGATAAAGAGTAGGGAGTACGTCGAAGCGTTGGAGAAAGAAATAGTAGAGAAGAGAAATGTCGAGATGCTTGAGCAAATGATTGCCGAAGCCTTAACAGTGGTATGTTGGATACGCGATGCTTATCATTGACGCGTAAAGATCTGACATTGCCCCACAGAAAGCTGAATTGTCGGAGAATTTGGAGAAATATACGGCAATGAAAAAGGAGTTGCAGGATATGTATAGCTCGTTATTTGATGGACGTGCGGAAGGTGAGTGTACATTGTTCTTTGCATCCGGGGGGCTTAGCGGCGAATGCAGAATTCCCACACGACGATGAATTGGAACAGCAGTTAGCTATGGCCGAATCCACACATGCGCGATTACTGGCGCAACTGAATTCAGATTCACAGGTAGTCAAGTTACTACGTCAGGCAGAAAGCAAAATGCAGGCTGCGCAGACGGCCATGAAGGAGGCGGTGGAAATGTCTTTTTATGGTTTGTCTTCATACCGCGCAGTTTATGAATTTTCTTCCTCTGATTAGACATTAGTTCCAACAGCTAGTGAGTTGATCCTTTCGAGTGGAAATCAGCTATCCTTATGCAACTAGCTCCGTCGAAGTGATGGAACAGTCAGCACTAGGACAGGCCGAGTTTCGCTCGTCCCAAGCAAAGGTATTAATTGAACAGGCGCGGAATATCTCGCCCCTGATACAGCCCATGCCCAAATTCGAGATACCTACTGCGTACGTTGGTTGCTTTTCTTTATAGCCAGACTGTTTACGAACTGGCCTTTTATGCTAGCTCTTTCTGGGACGACGTGTTCTTTGACAATGCAATGTCTGATATAAATAGGCACCGTACGTATTGCTGGAGATGCTGTGAGCGAATATTGCTTTAATGTATATTATTCAGGCGAAACGAAGGCGGCAGCTGAAGCCCTGGATAAGGCCTATAAGCACCTCAAAGACGAGCTCAGGGCCGCTACTTCTCAGGCGGAGATGGGCGGGGCTGACCTGGCTGAAGCTGCTGCAGTTTTGGCTGAAAGTCGTACTAGTCTTGACGCATTTAGGAGGGGAATTTTTGAGAAGATAACAGAGAAAGGGGATCTGCCAGCTTACGGTGAATGCCATTGGAAGAGCAGTATGCCGTCATCTCCCATTTCTAAGGAAGGTACACTGATCACCTGAACGATAGACAATCCATTCGCTGCCGCGCTGTTGCGATCATGATGCGCGCGTCGGTCGGCTTCTCAACTTTCAGGAATGTATATATATGATATTTCGTACAAGGTCTGGAAAGAAGGGGAAAAAAGAAAACGAAAGCTTTAGTTGCGTACAGTGCCTGGTGAATGATATGGTTAAATGATAACGGCAACATGTGCTATTCACGCAGCCTCATATTTGGAGAATAAGAACAAGCAGTCCTATCTCCACCGCAGTGACGACACCAGAGACCGCGAGTACTATCCATCCTGCCGTAATGAACGGGCGTCCAAAGACACGAGTGTTCTCCTGCCCAACGGTTTGTATGGGGACCTTCGACGGAGCATTAAAGTTTTCAGCATTGACACGAGTGTGTACGCTATCCCCATCCGCCTCCGTCTCTGGCGATTCTGTTTGGGGTTCGGGTTCGGGTTCCTGAGGGTCTGCAAAGTCATGCTGTGAATGACGGGACCGCAGAAAGGCGATAATGAAGAGGAGGCATCCCAGGATGGCGAAAAGAAGTCCAACTTTTGATTGTCAGAAGAATTGTCTGAAAAGGAGGGGGGAAGGGGGGACAACGTACCTTTGTAGAATCGATGGTCGAATAGACGGAGAATGGTTAGGGCATACCCAAGGTTACCCATTGCGGATCGACTATACGCCCCGTGAAAAGTTCTTTGGCGAGCTCTGAGCTCGACTAGTTCGCTCATATCGGTTGTGTGAAAGGATCTGGCTCTATGGCCCCTGCAGAATTTGAATGCCACGGTCTGTCACAGATTTCGAGTTTAATACGACATAGTATCATACCTGTATCGACGGTGTGTGTCGCTCATTGTCGACAGAAATCAAAGAAAAAAATGCGACGAAAAAGATTCCTGGAAGAAGATGAAAAGGGATTCGGACCTTGGCGGTGGTGGTGACCAGAGGAACCGAATTATTTCAAATTCTGAAAACAGCAATCACCGCTTTGATCACATGATTTTGGTTTTTTTCTTTTCTGAACACCAAGTCGGCGGTGTCAAGACCTGGTTCCGGCTCGTTACGGCGCTGAAGAACGTCGTTTACTGTGGGAGCGCCTCACTAGTACAATAGTACGGTAATAACGACGCTGGAGCTTGGATATGCAGTGGTCTGTATTTGGCAGAAGCCAATGCTTCAAATTTCCTGTACGAAGGTACGCAAACTCGTGTCTCCTTGAAAGGCATACTTAACTTTGTTATGTTATTATAGAATAAATGGAATACTATGTAATAACGCTTTTACGCAGTTGTCGCCAGTAGGTTATCATCCGTCACGTCTGTTCCTACTGAACAAGATTTGACAGTCAAACAGCGTAAGCCGTCCGAGATATACGCTGCAAGGTTTCCTGGCTTCGCGCAGCTTCTCTAGTACGCCACGGCGGGCGTCTTCAGAATCCAAAATAGCAGACACTCCTGCTGGCTCTGCTACAGCGACATTACCCGATGCATTACCCCCCACCGCACCCTCTCCCGTCGTTATAGAACCCTCATCCATACCAACTGACATTGTCTCTGAAGCAGTCAATACTATCCCCCCTCTCCAGTTCGGCGATCTTGCCTCACTAGGTCTTGTCTCATGGTCACCTCCCTCATTCTTTCGTTTGATGTTCGAGGGTATCAACGTTACCACCGGCCTGCCCTGGTTCTGGACCATCATAATAGGTTCTATCATCGCCCGAGGGATTGTCATACCCTTCGCTATCAGTGCCCTCAGCCAGAACCAGCGCCTTGGGGTAATTTCACCCAAGTTGAAAAATCTGCAAGAGCAGATGACTGTGGCGAAGGAACGAAGGGACACTCTGATGCAGCAGAAGTCTGCATTGCAGATTAGCGCACTGATGTCGTCGGCTCAGGTTAAGCCGATGATGCTCATCCTGGGCCAAGCGGTCACGTTCGCTGTATCTATATCTGCGTTTGTGGGTGTGCAGAAGATGGTTGCTCTCCCTGTCCTTCAGCTCACCCAGAGTGGTTTTTTTCTCATTCCCGATTTGACAACGCCAATGCCCATACCAATGAACCTCTTGATAGGGTCTTTGATATTTCTGCAAGTTCGGGTAGGTCTCTGCGCTTGACGGTTAACGCTCTGAACCATGATTATGCCTTCAGAATCAAATGTCGGAATCGACGCTTGCAACGCCTGAGTATGTGGCCAGGATGAACGTTCTGAGTACGTGCTTCCCCGTGATGTCCACGTTAGCTATCTGGGGAACGGGAACGTCGTCTGTGAGTGCTCCGTATGACAATTATCTCTTGTGCAAACTCTTATTGGATCCTTGTAGGCGGTTGGCCTGTATCTTCTGGTAACGACAGCGATGCTGTCGCTTCAATCCCTTATACTTCGGCACCCTGCGATAAGACAGCGGTTGGGCATACAGGCCTTTAGAGATGTGACCTTCCCCACCCCTGCGCGCTTGCGGTCGGACTTCCATTCCGTCGCTAACGAATTGAAGGAATGGTACCTCAGCAAAACTAGGCCGCAGCCGTCGAAGCGCTCTCTGCGATCGAACGTAAAGCACAAGCGGTAGCACAAACCTTATTAATGTGAAATACATTGTTTCGTTCTGAATAGCCATACTAGTGACCATCAGTACCACCGGTTCATCTTGGAAGCTCCTCCACGTCGAAGTACAGAAGGTTGTCCGGAGAGGAAGTCCCGGGTTTCAATCTCCTCCATTAATCAAACAACTGGCTATTATTAGGCTTTGTTATTCGCGCCAAGCCATGCTACCACCCCGTTACACCTCACCTGCCTTTTGGTGCCTAGCCTCGGTAATCCTCCAGGTGTCCTCCTCTAGCACAATCGGCGGCGTTTGCATATTCCCGCACGCTGAGAAGCCTGAATATACATTCAACGACGACGAGTCATGCGTCTGGCACTATAATACTGCCGGGTGCACTAAGAAGTCGGTGTTCAGGGATGCCTTCATCCCATTTCATGTTCCTGTGTGCGTTTCCACTATGTGAAGGTAGGAAGGATGGTAGTCCTGTTGTTGTGCCTTCTGAATGGACATGTAACTCCGTACCTGTGGAGAGTTATCTGCGAAAGTCCATTAAACTCATAGGAGTAATACTTACTACAAAAATGACTAACTGCTACGGAGCCGAACCCGCCTCAGCTGGTGTGAAATTTAGGACAGGAGACAACCAACATCCAACAAATGGGGAGGCCCTTAGAGCGAACGCATGAGTATCAAAAAGGAGTCGACAAAACAGCTTGGCTCTATAAACACTGCAAATAGTTGTGACTATGTGAAAAGCACCATTAGATATATTGCGACGACGACTAATTACACATACAACTGCGTTTCGAGTCCTGAATGACCGCTCACCACGGAAGACAAAGACCAGATGCTGTCGAGAAAAGAGCGCATTGGACAAGATAGAACCTCGCCACCTCCCCCCCTACTCGATAATCCTGCCAAGATGTTCTATTTTGATGGCCGCAAACGTCAAGAAACTCTAGCCAGTTCCTGAATTTGTTCCCAGCAAACAATGCGGTTCAATTTTTTCCGCAATGAAAACGCGTAGGAATTCAGCTTTGGACTCTATGCAAATGGTCAGCGGGGTTACGGCAGGCGCCTTCCTCCGAGACATCGGGGGACCCGTGGAATGTCGAGGGACTCATGCCTCCGCCAGTCAGACGATATGACATTCATTTAGTTAACCCCGGAGGTTTTCCGGTTTTGAAGGGGACACTTGAGGCTGTTTTTTTTCTACCAAGCCAAACGGTATGGTGATGCATCGCCATTAGAGTACGTGCGACTAGAAAGGATCATTGTAGAATGAAAGGAGAGACGAAGAAATTCTGATGGTGGTGACAAGGATCCAGAAAAATATAGAATTCATCCCAGGTACTGAGGATATAAATGGGATGTAACAGATGATTACGGAGAGCAGGTAATGCTTCGAACGACTAAGAGGTGACACAACAGGTTGTCTTGAGACGACGCATTGCAGAGAAGGCCCGATGTTTGAAGTGAATTATGTATTTTCACCTCCGACGACACTTTGCGTAGCAACAGCACGGTGACACTACCAGCGCCTATGTACCTCACTCATCACATTCCCACCAGATCGAAGCTGAACATTCACCGTACACGTCACCCGGTTTGTCAGGCGCAATACCGGCAGTCGTCAATATCCCTCCATGTCCCAATTGCGGATGCCTCGATCTCCGGCTCAACACATCACCTCCAAATCCTGGCATTCTTCTCGCGCCACACTAAGACGTCTAAGACCTTGACCCTAGGATACCATACGCTGGTCAACACGATAACCTGGAGGAAGACTGGGAAATCTTCCTCCGGCTCGAGATAAAATGCGCAGGTGGGTCAAGGGCGTCACTGATTTCTTAAGAGGAAGGCTGGCTAACTTGAAGAACCAATTCATGCTGCGAGGCCCGAAGGTCTTCCCAGAAACGATCATAGTCACGCAAGGAACGCTGGAGATGTCGAGTAGTTCTTGATCGCGTAGGCTGAGCACTGATTAAAGGATAAATATGGGTAGACGGTACGTATGCGAAAGCACCTATTACCAGTTCAGATATAATTCAAAATGAGTCCCTGAAGGCCACCAGTAGTAGTCAAGATTCGTTGACCTTCTCGTCCGCGTCCCAGCTCGAAGTACTGGAGAGATAGCTTCCTTAGGCAGGCGAAGGAAGCGGGAACCAAGGTGGAAGACTCACAATATCTAACACCTTCAAGGATGGTCTCTCAGTATATACTGTCTTTCTCGCGTCTCGTCCCGCACGCGGACCATTGACCAAGGCGTGAGCACAGGCAAGTTGAAAAGGATACGCCGGAAGCTGTGCTTGTTCACTGTCATGCTGTCAAGAATGAGTGAGGTGTTGATCAGAGGCGGTTCCAGGTTTCCCCGGCTGCCTCATCTTGGGAGTGGGTGAAGCGTCTCTAATCTTGACGTTGAGATTGGCTACCTAGATCATCGTATCAATGAAGTCTTGCCAATGGATCATCAAGAGTGACCACACATTGTTTGTGATGTCGGTGCATACGATGCGTAGTTCTTGCTAGTATTGGATGAGACATAAATTGACGGCGGGATGCACGAAGAGACGTAGAAAAATACGTGTGGTTGTAGATGAGTTATATGTTGAAGATAACAATCGATTCAAAGTAATTTATGAGGCCACGGTGCCAGGAATCAAGGACCGAAGTATCCAGCGGCGGATGTAGCTGGCCGCGCGGATTGTAAGTACAGCCACAAGGATAGGTACTTCCGGACCGAAGAACCGAACTAGAGTTCGAAGAACGCCTGCGTGTCACCAGGTACGAGATAAGAAGCTGCTAATCAGCTTGATGTGCTACCATTACGAATCTATTTGCATGGATCTTAATTCTTGCACCGAGATCACCTTGCTAGCAAACAGATGAATAAGATATGACAAGAAATAGAAACGAAATTGCTATGAAAAAAGTAGCAAAAAACCCTATCACGCATCGGTAGTGGGCACTATGTCACTTTAAGCATGTACCAACAAATGCATGAAGACGGCGCACCCACTTTTCACATCCTCTCCCCTACTCCACTATGACTCGCTTGCTGCACCTCACCATCCCCCTCGCACTTAACACTGGCAACCTCGCCAAAATATCCAGCCGTGTCACATCCCCAAAAGTCTGCATCTCCTCAGGCTCGACATTACTCTTCTGACTTTTCACATCCTTGAGAATCAAGGAGATATTGAGTGCACGAAACCTAGTGAACCGCGGGCCTGTTAGCAGAGCATCGAGCGCCGCCCAGATACGGATGTTGTCAAAAAACTTGGGGAACTCGCTCTCTGGATCGATATGGATGCTTAGCTGGGTTAAGGCTGAAGCCGAGTCGGTGGAAGTAAGGCAGGCCAAGAACCATGTCAAGTTGCGTGGCCCGAAAATGTCGTGCCCGGAAGCGCACATGGTTACGTTGGGAACTGCGAAGATGTCCAGGAGCTTGTCAGCGCGCCAGTTGTCGTCCACTATTATGTCGTCGATTAATAAGGTCCACGATAAGGAGGGCAATTATTCTTACTTCCAACCCAAGTATCACCTAGGACAAGTTCCCGGAGTGTCTTTTGAGCAGCAACAAGAACCTTTTGAGCTGCTGGTGCATGCTCCAGGTTGAGATACTGGACAGAGAGCTTCCTCAGACTGAAGGGCAAACCGGGCCTGCCGATCGAGAAAGAAGTCGAAGATTTGTGAGTTTACGATATCTAGTACCTCCAAAGATGGGCCGGGGTCAACTGGTCCGACAGTTGTATTGTAATAGGCATTCTCTTCTTCAACCGAAAAGGATAGGGGTGGCAGAACCTGCCTTACGTTGGCGCGAGATCCAGAAAGCGACGTGAGAGCGTGCAAGTAGGGAAGGATTTCTCGGAAAGTACGTTGACATATTGCCATGTTGTCAAGGATGAGGGATGTGACAGTAGCTGAACTCCAGGGACCGTTGGGCGAGCGAGTGATGTGAAGAGTTTCGAGGTGGGGAAGAAGGTTCAAGGGGAGCCCTCTAGCGGCCCTGCGACAGTTGTTACGCAGCGTTGCATCATCAATCTTCTGCCTGAAGTCGCCGGTGGTATCTTCAAGTTGTTCGAGCCGGTCATCGCAGCATCCACATCGGTTTTCATTGCCTGGGGGAAGGGTGATGTGGAGGTATTTAACGAAGTTGGATAAGGCCGGGAATTCCTGGAATATGGTTGATAAGCTGTCAAATTGGAATATCGACGATGCGTGGATATAACGGAAGAGATTGAAGGTGGCCCGTTGGTAAAAAGCTTTTGAGACAGTGCGCAGGGCTACCAGAGAAGCCTGGTCATCGCCACATTTATCAACTATCAACTCCTTGAGTTCGGAGGATAGTGTGTCCATAGTGAATTAGAAGGCCCTGTGAAAGGCAATACTAGCTCAAGGTGATAAGGCAGGGCCTTCTACACTGACTCTGCCAGAAGATAATATATCGTTGCTAGCATCGTTTATAAGATAACATGATTACGAAAGGGTTGATGAACACCTACCAGGTTGACGGCCTGTGATAGCAGGAGGAGAGGCTTTGAGCAGGGGACAATTGTGAAGTGCTATTCTTAAAAGTAAGGAAAAGGAAGGAAAGGAGAAGACTTGCTACGCAGTGTGCAGATTTGTATTATATAATTCAGTTAGTAGCCATCGGATACCGTGAAGGTGACATCTTCGCGCCTATATAAGTAAATATAATGATGAGACAGGGTTATTTTCACTTCAATGTAATGTGGGATGTCTCGCGTAGCGGAAGGCGGTATTTTCACTGATGACGACGTGGGAATGTTCAGAGAAGGAAGGAGGTACAAAAACGCTGGAACATCAGCCAGCTACTCGACCTTGGAGTACCTTCGAATTCTCCATGTTTACGGTCTGTGGAGGGAAATATCTATCTAACTGAAGTTGAGGACAGTAAGCACAGTGGTACTGCCACGCACAACTTCATACACAGTTCATCCCTAAATGAGCAGTACCAGTGGGATCCCGAAGAAAAATTTATAACATGTCGTGCTTGTCATTTTTAGAAAGTTGTTGGAAGCTAGGTACATATTACTATATGAGAGGGGGACAGAGGTGTGGATACTTCAAGCTTGCGCTGCAGGCCGCGTCACTGACTGTGACAGATAACACGTGATACGTGACAGGCGAATTCGGAAAGGCGGACAAGTCACTAGTTTACTATTTCTTATGACCACGTCGACAGATCATTCCAAGCGACTCTTCTCATGAGGTCCATACCCAGATTCCTCATCGTCAGCCCGTCTTTGGACTCACGGATCTTAATATTATCGAACTTACGGCTCAATCTATCTCATTGTTACTTCTGCGAATCGGTTTCGGGGTACAGTCTCCATTTCTTTCTCTGCTGACGCATATAACCAACTTTTTCCACCCAGATCACGACCAGGCTCGCGACAATGACCGTATCATTTCGACATTCGACGTCGCACGAGGCTACCAACATTCATGATCTGTCCTACAGAAGGCCTCGCGTCCAGACTGTTGCGAGAAATTTCGTTCCGCGTCGATTATGCCGAAGATGCACTGAATGATTCGTCAAAGTATCTCGTATTTTCTCCCTGGGCAGAAGAATTCTTCTTCTTTCCGTCAGCAGCATGATTCTTGACTAGGGGAGGTGCGATTGCCTTGCGAATGTAAGCGACACCAATGCAGACATGGGCCTTTCTACTACCCAAAGCGGCCTGTCATGGTCGATTCCACTGTGATATGTCGTGTCTTCTTCCAAGTAACGAGACTCTCCCGCGAAAGCTCATCGAAGACCGTTCGGTGAACATCAAGCTGGTCAAGAGATGCAAGCGGATATTTCTCGCGGCGTGGGCATACAGGAGGAGGAGGGCGACCGCGCCGATGAGGTGGGACGATGTGTTCGCCGTGCCTCTCAATGTCAAGCACACGAACCTGTGGATAGCTGGGGGGAAGGTGAAGACAGAGATCGCGTTGGTGACACAGGATTTTTGGTAGGAAAACAACGGGTGCGCGTCTCTATTCCTCTGCCGACAATTTTTATCTGACGATTTGGTGACTAAGTAGCGTACACGCCCGCATTGAATATGATCCAGTCAGCAAAGTGGATCTGGTGAACGTTATAAAGGTCCAGGTGGCGGCAAGGCAGGTTTCGTCGTCCCTGAACCACTGCGCAGGGCATGTAATTCCTTCGTTGGGATCATTGACCATATCGTCGAAAAGTGAGTTCGGATTTCTGATTAAGCTAAGTCTAACTGATCTGGGGTATCAACAGACACCCACAGATGGAAAAGGAACGCCTTCACGGTTTGTGATAGTAGGGAGAGCTCTCTGTTGGTGTCTTCGAAATTGTGAGCCTCTTACGAGTCCAAACCTGCTCAGCGTTGTCACAGTTAATGATCCAGGTGTTCATGATTGCGAACTCCTCCCAGGACTAAGAATGACCTATCCATCAGCTGAACTATGCTTACCCATACGATCAATGCGATCAAGACCCACACAGCGGCAGGGTTGCTGAACAGAGAATATCCTGGTGTCGATGAAATTGTGATATGATCTCTTCCAAGAGCTCGTCTATAACGAGCAGCCGCTGCACGCCAAATCTCGTCTCCTCCACGTCGTTCATGTTACGACTGCACACAACCTTTCAACCATATATACTTCACACAATTCGCGCTGCCCTATTCCAACGTCCCCCACACTGACGTTCACCCTGTGGTGCCTGAAAGATTGCTTCCAGCTACAAATCCAGGCAGAAAGACGTTCCCGCCATATAGCTTCTGTTGCGGCGCTACCTCTCTAAACATTTCCGACTTACCAAACATGACTCCTAGCGGCGCTTTCCTTGCTCATCGTCAGCGTGGACCAACTAGAGACGGACAAAGTCTACCGCACTCCATCCGGTATGAGCTCTCAAAACTGCCGCCGTCGACTTAACGGCCCTGCGCATATAAATCTTCTCCCAGTTCCCCGTATATCTCGATTTCAGGTGTATACTTTCTACTGGCCGCCGTTCAAGCACCGGATGATGACGAGATGATACGCCGCAAGTGGTAGGCCGTAGAGATCACTTCAGGCCTTCCTTTAGCTTCCTGACGATGATGGCGCAATCGCAAGCTTGCTTGTCCCGCGCGCGCCCTTTTCGGTTTGTGGGCTATAACGGCACGCCTGAGCCAAACGTCCAGTGCCTCTCTGGTCCCTTTGGGCCTTGTGAGACCTTCAGGTTTTATCTTAGCGGTTAACGGTGCCATCGACATTCTAAGCGTGCAACATTACGAGTCTTTTAGTGCCCGCACAGCCTTCTTAGCTTGATGGATCTACTCCGCATGCCCATAAAAACATCATCAGATTGGAAGATCTTAGTATTCCACTGCCAGGTCCCCGTGTCGACGGTCCAACACTCCGAGCCTTTCGCCTTCGCGGCTTTTCAGGTCCCTACGTTTTTGGGACAATCCGAATACAAATTCATTTTTTTCCATGCAGGGAACACCACTTCTGTTCCAGCCGTCGGCACTTTTCTCGGCCTGCTTCTCATCGCTCATCATACCGAGTGTATGTATGTCGAATACCGCATGTGGTGCGATATAGGTCGAATCACGATATGGCATTAACTATAGTGCTTTTGTATCGACTGCTCAGAAAGTCTCCCAGCGGCTTCAAGATGATTAGCATTGATCGAGCGTGCTAATCCCGCAATGAATATGTACCTTCTGTCCATGAATTCCATGTGAAGTGCATCCCTGACATTGCCATGGAATCTTAGGAACGAGGAACTTACATAGATGCCAACTGTCTGGCTCGTTCCCCTTTCCCTTCTTCTGTGACTCTGCAGCCGTGAAGAACCCATGGAAGCTTTGCGCACGCACCTCGTTGGTAAGCTCGCCGATTGTACTTCTTGTGATATGTCTGACCGTTCCATGAAATTTTAGCACCCGTATCTCTCGGGAATTAAGCCGATGCAGCGTCATACGTCGCTCATGTGTGACTCTTTGCAACTCTTGCATGACTCTGGCAGCGTCTCCTTCGAGTATGGCCGTGCTAATGCCGCTGCGCTGTCACTAAGACCAAGACCCCAGGAAGCAGCAGTTGGGAGCACTTCTCGGCTGGCGGGCGGGTGTCAGATCCAGGTCATTGACTCGGAAATTTTTTTCTAGGAATGACGAAGTTCATTCCTGTTCAAGCTACCGGCCCTTGATCGGGCCGTAGCCAGACCACGAGGGTACCGTTCTTGATAGAACTTTGGCGGCCCGTGTATAACGGGAGGGATTAACTGCTTTTGGCGCTCTTTCCGAGTCGCCGACAGTGTGCGGATTAACATTCTGAGGACCTTGGATTAGAATAGACTTTCTATGGCCGCGTCAAATCCGCAAATTACCTCCAAAGGTTAAGTTTTCCATCTCTGACGCCTTTGCTATCAAAGGAGCGAGAGGGGTGTCTGAATCTCCAGGGAATCCTTCCTTGTATGGCCTTGAAGAGGCATCCTCAATCGTAGAGAGTGACTCATTGTCTAGTGGAAGACGCTGGTAAGTAATGTATCTCCTGCTTGTAACATATCTGTGACACTATGCCTAGACAGGTGTATGAGTGGCGACGAGAGGAAGGTTCTTAATTTGGTGTTGAATCCTGTCGGTGAGCTCGATTGCACCATTTACCTGTCATCACAACATGACGTTGTATTAGGAAGTAACAAGCAATTTTCATCTTGTGGTGAGCGCGCAACTAGTGGTATCGATGCCCGCCGCCCTTCCGCTCCCGGAAAAGGAATGGACACCAACCTGCTTCATTCTAGGTCAATATGAAGAGAACGCCACGTCGCCTGCTAATACATCTCTACTCCCGCCGGCATCAAGCGTTTCATGTAAACCCCCGACTGTTGTTGGCCCAGGTTGGAGAATCATGCGCGATCTGGCCATCACCATGAAGTTTAAGGAGCAGTTAGCTGTCTATCTGTTCTATATATCAATTCGGCCTTCTCCCTCCCTTCTGCTCCCGCACAGATCTTATTGAGAGCCGCGAATACTACACCACCATGTTTTCATGGCGCCTACCATCCCTCCGGGTACGCTTTCCCCCCTTCTGCTTCCGATGGCGTCAATGTGATAAAGTTTCATTCCTAGCTAAAGATTGAATAGGCCGGCTAGTTCGGTATTCCAACTCACCTCCGGCGCTTGCGCGTGTTCTACTAGATCAGTTGGTATGGTTTCCTTGGTTGTCGGCGTCACCATCAGTTGATTTTCACTGGGCCGTGGCCGGATTCCAGCCCATTTTGGGGCAAGATGATGGTGGATCGAGATGACTCATGTCTTATCATCTTTGGAAGGAGCTGTTTGCTCCGTATATGGACACTGCCATTGATGGTAAACTTGGATGAAGGACCCACTCTAATACCTCAGTTGGTTGGTTGGTTACCTGTGTTCTCGGGTGATGGAGGCCGAGTTGTCGATGTGAGGATTATGCCGTCCGTGTGACCCTAGATGAGATTCCGCGAGCGGGAAGATGAGAAGTTGGATAGAGATAGAGTGGGAATTGGGTTGGGGAAAGGCTGACAGATGGAGGGAGGTCGTTGCTTAGGTCCGACCATCATGGATTTTGGGAGCGCCCGGATGGATCAATTCAGTTGGGGCCGGAGCTCAGATATTAGCTTTGGTGGACAGGGCGCCCTCCACTTGGTCGGCACGTATTGGTGATCCTCTCCTTTTTTTTCTTCTCCTATGCGCCTGCAAAAACACGCAGTGAAGAATGATTCTAACGACCGGCAAGGTGGAGATCACGCACCATGATCATAGCTTACCCCATCCGGCCGACCGAATCCAGGCACGCACGGATGACCCTTTGTGAAAAAACGGCCGTTATGGTGAACTGCCTCCCGTGATTGATTTCGAGCAGAAGGGCTCAATATCAATAAGATGAAAGGCGCCGTATTCGTTTCTGAATCTTGAGCAGCCTTCTTCCTCTTTCCCACTAGTATCCTTTCCCTTGTCTTCCTTCCCTTGATGGCTGTGGCTCCGACTCCTACGAATACGAATACGACGTCGTCGGTAATACCGTATGAGGGGGACGACCCCTTAACACTCGCGTTGGCGCCACCGCCGGACGAGACGGTGGAACAGAAACAGCAGAGAGAGGCAGCAGAGGCAGAGGCTCAGCGACGGAGGTGAGTGGGGCTATATGTTCCAGAGGACAGGTCCGAGACTTTGGGCTGCAGCGATGAAATCGACGAGCAGATTCAAAAAGAACGGGAGCTCGAGAGACGGAAGAAGAGGCCGGTCAAGCTGTTGCTGTTAGGTATGTCTCTCATACTCTCAATACTTGTAATATTCTCATTCCTTTCGTAAGGGCAAAGCGAGAGCGGCAAGACAGCCACACTCAAAAGTACGTGACTCCTTCCTCACCACGAGTCCCGACCCTTACCTACTTCCCACAGATTTCCAACTGACGTACGCCCGCCGAGAATGGACCGAAGAGCGCCTGCTGTGGAAATCCGTCATTTTCTTCAACCTTGTCCGCAATGTCAATGACATCCTCGACATCCTTGCTCAGGAAATGTCTCGGTCTGCTACAGCCCTTGCTGACAACAGCAGTGACGACTCCTCCGCCGACGAGTCACCCACTGTTCCCCTCAAGTTCAAGGAGACCCACCGCCTGCTTAAACTCCGCCTCGGGCCCCTGCGCCGGATCCAGACAGACCTCGAGCGGAGACTGGGAAACGCGGCTATCGAGCTCAAGACGACTGATGTGATGACTGCTGCGCCCTTCAATAAACCCGCCATCAATGAGTTTTCCATAAACGCGACAAACGGCTGGAAAACGGCGTTTGACAAGCTCAAGGCGATGCGCCGTCCGGAGATGGGCGGGCTACAGCAGATGAAGGATGAGGAGGATGAGATTGCAGATGTCGTTGCAGGGTGCAGAGAAGATATGAAAGCGATCTGGGAAGACCCGGTGATCCGAGAGATGCTTGCTAGGAGGAGAGATAGAATCGAGGATTCTCCTGGATTGTGTGTCTCTTTCACTTCATTCAACCTGGGCCTTGCAGTAAACGTTCTCTAGCTTTCTCAACGACGCGGAACGCATCGCTGTCCGGAATTACCAGCCTACCGACGACGATATCATCCGCGCGAGATTGCGGACATTGGGCGTGCAGGAGTACAGATTCATCTTTGATCATGGTACGTCTCTTCGGTTTGGTAAGATGGAGAGATCTGTCCGTAACGTTAATCTTCCTTAGGCCGGACCGTTGGCCAAGAGTGGCGCTTGTATGACGTGGGTGGAACTCGAAGCAGCGTAAGAGCTTCTCTTCTTCGTAGACTGTCGCAGGTTAACTCGTATGCCATCAGCGGGTAGCGTGGTATCCCTACTTTGACGATGGTGAGTTAGAACGATCCCTTTCCTACGCTACAAACAGATCCTGATGACTCTGACCTCGTTGCAGTGGATGCAATCATCTTCCTTGCGTGAGTAGGCATCTCTTAACACCAACTCGGGCCCCATGCTGATTGTGTTTTCATTTCGTGTCGATCAAGTCCAAGTAAGCACAGCCTTTTTGTGGATCAACCGCCTTTGACAGATTGTTGCAGTATCCTGCTTCGACGAGAAGCTAGCAGAAGGTTAGTCGACTACCACTTCTTCGCTATTCGCATTCGTGTGTGGCGCTGAATCATCTTCTACCCCCAGATCGTCGGGTAAACCGGCTGGAAGATAGCTACATGCTATGGAAATCTGTTTGCTCCTGTAAACTCCTTTCGCGAACACAGGTATGGGTCTCCCTCCATTCGCAATCCGATCACAGCCAACTCTGATCATCTCCGCAGCTAATCCTCTTCCTCAACAAATGTGATCTCCTCCAAGCCAAACTAGCACGGGGTGTCAAGATCAGAGATTTCGTCCCGAGTTATGGGGATCGTGCGAATACTCTGGCTATGGCTACTAAATGTGAGTCGTCGTCAATGTTCTGTTTGATGGTACTCGTGTATCAATGTTGCGAAACAGACTTCCAACAGCACTTTCGAGAGATCTCAAGGCAGAATTCCCCTGTGCAGAGACCGTTCTATGTGCATATGACTTCTGTAATTGATACACGGTCGACAGCGGCTACTCTGGGTGCTGGTGCGTACTTCTGTCTTCGTTTCAGTAACGAGGTTCTCATCTCGCCCCCTAGTTGAAGAATCTATCCTACGGGATCACCTCCGTCGTGCTGATCTTATGTGATTGTTCTTCTTTCTCCCTCTCTCTTTCTTCTCGGAGACTTTTCTTCCCTTCCCCTCCTCTGTCTATGTATTATATCCGGTTCGCGATAAGTTATCCTACTGAGCCTTTTATAAGTTCGATGGTTCCTCCTCTCCAATTTACTAGATCCTTGTAGTTTTATCGATATCTAGGCAATCCACTATCTAATAACAAGTGTGATGTTTATCTGGTTTGATGTGTACTAATCTTTAGACTAGTACTAGGAACGCCACAACGCTTTCTCATGCTCGCACCCGGAAATCGGGCCCGGGCGGTAGATGGTTAGTGGTAACGGGGTTGGAAGAAAGGGACATCGTGTCAGGGCTCCCGAAGCGAAGGTTACGTCAACCCCTGCTCCCTGCTCTCCGACAATGAGCTCAGAATCACAAACTCACTCAGTTTGGTGATCATCAGTCCTCGCATATCGAGCTAATTCCGCGTCTCCCCTTGATTCCATCTTTACCACTTGTTTCAGTTCTCTTTTTTAGTTCTAGGGCTAAGGATCGTGAGGCGACTCCCGCTTTCAATAGACCCCGTGAAAGGCCTTGAGACGCAAGGTTGGTAGATATAATAATAGCGTTATTCATTCTCCAGGTACCTACAGGTACCTACACACCTAGCACCCATAGAACACGTAAGTGTAGATAGATATTCGAAGCATCATGCATCGCCAGCCTAAGCCTCTAGTTACGGACGTGTATTATTCAAACCACTCTTGATTATCTCTTAAGTACACCCAATCCAATATCTAATCCAATAAAATACATAAAAAAAAAGCATGCTACGACGCCCTACCCTGTCCTTGATCCCCACTTGAACTTCTAAGCATCGGGCTCCCCAAGCCCCTTTCGATCCGACTCTCACTCTGGCCGGGCAACGGCGACGACGCAGACCCTAGCTCCACCTCCTGCCCGTCCCCGTCGTCCTCGCTATCCCCAGGCGAGCTCACCAGCCCACCAGCAACGCTCCTCCGCGCCCTCCGCGCGTGGAACGTCCGGCTCGCCGTAGCGTTTGAGAATAGTGGTAGCAGGTACCTCTCGTCTAGTGCTTGGAACCACTTCCCGTCTTCGCCTGGCTGGGGGGCGGATGGCGGCTGCTGCTGCTGCTGCTGCTGCTGCTGGTTTGACGTCATCGCCATCGGGAGGACTTCGCCTCCGTCAGATTCCAGAGACTCGCTTGAAGCAGTCGAGAACACGGCCCCGTTGCCGTTTAGTGGTGATAAAGGCGGCGCCTGGGCTTGGTGGTTGTAACTGCGCGCACTATAGTGCATACCAATCCTGCGTGGAGACGTGGGAACCCCGTAGGGTGGTTCGTCGTCCATGTATCGCGCCCAATGTCCTCCATTTCCGGTTCCGGACATTCGGCGGCTGAACCACGGTGTGCGCGTCGTCTCTTCCTCTTCATCACTACTCGCCGCCTCGTCTTCCACGCCCGTGCGAATCCCTAATATCTCAAGCATCCGAGCGGTGGTCCCGCCGAACATGATCACGGTTAAGACGACCACCACGAGGACAGTCGTGCGTAGGATCTCCCGGTTTTCGCCTTTGAACCCAGCAGCGAGGGCAACCCCGACCGCTCCACGCAAGCCAGCCCAGAAGAGCATCATCTGATATGAATGCGGGAGCTCCTCAGTCCTCTGACCGCGCGCGTGTTTGTGGAAAAAGTTGATGGCTTCGGACAGTGGGAACACTGCAGCATAACGCGTGAAGATGACGGCAACTGTGCTGATGACGATGAAGAGCGGTTTGACATAGTTAGTCACACGCTCGGACGTCGGGGCATTGGTAAAGAGGGACATGCCAAGATAGACGAAGATGAAGTTCTCAGAGAGTTGTGCGAGGGTTGAGAATATGTATTTTGAAGAGCGTTGTGTGCGTCTCGACATGGTATGGTAGGCATAGTGCTTGAGGGTAATACCGCAGAAGAGGAGGGATACGATTCCGGACATGGAGAGCCCGTTAGAGAAGAAGTAGCAGGTGTATGCGGATAGGGCGACCAGGCACGATTCGATGCCCGGGTAGAGGTTCAGGGAGGAATGTTTAAGCATCAGCGACATTCCAAGGCCGAAGGCTACACCCAAAGCCATCGAAACACTGAATGAGAGCAAGAATATGCCGATTCCATGGAAGATTGATGAGATGTATATTTCGGTCCCATGGAACTGCGATAGTGTCCTGTAATGAAATGAGCTTCTACTCGGACAACACGTGGAACTACTTACTCATACATGACGATACTGACCGCATCGTTCAACAAACTCTCACCAAAAATGACCGTGTAAAGTTTCGGGTCAACCTTGTACTGGTTAAAGATGGCCAAGATGGTGACCGGGTCAGTTGCGGAGAGCGTGGAGCCAAATATCAGGCACTCGAGAAGGGAGATTTCCAGTGATTCAAGTCCGAGAAAAGAATAAATGTAAACAAGGACACTGTTCTGTAAGTGATCAATTCCGTTGTCACGAGCAGAAATAGCGATGAATCATACCCCACACCGACAGCAGAGATAAACGTTCCAAGAAAAGCAAACGTGAGTATGGATCCAAAGTTACGGAAGAAATTCTCCTGCAAAGGACAGTTGGTGAGATTCTTCCAGGCACGATAGAAGACGTACCTGTTTGAGCTCATAGCCAGAATTCAAAATGATAGGAGGAAGCAGCAGGTTGAAAAAAATTGTATGTTTGAAAGTCTGATCCCAGTCAGCTTCCATTCGTTCTGCTACAAAAAAGACACGTACTAGCATTTCGCGAATCATCGTTCCCGGTGCCAGCCTAACAATCAAGCCTACTGTCATCCCAGCAAATATCGACACCAGTGTCTCATGAACGGCACGTATTCGCTTAATTTGCAGATAATATGACGTCCAGAGCGACAACACGAGGAGCATACAGACAAGGAAAAGAGACCATGATGAGTAGAATTCCTCGTCTTCCGCTGGGGCTGTCGTGGCCGACGGGATTGCGGCTAATACCGTTGACGACCCGAGCTTGAGAGGCATATCGACGGCGATGACGACGAGAATATGGATAGCCTCTAGCACCCTTTAGTTGCCGTGGACGCAGGGCTGAACGATGTCGTGGTAGTGTCTCTACAACCTGTGTTGCTTACGTAACACGTAAGGTGCGAGAAAGTTGAGGCCGTTTACGCGCCGTTTTCCGACGGCCACTGCTAAATTCGTTCTAGCGCGACAGAGGCGACGACGGAGCTGCATGGTGGTGTGAAGAGAGGAGCTGGGCTCTAACGTAACGACGGCTACATTCCCGACGTCCAGGTCGGTATGCTGCAACTCAAAGAAGGGTAATCACCGACGACTCGGAGAGGACGTTGAAAGGGATGATTAAGAATGGGCTCGTATACGTGAGGTCTCTTCTTCACAACAGGACTTAACTTCTTTTAAAACGTAATGACTAGGTTCCACTGACTTGCCGAAGCTAACAACCGGCTGTACCCTTTTCTTCGATTCGTACACATGGAATGATTTGCTTCGTTGCAACCAACTATGTCGATCCGGACTGGCTTCCTAGGGCAAGAATTCCCGTGTCCGGTATCCAGAGATAAGTAACTTGGAAGACGCCATCAAAAGTTCAACTGTACCCGTCATGCGTAATACTTTTGTCAAGCGGTCCTCCGCTCGTTGCACTTCCGGTATGTCAGACAGATGGACTTTGTGCCAGTCCCGATACCACATGCTTTTCTAATCATTACTCTACCACCATCCCTCTGGTCGTCGCTCCATTCGAATTCAGGCCTCTGAAGGTATCGCGTAACGTCACAAGTCGCTCAGAGAACACTTATTTCGATGGATGCCTGGATGTCTGGATGACGCCCATGCAGAAAACAGGGGTTGAAACGCTTCTTCTGAGGACGTCCCTCATACCAATGAGTGACTCGTATCATTCCGTCACAAGGATATCAGGCTACGGTTAAAGGAGGGGGGGAGGTTGAAAGGCTCTCGCGTTACAACACTCTCGCATCCCTTTCCGTCGCACAGCTACCGCGCTACGATGATGAGGGGTGGAATTCGAAAGGCTGCCGCGCCACGCCCCGCTTATTGCCAACAGCGCTCCCCATGACTGGAGGGTTTCTGCACGGCATCCAAAAAATGCTATTGAGGAAAACGTCAGCCCACTGCCGAGGCCATGAGAGAGTACTCATGACGGGACTTTACCATAGCGGCAGAGCGTAGGACTGGTTCAGTACCGTAGCAGCGTTGTTCCTCGTGATTTTAGTGTACATTGATTGGCTAGTGTCATATGTACATACGGGAAGCTGTGGTACGGACCCCGACGCGGTTCTGTTGAGGAGCAAAGTCGGGCAATAAAACATCTATCCATCCATCCATCTAAGTATTATTAATACAACCCCCTAGACTTACAACTGTACCTAAAAATCCTCTATGGGAGTTGTAGGTGAGGACAAGTGAACCGGTGAACCGGTTCCTTAGCTGTCCTAATCGAACTCATCCGATATTCGAGATCCTCCATGACTTCCAAGAGCCTCGCAACAGTAAGAACACGCCCCGCCGTTCTTTTCACAACAACCCTCTGTCCACCCAGTCAGTAATCAGCTTCCACCAAACGAAGGACAAACAGAAAAACACTCACACTGACACTCGGCAGCCCGTTTGTGTACCACGTAAAGTACCCCTGCAGCACCGCGAAATGATCATAGACTATCTCCGCATGCTCAACCTGTTCTCGGATATCCACCGCCTTCGCAGACAGAAATTCATGATAACTGGTGAAGACCCTCCGCTGAGTCCCCTCCCCCAGCATCTCTATCGGCGCAACGGACTGCCACCACGGGATATTCTCGTATGCCTCTTGCACCCTGGGTATCTCAGCCTGCAGTTCCTCGGAAATCCGTTGTCCGTGACTATGCACTTGGGAAATCACGTCGAGGAGAGAGGGGATGCCGAATTTAGCGAGGAGCATGAATCGGAACTCCAGGTGCCTCACAAAATGGTCGAGTGACCGTCGCAAGGCATCGTCAACCATCACGTGGCGATTGGGCATGGGAAAGATAGTACTGGCATCCTGTTCGTATCCAACCGTCGCGTTCAAATCGTCAATGGCATATTTGAACTGGAAGTCGCGTCAGCGCGCGCGCTCAATGCTCAGTCTTATAAAACAAAGGAGACTCACATCTCGAATGATAAATTCTACCCCCACCGCGAAATCTGCACTCAAAAACTTCTCATACTCGCGTTCCACATCCTTTCGAAGGTCCGAAAACGCGGTTAGGTCATCCAATAACGCCCTCCTCTCCGCGTCGCGCGTGACATAATCGAATATACGAGCGTTCAACACCACACTAATGGGACCTTAAGCGAAAAGAAAGGGGGAGAAGCTAATTAACTTACCGGCGATTCTCCTTTAAACCAGCACCTTCAAGCAAATCCATAATGAAATGAACGTGTTGGAGGTGCGAATGGATGATCTCTGCCGCGTTTGCGGTATCCATGCATTCGGACGCGCAGGTTGATGTCCAGGGGCCCATGTCAAGTGACGAGAGGTTTGAAAGAACGCGATCTTGGAGCAGTGGTCGCAGAAGAGCAGTATGTCCGAAGAGGAATATGCAGCCGTCGTGCATAGGTAGGAGATTGCCACTAAGGCTGAGAGGCCGCCTAGGAGGGCGATGAAAGAAAGTCTTGCGATGAACCGGGTGATTGAAACGCGCGGTGGTTCTTCTGATGGTGGTGGCATGCTGGTACAAGGAATTGAGTAGGAAGGGGGGGCTGATTCTACTGCCAGTGAATCGCGTAGCAGTGAAGGTCTTAAGACTCTGACTCGGAGTTCAGAGGGTGATAGAATGTGAAAGAGCACTGAAAGAGCTCATGAGAGGCGCGTTTCTGGCACGTGTATGATCTTACCTTGTGCAGCATATATATCGATGAACAAAGACACTTGGTTTTCCGTAAGCTATCTTGATGACAAGGAGATTATTGTCGCCACTGACAACCTTAATGGGTTACGGCCTCCGGCTGACATAAAGTGCCACTTTACAGTGCAGATAGAGATCGTATCAAGTCATGAACTATCCTGAAAATGTCGTGGCTTTTATGGTCTGCTTGCAACGGTGACAGAGGATCTAGAAAACATAATGAAAGCGCCTCGGTTTTTATACTGTTTTTACGCACCGAAAGAACAAGTTTTTAACAAAGAAATTTCGATCTATTTTCTGCCCCGTTTCGACAATGAAGAAGAAGAAAATTTCGTCTTGTTTGTACTAGAGTTCTTCCCGTCAAATAATCGCGCGGAACATATTTAGGATTACTTTTTCCAACTTAAAAACATACTGGCCCCAGTAGTGATTGTCACAGAGAACTTTAACAACGACTTGATTCGCCGTGCAAGGTTTTGAGCGATGGTCTTCATCTATAATAGCTATCCCGGGGAAAGCAACACCATAGAGTCATGGACAGGAAGCCGCTGGCCGCAAAGAGGCTTTTTGCACATAGATATGCAGCCGCTGATGCCGATACTCGCCCCCTCAACGCGCAAAGTGCAAGGGATCGTGTGAAGAAGCGATACTTATTCGATATTCTGGTGATTCAGATAGCCATCTTGTTTCTATGATTCTGACCGTAAACATTATTTTCGATATCAGAAGAATTAAACGCGTATGGAAATAATGGGGAGTAGCCGCAATACCATTCCAACGCCTCAGATACAGTGTCGGACATCATCGAGTAAAGTGTGTTGAACAATCACAGGCTGGACAGTGGATGAGCTTAGATGAGCTCATGGGAGCTCGAGTCCGAGAACGATCCGCCGTGACAGCCATCATGTGACTATTGTGATAAGTGACAACTGGACCCGCCCGGACCGGTTCGTTCTCTTAGCTGGACCATGAAAATAGTACCCAGGTTCGCTGGCCTCTCCTTGGACGCCAGAGATTTCGTTCTTCGTAAAAATTACCGGTGCCATCTATCTAGGGCGCATTTCTTCGCGCATTGGTTTTGGGGTACAGTCTCCATTTCTTTCTCTTCTTGCACATATTACCAACTTTTTCCAGCCCGAACACCCTCAGACTCGCGACAAGAACCGCTTCGTCTCGACACTCGACGTCAGACACATCCAGACTACTGATATTCACGACCTTTCCTTTTACAAGAAACCTCGTGTTCACACCACCAAAAGTGGAGACTCTTCGTTCCAGATCGACTACGCTACAGATGTACTGAATGTGTCGTCAAAGTATCTCGTCTTTCCTCCACGGACAGAGGGATTTCTATATTACCACCACCAGCGCGACTCCTTACCGGGGGAGGTGCGGTTTTGCCTTGCGAACTCACTCGACACCAACACAGGCATGGACCTTCTTCTGCCCAACGGCCTGCCATGGTCGATTCCACTGTGGTACATCGTATCTGCTCCCAAGTATGAGAATCTCCTGCGAAAGCTCGTCGCAGACGGTTTAGTGAGCACTGAGCAGGTAACGAGATGCAAGTGGATGTTTCCCCTTGCATGGGCTCGCAGGAGGAGAAGGGTAACGGTGCTGATGAGGTGGAATGACGTGTTCGCCGTCCCTCTTGATGCGAAGACCGTGAAAATATGGATAGCCGGAGAGAAGGCTAAGAAAGAGGTCGTGTTATGGACAGAGAGGATTCTGGGGCAGTATGCAGGGAAATCGACGGGTACTTGCCTTTATTTCCTTTGTCGATTAGCTGCTGATCTGGGAGCCAGGCTGCGTACACGCCCGTATAGAACAAGATCCAATTCGCGAAGTGGATGTGGTGAATGTATTCAAGGTGCAAAAGGCAGCAGGGGAGGTTCCTCTTTCCCTGAACAGCCGCGTGAAGCCTTCATTGAGCAGGTCTAATCTATTGGTCGAAAACGTGAGTTTGTTTTGTGTGTACGGGCCACTTGATCTGATCTGAAGCATTCTTAGGCACCCATACGGGCTGTAAGTCTGCGACAGTAGAGCTTCCTGTTAGCATCTTGGAAATTGTGAGCTTCTTGCAAGTCCTGTCTATACGTTGTCTAAGTTGATAGTACAGGTAATCCCATCATTATACGCTCCAAATTACTCGGTCTCAGCGCTAAAAGAGAAGCACACATCAATTCAGCAATGTTGTACAACCGCTCGGATGTTAAAGAAAGCGACGTGATCAAATATGTACAAATTGCTCTCCGTTGCAATCCCTTTCCCGAATTCCTTACCGAGCTGACCACCCTGCGCATCGTCTCCCGCGTCTCCTACCCCGGGGCCAATGTGACCGTCATAGTAGCCCAAAGCTGCACTCCAGATCCAGCGTCTCCTTCCTCCCAGTAATAGCACAATGATCACCATGAGTAATCCGTTTGCAGCACGCCTTCCCCGACATCCACCACTGGCACCTCGTCTATCACTTCTTCCCACAGGTGAAAGTTGCTGGGCATGGACAGCTCTAGGCGCGTACCGTTTGACGGAAACACTGCCCCTGCATACACCAACTTGATGTCTTCAATGGCATTTTCCTTTTCCAGTGCTCCCTTCGGGCCATGATTGGTCTTTGTGACCGACTGTGTCACCCAGATTCTCGGTGTGCGACTCTTGATTCAAAGATCCAGGTTTCCATCACAGTTCCGCGGACAAATGCGAATTCCGTCCCATTGTATTCTGTGGATCCACCAGATTGGCGCGTTCTGTGCTCTTGATTCCATGTCAGATCCCCGTGCAAAACCCCGAGCCTCTTACTCACCCAGGGATGACGGCACGAAGTCATTTACCTCGAACCCCAGATGCAAATAGTCTCTGCTGAATAGATTCAGCAGCGACTGTAGGAGGCCGTCTGCATATCGTTCTTTGTGGTTCGTAGATTGATACGCCTGCATACGCCCAACTTGGGATGTTCAATGGCATTTCCATTTTCCAGTACTTCCCTTGCACCCGCGATTAGTCTCATGGCTGACGGCGTCACTCAAATCCTGAGCATACGAAGGCCTAGGTTTCCCTAATAGTTTCGCAGACAAATGAATACTCCGTACATCACCCTCCCTGGCTCTGTCAAATTGGCGCTTCCTGTGTTCTTGGTTCTCGCGTCAGGTCCCCGTCCAAGAATCCTCACCCCAGGGATCTGTCTCTTTGTCCACCCGAATGCGAAGTCCCCACCCCAGAACCCCAGATGCTAATTAAATCAATCACTGAAACCACCTCATACAGTTAGAAATTTTCTATGCCATAAAGTCAATGAATGACGGGTACCGCTTTCATTGAACTGTCAAGCCATTTCTAGGCCTGACTCATTGATCTTGTGGCTCTTCATACGAATGCATGTACGCCGAGCACCTCTCGCCACTATAATGACTGATGGACATGTCCGATTCGGAGTGCGTGCCGCCCGCCGGCGGCGGTAAGGATTAACGATCCGTGCTAATCCCGCAAAGCGCGTACCTATGAATTACGCATACATGCCAAAAGATATCCCTGACATTACCATGGAACCTTAGGTCTAGGAGCAAGGTACATTCATCTAGGTCACTCTTCTCGTTCTTCATGCCCGCTCGTCCCTCAGGCGTGCGTCGTCCATAGTTACACTTCTCCGTGGAATTCTATCTGAACTTCCGGAAAGTTTTTGAGGAGCTAAGCCGACGCTACGTAGCCGAGAGATCGCGACGTATCAGCATGCGCTCCTTTGCTTCCAAGTTACCATCGGTACTTATGCGTACCGAATGAATGGCGTCCCGAATCCCGATGCAATCTTTGCCCCGTCTACCCAATCGGACTTCCAAACTAGTCAATCAACAAGTATTGACCTAATGATCAAGCAGTTATTTCAGCATAGAGTTCAGATATCCACATTCAGGCCACCGTGTTATCATTAATATCGCAGATGGATAATTCGGACCGCGTACCGGGGGAGTACGTAAGGACCTCTGAACGTGAAGTTTGGGATGAACCTTTCTAACCGCTTGGCTCGCGCGCTTCCGCCAGTAGTGACGGTGATGTGGCGGGAAGGTCAGGCCGGCCCGTAGACCGGGGCAGATGATGTCGTCAAGCTTCCTGAGAATGTGGACCCCTCGTAGACTCAGACCACGATGAAAGTTCCTCCCCATGCGACAGCACACATTTGTGAGTGGACAGCATCCAGCGTTTATCTTTGCCTCATGTTGTGTAGTGTATTTGTCAGGGTCTGTCGATATTGATAGTGAACATGTCCTTGTTCGAGACGGGCATGTTCTGCGCGTATTCACTCCAAAATGGCGCCTCATAGAGCAAAATAACAAGTCAGAGCATGAGCTTGAAGTTGACCACTTCGTCAGCCTAATCGTAAGTCAATGATCAAAGATGTGCCTTGTATCCTGACGACATTACAGGAAACTCTTATCAGCACTATTGATTTCGAGCAAAGTTCAACGGCTTTCTTGGTCCGTCGAAGGGATGGATATGGTCTGGTGCCAACGACATTACGGCACACAGCCTATAAAGTTACTCATCCGACCTGGGAGCGCCTTATCGATGAGCGCGAAATTGAAATTACCGAGTGGATATGACATGAATCGGAGAGGAAGGTGGAACAACACGGACGTCGGTCAGTTGGACATTATTTTGTGACTACAACTGCTGAAGACTCCTTGTAGAAATCTGGTATGGGTGGGAAGATCGCTATCTGCGGTTCGTGCAGAGGACCATGGTCTCTCTTGACGCTTTGCGGCAACGTAACTTGGACTTACATTTCAAGGTACTAGGCCATCTGGTTCGTGATGACAAAGTTGTTGGAATTGTCATGGAACCAAATGGTGGCCGTTATGTCAAGTTCAGTGACCGTGCATTGGTATGCATGCGCTTGTCAGCATTGCAACACATATTGATGAAAAGTTTATTCAAGGCGTACAACGCATTTCAAGAGCTACAGAAGCACAATTTACTCTTGGACTGCCCTCAATTCAGCTTCTTCAATATGAAGATTGCTGACGGCAAAGTGCGCTTTGAGAGCAGGACTCTTCAGATCCTGAGAGACGTCTCTTACGAACGTGATCTAGAGCGATTGGCGTGGGTCAGAAAAAATCATTGGGATTCTCTAGACCCGATGATGGATATACTCGAGTCTTTAGCGCGAGCGCGCAATAAAAATCCTCAGACAATTGCGAACGCCGTCCGAGAAAGGGTTGACTGTCGTTTATTGGCATACATACCCTTTCCCGAGCGACCACTCCTCCTTGCTATCAGCAGCAACCACTACTTCGACATCATTCGGAACCAGCATCATCGAGCAAACACCCAAAAGATGCGGTTACCCCTCCTTAGTAAATGCGGGGAGCATCCACCAGTGTAGTGACACTTTCCCGTACTTCCCGGCGCCAGCGAGAACGCAAGGACAGGCTTTGTCGGCTTTGGAATGCACCTTATTCGTCGGAGTGTTCTGACTTCAGCGACGCGACATTGATATCTGAGGACGACTCACTCCTTACATAGAGGAATCTGATGTCCTTACTCACTTCATGACTTCATGATTTTACGCTTGCTTCTCCGTCGTTTCTTTCTTCGGATAGCTGGGTTTTCGGAATCATATTGTGTATCAATGATCTTCCTTATTGCCATTCTCCTGTGCTTATGATTTCAGACTTGAAATGGCTACGTACATGCTACTCTATTCTGCAGGTCTTGTCACTGATGTGAAACCTATGCTCAGAATGCTATCAAGTTTGTTGATATCAGATATCTCGGGGGATGGGCTCGCCACCCATTAAAGCTTTTTTGGTCACCAAATCTCGAAGCAGCCTCTCTCAGCTCGGTCACTAAAACGATTATGACTCGCGACCACCTCGTGGAGGCGGGGAACGATGGTATTCGCAAGCGGAACCCCATCTTGAATTGGATTTTCTGTTCATCTTTAAAGGGTACTGTGCACACGAAGGAAAACGCGAAAATGGACCGTGGGCGACACACCCACGAGTGTCGGCTGCAACCTGCATTGACATGTATTCAACGGTCTGACAGTAAACACCGAACGATGAACTAGATCGCGACAGCTACGAAAAGTGACCTTCATCCTACAAGTACCCGCCGCGTGCCGGGGCATGGACCTTGCTGATTCTGTACAATCTGCCTACCCTTTTACATAATTCGTCATCTACTTGATAAAAAACCCTGGTCTTCCGAATTGTTTATGTTTGGGCGTATGACTAAGAGCCGTAGAGGTCAACCACTGATTTTCCAAGAAAATAGAGCCAGATTGCAAAATGCGAGCTGGCGGCGAACATTTTTCCCGTAGCTGTCATCAATTTCGCTGCTCAAATGTCAAGAAATAAAGCGATCAATCGTATTGAAAATGTATTTGGTTTGAAGGTTAAGCATCAATAACTCAGTAAGGCCGGCAAGCGGCAAGGCCCGCTACCTTGACCTCACATGATGGATTTACCTGACTTCACAGAGTTCAAACTTGCATTCTGAATGACATGCGCGAATCCAACGCACATACAGCATTGATTGGTTGCGGGGAAAAAGTTCGCTCGGTGGCAGCTATGCTGCCACCAGCTCACATTTTCCCTCGCAACCATTACTCAGGCAGCGACAAAGACCAAGTGACAAGGTAAGTAGTGGGCGTAATTGGGCGCCGCGGTGGAACAAACTGAGTGTCTTCACACGTAAAAAAAACTGCCATATTCTGCAGTCTTGCCAAAGATGTTCACACCAATGAGGCCAACTGTGTGCTGCACCGTTCACGATATGTCAACACTGGAACGTGCGAGTGGTAGCCGTCTGGCACCGTGTCTAAAACACATTGGTTGTGCACAAAATCCTAAGTAATGTGCAGGATATGTCAAGCCAACTTCATAAGCGTACAATTCAGCATTGACGGTGTGCATTCGCTTGACTCAAACTCCACATTCATGATGCGATATCTTGTTGTGAATGGTACATATAATGAACGGGTGCCCAGGACTTACCGTACAAGGGAGGGTCGTTGGTATTGAGTGTTCGTGCTTGAGCTCAACTTGCTCAAGCCGTGACGGCGGTTATCGACAAAAACGGTAGATGACGGCGCAGGGACGATCGTCCCACGCCACAAAAATAATAGGGGGCACAGGAGCTGGCTCGCACACTGCTTTTTTCCGCCAAACGGAAGCACAATAGGGACATACCCATTAACCCACTACCAAGGTAGCGGGAATACAATCACAAACTCCGACTGAACTGGTTCGTTTACCGCCTGGCGAAGCCGGTGGATTGGTACTCATCTTTCATCGTTTCCTACGATGAGCGGTCGAGGCTTGAAGGAGTTTGCTTCTATTTACCTTAGCTGTATAAACGGGGATGGCCAATCAATTCAGTCTTCCAGTCATCATCTTCTACCTCGAGTGACGGACAGTGCCAGCTTCAGGAATCTCCAAGTACGTTCCACTTTGCCTTGTGTAATAAAGAGGATTAACATAAGTAAATTAGAGACACACATGGACGCTACAGATGCGATGTTCCACTTGGATGCAGTAGCACATTCTGTGCCAGAACCTGTATTCCCGCCTGAAAATCTAAACTCTCACGTCTCTGGTATTCTTCGTGCCACACGACCTTTCCTTGATACCGACCATGACTGGATACTCCCCAATATCGAGGACCTCCAACAACAGGTCTCGGTATACGACACCTTGCTAGACCGCATCGATGCAATCAGATCAAAGGTACAAAGTCATCGCGACGCAGTCTATAAATCCAAGGCAGCGTATGCATCGATGTCAGTGCCCATTCGCCGTCTTCCCAGGGACGTTCTTCGATCCGTGTTTCACTGAGATGCAAATCTCGCAGTGGCAGAACGCTAACAAACCTAAGCCGTCATGGTGGCACGAGGAAGATCGCGTGGTGCTGGTTTTTTCACAGGTTCCGTGGGTGCTCTGTCATGTATGCGGTGCTTGGAGAGATATAGTTATATCCTATCCCCAGCTCTGGTCACATATAGCGCTTAACTTTACTGTCCCCTCCCCGTTCAAGGTGCCTGCCCTGGCGAGCACCGTCGTTTCCGTGCTCCTCGTTATACCATCGACGCACTAAAAGCCGCGATTCATCATTCGGAACAGTATCCTCTTGAAATAATGTTCAAACTCGATTACAACAGCGATGAAGATATGGCCGTTCAAGCTCTTTCCGTGATTGTCAAAGAGTCATATCGGTGGAGGACCTTGCGGCTATGTACATCTCTGAAGGTGTTGGAGCGGTTGAATGTGGTTCGCGGAAAGATTCCTTGTCTGGAGTCTTGCACTTTGACCGCTTTGGATATGCCAGAAACCGGCAGACTGGGAGCAGGCGTGCCTGAAGGTACTCGATTCATCTTCGCTGAAGCCCCTCGTCTTCAAAAGGTGACTTTATGCGGTACCCGCGGTCTCAGGGATTTCATATTTCCTCCCCGTATCACTCATCTTGCGGCATATGCGAGGAATATCTCTAACCTTGGAATTTATCTGTCTCTCGTAGAATGCCATCTCATGGTACATCGAACAGACGATCAGGATATCTCCCCCCCCCCCCTTCACATTTCCCTTCCCAATGTCCGGTGCCTTTTTGTGACATCACTGCGAGTACTAGCACACCTGTGCCTACCTTCCTTAAATAATCTCACAGTCCATCGTATCAACTCAGACCCTACCAGCGATGCAAACCCCCGCGATGTTCAGATCGTGAACGATTTCATCCGACGTTCGCGGTGCTCCCTTTCCAGATTAGTCTTCCGTTCTTCGAACACCGATGATCAAATCTTTATCCGAGAGTCATTCTTATTCATGGACACTCTAGTGTTCTTGGAAATTTTTTTCCTTCAGGGCATTCAAGATACCTTCAATGCCCTTGCTCCCGTCGGATTTCTCCCAAATTTGCAGCATCTAAGGCTATATTGTTTCGATATACCTTCATCGCAAGAATCCCTCATTGCAATGGTATCATCGCACAGCCAGAATCTTCGTTCGATCAAAATTTATTGTTCCAAGCCTGAGGATGCGGAGAGCTTCAATCGACATATCGCACGGCTGCAGCAACCCGGACAACACTTTATTGCTACACAAAAAAGACTAGACCAAAACCCTTTTGGAACGCAGTCGCATTTCGGCATTTTCAGTCAACCCGATTTATATGTTCCGGTTGACAAGTGACTTTTTCTCTACAGTACGTCCTCCCTTATTCAGAGATCTCCAGTTGCAGCAACAGACCTTCTAGGTTCGCTGCGAGCACCATGGGATTAAGTTGGATATGTTAACGCGCGATAGCACGACCCGTTTGAAGGTACTATGGCTTCAGTACTGGGTAGTCAATTATCTTGCAATTTATACCTTTGTAGAACTAGCTGTTGTCATCTACCGTCCCAGAGATCTCTTGTGTCCTTTTCCACCTCCCAATTCAGATAGAAAGGATACACTTATTTGTGTAGGGAATATTAAACTTGACAATGGGGAGTTCATATCAGAATGCCCCCAGCTTTTACGCTGTTTAGTATTTTGACTGGTGAGTTTCGCAGTGAATAATTCGCACCGAATGAACAGATAAAGTTGAAGAACGATAACTCGGACTTCAAGCCCTTCGCCGCCAGCTCGTTTTGTCCCAATGTGAATATTTTTCATAGAGGGACCATTTATCTGTGGACAGGTAGCAGAACAATGTAGGTGTTGGTGTTGGTGTTGGTGTTGGTACCGGCACAAGGTCCCAATAAGGAACGGCCGGGCCCACAGCCCAAACATGGCAAGCCTATGCGCTGTGGCCACGAAGGCTCATACCGTTGTGATCACACTGTTGAGTGTGTCGCGCTGGAGTAGAGACACATCGCGGGGTATATAAGGAAGCAATACAAAGGACAATGTAGAGGGACAGCATTAAAGTTTACGGAAAACATCAAATACATATTTTGCTAAAGATCCACAAGTCTTATCTATCTGCTGCGAGGAGTGTACGAGTCCCATCATACCCGGATACAGAGGAATACAGCAATGATGGTGTTGACTCCATCTCAGAATCTCGACGGCAAGGGAATGGGAAGAAGTCAGTAAGTGAATGAGTGCCTTCCTGTGTGCGGGAATAGGCGCATTCAGATAATTATCGAGCGAAAATTCGCAACGGCAGACTTGCAGACAGCACTGTGGCACGAGAGCTAGTATCGGTAGAAAGATAGGACAGACTTGGAGGACGTTTCAATGAAGGAATTGATATCCATTAGACACAACTTCACCGCTGCCATAACATTATCTATATCACCTAGGATCCGTGGTGGAGCTGCTGTAAGACACGTGCAAGGTCAGATAACGAAAGCTCTTCACAGGGTACACAATTAAATCAAAGGGAACATATCTCGCTCAGAAAGAATTGTATCGAAACCGGTGGAACTGACAAGTTGGAAGGACAAGTAGCGGAAGGCGACGAAAGAAGGACATAAATTCAGACCAACAACCATCGAAGGCTGTTGAACACCACGGACGATATTACTGCGATCCAAGTCGTAACGGAACAAATTTCAATAGGAGTACCAAGAGCCAACCAGGAAGCAATTCGAGAGCGCGTCATGGAACCAGGTAAGGGATTGTTCCAAATTCCAAACAATGAGACATGTGCATCAGCGATGACGACAAAAGAACATGTTAATAAACAAGAATACATAACAGACTCAGACATGGCGCACAGGCCATGCGCTGCATGGAGAGGGAGATTACAGGTCAGCAGCGGGCGAATGAAAGATGCTAAACACAATGGCAGCGTCTGACCCATCCACCGACAAACATTGACAAGGAACCAGACAGCGGGAAGGGAACACGAGCATCAGGCGAGCATAACTGACAAGGTCCGCCATTTCCCTGAACAGCATGCCTGTAGCAATGCTCGAGCCTTAGCCCATGAAAACCACAAAGCGGAAACCGAGTACAACCAAACAGGCAAGCTCCTTCGAAAAAGAGACTGCCTGCGGACGGAACACCGAGTACCACCCAACTGATGAGCTCCTTCGTAAAGGAGACCATCAGCGGACGTAACAACCGAGTACCACCAAACTGGTGAGCTCCTTCATAAAGGAGACCACCAGCGGACGTAACAACCGAGCACCAGACAGACCAGATCCTTCGCAAAGGAAACAGCCTGCAGACAAAACAATCGAGTGCCAATGAACAAGGACATGGTGGTCAGTGGTATGAGACAATTCAACATCACCCGTGTACGGCTCTTCATCAAGGTAGCGTCGATGCATTCGTCTCTGCTTGAGAATGATGAGCATGAAAGGAAGGAAGTAGGTTTGTTGGTGATGGCGAATGAGGTTGCCGCGATGCGAATGCTCATGATGGTTGTATTGGAAGTGAAGGTTGGATACCGGGTAGAGTCCAACAAAGATGCTGGGAGAAGGTGCTTGACGCGCTCAGGCTGGTTTCCCCATTTCGGCCGAATCAGCCGACTAATATGTGTTACACTTTGTCACAAAAGTGACACCACGCGACCGGCGCGACGCGTCTTCAAGCATCACGCTTCATCTTCAACTCCAACAACGAACTTACTGATCATATTTTCCCTCCGTCCTTTAACTTTCCGCTCGCTGCTCAGCCAGAAAGTGGAGGTGCCTCTCTCATTTTTGTCACTACTCTCTCTTCACCGACAGATTAGATACGAAGATTTTGCAGAATGACTCTACTATTGCTGTTGCGGAACGTGACGACTGATGATAGTAGCATCGGCAGGACAGGCTACTCACAATGGTGGTGTCTTCAAGTGTCATTTTGTAATGGTAGATAACGTGCAGTACAAGAGCATAATTACACTGGCAGGACTTCGGGTGCCAGCCAGAATATGCAGTCTCCTCAGGCCTCCTCCGCGAATAACGTTATGACACTGGAAAGGTGGCCATAGCTTCAGTCACCAGTCACAATCATCGGGATCCCTAGGTATTTCAATGTCAATTGCAAGGACACGGACATAAGCAGGAACCTTGCTTTCTGGTACCGCAAATGATGAAGGTCCGATTCATCGTTCAATGTCCTGCATCGAATTTCAGGCACTTCAAAAATTCCGTTGCGAAACGACCGACGATAGCTGAGTCTCGATCAGTCTTGGGGTTACGAGGTAACGGAACAGCTCGTATGTCCTGGCCTCACGGCGAACCTCGATTTCACAACAAGTGCTCATGCTGTCGGAAAGCAGTGGCGACTCGATCGCTCCCTGATTTGCCATCTGAATGAAAGTTGCCATAGAGGAGATGTGTCGGACGTGACGCTCATACCGTTTACGACTTATTCGGTGCCTGTCGGAAGTTCCAGCAGATTCCGCCCAGATCCCAATTAAGGGAGCGCACACATTAAAAAATAGTTTGTCTGGACTGGCACTGGGGCTAGATCAACGCGAGATTATAATCACTGATCTAGCGATGTACAGGGCCCGGCTTGGCCTGGCTTTTAGGGCTTGGGCTTGGCTTAAGGCGGGCCTGGCTTTCGAAATCGTAAGCCCGAGCCCTGAGCCCAAGCCCTACCGGGCTCAGGCTTGGCTCGGGCTCAGGCCAGGGCTTGGGTAGTAGGAAGTGATAATCATGTTTTCAGTTCAAATAATAAATTTTTCATTGTCGAGTGCATTATTGACTATAGTCTTGTCTTTCAGGGGATAGTTTACATCGTAAATCTGCTGCTTTACTTACTATATTGACTTCCTTTATTATCTCTTCTTTGAGAATAGCAGCTTTCCCAGAAGCCTCAGGGATTATCAAGCACTAGTCACGGAAATATTGATTGTCATTTTGCGACCGCATATTTCTGAGGGACTATAGAGCTTTGACAAAATTACCATGTAGTCATTTACGAAGCCTAGTTATAGTGCTACAACATCCTCAAAAGCCGGCCTGGGCCTTCTGATCAAGCCTGAGCCAAGCCTCTTCAAGCCCGACACCAGGGCCCGGCTTGGCTTGGCCCGGCTTGGCCTGGCTTTCGGGCTTGAGCCAGGCCCTGTACATCGCTACACTGATCAGTCTAAGCGCCAGATTAGCGCTCAAGCATAGGTCCCAGATGCATTCCTTGCTTGCAGTTTGTTGCACAATGTATCCATGGTGCCAAAAGGTATGTTTCCTGCAGCTTTCAAAACATTTGACCATTATACTTATTGACAGGTTACTAGACGTTCATCCGAGATTGCCGGTCATCTACATCAAAACGAGTTAAACCCCTACAACACGTTACAAGGTACCCTTTATTCAGCGCCCATACAAGCACCAGAATCAAATATAAAATTCCGCCCTTTACGGCACGTCGACGGAATCTTTACTTGATATAAAAACTCAGCGAGTCGATTCCGAATCTCTTCCTAGGACCAATGCCACTCTTCAACCTCTTCAAAGCCAAACCGGCTGTCGAGAAGACCACGACGTCGTTCCTTCAAGAACAAGACCACGCCGGTCTATTAGTAACCGCTGAACTAGAAAAGGCACTAGCTGATTGCAAGACAAAAGTTGAACGGATTGCAAAGGAATGCAAGACGAAGAATCGAAAGTTCCGGTTTGTTATCGATTATTCTTCGCAGCCTACTGTAATCTAACTTTCAATTTCACAGAGATCATGAATTTGATCTACAGAATGACAGATTTCGGTGCCTTCATGGACTTGCAAGCGAGGAAACATACAACCCCTCTGATGTACTCCGCGTCACGCAGATCTTCGACAATCCTCAGTTTTTCATCGATGGCGCATCTTCGAACGATATAGTTCAGGGCGCTATTGGCGATTGTTGGTTTGTGTCCGCATTGGCAACGATGTGCACATCCCCAGGATTAGTGGAAAAATTCTGTGTTGCTGTACGTATCCTTTTCGACACATTCAGTGATATACATCTCACTTGAGGCTGTATCCAGCGAGACGAAAAGATTGGGGTATACGGATTCATCTTCTTCCGCGACAATAAATGGGTTGATGTGGTCATCGATGAGTAAGTTGCTTCCCTAATTCATTCCGCAGTGATCTCAGCCTGTTGTAGCCTGCTCTATACATCCACTCCCAAATTTGAAGAGCTAAGTGGCACAGAAAAGCAACTCTATCACCACGACAAGGCGCTCTACAACAGATCTTCGCGCAAGGGGAGCGCTGCCCTCTACTTTGCCAGGTCCGGCACTGATGGAGAGACGTGGGTGCCACTGATCGAAAAGGCGTACGCGAAACTACATGGGAGTTATGGCGCCTTGAGCGGTGGGTGGGCTTGCGAGGCTATTGAAGACCTCACAGGGTACGTTTTCATTCAAACTTATTTATATAACCGTAAGCTAATTTAGCCACAGCGGTGTAACGTGTTTCATTCCCGCAAACGTGCAGTTGATGTTTTTCTTCTTCACGGCAGTAGCTAACGCAACGTTAATCTCCAGGACATCCTTGATCCAGATCTATTTTGGATTGAGGAGCTGCTGAATGCTAATCATGATCGTCTCTTTGGAGTCGCATTTGATGATCTCGATACCAGTCGTAGCGGGGAGGATTCCATCAAAGTCAGTGGTCTGATGGGTGGGCATGCATACTCGGTTCTCAGAGCCGTTGAATGCAAAGGAAAACGTTTCGTTGTCGTCAGAAATCCTTGGGGTGATTCCGAATGGACTGGCCCTTGGTCGGATGGATCGAAGGAGTGGACACCGGAATGGCTTGAGGTGCTTCCCCAACTTGGACATTCCTTTGGAGATGATGGGCAATTCGTCATGGAGTGTGCGTGTTCCTTTTCCTTCCTTGCCCAGGTTTCGCTCATCCTCACGGCCTTGATGCAGACTCGGACTTTTTGGCATGCTGGGAGCAGATTGACAAGACTATTTTGTTTGATGCGCACTGGGTCATGTCCTCTCAGTGGCTTCAGGTAACAACACGCCCGCTTCCTTCAGCCTGGACGTACGGGGATGTATCATGTACGTTTTATTTTTGCTGCTTGTGTTCGCTGCTGTGCTGAGTCGCTGCTATAGTCACCATCACCTTACCTGCTGCTACCAAGGCTGTGATCGTCCTATCCCAGTTAGACGACCGTTACTTTGCGCCTATATCAGGGCGCTCCCACTGGACCTTTGATTTCGCAGTGTTCAAAAAAGGGGGAAAGGATCTTATTGCGCAATCTTCGACGTCTAGGATCCTGGCGCGGAGCGTGAACGTTGAGCTGGACTTGGAAGCGGGTTCGTATGTCGTACATGTACGTTACGGGTTTGTTCTGGGTGGGTACATCACTCACTCTGATTTCGATTCAGGTTCGTCTGGATCGCTTCGTATATCGTCCATCGGTAAGACGGACAAACATATCTCTGTGTGATGCTTTCTGACTGCTACTAGACATACCTCCAAGAAGGCATCGAGAATTGGAACTCGCGTTTCCTTTCGAGGGTACTCACTGAGCGCGCCAAGAGTCAATCCATTGCTATGAGTGAGTCACGATAATAGTACCTGTCTCATGTATCTAACTAATCCTTCCCTTCTTGTAGACTTCAATGCAAGGTAGTGTCTCTTTCACAGTCGACGGGACGGCTCATGAAAACATTGATAAATAGCTCGCAAGCCCAGAATCTGCCCATTCCTTTGGATATTCTCGCTGGACAGGATCTGTCCGAGTTGGAACAGAAGGCGTTAGCGATCAGGAAAGCGGAGGAGGAGAAATTTGTTGCAGAAATGAAAGTTGCCGCTGGAGAGAAGGTAGTCGAGAAAGAAGAGGACGGAGAGAAGACTGAAAACCCACCTGGGGAAAGTACTGACAAGGAAGACACGAAGGATAGTCCTAGCCTCAGGAAGGATGAGACGACCGAGGAAATACATGAAGAGAAAGTCGAGGGGAAGGAAGAGAAGAAGAAAACGGACGAGGATGGTCCCGTAGAAGCCATCTCCACAGATACCGACAAAACAGTCGACATTGACAAGACTGATGTTGTCTCCCAATTCTCCGACGACGATGACGACAAGGCAAAGATCGCCAGGGATATCAAAAGTGTGTCTGAGGATGACTCGATTTTCCTCGGTTTGCGAGTCTACACGTCCAAGGATGCCCCCGCTGAGATTTGCGGCCAGCTAAGGCATGAGATGGAGCTGTCCGCGGCTCTAGCTTTATAAATTCGTCTAAATTACTGACTCAATGTACTACCATACCAATACCAGCATGTTTTACCACTCTCCATCATCACCAGTCTCGATATCCTCCACAGCCATCGACAGCAGGAAAAGTTTAGGATGGAAAATTCACTCGGCACACTTTAGATACCTAGCTTGGAGTCTAGGAATCTTTCACGTCTTCTCCGCTCCCAAGCCGAGCCCTATGTCGAGCTCTCCCTCTCCACTCGCTGGGCCAAAGATTCTCGTTCGGAATCTTGAGCTCTTGGACAGTCAAAAAAAGTCGGCTGAGATCGGCGAAGGGTAAGCATGATATAATATCAACTCAAATTGGCTCGTAAAATGTCTGAAACTCTCGCAGATGCTTCATGCTGTGTTGGAAGGAAGAAAGGAAGCCTTCAGTAGTGTCGAGGGGTAACATTAGATGTAAAATGACCGGATGGGTTAAGGCGCTTTGTTTGACACGACGACACCGAGCCAAATAGTCTATTTTGATCAACGCCCACCTACTTGTGAGCCGTCTCGATACCGCGTTGCAGTGCGCATCGCACAGGCACTGGTAGACCAACATCATTCAAGCTCTTGAACTACTGTGTGAAGGTGCTTGGACGTTCTTTCGGCTACGACGAACACCCTGGCAACGCGTCCGCTGACGAGCAGCACGAAGAGGACGCCTCCCGCTAGACGATGCATAGGGCAAGCTCTGGAGTGCGAGGGAAGCAGCTGAAGAAGGGAGGAGGTGCATGGGTGCCGGGATGGTAAGTTCCTCCCATTCAGTCTATGTCGTTTGTTGCTCACCTCGTTAGCCGGGTCTTACAGTTTTACTCCGGAATCCCATCTATGTAGAACCCTCGAGCTACGGACGTCCGTGCTATTTTCCAGCAGGGAGCGTTAACCCACGATCCGATAAAGCATCACAAAGACGAAGGCACGCTCGTCGCTACCGTCAACGATGTAGAGGGAGCATAGGTGGTGACAGGATGAGCGGGGGTAAGTGTTCATTAGTCCTCACCCCCATCCATGGTACCCAGCCTTCTCGCAGCACCTTCTATTGCTTCAGAGAGCACAGGAGCCTCGATGACGTCTCCATGCAACACCCGCCCTCTGCTTCGATTACCGGGTATTATTTAACCACCTCACACAGCACGAGGATGGCGTTACTGGAGCGAGCCGTATCGATACCGCGTCACAGGAACCGGTAGTAGAAGAAAAGTAGAGATAAGACGATTTTCTTCTCATTGCTTGCTTATAGCCTCGCGGCCGTCAATATTTGTCCTGGTGGTGGTGAATGCCTCTTTGCTTCGTCAGTAGCATGTGATGTTATTCTTCTTTATTCTACCTCTAAGACGTGTTGACCCATAGCTGTGATTTTACAGATAACGAAATTTGATATAATTGTAAGTACGTTTCTTGTACACTTGGGTAATGCGTGCTAACAAATGACTTCAGTAATTTTTACTATGGAGCCAAGTGCCACAAGGTTGAACGTTGAATGACGACAAAATGGGCCATTCTGTTTGAATGCATTGTTAGAGCTCGTCGTACGGTTCTTGAACAGCGGTTGCGGCAGTGACGTAAATAATGCACATCGGCTTCTCTTCTTGCACCACCCCCATCTTCGCGCTTCGGCTTCATGATCATGGCTATTGAAAATTGCCTGAACAGGAAGACGCCTCTCAGATGTGCATAGTGATCCTCCCTGAGAAGAAAGATAGGATTCGGTCACGTTCGATCTCTGGGACCATCGTCTGCATGCTTCTCCTTCAGAGTATAAATCTCGCCGATTGAGATGTGTTACCATATTTACCATGCAGGCCTCAACCACCCCAAATGACACCTCCGTCACCAGCGTTGACTGCCACGCATCCCTGTTGCTCTCTTGGTCTCGGAAATGCAGATCATCGTACTGGTTTGCAACGTTCGTAGTTTGGCTAGGTGTGGTTCGACACGTCCTCCCGAGACAAACTCACTTATAGCAAAACAGGTCTCGCTACAGATCTTCTCATTTATTCTATGGTCATCCCCGTTGTTCCTTTCCAGCTCGGACGCCTCGGGTGTAACGATGTATCCTCCCTGGCGGGATGGCTTCTCTTCGCATACGTATGGTCACAATCAATTTATCGTAGAATCAGGATCTAACCTAATCATTCTCAGTACGGAGGTCTTATCTCTGGTATATTTATTCTTCGCAATGCGATAAGATTAAGAGCTGACAACTCAGTCGTAGCTGCCATCCCCGTCGCTGTGTGGTCTGAAAAATGCGATTCACGAAAATTACCCCTCGTTCTTGGAGTACTCATACTCATAGGTTCCCAAATCATGTTCATGGAGGCCCCGACTTACTGGCTGATGGTCCTCGCACGAGTTCTCCAGGGCGTTGGATCCTCCATGACGTGGGGAACTGGCTTGGCAGCTTTTGTGAGTCACGTCTCTATGCAGGACCATATTTTGACGCCCTTGGACTTCATCTTCTAGGTGCGATAAAAGTCCCACAGAACTCGCTGGAAGTGCGTACTATCTCAAATGCTCGCATTTGCTCGTCTCATCGCATGTCAGGGGCAGCTCGGGATCGCAATGTCCGGCGCTTCCTTTGGGTAATACATCCTCTTCTTTTGAATTCAGTAAATGATATCTTTTCAGAGAGCTCCTTGGGCTCCCATTAGGCGGGGCGCTTTACACCCGTTTCGGCTTTCGTGGGCCCTTCATTTTCGGGATCATTGTCGCCTTTTTGGATCTTGTGTTCCAGTTTCTCACTATTGAATGCAAGGACTCACAAAAACAGCCCTCTTCTCCCGATAGTCTCGCACTGGAGAGGGACACGTCGGACAATGATAACACCGTACAGCAAAAAAGCATATCTTTTACACAAGTTCTCCGTCTTCTGTTCCAGTCAAAACGTGCTCTAACGGCAACTTGTGTCCTATTCTTCGCCGGGCATGTCCTCCCTACTTTTCTTCCTTCCTCCTTGATGTGACTAGGCCTATATAGCATGGCTTTCGGCATGCAGGAACCTGTTATATCTAGCCATTTGAACAGTGTTTGGGGGCTCAATCCATCGGAGGTTGGTCTCGTCCTCTTGGCCGCTGCCATTCCTACTCTTTTCGGTGGGTAATACTGATTCCCATTCCTGTACCTATCCTTATGAATCACATTAGCTTCGCCTCTCTCAGGTTGGCTGACGGATCGGCAAGGTCCCTCCTCTGGTGATCATAAGCGCATTGATCCCTCTCCATTACCGTGGTATATCGTGAGGACGATAAATGGTCATATGGCTTTGTTCATCGTGGCTTATGCCTCTGCAAGTAAGTGATCGTAAGCATCGAACTTTGTCGATCTTACAGGGTCCTGGTATTCATACACCAGTCTTCTTCACCACTGCAGTCTGGTCTCCTGTTTCAGCAGAGCTTGCGTCAGTGTCACGAAATGTAGACGGTATTGGATGTACGTGCAGGATGATTTTCTTCACTGGCTCCCTCGCCAATGAAATCTATTGGCCTAGATGCTCATGTTTCGGGAATTTTCAGTCTGGCGTATGGGGCAGGAGCAACAGGTATGAATATCTGCCTTACTATAGCTCGTTCGGGATTTTTTCTGACTCGCTTGTGCGTAGTCGGACCTGTTGTAGGCTGGTCAGGTCGGTGCACATCGACCTCAGGCTCAGACATTTGATAAACTGACCTCTCGGTATTGTAGATGTACGATAATCTCAGCAAGGGATGGGCGACTATCTCTTTTTATTACGGTCGGAGCACTTGCCATCGGTATTGTCGTCACGGTTTTATATAGTGGAGAGAAGCCCATAGCCCGACGATACTACTTGTAAATACCGTGGTACAAAGATCCATTTCGGTGCTTCGTACTGGCTCATGTGTCTTGTGCGAGCTCTTCAGGGTCGTCGGGTTGGCTATCCCGTGATAAAATCCCTTCAAGACAAGTCTCAGTCTTGGGCTGCAACTCCTCATTTCCAAGCTGCCCACTAGTACCCAGTACTTAACCCCTGTAGCTTCTCTCAAGAAACTATGGATGACTCTAACCCCCAGCTGCCCTTTGAGCTTGTCGAGATTATCGTCTCCGAGTTTTGGTACTCTGAACATACATCTGACGACCGTATCACCTTTATGACTGCATGCCCACTCATCAGCCGCCTCTGGAGGGACATCTACGCCCATATCACATCCCGGAACATCTACGTCCCAACTGTCCCATATCTATTCTACCTCTGCTCTACTATCCATTCTCAAAAATCATCAATCTACCGCCCTTTTCTTCCCGAATCCACTCGTACCATCACCTGCCATGTCGATCTCCTCAAATCAAACAGTGACTCCGCCATGTTCCCATACGTAGTCCTCTGCGACCTACCCAATTACACCGGCTTTCGCAAATGTTTTCCCAACATCCAGTACATCCACCTCGAAACCAAGTCCCTTCCTGGACCATACTGCAGGCTGTCCCACCGACTCATCCGAACTCGACTTTCCATAAGACTTGATCAAGCGACAACACAACGTGATGACCTACCCGTAGATTGGTGTATCACTGTTGATGATCCTCCAGATATCGGTGAAGTCGATCCCAGTATCCTCGAGAGGTCATGGATGTCCTTCCTTTGCGAAGTGGTGTGTGATATGAATCAGTACAGCTGGAGGTTAAGGTGCATGTTTGATATGTCATCCCATTTCTCTGCGGCGAAGAGCTCGACGTGCTCTGGCAGGGTCCGTAGTTTTCACGGTCGCACCTGCTGCGAAGAACGAAGCAAAGACATGTGGGGTATCAACCATCGTTTCTGGAAGGCGGGCAGAACTTGCACAAGTGAGACTTCGGAGGTGTATTTCCTTTTTGATTTTTCATGCTCAACTTTGTGTGATTTAGGTTTGAAGACATTTTTTTCTGACCTGTACGACGAGTTGTGCTGGGATGATTTCCCGGAGGTTAAGCTTCCCATGTGGAGACGCACATTTGGTGTGGACTGAGGGTTGGGAGTTGATGATCGGCAAAGCTCTTTTACCATAAAACACGGTGCCGTAGTCTTGCTATGAAGGAGAAACATGTATGTGTATGCCTTTCAGCTGCACTCCATCTTTATTCTGGTGACAATTCTGAGTCGACATGGAATATATATCTGAGAAGGTTTTTACTCCGGAAAGCCTCTTCATCTGAACGGATGCTTCTATAGCGTTTGAGACGTCAATGTGACCTTACTACGTACTTCAGGAAAACATGAACAAAAACATATTTCACGACTCCCATCCAGGAAAAAGGCTCGCATTAGGGGTGAGGGCGCTGGTCGTCGTGTTGATAGGAGGATCGGGCTGTGGAAAGAGAGGAAGAGGACCCACCGCTGTTCGAACATTCAAGAGGTTTTCTGCTCACTGTCGCGCGCATGGTAATTGCATGCTTGCTCGCATGGAAAATGGGTCCCTCTGTATGGATGAGGTGATACTGCTCGAGGAAGATGAAAATGTCATGCAGCATGTGAGAGAGAACTCACCAAGGACTGGCTCCTCCAGGCCTAGAGATGGGTGGGAGTGGAGGTCGCGAGAATGAGAGCAAGTCAAGGAGTCGAGGGCTATCGTCGCCTTTGAAGATTGCCGCCTCTACTTTGTCTCCGTCGTTGAGAATGGCGACGAATGTATCTTCGTCTTTTGCAATGCTCCCCTGACGAAAACACGTCGTCTCAGGGGAAATTGGATCGTGGGTTGACGCGCTCCTACTAACGCGGATGTCGTGACTCGGGGCGGGGTGTGCCTCCCTGTGTTGTCGTGACCGAAAGAATAAAGTTGGCACTACAGAGATGGTGAGTATCAGTCAAGGTGAGTGAGAAGACAATACTTACTATTCCTCCTCCGAACGGGGGAGAGGTAAGTCCTTTGTGTTTACCGACTCCACTTGCACGAGGCGCCAGGAGGTGGTACCACCATTGACTTCTAGAGCCATGGTAAGTGCTTAGCTCTTTTCCTTTTCACGTTCGCACACACATGACATCTCCCTCCTTTGCACGACGCTGGCTTTCTTTTGCCTACCCGACACGAAAACGCGTCCTTCTCGCGATGCTGCCTCCATGGAGGGTGATGCGTGATGACTGAGAGGAAAAGTGAAGATGAGAGGAGATGAAAGGCGGTATTGGGGAAGGGACGGACATGAAGGTGATGCGCGCGCGGACGGGGAGGATGACAACAAAGCCCGTGAGAAGGGGTAGCGCGTTCTCCTGACTGGTCAGGGTAGGGAGCGAGTAACGAGAGATCGATGAAACTGAGTTGGGCGAAGAGACGGTCGTCCGGTCAACATTCTTTATTAAGCTTGTCTGTCTCGAGCGAACTACGCAGTGTCAGGAGGAAGCAAGAAAATAAAGTTGTTACGTACTAGAGCAAGACGCTACTGCCTGATGAGGAATGTTTGGCCGTGTCGAGTCAAACAAAACAAGTCATCATCGACATCCTTCTCGTCTCTTACCACCATACTCCTATATTCTACGTCTCTTTTTACTTCTTACCTTGGCTCAAAAAATTGCAAGATGAATTTATTTCTCAAGTCGCTGGGTGCTGTGTTGTGGGGTAAGGATTGGCGTTGATTTCATATAGTAACGGTATTGATCTTTCATTTCAGCCAACTTTCTTTTAACTGCCAAAAGTTCGATATTTTCGCCCCCCCCTACACTAGGCTTGGATGTGGAGGAGATGGCCAAACGCCTATCCTGGGTGCCGGCGATTCTCTCGCATGCCAAACAGTTTGTGTACATCCTCATTGACATCTCACACAGAGTCCATGGATGCATCCTTCGACAACTTTTCGGGATGAGTCACCGCTGACATGCGACGATGAGCTCTCCATTAGCAGCGGGGCCTGATTTTGAATTTTCATCCAGAGGCGAGGCAATAGGAAGCACGACAAATCGGAGTGAGGAAACGATGGAGCAGTGAGAGAAGTGTCGTAGGTTCTCTCCTTCACCCGTATTCAGAGGTCCTCAACCTTTCCACAGCCTGATCCTGATATGCCTCCGAGTAACCTAATGATCCTCCCTTCAACTCCAACGAACGGGGACAGTGCATTCACTGCCTCCTCGCAAAGTCGATGCAAGCCTTTTTTATGGATGGATATCGCACTGAGATGACCTATTATCATCCAGAGAGTGTGTGAGCAAGGATGCGGCAGGGGCGGGAAATATGCGACTCAGAGGGATGGGTAAGCTTTTTCGATTCACTGACTCCACTTGCACTCACCTCTCTGTAGCCTCGTGCCCCATAGCCTGAGTTATGGTGGCATCAACCCCCCCTGGATATCAAGGACTCAACACATGAAGACACGAGAAAACTATATCATTAAAGGTCTGAAAATCCCTCCGTGTACGTACAGTAGCTACTGGGACTGGCTACGAGCAAGCGCTGCCACGTCTCTGTACATAGATTATGGGTTGCGGTTCCGAAATATAGATTTTGTTTTTTTTTAAACAAAAAACCTCTCTGTAGCCTGATCTTGGTCCTATCTACGTGCAACGCTCAAAGGTGATCAGACCATGCACTTTACTGGGTAGGTGTTGTATTGAAAAAGTTGTATCAGAAATTGCTAGGGCCTTGACGTGTCAATGTATACAGCCATCCTTTCAGGGAGAGATGCCGCCATGACCAAATGTATAAAGATGGTGCTACAAGAAGGATAGGTGGATGAGATGACCGTCTTTAGCATCGGGCCAGCTGCTGCCTGCATGAAACCACCTGCAGTCTGTAAGCAGGTATGGGTATGACCAGTATCATCAACTCAGAAATGAGATTAGCCATTTGCAGGCCACGCACCTGAACGTATCACATATGCAAACACTGTTGAACGCGTGCACGCAAGTGTCGAACATAGAGTTCTCATGGCCCAAATAATTTGGCTATCCTCCGGGTGATAAAGGAAAAATCTGGGACTGGCATGAAACTGCTGCTACAGGGATTGAGATTAGATGTAAACCATAATTCAACCGGTATTATTGAAGGAGGACATGGTGCTGTTACTGTGAACATTTGCAAAGAGCCTAGCTCTGAACCTTGATGACAAAATCCAAGTTTTCAAACAAGTAGCCATGTCCAGTAAAGTAAAGGAGCTATTAAATAAATCTGGTACAATGACATCAATGCATTCTTGGATGGTACCAAACCTAGTCACCCATTACTAGACCAGTTCTACTTCCTCAGAAAGAGCTTCTCTAGTGTGGTGCTGCCTGACCCAATGTAATAGAGGGGGCAGTACTTTCACTTTTGACCAAGCACTTTTTATCTGTTCATTGTCTTCCTGAACAGGTCGCATGTCGTGAGTCATGCCAGAGCTATGCACACCTGTTGCGAGTTTTATCCAATTTTGTTCGATGTCAGCTTTGAGATCTGCAATGCACCAGGTAATCCACTCTTTGGGATAGCCGAAAAGCTGTTGAAGATGGTGTTCTTCCTCCTGAAGACTCTGCAAGCATTGGGGCCAAACAGGGTCATTACAATGCAGGAGTGTGAGTTGACGAAGTGCAGTGATGTTATTGTTAACAATTAGAACAGTGCAAGCTGTGTGAAGGGACCCATGCTCATGGAGGTAGTCCAGAGATCTCTGCTGTATCAGAGGATCCAATTCTCCAGATGACAGCCTGGCGACAAAGGTGCCTATGATGGTTGATAGGTCCCAATCAGAGGAGCGGGAGATGGAGAAGGAGCCAAAGAGTTGCTTGTCAACAAAATGAGCAAAGGCCACATTCATGGTGAAAGAATGCTCAAATAGATGGATGACGAGTTCAGCTGCTTCTCCGATGGAAAAACGGCCCATCTCAGGGCCCGATAACCATGCATCATCCTGAAAAGCAATGGACACGAATTTGGCGGTCAACTCGGCAGAAAAGTTATATTCAGGGTGAGGGTATGTGCAGTTGAGAACCCGAAAGAAGATGATCAAGGTGAGACACTGATCTTTAATGCACATTGAATCGTTGCCAACATGGTACTCCTCTGATGAAACTAACATGTAGAGCAGCCTTAGTACAGTAGAGCGATTGTTGTCAAGGGGAACGGGAGACATGCTGCCTTTGGGTTGATTGATTATATCACTTTTGACACCCATGTAAGCCATAATTCCCAGTAGGACAGCTCTGAAAAATGTTTCCGGAGAGGAATCAAGTGCATTCATCCTGTGTATCGAAGAGGAACCTGCCATGCTCAAGAGAAGTTGAACTCGGGAATCATCAGGATCAGAGAGCTGTGATGTGGAATCATGATAGGATACACTATCCTGGTCCTCAAAATCGTCACAGCCTTTGAGCAAGATATTGCCAATGGACATGAAGAGGGATTTGGAGATGGCTTTGAAAAGAGTCTGCAGATGGTCACCTGTGGGTGTCATCAATATTGGTAATCCTGCATTTGGAAAGAAATGGGGAGGACATTTGAAATTGGCATGCCAGTAGATTGTCGGAAGTGCATGGAACAGAAGTTCATACACTTTATGGTCAAAGGGTAGGATCTTGGAAAGAAGACGACCCCACACTAGGGGTTGCAGGCGTAGGCTCTGATGGTATGGCGGGGTTCGTAGATTAGCTACAATGAGGTCTCGGACATTTTGGGAGTTCTCAAAGTCGTCAACAGCGAAAAGCTCTGCACAAAGATCTGGCACCAATTAGTCCTTCTGGTGACTAGACATTTCAATAAAGAAACTATGACACTGAAAGCGAAGGTGTGCACAGATACAGCGGTCCAGTTTGTTTGTGTCAACAGCAGCATCACTTCGTTCGGCATCATCCAGAAGTTCTCTAAGTGTATAGGCGCAGACCCTCGGAAGCCCTTCCGTATAACGTTGTACGGAGGCGACAGATTGTATCGGTAAAGCGCTGGTTGATTCTACAACAATCCTCTGAACACTAGGGTTCGATGACATGGAGAACAGCCAGGACAAGGCCTGCACGTCTGTTTCATCAGCATTCAGCTTAACAGCTTCACGCTCTGCTTCTTGAAGTGTACGAATTGGAGCCTTATTGGGAACTGGTGAGGTCCCACACCAGTGTCTGGAAATCGGAGCGATGACTGAAGTCAAGATGCTGTTATGGGCAATGTGGGAATTGTTACGGTTATTCTTTTTCTTTTTCTTTTTCCTTTTCTTTTCTTTTCCTTTCTTTAGTCAGCCAGATTACGCACGAGCGATCATCACGGACTGACTCCCACAGTACTATTTTTAGCTACCAACGTGTATTTAAGTAGAGCCTCAGCTGGTCTAAACTCCAGCTTCGGCTAAGGTTTAATCTACCTAACATCGAACTCCGTCCTTCGTGACTACTTGTCCCATCGACTTTCATCGCCTTTGACTTGTTAGAGTATCGTCTACCGAAGTGCGAGTAGCGATCCTAGCACGATCTAAGTCGATAGAGTTAGTGGCTAACATTTAGCCGAAGCTCGTCTTCAGTTGCCCAACGACTTATCGTTGCCCAACATTTTTCCTATTATTCTCTTCATCGTTGTGGCACTCTCCGTGCTGCAGTTTCTCCTCAACGACCCGCTTGGATTGGTTATCGTAACCATCCTTCGAGTATTCCTCACCTGCGTATACATCCCATCTCCAGTGTTTGCAGGATTTCTCCTGCTACTCTGGGTCGGATTCCTACGCCATCATTAAAAACACGAAACCCTTTATTCTCGCTCTCCAGCTCGCCTCAATATTAACAATCTTGTTGTTGATATCGACGAGCACCCCTCCCGACGAAAACTGCGAAATTGTGTTGATGAACGGTTCCAATTACGAGACCGACCTCAGCCTGATTATCGCACTCCTTATTGTCCTCACCATACTTGCTGTCTACCAGCTTGCATGGTCAATCGTCGACTTACGCCAAGGATAGATCCACTCACGGATGCCCTGGTCCGACGCCATTCCCGCCGTCTTCGCGACTTTTATACTCTTTTTCTTGTCCATTACTTTGTACCATCTATGCCGCTGTTTTCAGCGACAGGAACGAGTCCGCACGCAGCTGCCGTTCCACTACGTTCCCAGCACTCCGGCGTATCCGCCACCAATAATTCACATCCCCGTGGCATCTCAACAAACGCTACAAGATGTCGAATCCGCTGCCTCCGGGGAACCTGGAGGATCCCTCTACACCTCGTTGCGACCCAGCTCGCGATCCTCAGAGTCGAGCACCGACTCCTACAGAAGCGCCTCCAGCGCAGCAGTCGACTCAATCGACATCACCGATACCCGGGGGGTACTCCTCGACCGAGGAGACTCGCCCTTACCAGGTCTCTTCGACCAGTCTCCAGTCCAAAACGAGTCTGGCACCGACGGAGGCCGAGGACAAGACACCAGGAATCTGGTCGAGGGCGAAGAAACGCCTGATACCGAGTTCGAAGGGGACGAGCTCTCCGAGTGGGAGAGAACCCGACTCGACGACCTCCTCAACAACCTCTACCCGAACGAGGAGGAAGATGCAACCTATACCGGAGACAAGTACAGCGGCCGGTCAGGGAACAAGTGGACAGACGCAGTCTGGAAGAGTGAGAGTAGGAGATACAGGGTCGCCCAGGAGGACGACTACGACACCGATTCCGGAGAGCTTGGCCTCGGAGCCTCCGCGGCTACCACCGGTACAGCTGTCCCACACCTTATTCCAGAGTCCTGGCCAATTGATCAAGGACCACCCATTGCCTGGTATCCAAGTACCAGTTGGGTCTACCCCGACCCAAGGGAAGAAACTCCTGTGGCCAGGGACTCTCCCAGATCCACCACCGCTAGGACCGAGAGCCCCCTGCTCTCTTCCGCCGTCTCCGAAGACGAGTCGACGAGTGGGGAGCTTTGGAGCGAGTTCTCGGACTACGACACCGAAGAACTTGGAACAATTACCGCTGCCGAACGTCTTGCCGGAGTCTCCAATTGGAGCCCATCCGTACCCTCGAGAGCCTTCGCTGACCCCGTCCCTCTCGCTCAGCGTCCGTGGCCACTCCTATATCACACGTACGTCGAGTCCCTCAGACTCCCTCGAGATGCCAGGGAGTCCCCAGAAATCCAGGCCAGAATGGACAGAGGAAGAGCGCACGATGCACGCATCCGCAGGGCCGAGGAGGATGCCCTCCAAGGACCCAATGGCTGGTGGGACCTTCCCCTCGAGCCCGATGCTACCGAGGCAGAGGTCGAGAACAGAATTCGAGCAGCCGCCGTTCGCTACACCGGCAGAGCAAGACGAGCGGGAACAGACCTCGAAGCCAGGAGCAGAGCATGGAACGACTACCAGGAGGAGATCACCAACGAGGACTCAGACATCGGAAGATTTAGGCGAAACAAGGAGCTTGACCACCTCACCAGAGAGAGGAAGGTGGCAGAGGATGCCCAGTCGACCCCCAAGCTGAACCCTCGAGCCGACAGTAATGGAGGCGGTGAGGCAGGTCCTTCTTAGAGGACCCATTCCACGCCCGGCCATTTTCAACCTCCTTCCATGGCACGGGCTATATGAAATTCTAATGGAAGACATGGAGAAAGATCCACAGTGGATGCTCACGGAAGCAGGAGAGGACTACCGGAGCGCGAAAAGCATGGGGGACATATACCTCATGAAGAATATCCTCGAAGTAGAGACGTGGCACCGGGCGGCTCTCGTCTGGAATATGATGAACCCCGGGGCGCCTCAGCAGGGATGTGAGCCCTATCGGCGACCTCAGCCGATGCCTAACCCACTAGAAATGCAGGCCTTTTGGGCCGGAGCAGGACCAGGCGACGACGACGACGACATGGACGACCCTGGCGCAGGGCCCTCCAACAAAGGAAAGCAGTCTACCGTACCGCCCCGACCGCCATCTCAACCCCCGCGTCGACCCGTGTACCCGGGCGATTACCCTCCACCCGGGGAAAATTATCGTCTCAGGTCGTTGCTGCGACCGCCGAACCCTCCGGTGCCGCCCCACGTACCTTCACCCCTGGACCCAATACCGCCCTGGACGTTGGCAGAGGGAAAAGAGAATAACCCGTGGAATGACATAAAGCCAAAGTTAATTACGCAACCCGAGTATTTCACCGGGGAATCCACGGACATCAACCGTTTCCTCCATCACTGCAAGATGTATTTTCAGGTATTCCCGGTCCACTTTACGATGAACGACCAGGGACAGAACCCCTATCGCATTACGTTCGCGCAGGGGTACTTATGGGAGAAAGCGAAGGAATGGTGGGGCGACCAATACTACAAGTACCGGGACGATCGGGGGCATTGGAGGTTCCCCACATGGGACGAATTCTCCCATGACCTCACGGTAGAATTCCGGGAAGTCGCGGAGCTCGCAATTTGGAAGGCAGAGTGGAAGAAGGTTCAACAGTCGGAATTCAAGTCCGCAGTCGAATTCTTCGCGAAGTTCGAACGATTGGCTCACAAGTGCGGGGAGTTCGGAGATGAGAAACAAATGTTCGAGGCGGTGGAAGCGGCGATTAGGCCGATGGTGCGCAAGACGGTTATGCATGGGGACAACGAGCGCCCCACAACCTACGCACAGTGGAAGGCGTGGGTCCTGAGGATCGACGCCAACTACCGATATGACGTGGCCCAGAGCCTCGCAAGTAAGACCTCCTCGAACCCAAGTGGCTCGGGTCGAGGCAACCAAAACCAGCAGAAGGGAGGTGGGTCTAGCGGCGACAAGAAGGACTCCACGGGAACCACCTATGGAGGGGCCGGGCAGCCGATGGAGATCGACAAGTTGCGATCCGACAAGCGGTGCTTCAAGTGTGGGAATACCGGATGGACCCCGAAGCATAAATGCCCCAACGACAAGTCGAAATGGCTTCCCGTCAAACTCCCCCCTCGCAAGAAACCCAACGTCGCTCGCCTCCGTCAACTACTTGCTGAAGCCGAGAAGGAGGAATTAGGAAAGGACACAAAGATCGAAGAGGTCAAGGAGAAGGAGAAGGAGTCGTCAAAAGACGAGCCGGCGTCGAAATAAGCGATTCGACGGCGTCAGCTAAGGACTTAGTCTCTACTGGTGCGCGCTCATGTAATTCTAGTCGGACTCATACTACGTATGTAGGTACCCCGTATGATCAATATATCAATTTTTTTGCCGTGTTACCAGTCGAAGAAGCTAAGAACGAGGAATCGCACAACGCCAATGGCGTAGGAGGGGATTTCCGCCACTCCGCGCAGCCTGCGCTCAGTACTGAACCCCTAGGGGCCATCCAAGCTCAGGAACCCCCGGCTCACCGCACAGGGAAAGCCCCTCGAGGGCAGAGCCCCCTAGGTCGAGTCCCGACTGCACCCTTGACGAAGGGAGGTCACCCCGGAGAGGGAGAAAGGTCGACAACCCAGCCCGCTGGGCCTGCGTCCCCGCTTGTGGGGCCGTCTGTTCCAGCGGGAGGCGTCGGAAAAGCAGCTGAGGCGGTGAACTCGGAAGACCACCCTCACCCAGTAGCCCTTACATCGGCAAACAGTGAGGACCTTTCGAGGGAGCCAATATGTGTGCGTCCGCGAAGGGTTACCCGAAGTACCGCCGGGTGTAGGAAGAGCAGTAAGCATGGATCTACAGTGGAGGTTACAACGTCGCGCACAAGCGCCCGAGGCCAGGGCTGAACACAGGGCAGCGAGCCCTCCTCCACCACCTCGACTACCAAAGGCGCCCAAGTGCCGCCTCGGGACCTTTCTCGTCCCGGTGACCAAATGCCACTTCGAGGGAAGACGCCATCGGTTTCTTTAGAAGAAGTAGAAGACGAGGAAGCCTACCTACGGTCCGACATACCGGTCCGATTACCGCAAGGGAAGTCTTCTGTGACCCCTATCATGGAGCCGGTACCTACGAAGCGAACTCCTGTCCAAGACACCTACTACGAACCCTTCGGGCCGCACTGGACCCGAAGAGCGTTGCGACTCGCCACCAACGAGGCGGCCGCTTTCGCTGCCCTCCGTCGATGGGTGCACCCTCGTCGCACGGGGGAAGTGACAGTAGAATTGTGGGAAGCCCTCAAGGAGCAACCCGAGACGGCTGCTGAGGCTCGACATAGGTGGGAGTGGATGGAGGACCTTACTAAACCACCCATGTACATACGAGGAAGAAAAGGTCGAAATGTATCAATTACCGTGCAGTTAGAAACCCTGGACACTCGCGAAACCCACTCGGTGAAGGTGTTGGTGGACAGCGGGGCCACGGGCAGTTCCGTGGATCGCGCCTGGGCCCAGAACCACGCCCTCAATCTCAAACAGGCAGCCCAACCCGTTCCGGTATATAATGCCGATGGCACCCGAAACAAGGGCGGTGACATCATGGAATATGCCGAGGTACGACTACGCATCGGGGACCACGTAGAGTGAATTGAGCTCGCTGTGGTAGACCTGGGTTCCACTCCCCTTTTCCTAGGGCATGATTGGCTACAAAGGCATAACCCGCTGATTGATTGGGACACTGGAGCGGTTACCCTGGCACGTTGCGCCTGCCGTAAAATTCCATTTTCTCTCCCGGATACGGACCCATCCTCCCGATGGGAAGAGTACGAGGAGGGGGACACTATCCTAGTAATTGATTTTGAAGAGGCCTTCCACGTGCGGGCTATGGGGACTAAAGCTAACGAATTAGCCGCCCAAGCCAACGCGAAGAAGGCAACCAAGTCCTTTGAAGAAATTGTGCCAAAGGAGTATAGGGACTTTGAGGACGTCTTCGCTAAGGAAAACTTCGACGAATTACCACCAAGGAAGCCGTGGGACCATGCTATCGAGCTGATTCCTAACGCTAACGCCAACCTGGACTGCAAGGTCTACCCTCTTAATCCAACTGAACAGGAGGAGCTAGACAAGTTCTTGGATGAGAACTTGTCCACCGGACGCATACAGGCCTCTAAATCCCCGATGGCCTCTCCGTTCTTCTTCGTCAAGAAAAAAGATGGCAAGCTCCGCCCGGTCCAGGACTACCGCAAGCTCAACGAGATGACCGTTAAAAACCGATACCCGTTGCCGCTTATCGGAGAACTCATGGATCGGCTGAAGAAAGCCAAATACTTCACCAAGTTGGACGTACGATGGGGGTACAATAATGTCAGGATAAAACAGGGGGATGAGTGGAAGGCCGCGTTTAGGACTAATCGCGGCCTCTACGAACCATTGGTAATGTTCTTCGGACTCACCAATTCCCTCGCGACATTTCAATGGATGATGAACGACATATTCAAAGACCTCATAACGGCAGGGGAAGTGTCAGTTTATCTCGATGACATACTCATCGCATCTAAAACAAAAGCGGATCACCGACGCATCGTACGCGAGGTGCTCCGGATACTCCGCGACAATAAGTTATTCCTAAAGGCAGAGAAATGCGAATTTGAAGTCGAAGAAACCGAGTATTTGGGTGTCCTCATTAGTGAAGGAAAGGTTCGCATGGACCCGGTAAAGATCGCGGGCCTCCTGGATTGGCCAGTTCCGTCGAAGAAGCAAGAGTTGCAGTCATTCCTAGGCTTCTGCAATTTCTACCGACGGTTCATTCGCGATTACAGTCGACACGTCAAGCCGCTCACGGCCTTGACCGGGAAGGTGGAGTGGAAGTGGGGAGCATCTCAGCAGGAAGCATTTGAAAGGTTAAAGAAACTATTCCGTGAAGATGTGGTGCTAGCCATTCCTCTCGATGAAGGCAAATTTCGAGTGGAAGCTGACTCTAGTGAAGGGGCGATCGGGGCGGTATTGTCCCAGTGGCAGGAGGAGAAGTGGCGACCAGTCGCCTTTCTCTCCAAGTCGTTATCCGTGACTGAAAGGAATTACGAAATCTACGACAAAGAGCTCTTAGCGATAATGATCGCACTGGAGGAATGGCATCAATACCTGATGGGCGCCCGAGAGGACTTCGAGATATGGACGGACCATTCCAATCTCCAATATTTCCGTAAACCCCAGAAGCTTAACCGACGGCAAGCCCGATGGGTAACGGAACTGGCGGAATACCAGTTCACTCTTCACCATAAACCCGGGGCCCAGAATCGAAAAGCAGACTTACTATCGAGAAGGGCAGATCACAATCAGGGAAAGGAGGACAACAAGGATGTGACGGTTCTAAAGCCCGAACATTTTCGCGCCCTAGTTATGCCTACCGCGGAGGAACTTCAAGAGAGGATTAAACTTGTCGTTCACGACCCGTGCAAGTGGGACCGGGGCATCTCCGACTCCCTTAATCATGAGAAGGGGATCTCCCGAGATCAAGAGCTACTATGGTACGATGGACGTATCTATGTACCCCGGGATAAACAGTTGCGAGGCGAGATCATAGTGCTACGGCATGACCACATAACCGCTGGACATCCGGGAATCGAGAAGACTAAGGAGCTGATACTACGCGATTACTGGTGGCCCCGAATGCGCATAGATGTGGACGCCTACGTGAAAGGATGTGAGGTTTGCCAACGTACCAAAGCGGATCGTCGACCGAAGAAGGCACCTCTTCATCCTAACACGGTACCAAATCGCCCGTGGACTCATATCTCCATCGATATGATCACTAAACTCCCTGATTCCAAAGGGAACAATGCCATTCTAGTCATCGTGGATCAATTTTCCAAGACCATCATCCCAATTGCCTGCACAGAGGAAATCTCATCCCTAGGCTTCGCCAAGATCTTACGGGACCACGTTTATGTACCGTATGGCATTATGCCCGAGAAGGTTATCTCTGACCGAGGAGCAGTTTTCGTTTCCAAGTTCATGAAAGAGTTCTACGCTCTTCTCCAAGTCACCGGGAACCCGTCCATGGCCTATCACCCACAGACGGATGGACAAACCAAGAGGGTGAATCAAGAAATTGAAAAATACCTCAAGATGTTCATAGCCTACCGACAAGACGATTGGAGCGAGTGGTTGCCCCTTGCGGCATTTACTCACAACAATCGAAAGCATTCCGCCACCGGTTTTTCCCCCTATAAAGTTGTCTTTGGCCGTGACGGGGAGGTTATCAAAACCACCCAACGTCGAGACGCAGTACCAGCTGCCTCCAAACTAGTTCAAGGGATCCAGGAAATCCAAGACAAGGCTCGGGAATCCCTAGAACGAGCAGCTGAGTCAATGAAGAAAGCTTATGACAAACACAAGGGGGAGGCATGAAAGTATCAGGTGAGAGATAAGGTTTGGTTGGACTCCACCAACCTAAATCTTCCGCGACCAACGAAGAAACTAGGGGACCGACGAGTAGGGCCATTCGCAATCCTTGCAAAAAAGGGAGCGTCAGCATATGAACTGAAGCTTCCCGTGAAATGGCGAATTCACAACTGGTTCAACGAATCATTGTTAACTCCGTACCATCCCCCGGAATTCACCAACCAACCGCGTCCTGAAAGGCCACCCCCAGAGCTTATTGATGATGAAGAAGAATATGAAATCGAGGAAATCGTCGAAGAAAGAGACCGAATCATCGGCCGTGGACAGACTCGCCGCACCATTACTGAATACTTGGTGAAATGGAAGGGTTACCCAATTGAAGAGAATTCTTGGGTAAAACGTTCGGACATGGCCAATGCCGAGGAACTCGTCAACAACTACGAGGCACGTATCCAAAAGGTTACTTGGACCGTGAATGCAAAAGGAAAGACAGTCAGAGTCGACGACAAGATACCTCGAAACTTGCCAGTCAAGTACCATGACCCCGACACGCCATGTGTCACCGACATCGAGATGGTGTACTCCTCTGAGTGTACCAATCCAAGACACTCCAACGCCCAACAAGACTCCTATGCCTCTTCTGAAGTCATCGATATTATCCACCTCTTCGATGACTGTCCTGACAAAGAAAACGAGGTGAACCTACAGAACCTCGAACGCATATGAGAAAACTGGGACTCAGATACCAACAACGATGACGACACAGACGATGATACTTGGTCATTCCATTCCGATTCACAATATTCATCCTCAAACGGCGCCGGCGATTCAAACGACTCGTCTCAGACGAGCGCAAACTAGATGTCAAATTTCAACGGTGTAGAAGGGGATTTCCACTGCTCAATCATGAGCATTGAACCCTTAGGGACCGTGGGTCCCGACAGACAGATGAGGCCTAACCAGCGCAAGGTGGCTCAGGAAGGCTAGGAACCTGAGTCCAGGGGGAGAGAGGGTCAGAGGCCGAACACCACCACAAAAAGTGTGAATATGTTATTGAACATTACAAACTGTTGGATGGTATATAAGTGGATCCAATTATGGCGCTGGAGTATAAAACAGTATAACCGGGCCATATTATTATTTCAGGTAATATGTCTTTATATCCCCTCCTGAGCAGGGTTATAACTGCTAGTAAGGGAAAGCAATCTTGGCCTGGGTTCTTTCGGGTTTATAACTGGTTATGAGATATATAAGCTCAATCACTGGTCACCTACATTCAATCCTAGGTGCAGCTAGCTCTTTTCTCTTGCTCTGTATCTTCCAAACGCTGCAGCCTCAAAGTGTGCTGACATCCAAACTTAGCAATAGCCGGCCTTTGAGGCTGGATGTCACGTGATGTCACACGTCAACGGTTACGATTGTGACAATCTGAGCTTTGTCCTTCCCTCCCACCTTCATCTATGACATTACCCCAACCTGCATCCTACATCTATTCTTCTCCCGATTCTCAAGATCAGCCCCATAGAAGACCAACATCAAGCCAAAGAAGACCGAGTTGTGTCCCTATCTGTTGACAGGACCTTAGCACGGATCACGACTCCCGAGGATGCATGAGATTTGCACTGACGAGTGGGAAGAGGGGATAAAGGGTGAGGACAGTGATATTGAGAGTCAAGAGGGATGAGAACGGTAGGAATAGAACAACGGCGAGTCGAAGCATGCAGGATATACAAAAAGTGAGTGAATTCTGGAGCATATATGCGCATATGTTCTCATTTTTGTGAACGCTAGACAACGCTTCATGCTCAGCATCGGATTCCGCCTTAGTAAGTACACTGACGTTCTTCGGTGTGACTAATGCGCGTTCCATATATTCAAAGCACAAGTAGGATTGCGTGAGATAAGTCCTCTCACTCATTTATCTGCCTTTTCGCTAATATTGTTCTTTAAGCACGTTTTTGATTCACCCAGCGGATGTACCAATACTGGCAATGCACATGCACATCCGCCCGAGAGTCCCATCACAAGGATGGATGCTGCCTCGTATTGGGCTGAAGCTATCACCGGTCACTGCCTAGATGCCTTCATATTTTTGTCAGTGCTTTTTTCCGTTGCCATTTTTGCAATCTAACTGATCTCTTGAAGTTTGCCTTGGCTTGCAGCGATTTTTATCTAGAATACTACTATTGCTTACCGTTAACATATTGAATGATATTGCATTAATCCCATCTGATATGTGCGAGCTGTGAGGACCTAGTGAGCTGTGATATTCAGTAATTCAAAGTAATCTGTCGTAAAATCTTTCTTAAGTATTATAATCTCCTCAAACCCTTATCTATAGATATTATCTCCAACCTGTTGCGGCTCAGATTATAAAGGTATTTCATCGTTCACTGGGTTTATTTGCTATTATATTCGGACTCATATTCCTCTTACGATAAATTGGAGTTACGTCAGATATCTTTATAACCAATGCTACCGTTTACATTGTTTATAACGGGTTCTCTTGTTTATCTAGTGTTACGATGAGTGACTTTGGTATGTACCCGTTCCTAAAACTTGCCCTCTTTTTGTGGTGACACGAAGTGACTTTTTTGTGGTGTAGCGGAGGCCCAATCGATCCTGTTTTAAAGCAGAAGGGAGACCCTCATACTCGCTCATGTGGAAGGAAGGAGAAACGAAGGTTCAGTGTCTCATCGGGACGAATGAGCCTTAAGGAGGGGGTAATGTTACGGTTATTCTTTTTCTTTTTCTTTTTCCTTTTCTTTTCTTTTCCTTTCTTTAGTCAGCCGGATTACGCACAAGCGATCATCACAGACTGACTCCCACAGTACTATTTTTAGCTACCAACGTGTATTTAAGTAGAGCCTCAGCTGGTCTAAACCCCAGCTTCGGCTAAGGTTTAATCTACCTAACATCGAACTCCGTCCTTCATGACTACTTGTCCCATCGACTTTCATCGCCTTTGACTTGTTAGAGTATCGTCTACCGAAGTGCGAGTAGCGATCCTAGCATGATCTAAGTCGATAGAGTTAGTGGCTAACAGGAATACAGAGGGAAAATGTATTGTGACAACGGTGTCTTGTATGGGCACGAGGGGTATATGATGGGAAGGAAGTTGGTGACGAGATATACAGCAAACGATATGAATGTGATAGCCCCAATGACAGATGCAATCGACACTTGTAGCGGGGCTAGAAAAACAACTAGACCCATTAGAAAGACGAAAAGCGACGCGCTCATCAGGACCGGTAGTAGTCCAATAATGACACCCACCCCCCACTGCTCTAGTCCCATGTATTGGAATTGACGGACACGGCATCTATCTCGAGGCGTGCCTGATGGAACTGCCATGTATTGATGGATCCATTGTTTGGTCAGGACAGCGAAGAGTGCGGTAGTCAGACTGAATGAGAGACTGGTGAACCACAGTCCGTTGACCAACAAATCGGAAATTGTAGGACGAAAGTTTGAGAATGGAGTGAGGTCTGAACGAGGAACGTCGTTCACGAGGGAACCATTGGCGGCTGCATGCTGGACGTCGATGAGCTCAAACAGCAGCGATGCGGTGACTTGACCATAGTCGACTTGAAGGTTCTGCGACGTCTGTGCGACAAACGTGGTGACCACGGCAGAGAAAAGACCAGCCTATCCATTCATCAACAAGACAAATTAGATCTATTAGTATTTTACTCACAAAAACAAGCAAAACATCCAATCCGTCCCTCCATCCTTCCGCCATCTCAGTGTCAAATCTAGCACATTCTTCGAGGTATGTCATCCATACCCGGGCAATTGGACCCAGCTCCTCGTACTGCTTGTCTTCGGGAAATCTTTGCTCATAATCGAACATGTTATTCCCTTTACTCTTAATGAGACATATGGAGAGGACTACGATAAATCAACACACCTCCAGCCTGTGGTACACGTTGCTGCATGCCAAATACACTGCAAAGTAACTTGCGCCATCGGGGCAGGGAAAAAGCTGGGGAATTCTCATCTAGGGCCAGAGATTGAGAATCAGTGGCAGTATCATCCAGTGTCTCTGCGTTGCCTTGAGTTTCATCGGGCGGTCCGTGCGAGTTTTCATTGTTTGCATCCTGTGCTGCATGGATCGAAGGCATAGCTGTTGTACGTTGAGTGATCAAAATGAAACAAAGAAAAAGTAAATTACACACACATTTAACTGAATCTTCTTGTGTTCTCATGTCCATCAGTCCTCCACTAGCTTTTCTTCCTCTGCGAGATGAGGAGTCGGTCGAATTCTCGACCTCAGGACGCTCATCATTGTCGGATTGGGTTTCCCCTTCGGCAGGTTTCTTCTGAATTGAATTCTCTGGTACGTCAGAGGAAGACATGTTCACAGAAGATGGTGTTACGAGGCAAGCCTTGCGATAGGCACCGGTACCGCATAGCTTCAGACAAGTCGGTCTGGAGTTCTGCTGTTTTCTTTTCGAACTCCGCACGGACCTGCACGATGGCAGACAAGTGCTAAATGGGCTGGGGCTGTCTTCCTGCATGAAGCAGCCTGCAGCCTGTGAGCCGGTATGGATCCAATCTTCCCAAAGTGACCAATCCTATAAACGAAGTTATAGATTTTGTATTCAGGATAACAAAAACCTATGACAAAAGACGAATGAAAGCGACAATTCTAAGAGTATGTCAATATGTACGTTACATATTCAAAAAGCAAGGATAACAAACGCAAACGAGTCATAGAAGTAGTTAATCAATGGTGTCCGTTTTTTAGTCGTACATGTCGTTACGATGACTTTCCTACCCTTCCAAAATGGCTCATATGTGCAACCCCCAATCCTGAACGTCGGCCTTCACTCTGCCGCTGCTCCCAGGATGGTCGTACATCCCTAGTGCTCTCTAGCGTCTCATTGATCATCACTCAGGCCCCTCAACCTCAAAATTTTTTGGAATATAACCCCCACTCAACACAGCTGGCCACATGTTGTCCAGCCACGAGACGTTAGATTACCTTCACAGCCAGACTGAAGCTGCCTTCGTCGCTGCCGGTGGTGAACCATCATCCTCAGCTGCACCACAGAAGAAGAAACGCAAGAAGGATCCTAACCCCTCTGATCTTCACGCTCTCTCTCCAACCGCGGAATGGCCTTCCCTGTTGGCAGATCTACATTCCCGAACAGAGATACAGCTCAACTCTCTTCATGACCAAGTTCAGTCACTCGCAGCGGCCACTACCACTCCTCATTCGCCTGTTGACATGGGCCACCTGCCTACCGACATCGCTAATCTTCAGAAATGTGTGTCCGAGTTGTCTGCCATCGTCACTAGCCGCTTCCTTCAGCAACATTCAGCCATTGCTGGTTTGACAGCATCCACCGCCTCCCTCCCCTCTCTGTCTGAGACGTTGAAACGCAACTCGAATCGCTTGACAAATATCGAAACACAAATTCTGTCCATGCCACGTACTGGCCCCTCAACAGACACGTATCGTGTCCTAGAGAGCCGAGTGGCTGAGTTGGAAAAAACCTTGCTTTCAATCTCGACGCCCACCACGATTGCAAAGCCCTCTTCCTGGCTGACTTCAGACATCTCCCCTCACGCTCCTGCTCCATTACCCACACATTCAGTCGACCCATCCCTCCAGGTCGTCGTCAGTGGGGTTCGTGCTGTAGGCAATCATTACGACTATGTCGCACAGCTCATGGGATGCATGCCCACTCTTTCAATGACTGTGGTTTCTTCCGTGGAGCATCTAATAAGTTCGCCGGGTACCATCGTAATCACGTTCCGGACGGCGCAGAACGCTAAAGACTTCATGTCTGCTGCCCGTTCCCTGCCGGAGCGCTTCCGTCATTATTGGTTCCTCTGGGCTGACAACCCAGATTCTCCGATTGCGTCGGCTTCCGCCTCTCTATCAAAAGGTTCTCCCTTGACTGGACCCTTTGTTGATGACCGTCATGGGTAGGTGGCATCGTATCATCTCCCAGGACGCCCGATAATTTAGTTCTGTGCTTGATTAACAGTACTCTTACCAACACTACTGATTTTTTACCTAACCTTGATGATCATGTATCGCCTATGTATGTAATTGTATCTCATTGTTTCCTATTCCTACTTCATGTCTACCCCTTCTGTTCCCATAGGCCTATAGTGTCACCACCACCTCACTTGTATGTACCATCACTATGCTTAATACTGTCTGTCGAATCAGTCTTCATCTCGTGTAGGAATGAGTGTGTTCCTCAATGGCTTTCATTATGCTCGTGGAACATCAACGGTCATTTGCCATTAAAGATAAGACGACGAGATGTTTCTTCAGTCATTTGGAGGAACGACGTCACCGTATTCTTTGAGACCTGGTTGACTCCCCATACAGAGTCTTATACCAAAATACCACTAGGCCACAGGGCTGTCTTTCGATCCCGACCACATACTGGTGGGAGGCCATGGGGCAGCCTATGTGCTATCGTTAAAGACGATCTGCGTTGCTCCATGATCGATGAGCTCTCACGCCCTGATCTTTTGGTTTTGCAACTTCCCTGTTGCTACTTAGTTGCGGCTTACATCGCTCCCATAACCTCAAAGGCATGCACAAGAGCACCTATCCATCCTTTCCAATACTTTACAGAAGCTGTAACTTTCTTGGCGGCGAATTCTACCCTGCCAATTGTTGGCTTGACCGACGTTAATGGTCGGATTGGTACTAACCTCCCGGCCAATGCACCTTCATGCCTGTCGCGACCAAGATCTGTGGACGTGAAGACGAATGCAAGAGGCAATGACTTCATCGAGTTATGTTACGATACAAATATGAGTGTTCTCAACGGCTTGGAGCTGAATGACACCACACACAATCGCAGTTTCACCTACGCCAATGCTTTTACCTCCTTCCAGCCCGGTGGCACCTCCGTCGTGGATTACGCATTTGTATCTCATGCCCTTGCCTTGGACCCTGATAACATTCGCTTCACCATCGGAAACAGAGGTCCCGCCGATCATACTCCTCTGACAGTATCATTACAATCTATGGACAGTTTATATGATTTGCCACAGTCGACAGAGAACATCCCTCGAATCACAGACCTTCGTGCGGAAAAGCATGCCGAAATTGCTGGTCCACTTGACCAAGATGTTATTGATGTTCTCGACACCGCTGTTTCAGCAATTCCGACCGACGCCGATCGTTTACATTTATATGGAGCTTTGTGTCCATGCGTGAAGAAGAATGCTGGACCATGTTACTCTGCATGGATCACCAGTACTCCGGGCAATACACACGGACATCGCCTATTAACTGCCGCCATTCATTGGGGTCTATGTTCCCCCCGTAATCGAACAATTGCTTATGGAACAGTCCCTGATTCTCGCTCCGCCTTTGGTTCAGCCACACATAGGGTTTTACTTGCAGCAGTGATGGTTGCTGTCACCTCTTTGGGAGTCGACTCTCCCTTACAGATTGTGGTCAATAATCAAGATGTCATTGATCTCATATGCTATGAGGCCCCTTTACGTGCTGCTAGAGGCTGGATCGGACCCAACGATGACATCCTCAAGTTGGTGGTGCAATGTTTGACTGAAAGGAGGGCTTCTACACAGTTTCTTCTCCTTAGAACGGGTGAGAGGAACGAGACTTTTGATAACGCAACCGTAGCGGCGCAGAATGCATCTCGCAACCCTGGTGCATTGCCTTCTCATATGGGTAGAGCAGAATGGGTAGATCTGTCTCAATCATTCCTTGAGGACTGTAGGGATTTGGAACAAGCTGAACTATTGGATCATGCAGACGATTGTCATCCACTTCTGAAAGTATGGTCAAGGGTTCGCTACTCCAAGCTTCCTCCCACCCGTTCCTCATCACCTATTGATTCCCAACACCCGATATCCGCTCCTCCTACGAAATGTAAACAGACTGGCATCCCTGTCCCTCTTACAGATGGTGGTGACATAGATGTTGCTTCCGAGGCCCATCGTGGTAGACGGGCAACGAGAAAGGCCATGTGGACAAATTTACAGGCTCTTACGGAGGTTGCTTGTCACGCTGATTTTTGGAAGTTGATTCGTTCCTGGTCAAATCCTGCCCATAGTTCACTACCACGAGTCTCTCTTCCATCCCTCACAGGTACCTTCCAGAGTCGAATGAATCTACCCGACACTCTCCCTGAACATTGGGATAAAGAGGCTCGTGCGTATGCTGCAGCAGCAGCGGAAGCACTTCCTACCACAACTATCGATAGCACACCTGGAAGAATTTTTTCCCGTGATTTCTTAGTTGATGACATCGTAGAGTGGAAACGGTTTATACATCGTAAGAGGAAGAAGAAAAAAGTTTGCGGTCTCGATGACATCAGTACAGATGACATTCTGCTCATTCCCAGTGACATCCTTGCAGATTTTTTCAACAGATGCTTGGCTGCACTTGATGCACCGAACATTTGGTTTACAACTATTCTTACTGCCGTGCTCAAATCCAACAAGAGCGATTTGGACCCCGAGAATTACCGCATCATTGGCTTGCAATCTTGCTTCCTGAAGGCCTTCACTTGGCTCATAGATCGTCGGTTCAGGGAATGGATGGAGCTTAACGACATCTTGCCCCCTTCTCAGAATGGATTTCGAGAGCATTATCGCACCAATAACAATATGTTCATTTTGCGCACTGCAATCGATCGTTCCCGAACAGAAGGGAAGCGCCTTTACGTCGCGTTCGTTGATCTCGTCAATGCCTTCCCTTCCACTGACCAGCCAACTCTCTGGGCCAAAATGACCACACTAGGAGCTGCGGGTCCAATTATGGATTGGCTGCGTATGATGTACCGAAAGATGGAATACGTTGTGAAATTGGGTCCCCATCACTCCGACGCCTTTCAGTCCATCATAGGCATTCTCGCCGGGGATAGCTTGTCTCCCGGGTTATGGAACATCTACTTCTCTGATTTTGCTGTGCCTGACCGACCAGACGATATCATTTTCAATGGTCACCATATTTCTCATGTCGAACAAGCCGATGACATTGTGTTGTTTTCAACGTCAGTAGAAGGACTGCAGGCGAAGCTGGACTGCTTGTTTCATTGGTGCTGCCATAATTCGATGACTATTTCGGACTCCAAAACCAAAATTTGGATTGCAGGTCCCTTGCCTACACGTTTGCCTGTTCTCTTCGTTGGCGGTCGCGCCCTTCAGTGTGTCTCCAAGCACAAATATGTTGGGATCACTTTGTCATCTACAGACAGGTACTACATCTCTCGGAGTTCCTTATTTCCTTGTCTCACGCCTCGTTACTTCTCGTGCAGGTTAATTTTTAAAGAGCACTACTACATTAAAGCTTCAAAGGCACGGAAATCTGTTAACGCTTTGTTTGGAGCAGAGAACTTCGTGGGCACAATCCCTCCGAAAGGCGGTATTGATGTCTACATGGCTACTGTTGATCCGCATTTGATGTCTGCGTGTGACGTATCCATCGATATTGATTCCACATTGCTTTCCCAAATGGAGCGTGTTCAGAACCAGAACCGTTTCATTCGGCGATTGCTAGGCATCGCTCAGCGTTCGCCCCTCGCCATGCTGTTTTCTGAGTCCGGCATATGGCCCATCAAGTATCGTAGAATCATGCTCGCCCTTCGCTACTGGGAATACGCGTTATCACTTCCCGACGATCATTTCTTATCCTATGCCATGACCGACTCACTCGCTCTTGCCAGAGCAAAGAAAGCCTCGTGGATCGGGGACCTCGTTCATGTCTTACGAAACCTGAATAAGCCTGTGTTCATTGATTTGGCTCACAATTGGCTTCCGGGCGATATCGAGAGGATTATAACTGATGTTGAGCAATCCTGCCTCTCAGACATTTCCTCGTTCATGGCGACATCCTCCAAGGCCCTCTTGCTACGTCATCGACCTCATCCCCCTGCCCATGCACATCCTGAAATGCTGCAGAAATCAGCTGTGGCAAGTTTTCGTTCTTATCTCAATGTTCCCATTCCTGCCCATCGAAAAGCGCTAGTGCGCCTGTTGACGTCTTCTCATACACTTGCCGTCGAGGTCCTCCGATGGGCGGAACGAAGGCGTCCTCCCGTTCCCCGCTGTCAGCGTTTGTGCCGTCTTTGTGGTTCAGAGGTCGAGGATGAGGCACATGTTTTGCTGTACTGCGACGGAACTGGCGACTTACAGGATTTACGTGCCCGTTTCTTTCACAACATTTTCGCACTGGCAAGTCCTCCCCTTGCAGCTGCGCTGAAGTCCGCATCATTTGGACTCCATGTTCTCCATATCCTTCTGGATAGTGACGATAGTCGAGTCCTTACTTCTTTTGCCAAGTACGTTTTTGACGTGTTCCGAGTTATCAACTGTACACCACTGTATCATCCATAAATACTCGAATTCTGTAAACTTCTGTGTTTCGTTTCTCCGTTTCGATACCCACTTGAGCACCCTGCGAAGAGTCTCTACTCCGCGAGACGCACTCAACAGTGTGATTACAACGGTATGAGCCTTCGCAGCCACAGCACATGGTTCGCCATGTCAGGGCTGTGGACCCGGCCGTTCCTTATTGGGACCTGGCGCCGGTAACACCACCACCACCACCACCTTCGCCCGCATCTGCTGCTTGTGCACATTAATCAACGGCTCCATCTGTATCCCAGCCGGTAATGGCTGCAGCGCGCTGAATACTTCAGGGTGAGAGAGCGTATCGTAACTGTATGTGACCAAGTCGATGGAAGCAGGTGTGGTGGGAGACGTGCCAGGGTCAATCAAATCGGGCTGATGAGAATACTCTGTCAGCTGAGAAAGATATATCCCGATGAAAGGAATACATTCCGTAGTATCGGCCTGTTTGGACGACGTGCTGGTGCTATTATGGGTGGAATGCGTAGGGCTCGCTTTGATTGGTGCGCTGTTAGCTCTGTCCCCATTAGTTGTATGGGCGGTTCCATTCGTCTTCCTGACACCCCCACTGACAATGGACGACGCATGTGAAGATGGCTCGATTGGCTTTGCGTCGATAATGGTGTCCACTGCACATCGAATGTGCCTGAAATTGTCGTCACTCGTCGTCCAGACGTCCACGTCTTCAAATCATCGAAGGTGCGTTTGTCTTGGTACGAGAGGCTCTCCCATCTACGTTTCATAGCCCTCTTTACCCTTCACCCACACTATCTCACCCTCGTCCTCACACAAGCAAACGATGGACACGAGATGAGGATCTTCATACCACGACGTTGCTGGCGACTGGTCCTCGTCGTCGAAGGGAAGATCATCGAGGCAGATCGCAATAGGGTGAGCATCCTTGAATGTAGACGAGGCAGGACTCCTAGGACTTGATCTGCCGTCGAGTCCTGGTAACAAAGGCATGGCGCCTCCTCTAACAGTTGGTCAAAATCGGGTCATTCCATCAACGGAGAGCCTATTGCTAGCGGAAAAGATTGATGTGCAAAGTCGTGCCAATTGTCTGAATTTTGACCTTATTAAGCGATAAATAGAAACAAATTAGCTAAAATGAAAAACTAGATACCACATGCGATCAAACTTACCCACAGGACGCCACTCAGTGGTTTAAGAGATGCCTTCGAAACAGGATATCGTGAGGGACCGAAGCAGAGAGGTAAGGCAGTGAAACAGAAAATAGATGAGAGCCGTTAACACGGAGGCGTAACGACTGGCTTCTTTAACTCGACGTTGTTCCGGTATTCGATTTCGGATATCGTGTTCTGCGACGCATCAGATAGAGAACGGGACAGCTGCCGACGGACATGGGAGGACGTCAACGTCATCGAGCCAGAAGTGACATTACGTCATTCCACGAGGTTGATTCTCTGGGCTCGCCGTTTGATCTTGCGACGTCTACTTGGAGACGTGAAGATAACAAAGGTCAGCAAGTCCTGACAAGTGCTCTTGAAGGACAGAGATCTACTCCTCGTCGATTTACTCCCATTGCAACATGAACAAGGGGGTTATCTACGCGTTGAATGTGAGTAGGTAGGTATAACTAATCGACATGTCCTTCCTCACCAATTACATGAGACACGCGATTCCCAATCCGTAACTGTACAAGGGAAATAGTACCCTATCGATCCCACCAAAGAGTTGACAACTTGACACGGTGACCCTGCTTGATATCCAGCGCGAACATCACTCGATTTCCCTCCTTGAGTCACCCTCAGGCTGATGTGCACGGGATGAGAGCGTGCGGAAGAGGAGCGCATGGATGGTGTATGCAGAGAGTGTACAAGTCAACGGATGGCGGGGTAGGCTCTCCCGATTGGTCGGGGGAGGGACTGAATCGAGGAAGGGAGGTGCTGGGTCGGAGTAGTCTACGTCGCAAAATGCTTTCTCCGGACCGTCTCAAGCGAACGACGCAGCGTCAGAATGAAATCAAGAGAATTGACGCAGAGGGAAAATGGTGGCGAGTCGAAGGAGGTAGTAAGCGGGAGTGGAGGTCGCGAAAACGAGTCAAGGATACTACCTGACATGCGTCGCCGTGCACTCTGAAGCGATGTATGTCGTCGTCCTTTCGGTGAAAGGGATAAAGACGACGCTGCGGAAAGGGTAAGTACTGTGGAGGTGGGTGTCATAGCTCGACGGGATAGGAGGGTTCGAGGTTCAGCTAACGAGCGTAGGAATCACCGGCGCCCCCTTCTGAGAACGACACACCACGTCTTCCATATGACTTCTTGTCGTTGAAACACCTCAGGAGAACACCAGTGTCTTGTTCCGACCTTTCACTCCCAGAGGAAATCAGAACAGGCTCGAAATGCCTGGTGGATACTACGACTCTCTGGGTCTTGCGTCTGGGGATTGAAGGTGAGCAGACCGTGGGCAGAAGGTCGTCATGTCGGAATCGCTCGCGCCTTGACGCGCTGATGTATGTCACCGTTCTTCAGGATGCACCGCCGTGAGAAGATGGCACTGCAGGAAGGGTGCCATCAAGGTGGACGACGCGACTTCCCCGCCTTTACCTGCACTCGCTTTCCGCAACAAATCTATCCTTGTTTCTACGGATGAAAGCATGTCAGTTCGAAGCGAGCTTCCTCGGTGACACGGTGAACTGTCGGCGAATAACTACGTCGAGGGAGCGGGAGAGGATTTATCAAAGCGGAAACGGAGGCCTCGGTTCTTTTCCCACGCTTCTGGGACCTCAACGTAACGTTTACGCGCAACACTCCCATACAGAACGTCGCTTCTCCCGCGCACAACCTTCCCATCGCTACCATTCTCACTTATTCCACCTTCACGGTACTCAGCCTTCCCACAGTCGTTATCACGGTGACATCTCCCTGAAAGGATGGCAGCATACACTGTTTCAGAATACATCAATCCGTCGTGACGACTTATCGATACGTCGCCTCGATTACTGGGTGTTAACCACCTAGGGCAGCGTCGTCACTGGAGGAGATTTCAGGAGCAAGCTTTCTACGATGTGTTCCCTCTTCCACCACCTTCCCGTATGCGCTCCCATCAACTTTGCGCAACAAGTGCTCTTCCCTCCTAGGACAAGTTCTCCATCAACGATGTCCTACTACTCACTTGATGGGAACCACTCCAAATCCTCCTCTTCAGTTAATCATCTTCGCCTACTCTCATCTGCAACGTCGCTGAATGAGGTCAGGGGGGAACGAATCACTTCCACTGGGCACTCACCTTTCCGTAGCCCTCTTGTTGTAGCTCGGCGCGATGGTAGCTGTGGAGAGAGAATAGCAGCGGTTCTGCTCAACTCGTATGCGCGGAGACTCAGCCCATCCATTCCTCGTACGAGAGGTTGGGGTCGTTCACGGAAATTTGACCCTGCCTCGACGCACTCGTTCCAAATATGCGAGCCTCTACCATCATTGATGGTAAGCGCTTAGCCTCTTTTTCTTTTCACATCTCACTTGTCATTGTCTCTCCTCAGCTCAATTGAGCAGAATGGTTCGCTCGATTTTGGCTCCCAGTGACCAGTACATGCGTCGACGGACTGAAAGTAGCCTCATCATGGCGATGTCTCAAATCCTTTTTATGTTAGGGTACTATAAACGAAGGTTTGGGATGTTGAAGGTGCGTCAACTGTATACTCATTCCGTTTTTCATTATAATGCCCGGCAGCGCAGAACGCGTGCGCGCACCCACCAACAACCACGACACGACACGTCGGCACCACGACACCCTGCATCCATCCGGTGTGGATGTGCATGCTGCCCGAATGACATCCCTCTCCCTTGCACGACGCTCGCCTACCTCGTCTGGCGCCGACACGAATACGCATCCTTCTTGTGATACTGCCGTCATGGAGGGGTGAGTGTCGTCGTCCTCGGCCTTTGGTTTCTGCTAATGGCTGTTCTCTGCAGTTTCCGCATCGTTGCCCTGGCTGGCGACAGAACGCACGAAAGGAACGCAGCGACCCCCGTTTTCACGGCGACGCTGAAGACGACTCTTGTGGTATCCTTGGGAAGTAGACCGTGCGTCTACTATACGATCATTCCATCTGGATTCTAAGATCAAGCTGCCTATGCAGAACCACACGCGCGTCGACCAACAGCGACGACAACACACATTCCCGTACGCTGACATGATCATGTAGCGATGCTGCGCTGTTATGGAGGTTGACGACGAGGACTTGCAGTCTGTATGGGTATCTGTCAATGCCTCGCGTGGCCCGTACACACAAAACATCGACGAATATATCAGTTTACTCTTCACATGACAGTTCAGAGCAAGGGGAACCTCCCCCATCACCTTTTGCATCTCTCCACTGTTCGATACGGGCGTGTACGCAGCCTGGCTCCCAGCTTAGCAACAGAAAATAAAGGCACGCACCCATCGAATTCCCTGCATACCGGCCCAAAATCCCTCTCCGTCAGCAACACGATCTCTTTCTTCCGGCTTCGTATCAAGAGGCACGGCAAACACGTCATTAACACCGCTGCCCTCCCATGCAACGGGAAACATCCACTTGTATCTCGTTACCTGCTCAGTGCTCACTGAACCGTCTGCGATACTTGGGAACAGATACAGTAGAATTGACCGTCCCTCGGCAAGTTGTGGTAATAGAAGAATTCCTCCATCCGGGGAGGAAAGACGAGATACTTTGACGACTCATTCAGTACATCTGTGCTGGAATGAGATGTCTTTACTTCTGATGGTGTGATTACGAGGCTTCTTGTAGAAGGGAAGGTCGTGGAGATCCGTAGTCTGGATGTGTTCGGGCTGGAAAAAGTTGGTTATATGGATGAGAAGAGAAAGAAATGGAGACTGTACCTCAAAACCAATGCGCGAAGAAATGTGCTGTTGATGGATGGCGCTGTAATTTTGACGATGAATGAAGGCCCTGGCGTCCAGGGAGAGGCCGACGACGAGGAATTTGGGTATAACTTGGATGGTACTAGTAGAAAACGAGCCGGTCCGGGTCTGATACTTGTCACCAGTCACGTGGCAGTTGTCACAGCGTCGGATCTCGAGGAGCTCAGCTTGAACTAATGGCCGACACTGTATCTGAGATGGAATGGTATCGCGGCTACGTCCCGCTATTTCCATACGAATTCGACCCTTCTGATCCCAAAAACAGTGAAACAATACTGTCGTCAACTCGCACACTTCCGCCAGCTCGCTTTCAAAAACCCTCTGCACCCCGGACTCGTCTTTGACATTACCATCGCACCCCGCCGAGAAGCTGTTCGCACAGATTCCAAGTTCCGCGAGCTTCCCCAGTTCGCTCTCCAAGGTGGTGATTTCCAGTTTGTTTTGAAAAATGCGATACAATGCGAGCCGGAACTCGGACTGTCTCAGATTTGGGTTGCAGAAGTGAGAAAGAAGGGTGGTCCTGAGCCTGAGTCTTCTTCTTGGGGACAGGTAGTTCTCAAGCTGTTCCAAGCTTCTCTCCTTCGGTTTCCTCAGCCTACCTGGCAAGACCCTTTCAGCGAGTACTCGTGTCCCAGACAATTAGCCTGCGTCGAAGAGCTCGTGTATAACTCGCTTCAAGACATCCAAGGATGGACAATACCCTATTTTTATGGGAAACACAGGGTGCGTTTTGAATGAATGTTTATGGACTCGGAGCTGTATCGCTGATGACTAGTACCACAGTTGACGTTGCCTAATGGAGAGTCTACGAGGGTTAATGTGCTCGAATACATCGATGGCATGACCCTTGCTCAGCTGCATGACATGTATCCCACCCATATGACTACGCCATTGAAGCCGAAATTACACCATGAGTTGTTGGAGAAACTGAAAGAGCTCGTGAGTCTTTTCCCCGAATGTCTCCTTCATCATCCAATAATCTCTCTCTAGTACGTCCCAGCAATGCAAGGTATATCCGAAATCAACGCACGTCATATCGTTCTGTGTGATCTCGAACCGGAGAATATCATGATCGCCCCCGAGCCTTCGTTGAACCAGGTTGTCTTCATTGACTTTGGGCATGCGTTTATCAACACGCCCAAGGAAGTTGTCGATTCGTACAGGAATTCCCTCAAGCTGGCAACTTGCATCATTGGATGTTGTCGTCGGCATAGGGCTGACGTTACAAAGGGGGCAAAGAGGTGTTTATCTGCTGACCTGCAGGTCCCTACTTCTAGTCCTTTGTAGCTAGAGTCAATATGATTATACAAAGGCTCTAGCATTTAGGAAGAGGATTATGGTGGTGGTGAGTCAGAGCCGGCAATTTCTCCACATAGTCGTCACCTCATATGGTAGCTGGTAGCCGGCTTCTTATTGTAACTCATGCATCTCTGACGCTCCCTCGACAGTTTCGCTGCCTACTACCAAGCCTTCTATGAGCTGGACGACCTGAGTTGGCACTGAGTACCTTGGGAGTAGCACGTTGGCATCACGAACAATTGTCTGTTAACAACGAGGAGTGAGTGCAGGTGTCGGCGGGACTATTATGCATTCATGCACTGCTGTCGGAATGAACATTGTGCTCTCCGAAGTAGTATATGCTACCATCCTTTCAGGGAAAGTGACCAAAGGAATAAAGATGCATTGCGGGAAGGGTGAATACCATGAAATCATTGCCAATGCATTAGGCAGGTTCAAAAAGAAAACACTACAACGGAGCTCCGGACCGACGTTTCCGAGGCTTCCTTCAAGAATCAACATGCGGTACCGGCGCCTATCGATGCTTGCCTCGTAGCACCTCTTCCATGGCCATGCCTTCCTCTGAGGTCGAGAATTCGACCTACTACTCGTCCCGCAGAAGAAGAAAATCTACTAGAGGACTGATGGGCATGAGGACACGCGAATATTTAGTCAAAGGTATGCGTTATCAACCTTTGCTTTAGTGTCGCAAAACTTATTGAAAATTAAGGAAATGACCCATTCGACTACGAACAGAAATTCTCCGAAGATCAGCGGTACGAAGAACTGGGACCTGCTGCCAGGGTATGGAGAACATACCTTGAAGAGTGCGTTGCATTTGACATTGAGATGGTGGAAGGATGGAGGGATGGATTAGATGTTTTGTTGGTTTTCGTGGGTGCATGTAATCCAAACATATTCTTTCATTGACGGTCCATTAGGCTGGTCTTTTCTCTGCCGTAGTCACTACTTTCGTCACTCAGACATCCCAGAGCCTTCAAGTCAACTACAGCCAGGTCACCGCGTCCCTTCTTTTCGAACTCATCGACGTCACGCGTGCAGCGGCCAATGGTTCTCTTGTGAACAACATTCCTCGCTCAGATCTTACTCCCTTCTCAAGCTTTCGTCCCACAACATCTGATACCTGGGTAAATGGCCTGTGGTTCACTAGTCTCTCGTTCAGTCTCGCTACCGCATTATTCGCCGTCTTGACAAAGCAGTGGATACACCAGTACATAGGGGCTTCATCAGGGACACCCCGAGAACGATGTCACATACGTCAATTCCGGTATATGGGGCTGCAACAGTGGGGTGTAGGTCTCGTCATTGGGTTGTTACCCGTGCTCTTGAGCGTGTCGCTTGGTGTGTTTCTAGTCGGTTTGGTTATCTTCCTTATCCCGTTACAAGTGTCGATCGCATCTATCGTCGGAGTCATCAGTTTTATGTCATTTGCGGCGTACTTTGTCACCAACCTCCTTCCGATTTGGTACCCTTCATGCTCGTACAAGACACCACTGTCGCAGTATGCCTTCCTCCTCTATACGCACATCACCTGTCATCCCTTCTTCGTATCTGCGATTTCCAGACTTTGGGTACCGCCGCCTTCAGTTCAGACGGACGAGTCTCAGGACGAGCCGCCGGAGTCGTCTTCCATCAGAACACTCCGAGACGCTGAACGTGCAGTTGTAGAGATCAGCGCGGATGAGATGGACGTACATGCACTGGCTTGGCTCTTTAACATGTCTACTAACCCCAGCGTACAGAGCATCATTGTACAATCAACCAGTGCTTTACCGTTGTCATCCGTGGAGCCTCTAAAGCAGCATGCAAAAGGAATATCGGACATGTGCGAAACTTTCATCTGGCACATGGGCTGTCATCCCTGGCAGGAAAGCATCGTTGATCGCCTTGCTCGCGCAAGCCTTCGTCTTGTCATGGATGGTGAACAATCTGGGCTAGCGTGGACTCTCCCAGACGCAGAAGCGGGACGCGAAAGATGGTCCCAGGATGTCTATGCAGAGGCTTTGGCTGTTGTTGCCTACCCGGGCTATCCCGAATGTGTCCCCACAATCCGACATCTAGTGGAAACTCAGTTCAGACCATCTGAAGATAAGCGGCTTCTTCTGCAGCCCATTGTATGGGGACACCTGCTTCAGAGACTCATATCCTCTGATCTAGAAGATACCCTGATCTAACCTTTATTCCATGCTATTCCCTCACGCTATTGGCACGCTGACTACATCCCTCCACCTCTTTTCTTGGCAAAAAATGGATTGAAGATCTGTTTGCCCTCTGATTTAAGAGATGGTGCAGAATCTCTTCTGTCGGCTATTGAATCTTATCTGTATCCCTATATCGTCGATGCCATCTACCAGCGTTTCAGAGACGCTGCTGACATTGCTTTCCATCCTGATCCCACCGATGAATTCCCCGTACCTCCGGATCCACAATTACGCATACTGTTGACGATGGTCGCCTCACATTCTGTCCAAAGGGTGACCATCACTGATCCATCGATCGATAGCCTTTTCATCATGATTATCCGACACATCGGAGTGTACGTGGGCGTCGATTCATTACGGTTGCATGACGGCCCTGCATTGGGGGGCAATACACCTTCTTCGAACTGGATTGCAATCGACACGCAGTATTAAAGGTCCTGTATATGATGGTTTCCTCTGACGAATTTGGTGACACAGCCCGGATGCGAAGCAGAGATCAGTGTATCACATTGATGCTCTTCAAATACTCAAATCCACTTTCCGACGTCCTCAGTTTATTTCTGAGGACTGGTGTACACCAGCCATGGCTTCCAACTTTGTCCGGATTGCTTTTCAGGATCATTCATTAACACTTCAATCTGACAACTCCCTTTCCCATGGTGCTTCACCTGAACTTCAACTTGTTCTTTATTTCCTCCAGTTCCCCCGTGTCATAAACGAAGCCTTTGCTTATATCATTTCGGAGCGTCTCCTCGACCAGATGATCAGTTTACGCAGTGTAGCAGTAAGACTCTTACTACGAAGAATAGTACAGTCCCGAATATCGCTGCAAACAGTCCTCAGTGCCTTTATCACTGGTCTCGAGTCTGATACATTGGACCGTGGGATCTTTCATTGGGCCAGGGCATACTTGTTCCAGCCTACGAATCTCCTCACCGTTTGGGTGATTTACGTTCTACGTGACGATACCTACAACCTTCGTCGTCTCGCGCTACTGCGAAGAGATGACTTGGACCCGACTTGGACCGAGCACTTGAAGGACCTGGATACTATTGGTACGTACTATGAATTGCAAACCTTCAAGGAGAACCACGCTCGTACCATCTCAGACTTCAGGGCATTTGTTGATGGAGACTGCATGGGAGATTATGGACTTAGTTCTGAGCCTGGGCCAACCGTGACACGGAAAGTCTTGCAACTTGAAAGTCTTGCTCTGGATGAAGACCAGCCGACGGTGGGGTCGCTACGGAACCTTTGGCAACGTCTGCGACGGCATCCCGATATTGGGTCTCAGAAAAAGGTATCCGTGTAATACATATCAATATCTCCTACTCGTTCCGAACTTTTGGTGAACATTTTACTACGTGATATCTCCATTTCATTGTTTACATTATTACACCATTCATCCTATACATCTGTCTTGACTCTGCTCGCTCCTTAACGCACGAAAGATTCGGGTCTCCATGTACTCAGACTGCTCTCCCTCTTGCCTCGTCGTAGGCATGAACGACTCTGTACCCATCAGGCGCCGTCAGCTTCAAGAAAGGAAGTGAGAGTAGGTAGGCTACCTTTATATACCCTGATCTCAGCGATGTCGTTCTCCGGGTCTTGGCACCAACGTTGCAGCCTGGACACTTTGTTTCAGTTCAAGATACCCAGGTCTGGGGTGCTTCAGATTGTTACTAGGCGCGCACCAGCATCTAATGCGCATTAAGACTAAAAACTTCCGGCGTTATCGACTATAGGTATGGTGAAGCATATACAACGGAAAGGGCTACGAAACACGCGTAACCCGTTCGATGCAACACGTGTATTGACAATCATGAACGCATTTGCTGGTCAGATATCTGTCTGCCGAGTATCCTAGCATCGCGCCCTGGCTACAGCAGAAATTTTTACCGGCTAGCCAACTCTCATTATTCTTCAACTCCAGATAAATGGTATCTGTCGATATATATATAAGGTCTTGAGCTCTGCGAGCAGCTGTCGAGCAGGTTTCTGCATGTTACACTGGTTTGGCATCGCAGAAAGCTCGTACGTCTCGAGCGAACGATGCAGCGTCAGAAGGAATCGATGTTGAAGGCAGGCGGTAACTTATAAGTTGTCACGTCAGAAAAGCATGAGCATGGTTGTGGGAGGTAGCGAGTCGAGGAAGGGAGGCGCTGAGTAGGAATGGAGGTCGCGAGAACACACGCTACTGCTTGACATGCGTCGTATTCTTCGCGTCACAGAAAATTTGTTCCTAAGTGACACGGCATCAGGGTGAAAAACATCCTCCAGTAATGCTACCTTCGTGCTTGGGGGCGGTTAATACCCAGGAATTGATGTTGAGAGCAGGTGTTGTATCGAAAAGTCTTCGTGTCGGAATTGCTCGTGTTGCTCGTATTCTGAAGCGACATATGCCGCCATCCTTTCAGGGAGAGATGTCGCCGGAACCAAAGGTATAAAGACGACACTTCAGAAGGGTTCCGGTGAGTACCGTGGGGGTGGACAAAGAGTGAGTATTTGCTACTTACCATTCCCCGCCTGTCCTGCCGCTGCCTGTACCCCCCTTCCGTCATTGAGAACAGTGACGAATGTATCTTCTCCCCTGACGAAAACACGTCGTCTCAAGAAAAAATTGGATCGTGGGTTGACGCGCTCCTGCCGAGAACGCGGACGTCGTGAGGGAATGGAATCCGGCTAACGAGAGGATGAGCAACCAGTAACGTAGACTGAATGGGAGTGACTGACCATCCCCGGTTCCTCCTTCCTTCTACAGCTGCTTTCACCACTTCCGTCACACTCCGAGCTTGTCCTATGCATCGTCTGGCGACAAGATGTCCTCTTCGCGTTGCAGAAGTTGACGCGTTTCCAGGATGTGCCTCCCTGTGCTGTGCATGGTATCGTCGTGACCGAGGGAATGGAGATGGCACTACGGAAATGCTGAGTATCGGTGAAGGTGAGTGAGAAGACAACACTTACCATTACTCCTCCAATAGTCTCTCCGCTGCACAAACACACTCACTTTCCGTAGAGACAAACGTTCATGACGCCAATATGCCGTTCCCCAGATACCAACTCGGGTTGTCCAGCCTACAAAAGGCTTCTTATATGGCGAAAATGTCGCGGGAGCTGCAGGTCTTAAACTTGACAAGTCAGCTACAAAAATGAATTGTAAATCTCGTATAAAACCAACTCACAGAACGTTCAACCATCTTCACAGAGTAATCGAAGGCCTCGAATGATGTTGAGGGGCGATAAAAAGTGATAGCAAAAAGAGCATGGATGTCGCTTTGTTTGGACGGGCTCGACTCGCCGGCATCGCTTTTGGTCATCGACACTCGTCATCGGCCCAGGAATGGATCTTTTTGACGTTCTCTGGTCTCCTTCGTTTCTTCCTGAGATTCTCTATCAGGACGCGTGCTAGGCGTTGATGAATATTTGGCTGGCGTCGAATCAAGCATTCCAGTCGTCTGTCTCCCGCCAACGTTCTTGTCTCTTACCGCCATGCTCCTATATTTTACCTCTCCGTTTTACTTGTTACCCTAGTTCAAAGTTTTGCGAGATGAATTCAACACCTTCTCAAGCTACTGGGTGCTGTGTTGTGGGTAAGGATTAACGCTGATTTCATATAGTCACGGTATTGATCTCTCATTTCAGCCAACTTTTTTTAACCAAGCCAAGAGCACGATTTTTTCGCCCCACCCCACGTTAGGATATGGAGGAGACGGCCAAACGCGTATCCTAGGTGTCGGTAAGTTCTCTCGCATGCCAAAAGATGTACACACCCTCATCGACATCTTTTCATAGAGTCCATGGATGCATTCTTTGACGAATTTTTGGGACGACTCGTCATTGCTGACACGCGACGAGCTCTCCGCTAGCAACGGGACCAAATTTTGAACTTTCTACCCAAAGGCGAGGCGAGGCTGCCTTGTAGACGATGACGATGAGGAGCACGACAAATCGGAGTGAGGAAATGACGGAGCAGTGGGAGAAGATCTTGATGATGATGATGATGATCTGGATTGGTTACCCGCAACACGCCTCGTAATGGGCGAAGACGTGGGGGTATAGTACGCTACTGTAATGTAAGCCTATACCGCTACTCGTTTGAATGCTCTTCTACTTTTCGGCTCTATGGACTGTATAACTATCTGGTAAAATTCTACGTAACTTTTTTTGTGGTCTCGTTGTTTCCGTTGTATGGGTACTCTAACTACTGAGGGGGAGAAAAATAAATAAGTTGGGTGGGGGATGGGCCTTGCTCAGGCCTAGTTGACGCTGCGTCAGTTCTATCACTCTTCGTCTTCTGGTTCATGCGGCTCGGGCTCGTCTTCCCATAGCGGCATGCCCACTTCTTGCCTCGGATTTCCGGTCTTCGTGAAGGCTCCTGACTCTGCTAGGAAGCTCGCCACTGCTTCGATGCCTTCTTTTGTACCCAAGAGGTCGCACATGATTAGGTTCTGTGACCCTTCCCGTAGGATGTGTCGATAATCACTGTATCTTGGGCACGTTCGTATGATATGTTCTCGTGTTTGTAATCGCTCGCCACATTCGCAGTCAGTTGCCTCTGGAATGTTGAAAAGTTCGTAGTACTCGCCTATGTGTGCATGTCCCGTTCTGCACTGTACAAGTCTCCCAAACACCTCACGTGGTGTGTCCTTAAATCTCTGCGTCGGTCTGAGTTTTGGTTCGAGACGGTTTGTGAGTCCAAAGCGTCCAGTTGGGTTTGTCTTCTCCCACTCCTGTACCCACTTCCCTTGTGCTCGTTCCCTCATTCGCCTACGTGAGTTTGCATATGTGCGCTGTCCCAGGTGATGCATCGTGCACGCTTCCTTTGCCAAAGCATCTGCTTTTTCGTTTCCAGGTATGTCTTGGTGTCCTGGCGCCCATGATATCTCTAGCGTTGTTTCTTCGTCATCCTCCAGGATCTTTGTGGCTATCTTGAAGAACAATGTTGCATGCTTTTGGCCTGGTCTACGTTTGGGACGTATAATGGATTCAACTGCAGATGAGTTATCTGCAAAGAAATGGATGTGACGTACGCTTGGGTGGGCTGCACGCAAACGTTGTACATTCCGTGCGGCCCACGCTAAGCCAATAAGCTCTGAATCATATACCTCGGCATAGGGTCCTGTCCCTATGGGAGAAGATCTTGAAGAGTGGTAGGTTCTCTCCCTCGTCACCTGTATTCAGAAGGCCTCATCCTTTCCGCAGTCTGAACTTCTGTGACGGAGATGGTCCGCTTACTGCCTCCTCGACTCATCAATGCATCAGCAATATTAATGTCGACTCGAAATTTTTTGTGTTGTTGTCCCGATTTTGCATTGGAATGGCGTATTGTCATCCGGCGTGTGTGAGCGAGGATGCGGCAGGGACCGGAGGTATGCGAGAGAGAGGTAAGTCCTTCCCGTTCGCTGATTCCACTTGCACTCACCTCTCCGTAGCCACCTATCTACGCGCAACACTCTCCTTCAAATGATAACCTGAGGCGTCGAGCTTTAGCCTCTCAATGACCAGAGTGGAATGTCGAACCAACACCGATCGAGGCAAACAACCTGGCCGTCATCTTTCTTGTTCCTCGCTGCCAGGCTCGTTAATTATTCGACCTCTACTTCTGAGTAATTTCAGTCGACTTTTTGATCAACGCAAGACTAGACATTCGAGAATTCTTTGCCCCACGGCGACCGAAGAGGAAGATGACGCCAGACAGGGATGTGACGGGGATCTTAGGTGAGTTCTCTCGCACGCTGCATGATACGTCCCATCTTATCTTTATCCTCTTCGTGCAGTATCATCTCCTTCCATCAAATCTGCCCGACTTTGCATGCTCGACGGCAACAGTAAACGCGATAAATTGGAGGTGGAGTAGCGGGAAGAGATCTGGAAACGCGAACGGCGGTGCTCTTTGTCCGCACTCAGGGATACTTACCCCTACCGCGACCCCGTCTCCAATTAACTTGATGGCCTTACCTTCAACGATGACGATCGGCGCGCCAAGATCCATCAGCAATGTCGACGTCTCTGTGCGGCTTTCGTGCCCGGACTATGTATCATTTGCCAGCGAGCAGGGGTAAGGCGAGATGGTGTGGGCGAAGGAAAGAGAAAAGGCGAACGTGCCACAACAGGAAGGATATCGCGGGACCATGACGACTTATAAATACCTCTCTCGCTAACGGTAGGCAATATCTGTACTGATCGTGTCGAGCCTATTGACGACATCTTCACGCAGACTAATCTATGTGCCGAATCCTAGAATCAACGTAACAAGATGGAGGATTCGATTTACGATGCTTTTTAGGGGGGCTAGGAGCGGTACCTCTGCTTCACGAAGACGAGGAGGGCACGTTCATCGTCCTCCGCAGTTACGGGAATCCGTATCCCACACCTTTCATCCTCGGGCCACACTCCGGCTTTCCAGCCGCGCCTACACATCGTCGACGGCGAAGTTTGACAGTTTATCGAGCACATTGCATGTCTCTCCATACTTCTCCACATTAACCGTCTCCTAGAAGAAAACCACCAATTTGGGTGGACTACATACCTGACGACGAGCTCGAGCAGCTCGAAGAAACTCTTACCAGCCGTGAGGGGTACAAGCAGCAAGACTGCAGAACCTCTACCGCGCCACCGCCAGACGGCTCGCTTTGGACCTTCTTCCCCATCTCGATGCGCTACACATCACTCACTTATCGAGCGGCCCTGACTCCGACTGGAGATCCAACACCGTCACTTTTCTCACCCTCGACAACATGGCAGTGGGCGCGCAAACCTTCTGACAGATCCTCTCCGACTTGCACGTTCTCGCATTCCTATCCGCAGCTCGTGTCAAAGAGGGGTGGGAGGCGACCAACGTCGACGACGAGGAAGACAGCACAGACATCGACCTGCCCTTGCAGGTACTGGACATCATAAACTCACCAATCCTCCTCCTCCTCAATTGAGGGCACCAGTTCGCTCTCCACAACCTGAAAAAGCTCTCCCTCCTGTATCTCGAACGAGACCACGTATGGGCAGCTCAGCAACTCCTCGTTGCCCCTAGCAACACCTTCCAGAAACTCGTCCTGAGTGATACTTTGGTCGGGAGTAAGAATTAATGTCCTCCCTTATCGTATTGGCCCTTACTGATTGTCATACTCTTAGTGTACGACAGTTAGCCTTCTCATGAGCTCCTGGACCTTTCTTTGGTTCCCCGCGTAGCCATGCACGCCTCCGGGAACGACACCTTCGGACCACATAACCTAGTATGGTTCTTCGCCTGTCTCACCCTCACCAATGCCATTTGACTAACTCACATAACCATCCATGTCGACCTGGAAAATGTTTTCTCCAAATTTCTCGAAGACACCAAGATCCGGGCACCGCTGGATGCCCTCTAACAAGTCCGAGCTTTCATGCGCGTGCTTATCTTTTTGGTTTTGAAAGAAAGGGATGTGAAACTGAGGAAGAGTAATTTCAAGCCTGAACAGATGCAGGCGTTTGGGGAGGTGATGCTGGCGAGGTTGGATGCGAGGGGGAAGGTGGAATGTAGCATTTAAGTCGTAGCGGAGTAGGGGGGGTAGCCAGGTAGGACGGACACACGTTCCTGCCAGAGTAGGTCGAGTTGCGAGCAGATTGTCTTTTGACCTCTATAATACCTTCTCACCAGCAAGTCGAGGCATACCAGAGTCAACTCAGAATCATGAATCTTACGACTTATCCGAATCTCGCAACCCTTGATGGGCGCGCGTAAACTCTGTACTTAGCCTGGCCAGGTCTGTTGTTACGGATCTGACCGAAGGCCGTTGCGGTGTGAAAGCCTCGCGACGCTTATTCCCATCTTCCTTCCCTCACACTACACCACAACCATGCCTTCCATCCACGATGCGCAAGATGGAGATGGGGAAAACCCACAAAGAGCACCCAATGGTGTACAAGTGCTATCCGATGATCCCACAGGTGAATCCCAGCCAGAGGTTCAGCAACCGGCGCAGGCAGTTCACCAGCAAAATTCGGATCGCATTTTTTTTGGGATCTCTCAACATGGACCCCAGGTCAGAGGTATGCGACTTCATTCTTCATACCCGCCCTGTTTCTCATTTGGATTCAAGGGAATGACCCATTCGATTATGAACAGAGATTTCCGGAAGATAAACGGCTCGAGGAGCTGGGGCCGCTTGCTAGGGTCTGGAGGACATATCTTGAGGAATGTGGTACATTTGACCTTGAGATGTTGGAGGGATGGAGGGACGGATTAGATGTCTTGTTGGTTTTCGTGAGTGCCTCATTCAAAAGTCATCGTTTCTTTCATGACTCATAGTTATATAGGCTGGTCTTTTCTCTGCCGTGGTCACTACCTTCGTTGTTCAAACGTCGCAGAACCTTCAAGTCGACTACGGTCAGGTCACGGCGACACTGCTGTTCGAGCTCATCGATGTACAGCGTGCAGCGGCCAACGGTTCTCTTGTCAACAATGTTCCTCGTTCAGATCTTACTCCCTTTTCAAATTTCCATCCCACAACATCTGATTCGTTAATCAATGGATTATGGTTCACCAGTCTCTCATTCAGTCTCGCTACTGCTCTGTTCGCAGTCCTGACAAAACAGTGGATCCACCAGTATATCGCGGTTCCATCAGGCACTCCTCGTGATAGATGTCGCGTACGTCAGTTTCGGTACATGGGGCTGCAGCAGTGGGGTGTGGGTTTCATCATTGGATTGTTACCCGTTCTCCTGAGTGTGTCGCTTGGTATATTTTTAGTGGGATTGGTTCTTTTCCTTACCCCGCTGCAAGTGACGATTGCATCTGTTGTCGGAACCATCACATTCATATCTTTCGCTGCATACTTCATCACCAACTTCCTGCCGATTATCTACCCTTCATGTCCATACAAGACACCGTTGTCACAGTACATCTTTCCTCTCTATACATACATCGCCCACAATGGTTTCTTCTTTTCAGGCATCTCTTCACTCGAGCCGGAGCCTCCCATTCGTACAATCCGAGATGCTGAACGTTCCACTGTGGAATCTAGTGCGGACGACATGGACACATATGCATTGGCTTGGCTGTTTAACATGTCCTCCAACCCCAGTGTGCAGACCATTGTTGTGCAGTCAATCGGGGCTTTACCGTTGGCGTCTATCAAGTCTATCAAGCAACATGCCAAAGGGGTATCAGAATTGTGCAACACTCTCACTCACAGCCTACTCTACCCCATTGCAGAAAGCAGATTTGATTGTCTCACTCGTGCAAGCTTTTGCCTCAGTACTGCACCTCCCACTTTCTCCGCGGATCTGCGAAAACGGAGCAAGGAACAACTTTCTCCAGAAGTCTATGCAGAGCTTTTAGCTTCCGATCACCATGACTTTTCCAGTGAAACTCAGAAGATGATTCACAATCTGGTTGAAGCCCAGTTCATGCCATCGGCAGACTATACACGGATTCATCTGCAGCCCATTGTATGGGGGCGTCTCTTCTGGATGCTCCTGCCCTTCTCCAATCTAGACGATAGTCTGATTCAGCCTTTATTCCGTGCAATTCCTTCATACTATTGGTTGGCAGACTATAAACCCCTTCCTCTTTTCTCGGGAAGGAACACATTGGATATTTGTCTAACTCCTAACAGAGATGATCACGGTGTGCCCAGTCTTGAGGAAGCCATTAACAAGTATCTGTATCCATCTATTGCTGATGCAATCATCTGGTGTTTCAGAGATGAATACACTGTTTTCCACCCTGATCCCACCGATGACTTTCCCACACCTCAGGATCCACGGCTATGTGCGCTGTTGACAATGGCCGGCTCGCCTTCTGCCCAAACGGTGGCCATGTCCAATTCCCTTCATGACAGTTTTTTTGGAATGGTTGTATCTAACATTGGAACTTTCATGGATGTCTGTGGGTTCCATCTGCATGACGACAAGATTCCTTCCCTCACACTAGATGCCAATCGTTACGCCGTGTTGAAGCTGCTGTACACGTTGATTTCATCGGACGTGCTTGATGGCACTTCAATGCGAAGTCTAGACCAGCGTATCACGTTGGTAACGTTCTTTCGGGTGCTTAATTCAACGTCCCCTTGCCCTCGTTTTCTTCTCGAGGATTGGTGCACACCGGTCATGGCTTCCAACTTTGTCCGAATTGCTTTCCAGGACCAAACCTGGACCATCCGAGAATATTATGGCCAGACTCGCCATTTGTTAGAATCGGATGAACTCATTCTTTTCTTCTCGCGGTTCGCTCCCACTGCCAATCTAATTTTCCCTCATTTTGTTTCTGGCTGTCATCTTGACAAGATAGGCAAGCTCCGCAGTTATGATCTGTTAGCCAACGAGTGTCTACATGTCATCCTAGATACCTTTATCACTCGGATCACACCTGATGTATTGAACCATGAGATCTTTCAGCGATCTATATCATACATCTTTGAACCCGAGAATCTCTTCACTATTTGTGCAGTGCACATTTCTAGGAGGGATACCCACTCTCTTCGTCGTCTCGCGCAAGTTCGTCCAGACCACCCGGCTTGGCCTGAGTGCTTGCGGAAGCTTGAGAATGTGGCTGAGCATTTTGATTTCTCTGATTTTTCTGATCTATTCGGGATTCCTAGTGCCGTTTCAGACTTTAGGCAGTTCGTCAAAGGAGGATGCGTGGGAAACTATGGACTGGATACGCCTGATCTCTTGCCGCAACAAGTCCGGGTTGAAGACAAACCCCTAATGAATAAACAGTCACTGATGAAGTGGCTACCAAGGCTTTCGCATTGGTTGCGGCGGCACTGTGACACCAGAGCGGGAACTGAGGAGATAATGATGACTTCTAGTAGTAGTGTTCAAGTATGAATGGGTTACTTTCCAGATAACGTATCCGTAGTATAAATCGACATCTTTTGCAATCATTCCAGCATCTACTATTGTTCTTTACCACTAAACAAGCTTATTCTCTGCCTGTTGTCAGTCCAACTACGATGATGGGCTTCACATTTGTGTATGAGTCCATTCACACCTCGGCCTTGTTGATGTATCCCATCGTAACTTGAACAAGGGGGGTCCACGCACTGAATAGAATGTCTACATATGTAACTATTTGATAATGCCATCCTTCCTCACCAATTACACAAAAGATACGCAAATCCCAATCCCCAACTGTAACCACTTCCATGTGACTAGAACTGAAGGGAAATAACACCCTATCAATTCCAAAGCGTTACACGGCGACTTGCTTAATTTTCAGCACTCGATTCCCTCTTTGGATTACCCTCAGACTGACATGTACGGGATGGATTGGGGATGAAAGCGTGCGGAGGAACGCATAAATGGTGTAACTGTATGCAGAAAGTGCACGAGCCCGGGTGGATAGGGTGCTCTCCTGATTGGTCAGGGTAGGGAGCAAGCCGTAAGGGAGGTGCTGACTCGGAGTGGAGGGAACGAGAAGTCACTGGGACTGAGTTGCGCGACTTGGTGAGCGAGTCTACGGAGCATTCTTGTCGCAGAAAGCTTGTCGTCTCGAGCGAACGACGCAGCGTCAGGATGAAACCAAGAAATCGATGTCGAGGCAGGCATTATTCCTGAGTCGTTACGTCGGTAGTTGAACGTTGAATGAGTTAGTAGGTGGAAGTCGCGAGAACGAGTCAAGGGTAGACTACGCACACACGCTACTGCCTGGCAAACGTCGCGTCGCAGAGCTTTGTCCTGAGGCAAACAGCGTCGGGGAAAAACTCCTTCAGTAACGCTGCCCTCGTGCTTGGAGGTGGTTGATACCCAGCGATTGATGTTGAGAGCAGGCGTTGTATCAATAAATTGTTGTGTTGGAATTGCTTGTGCATTGACGCGCTGCTGTCGAGACAAGGACCGCGTGAAGAGGTGTATGCCGCCGTCCTTTCAGGAAGAGATGTCGCCACGACCAAAGGAATAAAGATGACACTGCGGTAAGGGTGAGTACCGTGAGGGTGGACGAAGAGTGAGTGCTTACCATTCCCCACCTTTAAAGATCCTCGCCAGTCCTGCCGCCGCCTGTACTCCCTTACCGTCATGGAGAATATCGACGAATGTGCTCTCTTGACAAAAACACGTCGTCTCAGGGGAGAAATGGATTGCGAGTTGACGCACTCCTGCCGAGAACTGACGCGGACGTCGTAGCTCGAGGGGATGGGAAATCCAGCTAACGATGGTGTGAGCAACTAGTGACGTAGATTGAATGGGGAAGGACTGACCATCCCCAGCGCCCCCTTCTTTCTACACCTGCTTTTGCTACTTTCATCATACTCTGGGCCTTATCGATATCACCCGATAGCAAAAGATGTCCTCTTCGCGTCGCAGCAAACTTGCTCGAGAGCGGACGCGTTGACAGTAAGATGAGCAGGTGGTGGGTGTTCTCCAAAGTCACGTATGATGCCCTTTCCTTCAACAGAGACCGAAGGAATGAAAATGGCGCTACGAAGAGGAGTGAAAATGATAGTACCGCTACTACCTGCACTCACCTCCCGACATTGAGGTAGAGACAAATGTTCGTGCCGTTCCCCAGATACTCGGTACGAACACATGTCGTCCAGCTCGGCGTAGTCGGCGAGGGAGCAGGCCCAGGTCTTGAGCTTGAGCTACACAAGTCGGCTACTAAAACGAAGAGTGAAACCAATATCAAACATCACTTGAAAGCGGGGCATAAAAAGAGATAAGAGACACCGCTTCGCTTGACTTGAGGAAGGGTGAGTAACCTGTCAAGGTGGACGTGACGACTGTACTTACCGTTCCCCTCCTCTGCACTCACTTTCCGTTCCAACAAATCTATCCTCGTCTCCTGATAAGAATAAGTCGTTTAGGGGCAAGGTAGTGCAGTGTACTGTCGGTGAATAATGTTAAGGGAGCGTCAGAAATGCAAGGACGAGTTATCAAAGCGGAAACGGGGACCGGGCCGGCGGCTCAGCACTTGGTGTTTTCCCACGCTTCTGGGACATCAACGTAACGTCATTGCTCGCGGCTTTCGTTGCTTCGCACTAGTACTGGTTCTGACCCGAATCGGCTGATGATGTACCTCCGATTCTGCCTGTTGGTAATTGTCAAGATCTCCAATCGCCAAATTCCCTTTGCCAATTTTTTCTGGATAGGCCCGGGAAACTTGACTTCTCATACTGGCAGGAATAGAGATCAACTTGGTGCAACCTCACGGGCTTCCCCGAGCTATAGTCTTCCGAAACTGTCCCAACTCCTTGATCCTCCATGTCCTCCAGTGAATACCCCGACCAAGACCCACCCAGGACCTGGATCGGCCCCGAGCCTGTAGGCCCTTTTGTACGACGGTGGCATAACGTCCAAACTGATGACCCCATCCCAAATCTCCCCACTTCCATGACACCAGAAGAACCCGCCGAAAGCACCGACGTCCCAGAGTCAAAGAAAGAGCACCTAGATCCTGCGTACATGTTTTGCTGGCGAAAGCTCATGGCCGACGAAGAAATGCTCAAGCATTGTTCCCTGCCCATCATGTCTCTCGCCATTCTCCTCAAGACTACCGAGTTTGCGGAAGGGCGGTTCACTTACACCCTCGATAATTATTTCGAAGATCGATTGGTGCATATTGATCGCGTCGAGGATGGTGGGGACTCTGGAATGCCCGCCAAGGAGCTCATCCTTGAGCGCAAGGAAAAATATCCCAGGTGCAACGTTGGTGCGAAGAGATCCAAACGAGCCGGAGTCACAGTGATAATTCCCCACGATACGGCTTGGGGGGGGGGGGGGGGGGGCCGGACGCCTATAAGACGTCCCTTCCTTCGGTTCGCATCCGAAATCTTATCGATCTTTCTGGTGCCTTGTATTTGGTTAGGGGGATCGGAGCGCCTGGCACTCATTTCAGGGATGATGAGATTATCGTGAGGGTAGTTCAGCAGTCCGGGTCCACGATGTTGGGAAAGGAAGTCGCTGGCACTTTGCAAGCACCCTTCAATTTATCGCCGCCAAGTCCGACATCCCATCGTCTTCGACGAACCACTATCAGAACGTGCCGCCTCTCATTTAATTTTGCTTACCTGGACCTGGTTAGCCTTTATTGTGTTATACTATCGTCAGGTTGTCACTGGTCCCTCTCCTGCGCCGGATCTTCTCACAATACAAACAACGTTGCCGTTTCCGGTTTCCGTAGTTATCGCGTAGTGAATTTCACTGTTTTGCGGCGAGAACTTGGAGCTGACAGGAAGGCTTCCAAAGGTCAATCCCCAAAGGTGCCCGTCAAGTAAAGAACGTCTGTGGAACCGATTTGCGCCGCCAGGACAGATATATGCAACGTTGGTGGGCATCGGATGAGCGCAAGCTATTACCTGGGCTTCAAGTAAGATAAAGAATTCGGAGCACTGCCGTGTGCAAGTGCCTGTCACTGAAGGAATTCGTATTGGTTCGTCACGAACAAGGATTACTCGGGAGGCCTGCCTTTTGTGGAAAATCAGGTCCCGGGTCCACTTACGCGGAGAGCAGCTGGGAAGGGGGTTACTCGTTGTGCAAAGGCGGCCACGAGGGAGCGCACGAACGGCAGACAATGAAAGAGACTTCGTGATGAGGATGGGGTTCGCATTTATTAAATGAGTGCGCGAGAGCACTCACCTAGGACTCTCCTCCACATCCCGGCCTGACACCATTGTCAACATCCTCCTCTGCAACATAGATGCACTCGTCGGGGGGCAAAAATTCTCGAATATCTTACGTCGAGCTTGAGCTCGCGCTCGGCTGAAATGAAAGATAAACACGGGCCAAATTTTTCTCGCAGGACGTTTAAAATATCACCCAGTGGAGTGATAGAGTACTTGCAAAGGTAGAGGTCAGATAAACTAACGACTGGATTATCTCGACTTGACGTTGGCGCAACATCATATTTCGGTCATTGAATGTTTTGGTAGCCAGACAACACGTCCTTCCAAAAACAACACGAGATTAATTCGAAGTCGCCATTTGATCCTGCGGCGACGCGTGAATGGACTCGACTTACGGCAAAATCCATTCCCGGACTGATTTCCACGCTTCTTCTTCGTTGACTTACTGCTGTCCTAAACATTTGGACCCATATGCTTCACGTCGCAGAAAGCTTACCTGTGAGTAAACAACGCGGCATGAGGACAAAACCTCAGACTCCAGTAACAGTCCTCACCGTGCTTGTGGAGAACTTTAATTTATTTGGTTAAGTTTCCAGCGATACAACCAGAGATGAGGGAACTCGGAAGCATTGCGATGGTGACTAACAAGAAGGTTGGAAAACATTTTTTAATTAGCTGCCATGACGCAAAGAATGGGGAGGCACGAGGTAGGAGGGCAAGAACGAGCTGAATGAGCTGGCTCGGGCTGACGATTGGTCACTTTCTGGTGACTAAGTCAAGGATGAATAAGCACCTGGGATTACCAAAAGGGAAATCTTCGGGGTTATCAAACGACACAGCCACAGCCTCGACAACTGCGAACTTCGAAGACCGAATCCTGTAACACATAGGGCCCGGGACGGGCTGAGGGCATCTGGGCATTCAACAACAAGCCTTCTATGGTCGACACATTACCAGTGGAATATTTCCTAGTGTGTCTTCTTGAAATCTGATGTCTAAGTTGCTGATGTAGAGCGAGGGATGCTTTTTTAGCTTGTTCAGAATGTTGAACACTTTGCCTTACGGACGAACCATCATAAGCCGGCGGCAGAAGTTGCCAAGCCAGCTCTCAAGCGAGATATCGCACCATTCCTCCACTGATGATAAAAATTTTACAGCAAATATACTCTTGTTTAGAGTAATATTAATACGGAGTAGTGGAAGCTAGGTTCACTATTCGCTATTGAGAGCAGAGGCCGGGGGAGGGGGGAAGATAAATCCGCTATGATTCCATCCTGACGACGAGTCACTGAAGGAATGCGGGTCCGTTTAATGTTGACAAATCAAAAGCTGAGCTTCCACGTATAAAAAAGAACAATCACCCATGCAGACCTTGGGCCACCTCAATGGATACTCCCTCCCATACTAGCTGCAGCGAAATCCAGATTCAGCTTTGGGGCTGGAAATGGAGATCGTCCTATTGGTTTATAACATTTGTGGTATGGCTAGGTATGTTTCGCACAGTACCTAGAGGTCGAAATTGGATGATCATCGTAAACCAGGCATTGTTACAGATCTACTTGTCTATTCTATAGGCATCCCTGTCGTTCCTTTCCAGCTCAAGGAGCTTGGCTACAAGGACGTCGCCTCCCTGACCGGCTGGCTACTTTTTGCATTCGTATGATCATCTTCTCTCCTTTATATCTTAATCTAACGAGTTACCCATAATAGTCCGGAGGTCTTGCAATTTGTACGTTCGATCCTGGAAATAGCTTTCATCGTTAATTTTGGTCACAGCTACTATTCCCGTCGCGATATGGTCTGAAAAATACGACGTTCGAAAGCTTCCTCTTGTCATAGGAGTATTCATACTCATCGGCTCGCAAATCATGTTCATGGAAGCTCCAACGTATTGGCTTATGTGTCTTGCGCGAGTTCTTCAGGGTATAGGATCCACAATGGTGTGGGTTGTCGGGTTGGCTTTACTGTGAGTTATACTCACAGGCTATTTTACCATGATTCGTATACCACCTCCTAGATGTGATAAAACGCCTCCCGAACTTGTTGGAAGTGAGTGATATCATTTCCCTTCTCCCGAAATCTAACGCCCGTCCCAGGACAACTTGGGATTGCAATGTCCGGTCTCTCTCTTGGGTACGTGTTGTGATACCTAAGTATTCCTTCAAACCAGGCAATAACTTCTTTCCAGTGCGCTTGTCGGGCCTTCCGTTGGCGGCGCGCTATACACTCGGTTCGGTTTCCGTGGGCCCTTCATCTTCGGCGTCATCGTCGCCGCTTTGGATCTTGCCTTCCGGTTCCTCATCATCGAAGATGAGAATGCAAGAAAACTCCGATCCAGCACTACTGAGAAGCCAGGCAATGAGATCGCAAACGAAAACGGTCCGACAATCATTGGAGATGATGTCAACATCCAAAGCAGGAAGATTTTATTTGTACAGGTCCTCTGTCGGCTGTTCCGGTCACACCGCGCGCTTGCGGCGGCTTTCCTCACAATGGTGTATGGGTCCGTCGCGTGTCCTTCATCATTGTGGAACGCACCCTCACTCCCATAGTATCATCTACAGCAGTCAAGAACCCGTCATTTCCAATCATCTGAATAGCGTCTGGGGTTTGAACTCCTCAAAAGTCGGTCTCGTTCCTCTTGGCCTCTGTCTTTCCGACGTTTTTTTGTGCGTAACATTCACCAGCACATACACCCGGTCCTGATTTCAATGGCAGCGTCACTGCTCTCGGGTTGGTTAGCCGACCATCAAGGAGCGTCCGTGGTCATTATCGTCACTCTGATCCTTGCTGTACCGTGGTATGTTGTAATGATTATAGACGGGCACTTGGCGCTGTTTATTACGGCCTATGCATGCGCTTGTGAGTGACCCGAGACTTTCACCGCATTTCTTCTAATGGATTTCCAGATTTCTTTGCATATGGGGTCTTGTCTCCTTTAGCTGTTGAGCTCGCTTCTGTCGCACGCAGCATAGATGACATTGGATGTACGTGTACTACGACCAGCTTATTCTCTGTAGTTAACCTCATTTATTTAGATGCCCACGTCTACGGGGCTTTCAATCTAGCTTACGGGATTGGCACAACGAGTGTGTTTGCTTCAATTCATTTTTCCTAGTAACTCATCCTTCCTTTAGTTGGACCCGTTATCGGTGGCCAGGTTGGCCCATGTTTTCTTTTTTCATACAAGCGGTTCACTGAGAATGGACCATTGCAGATGTACGATCATATCACCGAAGGATGGCTGGCAATCTGTTTGCTGGCAGTTGGGTTACTTGTGCTTTCCGTAGCCGTAACTTTCTTCTACGTTGGGGACAAGCCTGTCGCTCAAATTTTTATCCGGCACATTAGATTACTGTAGATGTAATCCCAAAATATACAATATAGCAGAGACCAGAGTTTCTCATGGCCCACTCTTAGAAAACTGGAGGAAAAAATAATATCCGCGACAAGAACACGCAAGCATTATTGCTCTTCCACGTCTAACCATCGTCACGACGCGCGTGCCTGGTTGCGACGGCTGTACAATTTTGCTTTGTACATCGCAGGGATCTCAAATTTACATGTCTTCTTTTGTTCCCTCACGAGTTGACCGTCAAAATGTTGTATTGGAGAGAAGAGTATCGCCACAGGATTCTACGCGGGGGGCGTTGATACCGATATTGCATGGTCTGCGATGCAGGACATGACTTTCCTTAAGGCACTAAAGCTAAATATTAGTCCTCAGTTCCGCTACCGGCTTGTTGCCGATTCCCGAAGCAAGCCCGCCAGAATGTGATTGATTACGGTTTCATACGATCTGTCTACAATCTTTCGTGTGAGAGAACAAGACAAAGGTATCAGAAAATGTCCTTTGACTGGAGAATGAAGGAGTCGAACTTTATGCCATTACGGAGTGGGGTCGTCGTGTAGACTGAGCAATGCGAAATTTGACACCGCCGTCATAGTACAAGTGATACTGTCCTGTGTTTTGAAAGTGAGATCTATCAAAGAGACTCGAGTACTAACCTGTATGCCTAAGTGCTCCTGAACATTAGTACCCAGTCAGTGCCACATACATCTTCACCGATGAATAGAACTTCGCTCGGTAAGCAAAAACGCTCTCTCCAACAGACATGAACGCAGGACAGCAGAGACCCATTTCTTCGCTTTAGCTTGTCACTCAAGGAAAAGAATCGACCTTGAACGTTTTGAACCATGAATCGAGTTTGGTGTTGTGTTGTGGCAAATGCCGCGCGGTCTGGATATACGTGTCGTCAGAGTCCGGTCCGAAACCTCCGAAGCATCAATTTGAAAATATGAAACACTCCGCTTGGCCGTATTCGTTCCACGGTCACGCGTCAGGATAACATGCTACGTCAGGCTACGTCCAGGTGACATTCAGCCTCGGTTTTTGTAGTCGAACGAACACTTCATTTAGCGTCTACACGCAGACCGGGCCTCAGCCTGACAGTGATTCTTGCATGAAATATCCTGGCTGCCATTGCGACATGAAGAACCCAGTGGTCAACTTAATGATGTTTCGCCATTACTCTTTTCTGACTGACTGGTCTCAGATATTAATACTCTGACTCCGCAACATATATATAAGGGAGCACAGTCATTCGTCCTCCTTCGTAGCTATTAATTTTTCTGTCATGTCTGCCGGTGACTATCGCTTTTCAAAATATTCTAGACTAGCTCATTGCTTACCTTCTACATAGACTGGGATAGTGCCAAGTATCCGCATACCAAGAGCTCTGGGCTTCCACCGTACCCTTGCCCTGAGAACCCGGGTCAGGTCGGTATCCTTAGTGCATGCTTTTGATATTACTCAACCCTCTCCAGGTATACCCTCACACTGATCCTAATAAAGGTATCTTCAAACGTCTGAAACATATCCGGCGGACTTACATGTCAGCTATATAGCAAAGACCCCGCCCCTGCGACGAACGTCCGAACCGCCCGTCGGAAACCCGTTCTTCCTGAACGACGCACTGCGAAAGCTTGATAGCTCCCTTGGAAATGTCATTCAGATTCTAGAGCAAGAGGAAGCGGCCGCAACCAATAACCGACTGTTGCGGAAGTTTGTAGATATGAGGGATGAACTGGACAGGATCCGGACTGGGAGAAAGGTCTTAACGCCTAGTCATGTCTCTCCTGAACGCGACACGGACGGAGGGCTATTTGTGGATTGATTTTCCCTTAATATAAAAAAACCGCGTTGCGCAGCATAACTGGAGAAAAATTCATCTATATAGGTACACCGACAAAAAAAGAAAGGAAAGGAAGAGCAGAACGTTAGTACAAAAATTGAGCTAATCAATGCAAACGAAACATAGAAGAATTCTTGCTGCAAAAGATACCAAAATGCCTAGTCATGGGCTTCAGTAATACCGGCCGGAACGCTGTTTCCTCCGAATCATCCTTCATTCCTTCTTCGTCGGAGCGGTCTAACTCTTCGGTGACGTACAGCGGGAATACCATGGGCGGACCGCGTGGCTTCCTTGGTGTCCACTGACAAGTAAAGGTATTATCTTGCGACCGTGAAATTTTGTCTGGGGCTACGGAGAAGATTAAGCTGAGTTTCAGAAATATTTTAAGTACTTGAGGGCTTTCTTACGAGGCATTAGATCTTTATCGCTGCAATATGTCCCATTTTCGGCCAGAGTGAAATGCCGAGACTGAAGCTGAAACTCGTCCAGCATGCATTGCTCGTGGTCGTGAAGACCATCACATATTCGAAACGTAGTTACAAGAGGTAGAGTCAGTCTTGCCACGCGTTCTACGAGTGTTGTTTCGTCAGTTTAATATTCCGATGTATCAAGAGTAAGACCAGATTACCTCGAAGACCGGGAGGGAATAATTTACATCGAGATTTCAGCATGCGTAAGAGTTCATAGTAGACTTCTTTCAGCGGCTGATAGGAGGGGGGGCACGAGCAGAAACTGTGTAGCCGTATGTCTAGTCGCAAGAGGGTATCGCGGGATATCTGTGACAGGCATCAGTCAGCATTCGCATGTTTGTCATGGACTGGAACTAGGTAGTAAGAGATCTAAGTGGACACATTGTCGCTTCTATCTAACCTAAACTAACGGGTATTAAACTCACTTCAACAAGTTCAAGGACCTGCATGATAGTGGTACATTGCGTTAGTATAAAACTTGGACTAGGACTACAACAAATTTACCTTCGTACAATGGTCTTGAAATTCCTGAGGAGAAAATCTTGAACAGCACAAGAGTTCGCGTGCTGCATCTACATAACTATCTACTGAGGAAAGGCCACGCGATAATTGGACGACTTTGCTCCGGAACGATAAACCGGACATGATAGGCCCGTCCAGATTCATCATGCAGAAAGGAGTAAGGAGAGAGAAAGAAAAGATTTTTCGGGTGAGTTATAAGTAGTGAGAATGGGCCGGATTGGCGGGAGAGAAAAATTAACACGGGCCTCGCAGTAAGAGAACCCAGTTTAAACGACGTGGTCGAGAAGGTGTTGTAGCGGGGCACTGGGTTCGGCAACGCCCGTGAGTCAATAACAACGGATCGTTCTTCGTGTGATAGTTCTTGATCGGTGCGCTCTCTCACGACGCTTAAATAATCGCATAGCCTATCGAATGGAGTAACACCCAATGGCCGTCCGATTTTTATTCGCTCAATTTCTCGAGCTTTCGCGGCTAGCTTGAATTTTGCCCCGATGTTCGGCAATTTATCGGCACATAGCAAGTATAACCTTTTTTAGCAACTCTTTCCTTGAACTGAGGGGCCTGAAACTCGAGCGTGGTGTCAAAGATTGTTGAGACATGACAAGGGCATTGGAAATGATACTCTCAAGATATTTACCGAGCTATTGCCTGAGTTAGGACGCTCTGCCGGTTGTATCAGTCCGGTCACCCGCCATCATTGATCGCAAAACTAGCTTGGCATCGCCTACAGGCGTCTAAACAGGTAAACGAAAATTTGGCGAAAACCGCACGACAGTATAGCAGTCTCTATAATGATGCCGGTTAATGATGCGTCCTGATGGTCAACACCCCAGACTATAGAAAGAGTAGACGTTAGCTAGATAACTCTGCATTTTCGACAAGTCTCAAATTATGTGATATGCCCGTTCTTCTGTTCAAGAGACTATTTTATGAAATGAAAATGAAAATGAAATCCGACTCTACAAAAAAACCACATCGGCGGGTAGGGCAAAAAACGCGAGTCGACGACGTCTTGACCAATTGCCTTGGATACGAGGGAACGTGCTTCGCAATTCGAATTCCCGACCATTCCTACCAGTTCAGAATGAGAGCCATTAGCTCTAGACTCAAATGATCTCCCAGTGACTGTACGTGGACGATCTTTCACCGGAATACGTACCACATAATTTTACGTACCCCGCAGAGACTCGCTAGCCTGGAGGCTGCGTCGCAAGGCAGGGCAGCAGCCCATGAGAAGAAGAGCCGCATCATATAGGCTATAGCGTACAGCCGCACGGATTAAGAATCGGCGGATGGGCAAGGACGAGCCGACCAAAAACGAGATTGAAGACGTTTTGCATGCAGGAAAGTAACGTAGAATGGTCCCCGGGTCGTCACTGTAAGATCCATTACACCAAGTGATCCTGCCCCCGGTATCATTGCGTCACTTTGTCGGGGCGAAAATCATCGCTTACGCCTACAATCAACGGTAACAGGTAAACCCAATCACCGGTTATCCCCGTTCAGTATGAAATCCATGTTGAAAAGTCGGATTCAAAGAGCTCGCTGCTAGCAGTCGGTCCTCGGAAACGGGCGGAATGGAATATACTTCCGACGCAGAAGGAGTAGAACAATATGCCACGTTTACTAGCATTGACATAATATTCAATGCAGCAGATGGTGAAAGAGTAGGTAATAATCAGCCAGGTTGGCAAAAGTTTAGTGAATACCGAAGACTCCGGAGCTCGCACGTAAGAGAGGCAAAGACTTCGGTAATTTGCACAGAGGTCCTAGAGACACCTTTAGCCACAAATATAGTGGCGGCGGTAAAGAAAGGCCAAGCCTACGAGCGACGAGAAAAGTCGTATCTGCAGGAAAAGACAAAATCTGGGCAAGTTTTCGTCTATGATAGTTTTCCAAGTTCAAATTCAGGGACTGAAACGTATCGACCCGGCCGGCAGATTATCTAGACTCCTGCAAATAGATCGACTTCTTCGCCCATGGTATCGCGATTCATCTGGACATTTCTGATCAAATTCTGAAGTTCTGGATAAAACGTTAACGAAGTTCATCAAGACGAGTAGAAACAACGCAACCCCTTCCTTTGAAACGTCATGGAACAGTCCCAATGATCCCTTATGCTTCCACTGCTACGGGAGACCATAATATAAATGTTCCCTCCGAGCTGGAACGGGTTCAGTCGATTCGGTCAGTGCAAAGTGCCATAGCTTTTTCCCCGTACCCGGACGTTTTACGACAAAACTGGAATCCAGGCACAGATAACTCCAATAACCATGAATTATGCGTCAGGAATATCAGTGTGTGCGATATCAGATGTTGATGGCCAGATTTTTGTGTGTTACAGAGATCTAGTCCATTTTCTTGTGGGCGTCGGTGGGTGTCCGCTTCAAACAAAAATGTGAATTTCATATTTGTCCTCCGACTTCTGAGAGCTTCTGTGGTGGTTGTTACGTCATGCCGACGGACTCTAATGGTAGGAACACTAGTACTACAAAACACTGGGACGATGTTGAATGTCCCACTACAAATGAATGACTACAAATACAGACGTTGAATCTTCTCTACATGCATCATCTCACACTCAATCTTCGTGAATGCCCTCAGGCTTCTTGAACGACGCTGCGTCCACACCTGGGAGTGGCCACTGCTTGGCGAACTCCCGAACTTCATTCCTCAGTTGCTTGACCTTGGCAAAGCCTTCCTTGCCCCCCTCCTGTGTTGTAGCAACCCGAACGAAGTCCTTCAACATTTTTGTTCCGGCCTCCTTCTGTAGGACCAACGATAGCTGCACAGCTCGGTGCAAGAAGTCGGCGACGACCTTGATGTCGGACTCGACCATGTTACGCGATGTCAGTGCGGACGTGCCCAAGCGAATACCACCCGGAACCTGGGCAGAGGCATCACCAGAGACGGCGTTTTCTAGTGTGGGTCAGTCAGTCAGCCGGGATGGAAGACATTGAAGGAGAAGAGAACTGACTGTTGATGGTGATACCCATGAGATCGCAGACCTTCTCAATCTTGCTTCCAGTCAAGCCGAGAGGGCGCAAGTCCCAGAGAACGAGATGGTTGTCGGTTCCGCCAGTCTGGAGTTTGTAGCCATGTTCCGAGAGCGAGGCGGCGAGTGCACGAGCATTAAGGATAACTTGCTTAGCATACTCCTTGAATGCAGGCTGAGCAACTTGGAGGAGGGCAGTGGCGACAGCGGCAATCGTCTAGCGACGTGTAAGTATGAGACTACTCGAACAGCTAAAAGACTTACGTTGTTGTGGGGACCTCCTTGACACGCAGGGAAGACGGCCTCATTGACGCGTTTCTCAAGATCTTTGGTGTTCTCGAGGTCTTTGCGGAAGAAGATCAAACCAGCACGAGGACCACGGAGGGTCTTGTGACTAGCAGTACGGGTCAGCACACAAACGAGAGACAGCATTAGAAGGGTCTTACGTCGTAGTAGTAACGACATCACAGTAATCGAAGGGGCTATTAAGCTCCTGGGCGGCGACGAGACCACTGGTATGGGCCATATCACATAGGAGCCAAGCGCCTTCCTTCGTCGCCGTCTTCTTAAGCTCAGCGTAGTCCCAGTCGCGAGGGTATGCAGAAGCACCACAGACGATCATTTTTGGCTTGAAGATCTTGGCCTGGGCAGCGAGAGCGGAGTAATCAACGAGGTTGGTATCGGGAGTGATGGCGTAAGGTAGCGACTGGAAGTAGATGGAAGATGCGGTCATCTTCTTCTTAGCCGTCTGTTAGTTCGAGCGACGTCAGTTAGTTCCCTTTAACATGGATGAATGGATTCATACGTAGTAACCATGAGTGAGATGACCTCCATCGGGAAGACCAAGACCCATGAGACGATCCTGAGGCTGGAGGAGAGCAGTAAATGCAGCGAAGCTGCGATGGAGTCAGAGAAGGTCACGATGACAGTACGGTAAACTAACTTGGCTGTCTATAGATTCGAAAAAAAATAATAAACTATTAACAATAAAATAAAATGTAAAAGGCACGGGACTGACGCTTCCGGAGTAGGGCTGCACGTTAACACCCCATTGTGCGGGGTCGAGGTTGAACGCTTTGAGTGCTCGTTTGCGGCACAGGTTCTCGAGTTCATCGATGTATTCGTTACCACCATAGTAACGAGCAGAGGGGAGACCCTCGGAGTACTTGTTCGTCAAGATGGACCCGTTCGCCTCCATGACAGACAGACTGGTAAGGTTCTATTATGTCTGTCAGCATCATGATCCCCTTCTCCTATGAGATGTGACCGACCTCTGAAGCAATTAACTCCAGCCCAGAAAGCTGCCTCCATGTCTCTTTATCGATGATGTTCTGCACCTCTGGATCGATTTCTGCCAAGGGGGCATAAAGCATTTTGTTCTGCAATAAAAGCGAATCAGATCACATCATCTGCATTCAGACTAGGCTTACGAATTCCGGCGTCGATGAGGTAGCCATTTTTCTGATACCCAGACGAGAGAAACGGATGTAAGGAGGGAAGGAGGGTAACCGAGATGGTGGTCGAGGGAGGAGGAGTCGAATCATGGTTGAGAGCGAAGAAAAATGGTGGGAGGATCGGCCGGGTATCTCCGAACGGGAAGTGCACTGCCTTATGTAAGGTACCTCTGCGGTACTCGAGGCGCGAGACCTTTTTGATATCGAACCGTCACAACCTATACCAACCTTTCTAGATTTATCTTCACGCTATTCACGAATAATGAAACGAAACGACACCTGGGATTTGCTTGGACAAGGCGGGACTAGGTACGCCTTTTTTGGTTGTCCTGGCGCTCAATTCTCACCCTCCTTCGACGTGTAGCACCGTGACTAGGGGTAGCAACCGAGGAACGCCAGATGTCATGCCCTCACAAAAGAGACGGAAACTGGAACAGCAAATCAAGCTAAGGGCGCCTCTTGAAGAAATACAACAACGCCCTCCATGTCAACAGCTGGATGCCGAGAAGGACGACCTAAGTGAGCACCCTATTCATTCGCTCAAGCGCAATGTAAGCTAACAGGTACTTACTATCAGTTATTCAAATCGTTGATTTACATGAGATACCAAGCTCTGGGGATTTGATTCTCACCGGTTCTACACAGGTACGTTATATAACTCAACTGTACACTACATTTAACTTGAACAGAGGGAATACAGCGAGGAAACAGCGTGACAGCCCATATCCGTGGTTTTACGCCGTATTTCTATGCTCGACCTAATGAACCTGGCCCCTTTGGCTCATCTGATCATATGAAGGCATTTCACTCCCTCCTTAACGTGCGTCCCCTTTCGCTTACTATCAATGAAACATCTGGACATGACCGACGCAGGCTGCTACTGGCGTAATTAACGTAGAGATCGTCTCTAAAGTAATCACGGGCGCGACTGGAAAAGCGTGTATGCTCTTCAAGTTGACTTTCGAAGATTCAGAAAGTCTTCGTGCTGTACAAAATACACTTCTGGGTGCCCGATATGATGTCTATGAAGCGAATGTGGACTTTGCTACACGATTCCTAGTAGACCACGAGGTGACAAATCTGCATCCATTACGATTTGCTGTGTTCTCAAGTTTGATAGCTCCCAGGACTGGGCGGTTGGGTCAAGTTTCTTGCCGGAAAGTACAAAATGGTGGCCGCCGGTGACGCTAAATCTCACTCTCAAGTCGAGATCTTGATTTCGTACGTCGATTTATTGATTTTATCGTCCAATACACTTGTTCACACAACCACAGACACAACGCTGTAACAACTTGTGCTGAAGACTACCCCACGGCCCCTTTGAGAGTGCTGTCCTTTGATTTCGAAACCCTGTTCAACCTCGAAGAAAAGAATTCGAAACCATCGACAGATCCAATCATTCAAATATCAAACATAGTTTCTCGCCTAGGTCGGTCGAAGTACTTGATCCTGCCAATTGGTCAGTAACGATTAATATCGTAGGAGAGGCGAGCCCATTTCTTCGCGTCATTTTCACTCTTGATTCATGTGATCCCATCGATGTTGACGTCTATGTGTGTTCATACGATACGGAGAGGGAAATGCTTCAGGCGTGGCAGAGTTTCATACTCGCTGTGGACCCTGATGTGTTGACGGGCTACAATATCATGCATTTCGACCTCTCGTACATCATAGAGCGGGTTCATTTGACAATGCCCGGCTTTGATTTGAACTTGAGCCGATGGAAAGGTGCGAGTCGCGCATCAAATAAACGAGACGTACTCATCTTTGTCACTCAGTATCTTCGATGAATTGGTCGCAGCCATATTTCTATGAAGAGCTATTCCGTGTTAATGGGTTCTATAAGAATGGCCGACCTGGTAAGTATGTTGAGGTCGAAGGTCGAGTTGTCTTGGACTTGTACCGGTATTTTACCCGGAATCACGCTCGGTTCCAGCTTGACAGTTACTCTCTTAAGAACGTCGCCCAGAAGATTCTTTCCGATGACCCAGACTCACAGAAGCTAGACATGGAATATACAGATATACCAAGATGCCAGAACGAAAGCTCTGCTACCCGACGCCATCTAGCGATATACTGTCTACAGGTACGCATCATGTATTCTCCCTGATCGAGGTTGCTGATGGAGCGTTCTGGTCTTTGAAGGATGCCAAGGTGCCCCTGCAGCTTCTAAACAAACTCTGTATTTTAGAAGACTACCTGGGGAAGGGTAAGGAGAAACAGGTTCCTTTCGCGAACCTGTTAGCTCCGACACCTTGGCTTGAGGACCTAGGTGTCCAGCTCGCTGAAGCACGGTCTGTCCAATCGGTCATCATCAACTGATGGCAGGGACTATTTTTATGTACCAACATCTATATATACGAACTATGTATTCATCTGTGTATCTGTTCCAATGTGTCGTCCAATGTGTCGTACGCGACCAAACGTATCAAGTATTTCTTCACTGAATAACAACCAAATAGCAACTTGAAATCACATCAAGCGTGTTCCATATCATACGTGAGCGTCGAAGAGAAATTGGCGGGTCACTGATGCCATAGCATATCTTCGGGCATTCCCGAGTCCCGAGCACTTGGATGGGGGCCGGATTCGTATTTCACCTTATACTACCACGTCGATATATACCGACAGCTTTTTTTCACATCGTCCAAGGATAATGAAGCGAACAGACACCTGGGATCAGTCAAAACTTACCGGTGGAAGGTGTATCTCCTCCCACTCAACTCATTCTGTACTCCCAGGTTTATAATCTTTCCCAGCTCTGTAAACAAGCGCGATGCCTCCCCTCCAGCATCAGGACCAATAGCTTCAAGTTCTTCAAAGAGGCAGAGACTGGAACAGGAAGTCAAAAGTCGACCTGCTCTCGAGGAAATGCTGAAACGTCCTCTGGTCCCGCAGCTTGACCCTGAGACAGACGACCTCGGTACGCTTTGTTTATGCTCTCAGCTTGCGATTTATGTAATGCTTCAACAGTTATTCAGATTGTTGATGTTCACGAGTTACCTGACTCTGGTTACCTGGTTATTACAGGATCTACTAAGGCAAGTTCTCCTTTGGGTTATCCAACTTGTGCTGTATCTTCACTCGTGTGAATTGCAGGCGGGAAATAGCGTATCAGCTTTCATCGGCGGGTTTTCTCCCTACTTTTATGTTCGCCCCAAGTCTCCAGCGTTCCGCAGCAAGCGATGCGGACCTCGTTGCGCTGGAAGAGTATCTCGGCAGTATGCTTCCCCTCGCTTTCTTGATTCTCGTTCCTGAACAGTAGTTCGCATAGGGCGCTCAAGGATATGTAACAAAGCTAGAGACGGTTAAGAAATATCTGGAGGGAAATGAGTACATGCTTGTCAAAATAACTTTCGAAGACATAGGAAGTCTTGGCACTATTCGAGATGAGTCTTTTCACTGGACCCTCTCTACCGATTCACTTCAATTGACTTCCATCGTCCTCTCTCCATCCAATACAACGTCTCCTTACGAAGCTATCGAAGCAAACGTAGACTACCCGACACGGTTCTTGGTAGACCATGAGGTTCGTCAGACTCCCGTTGCCATGGCTCTATTACATTCTTACGTTTATGCCCAGTTGCCAGGACCTTGGTGGTTGGGTCAAGTTCCCCGCCAAAAAGTACGAAGTCATGCCTGACGCCGAGCGCCAATGCCGTACTCAAATCGAGATTGAAATCTCGTACGTTTGTCGTTGCTAGTATGACGGGTCGTGTTTCTTGTTTTGATTCTTCCACAGGCACGATGAGGTGGTGACCTACGAGGACCGTGGCAATTCCCCGCTGAGAGTTCTGTCCTTCGACATCGAATGCATGTATGATACAGAGAACAAATCGGTACCGTCTATTCATCCTATCATTCAGATTTCGAACATGGTCGTTCGAATGGGTGAGCGTTTTCGAGAGATCGGATGACTACTGAGGTCTGACTATATCCTTTAGGAGAGTCTGAGCCTTTTCTGCGTGCAATTTTCACGCTTAACTCGTGTGACCTGATTGAAGATGTCTACGTTTGTTCATACTCATCTGAGAGTAAGCTACTTGAGGCGTGGCAAGACTTCATCCACGATGTGGATCCCGATGTTTTAACAGGTTTTAACATCTTGAATTTTGATCTGTGGTTCATTATCGAGAGGGCTCAGAAGCTGGCTACCCTTAATGTGGAACTCAGTCGCTCCAAAGGTACGAAAACGTACCCTTCTCCGACACTTGTCAATATGCCCACTTCTATGTAGGATCGTTGGCGAAACATGTCAACTACAACTTTTATTCCGATAGATACGGATCCAGAGAGGGAAGAAATGTCCAGATACCAGGCAGAGTCGTTCTGGACTTATTTCGACATCTCCCTCGAAATCACTCTACGTTTAAGCTCCAAAATTATGGTTTGAAGGATGTCGCAAAATGTCTTCTTGGCGATGGCCCCGATTCACAGAAGATGGATCTTAGCTACCAGAGCATAACAGAACTGCAAGAAGGACCGGAAGCGAATGGGGCGACTCGCCGCAAAATGGCAGTATATTGCCTCCAGGTGAGAATCATCTTGGTTTTTGAGTCGATGCACAGACTGACTCCAGGATTCACAAAGGATGCTAGGCTGCCTTTGAAGCTTCTGCATAAATACGGTATTGTGGAGGGTTATTTGCAGAAGGGAAAGGAGAAACAGGTGCCCTTTGCGAATCTGTTGGGTCCATCTCATGCATTGCAGGAGTTGGGCGTCCCCAATGCACGGGCCTCTCAAGCCGTTATATCCGACTTCTGATTGCTTAGGGTGGTCCATAGGTGCTGTACTTCTCAGTGTAATAAAATATTATTGCATTAACTCACGTCGCGAGGCATCCTGGCAAGCCGCGTTGTCGCGGCGTTGACTGTCAGGTGATATTTTTCTCACAAGTTTTGCAAATTTATCTAAACTTTGTTTGGGTCGTGTTATACCTCCGTCAGTGGCCACTCAACGTTCAACATTCACTTCTCAGCAATAGGTCAGCTGCGACCACCAAAAATCTTGTACCAACCCTTACATTACGCGTCTATCGATACTGATGTTCGTGGGGCCCACGATGCCGTGGCGCTTTTCAGGCCTGCTGTCCACGAGGATGACCACCCGTCATGTGTGCGTAGCTGGTTTTATTTTGCTGCTAGATATTATGCTTATTTGTGTCTTGTAGCTTCCGGTCCCGGGCTATCTTCAGGCGGCCCATCGCCATTTTCACTGGCAATTTACTATCCACAATTCCTGGAGGTGCCACTCGTAGTGAAATAGAAGGGCTCATGATAAATTTTCGGGACCGTCTATCTATAGCTGCCAATGTCAACCAAAGAACTACCTGGAGGGGCCTATCAACGGATACCAGTACAACTCAGTCCTTAGAACAAACAAATCTGCAAGACCTCCAACAACGTCCTACATGCTCTCTGTCAGATTCCCTACGTGATAATATAGGTATATATCTCTTCCTTGCATCAGAGCCACATGGTGATATTCGCGGATTTGTTTACAGTATTCCAGCTCGTCGACATCCAAGAATCGCCCTATGAATGTGGCCACCTGTTGATGTATGGCGTCACAAAGGTATTTTCGAGTGGCGCCTCGTGCACATATACTGATTATGGCGTAATAAGTCCGGAAACAGCGTTTTGGCAACCATTACCGGCTTTACACCCTATCTTCACGCGTACCCCAAAACAATCTTAGATGATGAGCGAAACGTGGAAGCATTGAAGAATCATCTTCTTGTATGGATCAATTCTTCCTAACTCACTATATCGACGCGACCTGATAACTTTCAGGAACTCGGGCTCGGTAATGGAGGTATCGAAATTGGCATCGTTCCCAATGGGCCAGATATTCAGGGTGCTGACAGACCATTAAAACTAACATTTTCCGGACCAAACACCCTTCTTCGTAGCAAAAATAAGTTTCTTGATACTCAACAGATGCATCTTAACTCATATCGGACAATTACAGTTACTCGAGGATGCTGGCGTATACACACTTGTCCATCCGCAGACAGACACTATGACACGGTTTTTGGCCGACCATCAGGTTAGTGCGTTATGACGTGCCTTACGCGGATTATCATCATTGTTGCATTCGTATAGTTACCAGGCATGGGAGGCTGGATTGAATGTCCTGCCCAGGATTACGTGCTCACGAAAACCAGCGACCAAGTCTCGAGATGCCAGATTGAGCTAACCGTCCCGTACGTTTGTTGAAAGTGTATGTATCTTCCTATCTCTCATATTTGCAACAAGTCACGACGCGTTAAACACATCCGATTCGCGAAGCTCGGATGCTCCGCTAAGAATTCTATACTTTGATATCGAATCCATGACGCGAGAAGATCCCAAGAAACCAGGGAAATTCATTTCGGAATCTTCGCAAGATCCAGTCATACAGATATCCAATATGGTTTCGCACCCAGGCAAGTGCCACAATTTTTCTTTTGATTTACTCAGTCTTATAATGAAACTTCGAAAGGGACTAGGGACCCATTCTTGCGTGTCATCTTTACTGTCGGGTCGTGTGATCCCATCGAAGGGGCTCATATTCAATCGTACGCGTCGGAGAAGGAAATGTTAACTGCCTGGCAGCAATTTGTCCACGATGTAGATCCAGATGTCATGACCGGCTGGAACATCTTAAATTTCGACCTGGACTACCTCATTACTCGGAGCCGTCAATTAAAATTTGATCTGAGACTGGGAAGGTTGAAAAATGGTGCTGCGCCGATCCTGTCGCTCACCTTTCGTCATTTCTAATACATTTCTCTAGGACCGCCCACTTCCTCGAAAGCGCAAAAATGGTATAGCTTGAAATATAATCACTGGATGGGCCGAATGCTGTCCATTCCAGGCAGAGTGGTGCTTGATATGTTCCGCCACTTTGCTTGCAATCATGACAAGTTCAAACTTCGCGGCTACGCGCTCGGAAAAGTCGCGGCAAAGTTGCTGAACGATGAGCCCGGGATGCTGAAAGGGGATGTCGCATACAGCGATATACCGAAACTACAGGCCGGCCTAGACGCCAACTCCTCTACTAGACGAGAATTGGCAGTGTATTGTCTTCAGGTGCGTATTCGACATACAATACTTCCACTTTCTGACAATCGGTTGAAGGATTCGTATATACCACTGGTGCTACAACACAAATACCACATTCTCGAAGGGTACATTGAGATGGGAAAGACAAAGCGCATGCTATTCCATCGTATGATGGAAAGAGAAGAGCCTGTCACCAAAGCTACCTAGGTCCTTCCAGCAGACTAGTCGTCTATCACCGGATTTTCTGAAAGTATTTACGCTCATACATCATTGAATAAATCCTTGCACGACGGTTGTGCTAAAGACGTGATCAACGACATCGTGCTGAGTCTCCGTCGGAATGTTTCTCTGACCATCTGTCTCTGCTCAAGGATGCCCCTGCTCTGAGGTTTTGTACACTGCCACACGAACATGAGTTTTGGCATAGTCTGTCCAATAGATCATCTGCAGGCAATTAGGTTCTTGCCAGAAAGGATGAAGATGTATTAGATTTTACCATCGGTTTTTGACAAACTAGCTTCATCTTTCTCAGCACACGGGACTGTCTCATACGTTCTTATTCGTCACTGTATCTTCAAGGAGCTTTCGCTTGCGTCGCCACTGTCCTATAAACGTGATAATTCGGTCCAGTATGTTTCCAGATGTATCGCCGTGTGGTAAAGATTGTGGCAAGGAACTGACTCGGTGAGGCACCCACGTTTTAGGCGACGTGCCTCGCGCGGAATCGGGTTCCACTGTAATGAACGCCGAGGAGACGATCCTGCTGATAGCCGAAAGACGGTCCGGTTGCGAGTCAGGGACAACTGCATCGAAATGCTGCAAGCACACAGGCCACGCAGGGTCACTGGGTCGAATCAAGGCCAGTTGCTGGAGAGTGCTTTCGTCGGAACCCTGGAAGAGGGCTGTGCAGGCAACGACGAGACTGTGGGGTTCATGCAAGTAATCCAGAGCCTCCTGACGTATGCGTGGATCTAGGAGAATGGAATTCAACCCGACGATGAAACCGCGCACACTTTCATTCGGTAGAGATGATTGCAACAAGCGCTCTACGACATCGAAGTAGCGCATTTTTACAAAGGTCGAGTATGCCTCATTAGCAGTGGGGCTAAATTCGAAGAGGTACCCCATTATTTCTAACGTCGTCCGCAAGTCACGATACCGATAACTGGATAACCAATCCTTGACTGAACCTATTTCGAAGACGACGTCGACGAACTTTGCCGTTACAGCTGGTGTACACCACTCGTTGGCGTCTGCAAATTGACCGGGAAGTGGACTGGTGGAAGTGATAAGTCGCAAGAAAACGCGCAGTGTGCTATGCTGTGCAGGCCATCCAAGAACTGAAGCATTTCCAAACACGTCGGAGAGGATGAGCGAGTACAGCGTCTCCAGGGCCGCATGGCGATTACTGTCTAGGCCTGAGCAGGGTAGTAATCCGAGCGGATGCATGTCGACATTCAGATTAATTTCGATGTATTCTATCATTGTGTCCATCAGAGCAGACTGGATACTGGCACGTGATGAAAAGGAGGGTGTGATCATAGCTAGAAGAAACCCCAGCCGTTGGTCGTCAGGGACAATGTAATTCGAATCCTGTGGTCCTTCCATAGGCGGACGATAGGAGAGGATATATTCAGCCACAAAAGGGTAAATGCAGATTCGCACGGCTTCCTGGAATGTTAGAGGGTCATTGTGAAGAATCGAATCACAGATAAATGGAGGTGTTGCGCCGTGGACTGTAAATGCTGGGGCAGGACAAACCCAGTCCTGTCTCCAGTAGTAATTTGGAATAGCATCTAGGAGACTACGACTCAGGCCGATTCCGCCAGTACTCAAGGCATTACGAAGGAGATTGATCCAAACGATCGGCTGCAAACGTAATTGGCGTTCTGCAGGAGTGCCCGAAAGACTCCTTCTAACCACTTCTCGAGCCTCATAGCTTCGTGTCCAGAAAGGCGTTGAAGCAACGATACCAGCAAAAAGGTCTGGCTGGATGTAGTCCACGTTGAGTGCCGTTGATATGTGGAGAAATGTCTTATCGTCGCTTCTTCTGACGCGGAGGTGGGCGCGAATGAGACGCTCGACCTTGGCTTGTTGAGTTGGTTCAAGGATGGTTCGAGTATCAATACAATTGTTGATGACCTCGACACATGTTTGAGAAATACCCTTCATGCATTGCTTCAATAAGTTTACCGACTTTAGCGGCAGAGCACCGATGGACTGAGCGACAATGCTTTGGACGCTAGGATTGGATGACATCGAATACAACCATGATAGGGCATTGACGTCCGTGCTCTCAGCAGTACGTCTGACAGCATCCTGCTCCACATCTTTGAGAGTACGGACATGAGGTTGCTCTGAGAGTTGCGGTTTGAAGATGGGTAAGATGAGCCAATTGAGCAGGCCATCGTGAATGATATGCGTGTAAAGAGAATAAACATATTGGGACAGCGGAGTTTTGTAAGGGCATGACGGATAGAGAATGGGAAGAAAGTTGGTGATTGTGTATACTGCAAGCACAGTAAACGTGATGGCCCCTACTGCGGACGCAATTGCCCGCTGTAAGGGAACCAAAAATATTACCAGGCCAACGAGGAATATCCCGAGAGATGCGCTCATCAGGACAGGAAGGAATCCAATAATGAAGGGCACGCTCCACTCTTGGAGGCCCATGTATCGGAATTGACGTACGCGACAACGGTCGCGAGGCGTTCCAGACGGAACGGACATGTATTGATGAATCCATTGCTTCGTTAGCACCGCGACCAGCGCGGTGGCGAGACTGAGAGAGAGACTTGTGAACCAGAGCCCGTTGATCCATGAGTCGGATGTCGCTGGTCGAAAATCAGAAAAAGGCGTGAGACCCGAGCGAGGGATGCTGTCTACAAGTGTACCGTTTGCAGCCGCCCGTTGGACATTAACAAGTTCGTACAGAAGTGACGCCGTAACCAGGGTATAGTCGAGCTGTAAACTTTGCGATGTTTGCACGACGAAGGTGGTAACCACAGCTGAGAACAGACCGGCCTGCCAATGGGAGTTAATGAGAAAGTAGTATGTGTGGCGAGCTGACACGCACAAAGACGAGCAACACATCTAGGCTATCCTTCCATCCTTCCACCAATTCACGGTCGAACGCTGCACATTCTTCGAGGAATGTTCTCCATACACGAGCTGCTGGGCCCAGTTCTTCATATTGCTTATCCTCCGGGAGCTTCTGTTCGTAGTCAAAGGGATCGTTTCCTTGGGTTCCCATGAGACTTTGCTTTATTTTGAGGGAAGAAAAATATTACCTTTCATGATAAAATCGTGGCTCTTGATGCCAAATAGTCCACGCCTGGACCGCCTACGACTTGGAGAAGATTCGTAGATTAGATTTTCGACATGAGGCTCCTGAATAGGTGCATCGACGCGCTCAGACGACATTAAGCTGCTTCTGTCGTCACAGTCGCAATGAACTGAATGAAATGGGCAGGCAGGCAGGCAGGGCAGAATGAACTGGCTGAACTGGAGCAACGAGTGGACCAGTTTCCTACTTCGAATTGTGCGGAACTTCCCATTGCAAGGTCCCAATAAGGAACGGCCGGGCCCACCTGACATGACCAGCCATGTACCACTGCGAAGGCGTAAACTTTTCGCAGGGTAAACAATCCAACGAAAAGAGATATAGAGATATCTCCCACATTGTCTTGAAGTTGCCAGGTGGAATTATTTTTTAGGGCAATAACGCGCTGAAAATGTCCAAAAATGTACTTACTAAGCAAAATTACTCAGGTTAGGAATATCATCAGCATGGAAAAGAATGTGCACAATATTGAATACAGGGAAGCTGAACATGGAGAGTGCGGAGGTGTGGCAGAAGCCAAAACCCTTTGAAGAATTATTTGCGAGCTCAAATGATTAAATCCTGTATCAAGCATAAACGTTAACAACGAAGAACTAGAGGGCAGTGCTCGGCTCATATAAGAACCTGTATTGTGGGAGCATGTGAAGACGTTAATAGACATACGAGGAACTTTCTATGCATGGGAATAGGTCTTCAAACGCTGCGTGCACGAGAATTGCATGAAAGAAAATTTGTTCAATAGGCAACTATCCGAGTCCTACGTCTAATGATATTGATATATATATATATCCAGAAGGAATTTTACACTTGACCATTACCGCTGAACATTGCGACTTCCGCGCTGGTGGACCGACCACGATGCAACCAAAACTGATTCCATAGCCTCAGCCATAATTTAGTTCTCGGCGGCGTATTTTCCGGACGGTAGCTCCCATCGTGATCTCGTCGCGGTGTCTGACAACCAGGCATATTGATCCTGTAGACTCCGACGCAACCTCCTTCAACAAATGTTTGAAAGTCCCAAATGGCGTGAGAAAGGCGCGTAGAAGAATATTCGACTTCGAAGTGCGCAGGAAAGGTGTCAAGTTTCTTTAAGCACTCTCGCCATGCGGGATTATCCGGGCGAAGGAGCGCGAGGCGACGAAGAGCCGAAGGGGCCTTGTTCTGCATGAGGAGAACTGCGCAAACGGTGAAAAGATTTTTGGGCTCGAATAGGTACGCTATAGACTGCTGAAAAGTCTCAGGTTTCAGTACATCGGATTCCAACCCGGCGATAAACGCATCCAAAACCATTGATAAGGCACGGTGAAAGTATAAATCACCACCGCGTAAATTCGCTATTGGATCAAGAAGACGCCCAGAAACAAAACGAGAAAAAGTCTCATTCATCACGGGAGGGAATCGGAGAAAATAATGGACTAGTTCAGCCGCTGCTGAAAAATGATCAAAGGTTGCGTCGTCGCGAGAGTGAAGTGGTTCATCGCGTGATGTCCATGCTTCATCCTGGAAAGCAATTCGGACAAAGTTAGCTGCCATGATTGGTGTGCACCAGTCCTCAGGAAGGAAACGAGGACGAGGAGACGTCGAATTGAGCACCCGAAGAAATACCATCAATGTGATACGCAGGTCTTGACTTCGAACAGAAGCATCACCACCAAATTCGTTGTTTGAAATTAGTGTATATAGGAGCTTCAACACTCCGTAACGATTGCCGTCTAGTTTGAAAGAAGGAATTTCGTCATGCAGCTGAAACGAGTCGACAGCCATACAAGTCCCGATGCTGCGAATAACACCTCCAAACAAGCTATCAAGAGAAAGAATGCGGCCATAGGTTTTTTGGATGGAGGGTGAGCCAGCTACCGTCAACAGAGAACATAGCCGGGAATTCGTCAACGGTGCCATGATGATAAACACTGTTCATAGCATCTGCATGCCTTTGAAGTATGACATCAGCTACGTATGGGTACAGATGAGTGTTGACGGCTGTCCAAAGGGGTACCGCACGATGATCTGTGCCGGGAACCGAACAAATCTGGAGTCCGTTCGATGTCAATACTAGAGGAGGGGTGGAGCCGATACGCCAATAAGATAATGGAATTGCATGGAATAACCATTGGACAAGATCTTCTTCTAAGATACTTGCTGCTGGAGCAGATTGCCCCATACAATGGGCTGCAGATCAAGGTCCAAGTCTGTCGAGACTAAATTTCGGATCTCTCGAAGATAGAGTTGACCGAACTGGATAGACAAAAGTTCTGCGTAGACATCTGGAGATAACCGTTTTCTTTCCACTTCGGGATCCGGTGTCGGTATAAAGAAGAACTTGTCATCCATGGCAAGGCGCAGGCTTGTGCGAATAAGCCTATCAAGTTTGCCTTCCTGAGGATGACGTGGGCAGAACACGACACTGGCGTGGATCTCGCACATCTCTGATATTCCTTTTGCGCGGTGCTTTAGAGATGCCACGGACTTCAACGGTAATGCACTAACTGCCTCCACAACAATCCTCTGTACGGCCGGATTGGAAGATGTGCAAAATAACCAGGACAAGGCACACGCGTCTGTTTCATCGGCACTCAGCTTAACAGCTTCACGCTCTGCTTCTCGAAGTGTACGAATTGGAGCTTTTTCGGGGACGGGGACTGGTGAAGATCCAGACCAGTATCTGGAAATCGGGGAGATGACTGAAGTGAAGATGCCGTTATGGGCAATATGGGAATAAAGAGGGAAAATGTACTGTGACAACGGCGTCTTGTATGGGCACGAGGGGTATATGATGGGCAGGAAGTTGGCGACGAAATACGCAGTGAAGGATATGAATGTGATAGACCCAACGATGGATGCAATCGACACTTGGAGCGGGACTAGAAAAACAACTAGACCAACTACAAAGACGCAGAGCGACGCACTCATTAGGACAGGTAGTAGTCCAATAATGAAAGCTACACGCCACTGCTGTAGTCCCATGTATCGAAATTGACGTACACGGCATCTATCTCGAGGTGTGCCCGATGGGACTGCCATGTACTGATGGATCCATTGTTTGGTCAGGACAGCGAAGAGTGCGGTAGTCAGGCTGAATGAGAGACTGGTGAACCACAGCCCATTGACTAACGAATCGGAAGTTGTAGGTCGAAATTCTGAAAATGGAGTAAGGCTTGAACGAGGGACGTCGCTCACGAGGGAGCCATTGGCTGTTGCACGTTGGACATCGATGAGCTCGAATAGCAGCGACGCAGTGACTTGGCCATAGTCGACTTGTAAGCTTTGGGACGTCTGAGCGACGAACGTAGTGACCACCGCGGAAAAAAGACCAGCCTATTCATTCATTAACGAAGGGAAATTAGATGTATTAGTAGTTGTACTCACGAAAACTAGCAGAACATCCAATCCGTCCCTCCATCCCTCCACCATCTCGATGTCAAACCCAGCGCACTCTTCAAGGTATGTTCTCCATACCCTGGCCGCAGGTCCTAGCTCTTCGTACCGCTTGTCTTCGGGGAATTTCTGTTCGTAGTCGAATGGATCACTCCCTTAAATTGAAATGAGTTTCGCGACGGTAAAGTAACAATCAATAACACCCACCTTTAACTAAATATTCACCTCTCTTCATGCCCATCGATCCTCTCTTAGATTTCCTTTTTCTGCGTGACGCGTAGTAGGTCGAACTTTCGGCCTCAGGCTGGCGCATTCTTTCAGCAGAATTGCTCTCGTTTTTATTGTCAGACATATCTTGGGAGGAAGGCATGGTCGTGAACCAAGGTGGTAACGCAAGGCATCAACGCTGCATGGCATTGAAAGAAGCTTCGGAGAAATCGGCCCGTAAGTATCTCTAGACGCGGTTAGCATTGACGGTTCTGTTCACCATGATGTTCAGCTAATCCAGTGGTACAGGTTATTCATTAGCTTCCCTCTTTACTGATTTTTCCGGATGTGCTTACGACGATAAATGGTCTCCGGTTGGTATTTTTGTACCTTGCGCTCGTGTCTGCCCGTGTGCGTTGCCGCCTCCGCCGCATGAGCTCAAGAGCTTCAGGCGCAGTGGGTTACTGCGTGAGCTGATGGCGGTGTCAACTTCTTTATGAAATTTAATATGCCTGCGAGAAAACAGCGAACTGAAAATGTAGAGAAACATTACATAATTTGAACATTGACAAGGACATTGTTGGCTATTTACCATTGTAGGTGCAGATGTATCCGATCTTCAACTACTGACGTTCCCCCAATAGTATTCAAAGCCAACGTAGATTACTATGTACAACGACATCGTACATTTCCCGTTTTAGGACAAAAAGAAAAGGATCATGTTGGAGGTTCTAGGAGGGCCACTCAATCTGACTTGCTCCTGGGAGATGACCCGGATGCCTTGTTGTAATCATCGGACAAACGGTCGTATTCAGCTGCCTGAGAGAGAGCCTGAGATTTGAGAGCCTCAAGGTCTTTGTTTGCTTTCTCTAGATCGCGCTTCAAGGCATCCTAGAGAAAATGAGCCTGGTGGCGACGACGGAACAGTGAGTGGCATACCGATTCATCTGCTTTCTTTCGCAGCTTCTCCAGCTCCTTCTTCGATGACTCAACATCACCCTACCAAACGTTCAGACATGCTTTTTCAAAGGGGAAAACGGTGGCTCACATTGCCTTTGTGTTTCAACAGCTCCTCCTGGGCTTGGATGAGATCGAGAATGATGGAAAAGGTACGCGTAAGGACGAGGGATAAGAAGAGAGTGAAGCCGGTAAGATACACGTTTCTTTGAGAACTGCATTAAAGAAACACGTCAGACCACGTTCCACATCGAGTCAGCGAACGCACTAGAATTTACGCGCAGCAAGGTTGGTCTCCGTGCGCACGTCAGAAACACCTTGCTGGCCCGACTTTGCGAGCTCAGCTTCGGCGGTAACACGGAACATTCGCTGAAGAGCGTCGAAAAATAGAATTCCAACGAAGATGAAAGATATCTTCAAGGCATAGGCGATTTTGGCGACAAACGGCGAGGTGGATAGAAAGTTGAAGACACGCTTCTTGACTGTGTGTGGCAGAGGCAACACGATGAGGCAGAAGGTGCCCATTTCTGCGGCGAGCAGGAAAAAAGTAAGGGAGTAGTAGATGGTCATGGTGAAGATGAAAGAGAAACACGTAGACGTCAGGCTGTGCAACATGGAGTGTATGGTAAGAGCGTGACGTCACATATCCATTTTGGGGTCACCCGGAATGGGAACAAAATTAGGACAAGAATTTCAAGAGCATATAATCGCATAACTCTGGAATTTCGTGTAGTGAACTGTACTGATTCGAAATAATTCCTGACTCAAAATACTCCTCGTCATCTTAATTCGGTCATTGCCGATGAATCACGTGCATTGCCATATATTCTCTCCGTGACTGTGACTGACGACGCGTAAGATGGACGTGAACATCAAGCATGCTGGCAAGACACACAATGTCGTCCTTAATCCCGAATTACCGCCTCTGCACTTCAAGGAAGCGATTTACCAGGTCACTGGCGTCCCAGTGGACCGCATGAAGGTCATGGTAAAGGGTGGCGTTCTCAAGGTAAGGCCCTTGCAAGAAAATTCTTCATCGATGTTGAACTGATTAGCTGCTAGGATGATACAGGCTGGAAGAAAATAAATCCCAAGGCCGGACAGACGTTCATGGTTATCGGTGCCGCCGGAGAGCTTCCCAAGCCGCCGGAAAAGCCTATTACTTTCCTTGAAGGTGCGACAATATTGTCTGAATTTCAGCGACACGGTTTAATGACTATCTCGCTGCAGATATGGAAGACTCTGAGCTTGCGGAAGCATTGGCGATGCCTGTGGGCCTCAAAAAGTATCTCTTTTCATTCTAGCGTTATCATATCTTTTCACTGAACTTCTTTAGCTTGGGAAATACTTGTTACATGAACTCTACAATTCAAGCTATCCGAGCCATACCACCTCTTCAATTGGCGCTCAACAAGGCAACCACTACACCACCCCTTGTATTGACCATTCGCGACCTTTACAACAGCATGTCTCGCACCACGGAACCTGTCGTTCCCTACGCCTTCCTGACCGCACTTCGGCAAGTACATCCCCAGTTTGGCGAAATGGACAGAAGCGGCGGCGGCGGGGCACCTCGTGGATTCGCTCAACAAGACGCGGAAGAAGCTTACAGCCAAATCCTCAATTCCCTGCGTGAAGTCCCCGACTCGGATGATCCAAGCAAGAGGTTCCTTGATCAATGGATGGCCGGTGAGATCCAGCGGGTGACGAAGCTTGAAGTGGATCCATCAGAAACACCTGAACCTCCTACTATTACCTCCGAGAAGGTCATGAAATTGGAGTGCCACATCTCAATTAATACGAATTATATGGCCACTGGAATCTCCAACGTGAGTTTTTGTACTATTTCATGTAATCATAATGTGCTCATGTCGTCGGTAGTCACTGAAAACGACTCTTACGAAACACTCCCCTAGTCTCGGACATGACGCGTCCTATATCCAAACCACGCGCCTTACGCGTCTACCTACTTACCTTACTGTCCACATGGTTCGATTCGCGTGGAGGGCCGATGTTGGACGCAAAGCCAAGATCATGGTGCGCGAAATCCCCTTGTCTCTACTACCAATCTAACTTGATGGGACTGCAGCGTAAAGTCAAGTTCCCAACCACTTACGATGCACTGGAAATTGTATCGGACGACCTCAAAGACAAGCTCACGAAAGTGAACCGACGTTTAGTAGAGATCGAGAAGAGTCGAGCGGAACGTCGGAAGGCTCGAATGAGGCGCCGAGGCTTGGCCGGTGGTGCGGAAGCTCAAGCCATGGATGTTGATGACGGAGAACCGGAACCAGTTAAGAGAGCCAAAGAACGGGAAGAGATTGATAATCTTGTAGATCCCGCCATCAAAGCCGATATCGGAGCAAGTTGGAGTGGATTGTACGATCTCGTGGGTAAGAAGCTATCGTGTCTTATGTTGAATCACCTGGCTAATTACACATTCCAAGCCATCGTAACGCACAAAGGTGCAGCTGCAGATTCAGGTCATTATATTGGATTCGCTAAGAAAAGCGTGTTTCACGACCCATCATACTCTGGAGGTACGTCAGTTTCATTTTACGGGTGGACATTTGTTTATGTTTCTGTACAGCTCCGGTCGCTGACATGGACATCAACGCTCTTGATACCATTGAAGCTGATGAAGACTGGTACAAGTTTGACGACGACAAAGTATCCGTGTTCCCCAAGGACAAATTGGGTACCCTGGACGGCGGTGGAGAAGATTCTTCAGCGTACGTTCTGGTGTATCGAAGTCGATTCGTGTAGAGATAGAAACCTGCAAAATTAACATGTGTACAAGTTATCGTCATGCCTGTAATTGGTGTAATTGCAAACCGTCTCAACGGAAACTCGTGACCCTCGGAAAACACAGCGTCATTTGTTCGTTGTAACATACTCCGTTTTCTTTGACTTCCATTTGTCTGCTTCTTGTTACCATCACGGTCGAAACTCCATACTCAAGCAGAACTAGCCCTTCGGGATCACTTCGAGCTGATGGACCATTCTGCGTTTCCTCCGGAAGACTATGAGCACACGCAAGTCGGCAACCAAGCACCAGGTGCACAGCTACTGGCTGCTGTTGGACAGTGGATCCGGTATCATCACACTGTTGTCATGTTTTCCCAGGATTATCTATCTTGACGAGATGGAAACGGAATCATCGCCGCTTTCGATAAATACTTACAAGCTGACATACGGGTTCCTATTCCACCGCACGTTCAGTGACCACTATCTTTTCCCACTGAGAATCTTGTACTACTACTACCCTTGAGGAGCGTTGAGCGCCCAGCATCGATGCCAAAACTTACACGCGAGTGCGGGCCGCCGCTGTTCTTGTTGACGTGCGCATCGCTCTTTATCTCCAGCATCGTTTTCATATTTTCCATGCTGCATTTGGGATATGACTCGTTCTTCACGATCCCGGCGGTCTATGCGGTCACCCTCATTTACCATGTGACGATCCTCGTTTTGGAGCACCGGAATAGCGCCCGCTTGGATCCTGCCTCGTCGACGACGCTGGGGAGCATTATTTGCGGGGCGGCGGTGGGCGCTATGTGGTTGGGGGCTTTCACGGTCGTTTTGTTGGTTACGGTCTTGTTTGGGGATAAGGCTATTGGGGAGGATAACGGGGAATTGTGGATCCTCATTGTACAATGCTTTATAGCGCCTGTGGAAGCGCTCGTCTTGTTGGCGCTTGTCTTACGGAGCGCTCAGGAAAGACGGCAGGGGGCGTCCGAGAGCTGGAGGAAGGTCGAAGAGTAGTCATCTATTTATTCTGAGGTAAGGATGTTCTCTCTTGATGTGTTCCAGAAGGCTGATTTTGTGCTGTTGGAAGATACTCCCGATGCAATGATACCAAGAACTGACAATTTATGTACTTTCAGTACTTTCGTTACCGGACACCATTCTACAGACTCGGAATACCCTTTATCTCAATGTCAAGGAAAGCATGTTGATACCAATCTTACATCTGCTACAGCAGGACCAACTGGAAGCACACAACCCCAGGCCATTTTTATCGTAGCCTACAAATGACGGGTTCATTTTTGGACTCATCGTAGACTCGTGTATTCTTTGTAAGTAGACTGGGTAAAAGCTGTGCTCTCCAGCTCGATGCGTGGTTGAGGGATCTTACACATTCAGATCCTCTCAGAACCATGTACATCAAACGGGTGTTAGAGTAGGTGATGAGTAAAGGGGGAGATGGTTTTGAACCTGTGCTTTACATAAAATTGATATGTTGAAGTGGGATTGAATAATATTGGAAACGGGAAGAAACTACACTGTTCCACCACCTTACTCAGGCCTCATATATTCTTAGAAACGTCGAATTGTGATCAATACTATGAGGGATCACGACTATTTCGCAGGGGGGTTCCGAGGGTGTATTTAGTGCTAAACAGCGTGAGATAGGTCAAATTAGCTGCGAATCTGAAATCAACCTTACTGGGTGGGTAAACCGCCTTACCAGTATGATATAATCACTTCTTGGTCCTCCCTCCCTTGCCATTGCCCATACAATTTCAAGAGCTGTGTTCAGCGGGCAAAAATGTGCTTTCGTACCAGTACAGATTGCTGCTGTTGATGCGAGGTAAAGTGGGGGGCTGTCTCAAGTCTCTTTTACCTTTGTTGATAACCCTAATATTGATCACTGGTCGACTAGCACACGCCAACGCGCCTGGAGCCTTTAGCTTTGACACTCAATCCTACCTGGCGACGAGGCTGAAGGTAGAGCACCTATTTCGCCCCAATTCGCGTCAGAAAACCGGTCCTAGAGAAGCCCTTTGATAAATAAACAAACGTTGAATAGCAGCTGCGAATATGATCCACAGAATGCCCTTCAGTTCAATGTCAAGGAAAACACGTCGATACCATCTGATATGTGCTACAACACGACCAAGAAAGGGATATAATACCAACTCGAACAACTTACACCCACTATCATAGAAACAACTCCAAGGAAATAAATGATTGGCATCTTCGCGGCTATGAGGGTGCACCGTTGGGTGCCGGTGTTTCTCCAGAGTCTAAATCGTCGGCAGAAGGAACAGGAGCAGATGCGGCAGCACCAGTAGCCACTCCCTCTTGTCGCGGAGGCGCGACATCCCTAAAAAGATATGAGAGAAGAATATTCCGTGGCAGGCTCAAACGCACCATTTTATCTGAAATCGCGTAACACGGGGCTTGAGACTGATATCTCTCACTAGCCGCTCGAACATGACTTTTGATGGGGGCGTCTCTTTCATCTCTTCGTTGTCGTACTCCGTATTCTGATAATATCCCACTCGAACAAACTCCTGGTCCTTGTACGAGCCGGTTAGGATTAGAGCTGCCACTCCAAGGACATCTTCTAAGGGTATTTTTGAGGGATCCGGGGGAGAACCTTCGAACTCGAATGAGTTGACGCCGGATGGCACAGGTCCGACAAGACAATCGTCAAGTTCTTGGTCCAGCTCTTCGTTGCCGGGAGACGAGACATAGATGAGCTTCCATTCGAGATCTGACAGTGAAATGAGCCTGACATGTGCGCGCCTAACGTCCTGGATGCCACCGTACCGTCTTTCAGTGGTGCTATGCACTCGAAAGTGACCCGAAAGCGGTACACGTCGGAAAATCGAGCTGGATTGTTGATGAATTCGACGTTCTGAAGAGATATCAGATACCTCAAAGCTCTGTGAAAGATAAAACGTACTCGTATCGTAACGATGGACATTCTGCTGGTGTTGGTAGTGGTGGTAGGTGGCAAGAAGTTAACGGCAGAAAAATCGGTAGACGCGAAGTGAAATCACGTGCTACCCTTTTGTTTTCGTCGTCCCAACAATCTTGACCATCTACCACCACCATCATCGGCGACGAACACGGTGGACGACGGCGAACGACGTTGACCACGACGACGTCCTCTTCGCTTACTCAGGAACGTCATTCTTCCTTAACCTTTACCTGCCGGTACCTATTCTGTCGACCCCACTACCTACCACCCCAGCGCCAATTCGCTTTCATTATCTCTTCACGAGCTGTAATTCAAGTTAACGACACTTCCTGCGATATATTCGGTCTCTGTATAGAATGTTTCAATAGTTTTCGTCTTTTGTCTCCGCATTTGTCACTGTAATTCTTGCATCCACATCTTATCATGACCAGTCTGGGCGGGCCTTCAAACCCAGGCGTTGACGACCATTCGCGTGCAGGACCACCACAGGTATCGTCTAGCCGTAACACCATGCCAGATCTGTCCACTATAGTACCTGTATCACCCTCCTCTTCCGCGGCACAGTCACCTACGTCCTCGACCAGCTCTTCTCAACTACTTCCCATACCGACGCCGTCGACGAACGTATCCCAGGCCTCGTTTGTCTACCCAGACTCCTCTGACGAGGGTATGAGTCTGGACCCGCTGCCTCCCGACATTGCTACCGCCGACATATCCATCGCTCGTGAGTGCATTTCCTTTCATCTCAGTGCCTTTCAAGTGTTTCTTCAGAGACTGACGAAGGCCTTGTAGCCGATGGAAGCTTTGTCGAAACATCATCCGGACCCGCAGCACGCGAGCTCAAGCGTCGGTATGACCAGCATTACGGTGTAGGGAAGGACGTAAGGTCACCATACGCTATAACCGCATTCGTGAACCAACACGGGAAGCAGATGTTCCGAGTTGGGTGCGTGTCCTTTGCCTATCTCTAAGGATTACAATTGACGGCGCCTTATGACAGCCATCGGGATCAGTCAGCCCCTGCCGCCTCAGCAGCTGAGGTAGAATTTACTATTCAGCGCGCGCCGGCGCAGTCTCATCCAAGTCGGTCAAAGCGGCGTTCACGAATGAGTGTACACGCACTTCCGAATTTGTTCAGGAATAGTAATTCCACAACGGCGACAACAACGACAACGGCAAGCGGCATCGGACCTAGGAAATTAAGGAAGACGCGATCGATACCGGACATGGTTAATCCCCGTACACAGGACGGGGATCCTGTGCTTACCCGCCCATATTCTAATAGCGTCACGTCGGTTGATGCTCCTCGACTCCCGGAAATTGATGCCTCCCTTAATAATGGAGGGATGGACTTGTTTGGCAAAGTCATGGATTGGACGTCCTTCGATTCTCTCAGTACATCTTCACAAAGCTTTGAGGAGGACGTCGACATTGGTCCTTCTGTTCCATCCATCCCTGTTACACCTATCATGCGGCCTTTTGGACCCGGAGTACAATTCGATTCACCGCGAAAACCCGGTCTCGACCGCCTCCGCTCGACTCGGCTACGCGAGATGCAATCCTTTGAATCCGGTTTAACAGCTCGCCAGTCCGAGTCTCCGAGCAAAGTAGCATCTACTAGCAATGTCCCGATGTCCCCCATACTGTCGGAGCTATCCTCCGAGCAGAAAGAGCTCACTCGCTCTCCCTCTGCTATCCGCCTACGACCACTCGATAATGCGGAGTCTGAACCGGATCCATATATGCCTAGCCCTGAGACAGCCATGCATTCTCGATTTTCGACTGACGTTTTCGATGTCATCCAGACATATCGAGGAGTTCCGCTTATTGATAAGCTCTCCGCTCAGGCTGAAGAAACGGCAGTCATCAGGTTGACACTGTCTGAAGGCAATGTAGCTGCACCGCGGAATGATCCTCGATTTGTCATATGGGGCGAAGTCAGGCATGATAGTGACGATAAGTCTGTGTCGCAAGGCAGTTATTCATCTGCTTCGAGCCTTTCAAGACGCCGCAGTCGCAAGGGGAAGAGTCCAGAGGTTCCCCAATTAAAGATTTCGCCAAGGGAGGAGCTTCAAAAGATTCTTGTCGCTGCATCCATTGAACGATGGATCGCACAGCTGACGAGCGAATTGAATTACGATGAATTACTGGACTTTTTCCTCACTTACCGCACTTATATCGGCGCGGTCGATCTGTGTCATCTTCTAATTTGTCGATTCCATTGGGCCCTTCAGAAGCCCACTTCACCGAGTGACGAGATGGTCCGGAGAATTGTCCGCGTTCGGACATTTGTTGCGTTTCGGTACTGGCTCTTGACCTTCTTCACCGTAGACTTTTTGCCGAATCGGGAGTTGAGATTACTTTTTGCGAGTTGGTTAAATGCTTTGATCCGCGATCCTATACTGGAAAAGCATAGTGATGGCCTGGTAAGCTTCTTTCCTTACTTCCTAAAGGGTCACGAAACTCATCTTTTTCTGCCCAGAGTATTGTCAAGAAGTTGAAGAAGATTGCGCAGGACTGTAAGAAGGCGCATACGCGTACATCTTCAAAAGCGAAATCCCGACCGACTAGCACTAGTGTTCAAGAGAACTCTTCAGGGAAACAAGAGCATCTGCTCGGGGAAAAGTTTGCTGAGGCAACTAAGAAGCTCCATAGGGAGGAAGACGATAGCGAGTTGGATTTGGACTTCGTACCAGAGGATGACGATGCGCCCATATATGCGCCAAACTATCCACCCAATGCACATATCAGCAACATTCATCTCGGCCCCAATCTATCACCCTCAGGGACCAACTCAATAGCCTTTTCGTCATTATCTATATTGCCACGACCGGATCACATCTCTGGTCTCGGTGAAGAAGCCGCCGCTCCGTTCGTACAAACCTCGGCAACATTACCTATCCATCACAACGCATTATCTCGCGCGTTCGTGAAAACAGCTTTGGTGAAGACCATTGGCCGTCTTGGTCGATGGAAGCGTGTCTTGAACAATAGGACAGCGCCTCGAACACCTTTGGATGCATACACCACCCACGTGTCCGCTTTTGATTTGGAGCTCTCAGTATCCCGGGATCTATTAACTGTTCAAGGTGGAGTTGAGCAATATCTTAAGCTCATCGAGCCACCACCAGATAATTTAAATGCAGCCGCCTCTTCCAATACCATTACGCCCACTTCTGCAGCACCGACTAAACCCGAAGTTCCTACTCCACCAGCACAGGCTCGTGAATCTTCTCCAATTCCCGTGCATTCATCTGTCGATAATTCTGATGAAGTCAGCGCGCCTTCTTCAGGTTCGCCATCTTCAATATCTATGGAAAGGCCGCCTTCCTACATCCACGCCGGCACTCCTTTCTCTAGCACCTCTTCGATAGATGATGAAATGCGCCCTCGAACACCGGAGGCTGATACAGTCTCTCTGGCGAGAACATCTTCCACGGACTCTTTCGGTGAGCCTCTATCCGCCGATCGGAATTCAGCCAAGTTCCCGGCGTTCCAGTCTCCTTGGCAGTTTGACGTCGTATCGATCGACGAACTGGACCTATCAGACACATCGTCTGAGCATGCTGCCGGAAGTCCTGCTTCACCCCCCGGTTTACGAAAGCCTCTACGGAGGTTACCGCTCCGCCGAGACTTTGAGTTTGTGCGTCGATCAGAAAGCGTTTCATCGATGGGAATAGTATCGCATGAATCGATGGCATATGAGTCAGGAGCGAGTTCGGCTGCCTCGTCTGCCTCTGGGGTAGGCCTTGGAGGGGCTATACAGCAGTGGCAGGTTAATGCACTAGTCGACTCCTTGAGTGATGATGGTGAAGCAGGTGATGTAGAAGATGCTCTGCGTCGCTTGGAGGGTCAGATCAATCCGAAACGTCAGCAGGAGAAGGCATCTAAGGTAGATGGTTGGGTGAAGACTATGCAGGCTCGCATGGCGACTGGCGATTATGAAGATGAGGAACCACGATTCTCAGATGAAGATATCTATGATGACGAAGCTGATGAAGATGACGGCAGCGAAAGGGGCGACGATGAAACGGGGGGTTTACGTTCGCCCTCTGATAATCTCGACGCTGCCTCCATTGCTTCGTCGTATACGGATGCGGAGCAATTTTTGGCCGCTGATAGTCCTACGGCTGACGTTGTAACGACTCCAATAGCAACGCAAGCGTCGCATAGTATTCCAAGTCCTGGGGAATCCTCTTCTCAACGTTCTCCGCAAGCAAAACCTGCTCCCGAAGACGCGGTTCCCTTGGAAATCCTCCAGAGCCGTATGCCGAATGATATCCCATCAACTTCGTCATCTAACGCCGCGACCGTGTCTTCTGCAAGTTCTAACGCCCCCAACACGAATCTTCCCCGTTCATCTAAGTTTGCTCCCCATGAAGCACCCCGCTCTCATAAATCGTTCATTCTTAGCTATACCGCTGAGAGTCTTGCTCAGCATTTCGGTATGATTGATCGAGAACTGTTCATTAGCATCAAATTTGAAGAGCTCATCTTGGACGATTGGATTGGTCGAGAGAATGAGGTAGATGTACTGGATTGGGCTCAGTACCTCAAAGACAGAGCGAGATGGAAAGCAGAAGGGAGATTCCCTGAGAAGACGAGTGCGCTCGCGGCCGTGAGAGCGAGGTTCAATCTGATGGCTAATTTCACGGTCTCCGAGGTTGTGTTGACGCCCCCAATCGAGCGTTTAAAGGTGGTCGCTAAGTTCCTCAAGATCGCCATCGTAAGTGTTAATCATTAAATGTGACAGCGTCAAATAACCTTATGTGGCACGTTTAGAAATCGTACGAAATGGGTAGCTATAACACCGTCGTCGCTATCGTGAGCGCCTTGCAAAGTCCTTGGGTAAAGAGGGCTATGAAACGTAGATGGGAGAGCCTCTCGCATCAAGACAAACGCACCTTCGATGACTTGAAGACGTGGACGACGAGCGACGACAATTTCAGGCACATCCGACATGCAGTGGACACCATTGTCGACGCGAAGCCAATCGAGCCATCTTCACATGCGCCGTCCATCGTCAGTGGGGGTGTCGGGACGACGAATGGAAACGCCCATACAACCAATGGGGACAGAGCTAGCGGCGCACCAATCAAAGCGAGACCTACGCATTCCACCCATAATAGCACCAGCACGTCATCGAAACAGGCCGATATTACGGAATGTATTCCTTTCATCGGGATATATCTTTCTCAGCTGACAGAGTATTCTCATCTGCCCGATCTGATTGACCCCACGTCTCCCACTACACCTGTTTCCATCGATTTGGTCACATACAGTTACGATGCGCTCTCTCACCCTGAAGTGTTCAGCGCGCTGCAGCCATTACCGGCTGGGATACAGATGGAGCCGTTGATTAACGTGCATAAGCAACGGATGCGGGCGAAGGTAATCAAGCGTCTCGTGGCTGGACAACATGTGGCTAGCCGCGTCGGATGGGGGGTAGAGAAACGGTTATTCCAAAAATGTTTGAGGTTGAGAGGTTTGAACGACGAGACGCTAGGGAGGGCGCTAGGAATGTATGACCATCCTGGAAGTAGCGGTGGAGCGAAGGCCGACATTCAGGATTGGGGGTTGCACATATGAGCGATTTTGGAAGGGTAGGAAAGTCATCGTAACGACATGTACGACTAAAAAACGGACACCGTTGATTAACTATTTCTATGACTCGTTTGCCTTTGTTATCATTGCTTTTTGAATATGTAACGTACATACTCTTAGAATTATCGCTTTCATTCGTCTTCTGTCATTATGTATTCTAGGTTTTTGTTATCTTGAATACAAAATCTATAACTTCGTTTATAGGATTGGCTACTTTGGGAAAATTGGACCTATACCGGCTCACAGGCTGTAGGTTGCTTCATGCAGGAAGGCAGCATCCGTTTAGCACTCGTCTGCCATCGTGCAGGTCCGTGCGCAGTTCGAAAAGAAAATAGCAGAACTCCAGACCGACTTGTCCGAAGTTTCCTTCAACAGCCTTCAACATGCGGTACCGGCGCCTTTCGCAATGTTTGCCTGGTAACACCATCTCCCGTGGACATGCCTTTCTCTGCCGTATCCGACAATGCAAGGGAGAAGAAACCTGCTGAAGGAGAGACTCAACACAATGACGAGGAACCTGACGTCAAGAATTCGACCTACTATTCTTCCCGCAGAAGAAGGAAAATCCCGACTTCCCGCTGATTCTCTCCGCTTCTATCACTTGACTACCGCTTCCTCCTCCTCGCACCAAAGCTTGACTGCACATACCAAAATATTATATATCGGTTCTACGGCGCTATAGCTTGAGGTCCCTCTGTCGCGAATACTATTAGGGATGCGTTTTTCAGCACCAAAGGTGCGTCGCAGCAATGTTATATATTATCATTCCTCTCACTAAAACCTTGTACTTCTTACAGGATATTCTCTACAACTTTCATTTGTGTGTGAAGTCGCGGCCGGTGGTGAAGAGTGCTGCTACCCGCTTTCGTTCGGATCCACTGAAAGAACGCCTAACCAACCCTCAACAGTCCCCACATTATATAGCACGAAATCTCGTCGTCAACCGACAGAAACTCTCCTTCCGAAACTGCGCATTCATCTTCTCCCACTACGACGACCTGGTATCCAAGTTCCATGAGCCTTTTCTCGTCTTAACCATCCCTCCATCTTGCTCGTAATCTAAAGTCCCCGAGATAGGAAAGGTCATATTCAGTACATCGTATATTCTCTTGTTGCTTACGACCAGGTGAAGCGCATGATGTAGCCCTGAAACCGGGCGTGCTGTACGCACTCCGACTTCCAACGACAGGATCTAAGCGATTGATGAGGCAAGAGGGGAGCCTGGCAAGAGAACGACGTTGAAGACGAACGTGTACAGACATGGACGATGATAATATCAGCGCCCACATAGCCGGGATGAGAAAGGAGTGTGAGACTGAGAGTGAGGTAAAACAGGGAGAAGGATATACACGCAAGCGTCCGGGTACTTTACTGGGGAGAAAACATTCGATGAGTTCGTTTGGTATGTCTGAACTTGATGGGTCGTTGTGGACAAAATCCTGACAGTCGTTCCTCGTCTTGACCATACTCGATATCTCCTCAAACTACCTCGTCTTGTGCGTAATACACAAGTCCTCAAGATAGGGAAGAATCATCGAATCGAGTGCATCGTACGCACTCTCATTGCTTACGAGCAGGTTTCAGCGGGTGATGGGGTATGAGAAGACTCTGGCGGAAGAATGAACATTGATGACGTCGTGGAAGATCAGCGTGCCCGGCTGATAGCCAGAGTGACGATCACAGTGTCGGCAAACCAATTTGAGGCTGCGAAGGACCAGGGAAGGAAATATACGCGAGATCATTGGAGATGGAGGCCGAGCAAGTTACGAGTTATTTGTAGCTTGCGGCGGGAACGGCCCTTTCGACAGTCGAGGTAAGCTGGTTTGCATCTTTGGTGGAGGCGATAAGCCGTGTAGAGTCGCTGAGCGCCCATTCTAGGTGGCGGATGGAGGGGAACACATTGTAGAGTCGGCCAATGCTGAATGTATGTACGCGAGGCACCCGGAGAGTGTCAAGCAGAGTCGAGAAGATCCACAAATCGGGCATCTCGGCACAAGGTTTGTTGGAATACAATGTTCGAATGACGGGGTGGCAGGGACAGAGGGAATGATGCATATGACACGTCTGGACCCCCGGATATACTCCAATGCACGCCCAACGTACGAATAGCCCATGCACATTGCAGACAACAGCGTCGGCATATGCGCAACAAGGTCACGCCATGACAAAGACACCACCCCAGAGAACGAGCGGTTTTTGATCTTTGAATCGCATGGGACCGTGTTCCAATTGACGAACATTAACAGTAGTTCTGGTGGAAGATGGTAGATAGGCGCGCACAAAGAGTGATATTTTTTGAGTATGGAACTGGGATTGTGTGTAGGTAGCGCTTGTCGGTGACCTGTGAATGCATGGAGCGATTGAACGGCAAAATACCATGAATCTTACAGCATCAAGTACCTTTGCATAGGAGACTAACGGCCGATAAACGGGGCAAACAAATGCGCCCGGCTGTCGACTCCCTGGTCGGAACCTTCCATCCGTTCCTTGAATTGCACAGGCGAGGACTACACGTAGTCGTCAAAGCGATGAAGGTGTATCATACGAGCAAAACTTACTTGCAAGGACACCAGATCGAATTCCAATGGATTCAACTCGACATAGACGTTAGACATCCTGCAAGAATAATATGAGCTGCGTAAAACCAACGACTTGACAAAGGTGCACGTACCTCTTAACCCCTAACCACTCGCTGTACGGTTCACCGAGCCACACCTCAAACACTGAACCCCTCCCGTCCTTCGTTTATCATCTAGATGCTGCCACCATGTCCATCCCTACAACTCGACCAAGTCAAGATGCGTCGCATCAGAACGAACGACCAGTCTACATTCGGCGAAGCGAGGAGATGGAGAGGGCGTCGCGGTAGCAGTGATGATCAGGAATGTGCACCCCTCGACGTGTGGAAATGGGTGGGTCCTGCCTGTGATCAGTGCGTTGTCCTACCCAGTTTCGAGAGCCTTCTTAACGCATTGCACTTCTGCCCTGCCCTCGTCATCCTCCGTGAGTGTTCCATACCGGTAGGAAAGCAGTTACACCATCTCGGCAAAGAATTTGACATCCACCGAGCTCATAGTGACATGGATGTCATCGTATTGGTGTTCAAGGAAAACCGGTGGAAAGGCGAAGCGCAGGAACTTGGTTATGGTAGATTAGCCTCATTGCTCTCTTCAAAAACTGGATACTGTAGTTCGTTCACTTCATAAGCCGGTCGGTAGTTTTCAAGAGAGCGCAGATGTCATAGTAGCATGGAAGCAAAAAGGAAAGAAGCACGTTTTCTCGTTGGCCTCGGGTCCGCCCGTGCACACGTCTTGTTCAGGACAAACGTCATTAACTGCTTCGGTTGGTTTCGAATCTCGATCAAGGGTTTCTCCGATTCCTACACCTATATATTCCTCTGAAAACAGCACATGCAAGTCGAATCAGACTTTGATCCCACAACCATCATGATGTATGAACCTTCTGCCCACATCGTCTACACCAAGGAGTTTATCCACAAATGCCGTGGTTATCCATTTTGGCATCCAGAGCCAGATTCTTTCGCACCGGATGAGTTCAAGATACGGGGCATATTTCCCGGAGATGTCGGGATCCTTAACAAAGATGGAGGCTTCGACTTTCTCTTCAGCATCTTCGGGAACGCTGATGGCCTAGTCGTCGGAAACGCACCTCCTGGCCTTCAACCTCTCCCTGTACCGGACCAACCAGAGGTACAAGCTTATCCGGAGCTCTGGGATGTTCTTAAAAGTCAGCACGTATCCTGCAGATACGTTTCAGATGTTCCTGCTGAGAGTCTTCCCGGGTGAGTAGATATCCATATTCGTTATTTCATTTTCTTATCTTGATGATAGCATTGTGGATACTGGCGTGGCCTTTGATGTTAGTATCTCAGAGGATCCCGCAGCAATCTTGCACCTTCCAAATTATTCGACGAGGTATGAAACTATGAACGAAGCCTTCTTTCAAAACTACGCTCGACAATATGGAGTATCATGGTACAACCATGCCAACAGAACCTTGGGTCGGAATGTGCGAAACGGTTTTTTGTATCTTGTAACCGGGTGCGACAAAACAATGACTTGGGGAAACGCAGTCATCAGAAAGACAGATCGGTCTTTCACGTTTTATCTCAAGTGTACTTTGGAAAATGTGGGTGGGGAAGCAGTTAAAGTTGCAAACAAGTGGATCGATGATGCTGGAGTGGAGGATGGCTTATTCCCGAATCCTTACGTCCGCTACCCTTACCCAATAGGTCTTCAGAACCAGTGCATATTCGCACGAGGTTTTACCATATCGCTTTCAGAAAAATTGTTCCGCAAAACGTGGCTGGCAGTTCCTCATTTCATCAAAGGCTCCCCCGAAGATAGGCTTCCCTCTTTCGATAGTAACAAGGTACCCCTCCCGCCGAGCGACGGAAAGACTAGATTTTCGACTTATCTTTCCTCGTTCATTGGTTCCAAGACGGTACCAAACAACTCGGACTCGGATCAGAGAAGGACGATGGCAGAGAACGCTGACTCCCATGGATCGTTTATCGCAGAAGTACCTGAATTTCCACCTCTGGGAAACCAGGTGAGATTTATGTCGATCATTTTCGGTACATACTGAAACCAGTCTTACATTTAGGTCTTAAACCCTTCGACGGTAATGAATGAATACTTGTTGAGCAAGGTAATTAATTACACATAGGCAACAATTCACGTTGATACATACTATTCCTCATAGGACCCTTCCCTCGAGATAGTAGTCACACATGACAAAGAGTGGATGGACGTCATGAAAAAGTACGAGAAGGATACGTACTTAACGGAAGAGGAGCTCTGGTGCAAATTAAAAGATTCATTGGATGCCAAGCTGTCCAGCAACGTTTATCAAATTGTGAGTGTTTATCTCTGACCATAGAGGTTGATACTAATCAACACTGGTTTAGCCCTTACAACTGTACAATGGATCTCGACTTTGGGCCATTGACGCATATTCAACTTCGGCGACCTTCCGCTCTTACCTGAATATATGCATACCTTCTCATAGGATTGCCCTCACACGGGCTCTTACCGGCACGCATGATCTCGCTATCGAAAGAGGTAAATGGGTTGGCCTCGCTCACCAGTGGAGACACTGCAGAATGTGTCATGATGACATTGAGGATGTCATTCACGTCCTATTCATGTGCCCCCATGACGCATGTGGGGAGCGCCGAACGTCCTTTCTCAATATCATCCGGATCACCTATCCTGCTCTGATGGGATCGTGCCCTCCCAAAATCCTTCTTCATCGATTGATTGAAAATAAAGCCTAGCTAGTGGAACCGACCGGTTTTGTGCATGACATGTTCGTATGGAAATCTGTCCCACTATATTGATCCCCCGGGATACTGCTCTATTGCGCCAATCGTGTCTTCTTGAATCCTTCCCTTCACTTCTCATCGGTTCCATGCGTTATTGTTCTCACCTTGTTTTTCTTCTTTTCCTCCTTTTTCTCGTTCTTGCCTTCTTCACCTTCCCGTCGCCGAGGCCGTGAGGAAGTACTCACGACGGGGCTTGACCAAAGCAGCAGAGCATGGGATAGGTTCGGTCCCGTAGCAGTTTCTCATCTTACTATCGGTTCAGGTTACAATCTGACAAGTATATACCTCTGTAGTACGGACGTCGTTACGTTTCTGTTAAGGAGCCACGACGACTAATAAAATCAACTTCCTTCCGCCCGCCACATGGTTATGTATCGGATGCAATGGAAATGGCCAAATATCTGATCAAAGTTCTCGGTGTCCCAGAAGATCATATTCAGTACCTTCCGGGTACCTTTTCACAGCCATATTCTCAGTCAGACACGGCTACATCCATTCCCCTGAAGACTTCGTACAAAGCTATCCCGGCGTCGGCTCCAAAGACAGCGATTCTTCCACCCATGCTAATATTATCAAAACACTTCTTGGTTTACTGTACGTGACTGTACAGTAGCAATGCCAATATGAGCGTTACGGGTGGCAGACAAAGAAATTGATTACAAGCAGCCTCATGTGGCAGTCACACAAACTCTTTGGTGAGAATTCATCATCTTCCATTGCCCAGGCTGCTGTCGTTGCTGATCACAACTCCTTTGCTAGAACCTAACATCCATGTTTAATACTTCTAACAAGAATATCAATGTTTCCGTTTTCCTCTCTCGTCGTTACTTCAATATGTATCGGCACGGAGTCTGTATTTATAAACGTCTAATGCACTGCAAGATGCTTCACCTGATGGGTTTCCCCCCAATGAGGAGCGCCACGACCATACAAAGAGCAAGTAATCCCACAGCCATCAAACGCCGTCCATCCTTCGGCAATATTATCGTACATCTAGAAAGGAAGGAACGTTACCAAATCACACGCTCCACAAAAATTCATGTACCAACCTGACCGCCCACAATAGGTAGTAAAGAATAACAGACCTGAGGATCCGATCGCGTACGCCAGATTGCTAAGCGCATAGACATGCGCATCTGGGCCGACGCGATTTAATACGGGGTGCAAAATAATCCAAGGTTCGCATATAGCCAACGCCATCAGCGGTACGTGTGATAGATGCACACTCCGTAAGCACCAAAGTCGCAAGTCCATAGGTGAAAAGGGCTAGCGTTATCTCTTTAGCACATGCCGGAGCAGGGGGAAACGACTAGTACTCACTTGCACAGGCATAAGCTGCGATAAGTAGCGCCAGATGCACATCCAGGATCATCACAAGGTACTCCGGCATGGCAGAAATTAGAGTAACCATGATAACTATGGAAACACCAAAGCGATCTGCGAGCCAGCCTGAAATCGGCGGGGCTGAACAAACATTGTGGGTCATTGAAAATCATGATACAGTTGAACTTGTTTTGTGCACCAAAGATAGTGGGAATAAGAGAAGCCAAAAGAACAAGGCCAACTTTTGAAGCATCCAGGCCCCAGACACTGCTGAGATGAGAAGATAAGACGGTATTCAACATGCCCTCCAATATACTGTGAAAAACAAGTCAGACGTTGTAGACCGGAACAGAAGAAGGGCAGAACAACGAACGCGATTATAGCCGAGACGCATGCTGCCCCTAGAGCGCAGTGTGATTGGAGCAAAAAACGAAAACTTCGCACGAACGAGATTCTAGCTTCGTCCGATTGAACTGTAACTCCAATCTCCTTGTTATCTAGTTCCTTCCTCTCTAACGGTATATGATCCGATATTACCGAGGACGGCGGGGGCCTGGATGCGCCGGTGATGAGGAGCCTAAAGACCAGGTCGGGCAAGGAAACTATGACGCCAAAAATGAATGGGCCACGAAGACCGAAACGGGCGTATAACGGCCTGGCTATTGGGGTTCCAATAAACAGACTAAAGAATAGTTGGTGCTTGATTACTTAAGGGAAGAAAAATGTTGGATGCGGACCCAAGGAGTACACCGGACATCACAATGTCAAGTTGTCCTGCCACCATGAGAATTAGTAAGAGGCCAGTGAAGGCGACATACTACCAACAACTCTGGAAGGACTGCGATCACACCTAGGAGGTTAGATATGAGCATACATTGTAGACGCGATATCCATGTACTATGACTTACAAAAGAGCTGAACCAACAACCAACCTTGTATAGTTTCCTGCGCCCTGAAGACACCGCGCAAAACACATGACCCAGTAAGAAGGTGCCTCCATGAACATGATTTGGGAAACTATGAGCGTCAAGACACCAGTAATGTAGGGAAGCCTTCGCGTGTTGTACGCTTCAGACCATAGAGCAACGGGCACAGAAGCTGTAAAATCAGTATTTCCAGTCAGATCACTTGCAAAAGTTAGTGACAACGTACCTATGATACCGCCTGCACTCTAGCAACAAGTTCAAATCAGGCTTAGCTAATAAAGAAAGGAAAAGGGCCATACATATGCGAAAAGAAGCCACCCATTCAGAGAAGCGACGTCCTTGTAACCGAGGGCCTTGAGCTGGAAAGGGACCATGGGTATACTCAAAGAAAAAATAAGAACGTCTACGACGGTGCCTGTGTTGTAACAAAACGTGAGCTCACATTCAGAGAAGCGATATAGACTGCACCTAGCCACATCACGAACGTTACGAACCAGTACGACGACCTCCATTTCCAACCCGAATGGTATTCTTCGGCTTCTCCGTGGTCGGCGCTAGGAAACATGCGGTTGAAAGGCTTGAAGTTCGTATGGGATGTGCAGCCTTCAGGGAACCTTTATACCCCCTACGGTAGGTACGTTTTACGTCCGTTAACTGAATAGCAGTCCCAGATGTTACGTCGCCCTAGATAAAAGAAGCGCCGATGTCAATAGTCAGGCTCAATGTACGAAGGCGCTAGACCCACAAGCTAACAGTGTAAATACAGAAATGATAACCGAAACCAGGCTTAGATGGCTGCCAAGCAAGTAAAACCTTAGAAAAAATGTATGTGAGGTTCCTTCTTATCAGTACGGCTACGTACGCACCTTCGGGTTGCGCATGGGCAGTTCCGACTTCTCTCCCCGGCCTTCGTATTCGAGGTAGTATGAACTAGCGGCGGATCGACGAGGGATGTAAGATTCATATTGTGCCAAAAAAAGAACATCCCTGGTCGCCCTATAGCATCTTTCACCCTCAAACGATAGCAGAGAGCCCGCCTTACCAGCCGCAGGTGTTTGAACTCTGGCAACGAAAATGCTCGCCTAATACTGTTGACCGTTTCGTGCGCCTTACTCTTTTGCCAAATTGCGGGCAACTAACTTGGAATCTTGAATTCGTAGCCAAAACTCGGATTGGGCTATGCCGTCTCGTTCCTCATACGTGGACTGTATGTGCAGACCTACGATACTAAATGTCTGATACGCCGGAAGAAGCTTCGCGCGATGGGTTTCTCTCCTATGTAGAAGAAAGCCATTACCATGCCACATACATGTAGTCCGGCCGCCATTAAACAGATATCCATCCATCCATCGGCGAGGTTATCGTACATCTAATAGTCGGCATGCCAGTAAATTGCTTATCCTCTAGGACATATGCACCTATCTGACCGGTCAAAACAGGTTCAACTAGATATGGAGTAAGTCAACAAGATTTAGCGCTGCGCAGGTGACAAACCTGTCAGTCCAATCCCAAATGCCCAATACAGAGCCCCATAAACATGAGCGTCTTGATCGATGGGACTTAGTACCGCGAGAAAATAGTCTATGAACCACTTACAACCAACACCATCAATGCTTCATGAAGCAGACGCAAACTCGGCCAATATCGGCGACAAGACTCCAGACCCGAAAAAGACTAGAAGATCACCCATTACCCATTAGAGGAGCTAAAATGAACGAATTTGACCACTTACACGCGCAAAAGTACACAACAATGAAGAGTGACAAGGGCCTAGCTATGCTCAGGATTACGAACCATGGGATAGCCAAGGCCGAGGTGATTACGATAACTACAGAAACACCTCGACGGTCTGCAAGCCAACCAGAAAGAAGTACAGACTACAGATGGATTAGTGAATTTGTACTTCAAGAAGGGATACGCGTTGACGTACCAATGAAATCAGAAATGGTAGGAGCCAAGAAGACAAGCCTGAGGCTGACTTGAGAAACATTGAGGCCCCAGATACTGTTCAGATGAGACGGCACGATGGGTTGCATAAAATTATCTAGCATGCTATGAAATACGTTCAGGGACAGTAAGCGATAGAAAGTAAGGTGCAAATCCATGGATAAATGCGAGACACATCCCTGCAACCATACGAGGCGACTGGAGCATGAGTTGGAGAACCTTCACAGGCGAAGCCTTATTCTGCATTTCGCCTGAGGAAGCAGTAGTTCCTATATTGTTGCTTCCTTCTCTCACTTTCCAACGGGATCTCGTCCGACCTATCAGCAAAACACAGCGGCGCGGACGCATATCTGACTGGGATGATGAGAAGCCAGAGAGCCAGGATAGGCAAGGCGGCTATAGAGCTAAAAACGAAGGGCCCGCGAAAACCGAAATGGGTGTATAGCAGTCCGGCTATTGGGGTCCCAAGAAGCAGACTAAAAATACTCGATACTTCATTTAAAAGGAAGAAAGGGGATATTCGCACCCAACGGGAGCGCCCGACAATGCAATGCCCAGTTGCCCTGCAGCCAGACGATGAGAACTTCGCAAAAGACCAGTGTAAGCGACCTACTCCTGACAACTTTAGAAGGACCTTGATCGCACCTGAGGGAGCAAGGGGTAAGTGGGAACACAATCTCAGGGTACTATAGCTTATATAGCTGCCGGACCAATGACCATCCTTGCTGCACTTCCTGCGCCCTGAAGGCACTGCGCAAGACACATGACCCAGTAAGAAGGTGCTTCCATGAACATGATTTGGGAAACAATAAGCGACAATATACCAATAGAATACGGAAGCTTTCGCGTGCCGTATGCTTCAGACCAAATAGCAATGGGTACAGAGGCTGTAAAAAGCGGCACTTTAGTCGGGGCGAAAGCGAAAATTTGCAGAAAACGTACTCATGACATTGCTTCCACCCTAGGAGCAAGTAAGCGTCAAAAACGGCAACAGAGGACGAACAGGGTCATACATATGCAAAAATAATCCATCCCGTCAGAGAAGCTACATCCGTATAACCGAGTGCCTTCGGCTGGAATGGGACAACAGGTATACACAAAGCGAGTGATAGACTGTCTACAATAACACCTAGTATTGGTACAAGATGTCAGCTTGTTCTGAGATAAAGTACAAACTTTACCTAGCCATACTACGAATGTCACAAACCAGTACGACGACCTCCATCTCCAGCCCCAAAGGTGTTCTTGGACGTCGGAGCGGGGAAACATGCAATTTGGAACGCTTGAAGTCTGCATGGGACGTGCGCTCCTCAGGCGAACTTTATACTCTTAGAGGAGGCATCCATAATCGCTCGATGACTGATAGTGTAGTCCCAGACAATACGTACATCAAAATGAGAGAGGTATGTGGAGTACGAGTAGAACCTTGTGTAAACTGTATGTGAGCTTTTCTCTTGGCAGAATGGCTACGTACATACCTTCGGATTGCACATGCATCTTTCAAACTTCTTCGGCCTCTCTCTGACCTTATTGCCACCCTTTGGCAGCTCCTCACTACCTTGGCGCGTGAAGAGGTCGTTGGGAAAATTGACGAGTCGTCGCGGCTGCACAAAAGACAGTTTGATGCGCGTATATACAAACGGAGTGCCTTCATTCTCGGCTTGTTGCCCTCAATGCAGTTCGACATTGCAGCGAAGGTGGATAAAAGTATTTAATGATATTAACGTGCCAGTGGATTGAGCGACGATGTGGTGGTGGAGTGAAAACCATCAACGGCAAAAACGGATCGGATTTCCGAGATGAGATCATTTTTTCTTTTCCCGTGACTACCACGCGTCTATCGCGTCTATCGTCGGCTTGCTACATAGGAGGGACAGTCACAGTTCCCTCCCACCACCTAACAGCTATGGCTTCCATCCATGCAGCACAAGACGGAAACGATGCAATCCCGCAAAGACAACCCAATGAATCTCAAGGCAACTCAGAGTCACTGGATGCTGCTGCTGATTCTCAGCCTCTGGCCTTGGATGAGAATTCGCCAGCTTATTCCGTGTCGCAATGGCGCCAGCTGTTTCATAGTGTATTTGACATGCAGCAACATGTATCCCAGGCTGGAGGTGTGTTGATCTATCTTTGTACTTTCCATATATCTCATTGAGAGTAAAGGAAATAACATGTTCGATTATGAGCAAAGATTCCCCGAAGACAAGCAGTACGAGGAGCTGGGTCCATTTGCAAGGGTATGGAGAACATACATCGAAGAATGCGCGCCATTTGATGCTGAGATGGTAGAGGGATGGAGGGACGGATTGGGTGTTCTGCTGGTTTTCGTGAGTACGAATACTAATAAATCTAATTTGCCCTCTTTAATGTATGGATAGGCTGGTCTTTTCTCTGCCGTGGTCACTACACTTGTCGTACAGACGTCCCAGAGACTTCAAGTCAACTATGGACAAGTCACAGCATCGCTATTGTTCGAGCTCATTGATGTCCAGCGCGCAGCAGCCAATGGTTCCAGTGTGAACGACGTTCCTCGTTCAGGCCTCACTCCATTCTCAGAATTCCGTCCTACAACTTCCGATCTGTTGGTCAACGGACTATGGTTCACCAGTCTCTCATTCAGCCTGACTACCGCCCTCCTCGCTGTACTGACGAAACAATGGATCCATCTGTACATGTCGATTCCATCAGGCACACCTCAAGATAGATGTCGTGTACGTCAGTTCCAATACATGGGACTACAGCAGTGGCGTGTAGCTTTCATTATTGGACTACTACCTGTCCTGATGAGTGCGTCGCTCTGTGTCTTTCTAGTGGGTCTAGTTGTTTTTCTAGTCCCGCTACAAAAGTCAATTGCATTTGTTGTTGGGACTATCACATTCATATCCTTCACTGCATACTTCGTCACCAACTTCCTCCCCATCATATACCCCTCATGCCCGTACAAGACGCCATTGTCACAGTACATTTTCTTTCTGTACTCCTACATTGCTCATAGCAGCATCTTCACTTCAGTCATCTCTCTGATTTCCAGATACTGGTCTGGGACCTCACCAGTTTCCAAAAAGCCCCCGATTCGTACACTTCAAGAAGCAGAGTGTGAGGCTATTAAGCTGAATGCTGATGCAATAGACGCGCAGGCCTTGTCCTGGTTGTTCTCCATGTCATCCAACCCTAGCGTTCAAAGGATCGTTGCAGAATCAACCGGCGCTTTACCGATCCGATCTGTGAGCTCTGTACAGCGTTATGCCGAAGGGCTTCCGAGTGTCTGTGCCTATACACTCCAAGAACTTCTGGATGATACTGGACGAAGCGATGCTGTTGTTGACACAAGCAAACTGGACCGCTGTATACGTGCGCACCTTCGTTTCCCGGTTCCAGGTGCCTCGATCCCAGAGTATAAGGGGCGGGGCCAATTGGCACCGGATCTTCGTGCAGAGCTTTTGGCTGCTAAAACATACGGGGACCATCGACAAGTCCGAGACATCATTGTAGATCATCTACGAACCCCTCCAGGCAGTCAGAGTCTACGCCTGCAACCTATAGTATGGGGTTGTCTTCTTTCTAAGATCTTACCTTTTGACCGTGAAGTGTATGAACTTATGGTTCATACACTTCCGATGACCTACTGGCGTGCCGATTTTGAACGTCCTCCACAGATCTATCCATATAATCCATTACCGATGTCAGTGATACCCACAGGTGACCGTCCACAGACTCTTGCCACAGCCATCTCCGAATCCCTATTCGTGTCCATCGGCGATATCTTGCTGAATCCCCCTGCGGATTTTGAATTCTCGGCTATTGTATCCTATCCTCCTATCACATCTCAGCAACCTACATCCAACGATCACCGACTTTATTTTCTCTTGACCATGGCAGATTCCCCTTTGACATACAGGACAAGTGCACTTGATCCCTCCCGGGGAACACTTTTCAGCGCCATCCTGCGGGGGATTATGGCATACATGGGTCTTGAAAACTACAGAATCCATCAACCCCAAGGTGGCATGGTCCCCATTCTCCTTGACAGCGATCGCTCCGCCATACTAAGGCTGCTATACCAGTTGGTTTCATCAGATGACAGCGGTGTTAGCAGCAATTCAATGTTTGCTCAGGATCGGCGTCTCACCTTGATCGCTTTCCTTCGGGTTGTCAACTGCATATCCCCTCGCCCTCCTGAATATAGCTTTCCTGCTAAGTTGACTGCCAAATTCTTGTCCATTGCTTTCCAGGATGATACATGGTTATCATATGCCCCAAACGATACCACCACAGAAGCAGCTGAACTCGTCATTTTTCTATTTGAGCATCCACGCACCATGAATGCGGCTTTTGATCATTTTGTTAACAAGCGGCTATTCGACTCTTTTACTAAGAACTCTAACACTGCCTCCGTCCCCACCACTACCTGGGGACTATCAGAGATCATAGGTGCCTTTGTCGCTGGGCTGTCGTCCGGGAAATTGGATCCTCAGGTACACCAGAGATCTTTGGAATACCTCTACAAACCGAAGTCCCTCCACACAGCTTGCGCTGTTCTTCTTGTTATGGATAACATCACTGCACTCCATCAACTTGCACTTTTGCATCGTGATGGCGCTGTTTGGTCTCAATGTTTGCAGAGCCTTCAGGAAGTGGTGCAGAGTCTTCAAGGGGTGGTGCAGCGTCTTCGTGTGGCGCAGTGTCTTCAAGAGACGCGGCAGAGACCTCAAGAGACGCGGCAGAGACCTCAAGCGCCTGTGATCTCAGACTTTACTAAATCAGCATCCAATTCCCGCACCGTAGCCCAGCGCATTGCAGATCTCGAGACTTACATAAAACAAATTTGTGCAGAGCTCAGAACGGACAGGCACGAGTCCCCACATGCGACTGGTTCGGGGAGACAATAAATCGACGAAAAGTGCTTGGTCAAAAGTGAAGTCACTTCCCTTTCTATTGCGTTGGGTCAGGCAACTCCGTACTAGAGAAGCTCTTCCCGAGGAAGTAGCAATGTCTAGCAATGTTGACCAAGTTTGATGACATTCGAGAACAGACCGATGTTGTGGTGTACAAAGATCATTGTGATAGCTCCTTTATTTTACTGAATCGAGCTACTTGTATCAGGACTTAGATAATCATGATAATGAGTTTGTCGTCGAGGCTCGGAGCGGTCTTTCGTTTTAATATTTAGCTTGCAAACAGTCCACCTCTTTTAATTACATATCTACTACACTCGAACATAATTACACCTTCAGTTTCCTCCCTTGCAGGATTCAGAAAAAAAAAGCCAGTCTTGGGACTTGACCAAGATGGCTATTCATTATACTGGGACCCCACCATCATTTCCCGGGACTTCCCCAGGTTTGTCTGAGTCTGCCTCTTCAACCAGAAACCATCCCTGAATCCTTCGAGCGCGTCTGCACTCCGCGCGGTGAGATGCACCTCCACCGTTGAATATTTCCCGCAAACTGAGGTTTCCATGCCAAGGTTGGCTCCACGAGAGTTTGTACTCGGAATTCGTGCTGATTCGAAAACTGCAAAAACATAAGTTAAATGTAGATCGTGTACCTGGTTGGCGTCGAGGACGACTTGGCTCTGCGGTCCCATTCCGCTGATTTCTAGCCGGTCCTGCAAGAAAATCTGCTTGAAATTCGAGCAAAAATAACAGAAAACAACCCAAACTTACGTTTAACTTTATTTCCTTGACGCGTGACGTTGACTGGGCAAGGATTCAGTCTCGAAGATATCGAGATCAAACTCGAACCTAGAATATGTAAACATTTAGCACGGCGATATCAAAAATACGCAAATAACAACTTACCGTGAAAATCTGACATTGACTCAGAACCGAGAATAGCCGGAAAAGCTTCAAGGTGGGCAGCTCCAAATCTGGCTTTCGGCTCCGCAAGGTTCGCATTCTGGGAAAATCCATCTTTGTCCCTGTGAAAAGGATGAGGTCAGCATCAATGAGAAACTTCCTACAAAACAACTTACCTCGCTCGCCGGAAGCCGATACATGTACTCAAAGCCTTCGTGGCACATGTTCAAGCTTAGGTACTAGAGAAAGACGTTAGTAAGGATGTGAAATGAAACTCGTAAAGTGAACGTACCTTGGTCGCCAGCGACAGATACACCGTCTCGGAGCAAATCTGTTCCTGGTTTCATTTTGGTATCTTCAAGCCAGCGTCAGTGCGAATAATAGTTTAGCGAAGACTTGCCTCGCCTCGGCGGACAGAAATACGTCGTCTTGAGGCAATCCTGGGGTTGGTTGAAGTTCGGAAGCTTCAAGACAATGTTAGTTATGATACCAAGTTATTGACTTAATCGAAGACTTACCTCGCTCGCCGGATGGCGATACGTCGTCACGGGGAAATCACCGTGCTAATTTCTGTTCGGCTGGTTCAAAACCCCGGCATTAAAGAAAGTAGTGACGGTCACTGAATTGACCGTTAGTTCAGTCCTGGAACTGGTAGCTGTAGACCAAGACTCACCTTGGTAACGTAAACACGCTCTGCTCCTCAAACACTATGTGACTTAATATGTTCAGGAGACCTAGAGGTGATAAAACGATGTTAACATCACATCATATGTTGTCCGTCACGAAAATTCGAGGCTCGAGGCCATCTAGAGTGTTAAGGATTCAGCCAAGGCATGAACTAAAAAACACGTACCATAGTTTTTTGTTGCTAACAAGACTTTAAATTTGAGGTCATGAGCATAACAACACATGACGAAAAGGAATAAAACATACCGTGGTGGTGGTAGGAGGAAAGAAATCACGGTGTGCACTATGCGGTTGATCAATGTCATCGATCCTGATATGGGCATCAACGCTCAAGACTCTTCTTGCATCGAAGACAAGTGAAAATAAAGAGAATGTGCTGTCGCCGTGTTCAATGAAGTGGAGGAAGGAATAGTGAGGGAGGGAGGTGAAGGGAGGGTCGTCGCAGATCAAAATTGCACTGTGGAAAATCTGAATGCAATAAGGGACAGAGAACTTGGCACCGCTGAGATCTTGAGATCAGCGCTCAGCTCGCGATTCTCATTTTCCACTAGCATACATTTCTGCCCAGAGACGATGGTCCCTGGGATGCGACAAGACGTTGGCACGAGATAATCCTCCGGTAATGCTATCCTCGTCCTGGGAGGTGGTGGCTTTCGCTCATAGGTTGACGTGCTGACAGAATCTCGCGCGGATGGGATCTGGCTAACAATGGGGTAAGCAACGAGCGACGTAGGCTGAATGGAAGGACTCACCATCCACGGCATATACGCCGCTTCCCTTCCTTCTACAGCTACTCCCATTATGCCTCAGAACTTGAGCGCAAGCTACGGCTATAGCCTGGGACACCACATGGAACCCATCCTCCGCGTCTGTTTTGAGTGAACGACACGGTATCAGCACCAATCAAGCAACATCGAAGAAGTTTTGGGTGTGGGTGGGTGCGTTATTGCCAACATGAGCAGCGCACTCTCTGAAGCAATAACATATGTGCATCATCATGCCGGGGATGATGAAGGGATCTGGGGATGCGAAGCGACAGCAGTTACCCATTCCCACCCTGAACGATGCCCACTAGTCTCGCCGCCACCCGAACAAGCAGATCCTTCCTCATGACGGGTCATGGCACGCTACTGGGAAGGTTGTCGCGTTGATCAGAAGAAGATCGGGCTCTCAGTCCGAAGGGCAAGTTCTTCTGAATGTGGAGGAGAGAGAAGACACCCTCAGGCTGACGTCCTTGTGTCGGAATTGCGTGCGCCTTGGCGAAAGAGGGGAAAGTGGATCGCGGGTTGACGCACTCCTGCTGAGACGTAGCTTGAGGGTCCACACAGATGAGATTCCGGAGTGACATCCAGCTAACGAAAAGGTGGGTAGTAAACGATGTAGACTGAGTGGGAGGGACTGTCCATCATCGGCGCACCCTCCCTTCTACAGCTGCTTTTGCCACACTCTGGAGCTTTCCCTATGCATCGTCTGGGGACAAAAGATGTCCTCTTCGCGTTGCAGAAGTTGACGCGTTACCAGGGTGTGCTTCCATGGCATCTTCGTGACCGAGGGAATGAAGATGGCACTACAGAGATGGTGAGTACTATTATTGGTGAAAGTGAGCAAGAAGACAATACCTACCATTCCTCCTCCGATAACCCCTCACTTTCCGTTCAGACAAACATTCATGACGCCAATGTGCCATTCCCCAGATACTAACTCAGGTCGTCCAGATTACAGAAAGCTTCTTATGTCGTCGGCGAAAATATCGAGGGGAGCATGTCTTGCACTTGAGAAGTCAGCTACAAACCTGAATATTTGAATAGTAAATCTCGTATAAAACCAACTCACTAAATGTTCAAACATCTTCAGAGAGTAATCGAAAGCCTTGATGTTGACAACGTTGAACGCTAACGTTGATAGGTGATTAATCGAAGCCAAGGGCAGGCCATGCTAAGTCGGAATTGTTCGTGTGTTGACGCGCTGTGGGAAGGGTGAATTCCATCGTTGAGAAGAGTGTTGCGCGCGAATGAGGTTCAAGGCGTGGGAAAAGAACCAGGACCCCCGTTTTCGCTTTGATAACCTCGTCCTCGCATTTCTAACGCACCCTCAACGTACGTTATTCGCCGACAGTACACTGTGTCACCGAAGAAGCTCGCCTGAAACATATCTTCATGAGGATAGATTTGTTGGAACGGAAAGCGAGTGCAGGTGGTGTATCAAAGGCGGGAAACGGTAGGTAGTTGTCTCGTCCACTTTGATGGGTACTCAAGTACTCACCGGCACCCTTCCTACAGCACCATCTTTTCACGGCGACGTATCCTGAAAAGAACTACATCGGCGTGTCAAGGCGCGACGCGACAACTTCGATACAGCACTCTGCTCACCTTCGGTCCTCGCCAGCGACCTCTGTAGAGTCGTGTTACCTCCGCTCCCATCCAACAAGTCTGTACCCTTAAACGTTAAACGTCTGGGACTGATACAGTACATCGTTGATCCACCAGGCATTTCGAGCCTATTCTGATTTCCTCTGGGAGTGAAAGGTCGGAACAAGACACTGGTGTCATCTTGAGTGTTTCAACGACAAGAAACTGCGGTTGAAGTCATGGAAAATGTGGTGTGTATTCCTGAAGCTGCCCACCTTTACCTATACTCACCTCCTCCATAGCGCAAGGTCCTGACGATATCATGCAATCACCCACCGCGAGCGAGTCCTCTGCAACGCGGAGAGGATGACATCTTTTGTCGCCAGATGATAGAACGGGGCACCAAGGATTCCTACGTCACTGGTTGCTCACACCCTCGTTAGTTGGATCTCGAACCTCCCATCCCCTCGAGCTATGACATCACTCTCACCCTACTCACTTTTCCACCACGTCGTCTGTATCCCTCTTCCCGAAAGGACGGTGACATACATCGCTTCAGAGTACACGGCGACGCATGCCAGGTAGTAGCGTGTATGCAGTGACCCGTTCTCGCAACCTCCACTACCTCCTATTCACTACCTCCTTCGACTTCTAACGCGACAACCCATAGGAGTAACGCCTGTCCTTGACGTCAATTCTTGGTTCCATCCTGGCAGTGACACCATGTTGTTCGCTCGGGACGGAAAAACATTTTGTGACAAGAATGTTGACCGGACGACCTCTCGTCTGCCCCACTTTGATCATTCCCTTCCTCCTCCGCCCGGGTTTGTGCACGCACTATTCCATCTATTTTCTGTTTTCACTCCCTTACCTCTGCTTTCGTCTCATCCCGTTTCAAAGATGATTATAGCTCTCTCTCTCACCTCTGGGTGACATCTAAGCGTCCCGTGAGTAAGATTTGACATGTGTTATCCATTCATTCTAGCTGATTTTGTTTTTATTCAACCTTCAAAAGAGCGCTCAAAATCAAGACTGGTAGTTCAGATTTCCCCCTCGCGTGTCGTATGGAAAGAGGATTGAGCGCACGGGAGACTCGGATGCTATTAGGTAAGTTCTCTTGGCACATCGAGCAGCGTGTACATCCTCACCTGCTTTACGCAGTATCATCTCTTCCATCGATACATTCATGATATTCCCTCGACGAATTCGTGCAATGAGCCTTGCGAGGACAAGCTCTCTGCTGATGGAAGGACCCGATTTTGAGCAACGTCAGAGTCGCTGTTAGAGGAGGTGCCATACCTAGGAGATGCGATAAGGAATCACAATCTTAGGGAGAGTTCTAAAGATGTGAACTTTGGGGGTACGTCCTTCCCTGCATTCAGGAACTCTCATCCCTCTCACAGCCCTACTCATCCAGTATACATTGCGACATGAAAGCCGTGTTTGGACAATAGGGCATATATGAGGGCAAGCTGCGAAGGCGATGAGGGATGAAACTCGAGATGAAAGCGGAGGAGGCTGCGCATGACATTGTGTCTGGCAAGATAGGCGCGGAGCCATCTCATGTCAACTCACTCGTTTGCATAGTTTACTAAATGGTATGCCATCTTTCTTTTGGTCGTGTTGATCCTGTTAACGATGTCTTCATGCAGGCTCATCGATAGCGCCAGATAGCAAGCGGTAAGCGGGCTGTGGTTGAGGGAGATGTATGCGCGTGATAAGTGGATGCAGACTCATCTCGGTTAAAGCTGGTCCACCTCAGACCCCCTCTCGCCCTAAACACGATCCATCCTATTGTCCAAGTCGCATCAAGGAGAAGAGTTACCGTGATCGTCACATCACTCGCCTCTCTTTCCTCTGACTGCATTGCCGCAAACACGTCCCTCCTTCCATCTGCCTCCGCACTCAGACTGTATTCCTCCCTTCGACGACTAGCCTCAATGATTCCTACGCCGACGAACCATAGGAACGAACGAAGAGTCCAAGATGGAAGACTGCAACACAAATGAACGAAACCAGTCAAGGCACGGCATCGACGTCGTCGTCAAAGGAGAAAGCAGCAGACTTGGAGAACAGACGTGCTTTCGGGCTTGGGCTTGGGTGGGGAGACCTCAGGGTGATCGGCGTGTGAGTGGTTATGGGAGTAGTAGGGTGTGATCGACCCGCGCGCGCACGCATATGATCCAAGTGGGGGACGCGTGCTCCTCCTTGTATTCGAATGTATGTCTATCCGAGCTCTTATTATTAATGAAGATGTACAATGTTAACCAATTTATATTCAATTGAACTATATACATTCATGCTAGACCATGCTAGACCTAACGAAGTGCTACCAGGCTTTAGCCCAAGCTTGAGCTAGCCTCCTTCAATCTCCAGCAGGCCTTCGTTAGGCATATCTGGAACACAAGCAAGTCGTCAGTCATTCGTTCCGGTCAACGAAAACAGATTCCTAACCTTACAACGCGAACACAACACGTCGGCGTTGCACAAGCAATCTATCAGGTCGACAAAAGCTAGCGGCTGTACAATACATACCGTGGTAAGCCGAGATTTAGTCATTTATTTACTCTGTCCGATCCTAGAACGATGCAGTTCAGTTGTTAACCAAAGCAGTGCCAGAAAGAGGAAAACTTACTACTCTGTATGTATCCGTTCTTCCAGCACACGGCATACTACCAAGCACACGAACATACCTTTCCATCGACGAACCCTTCGACTACCTTCACGGGCTTCCCTAGCGAGTTCACTCGCGTTTTTTGCCTTCATCTTCCTGAGCTCGTTGACACCGCTGTGCAGCGTCGACTCTCTAACGTGCGGGCACTCAGGCTAACGGTAAACTAAACTAGTCTACTCGCCTTCCTACCAGTAAGATAACGTTCGTTAGTCAACGGAATCCGCGAAATGACAGGTTTACTAACCTTGTGAGCTATGCAAGATACGTTCACTGCTAAATCAAACCAAAATTGTTAGCACAAGCTAACGGGAAGGTAATCTGAGGCTTACCATCGAAAGTGGGAGCTTGTTATGGTGAGGATAGCCGTGAATCCACCACGAATAGCTTACAGAAGAAACGAGGCATCTGGCTGGTGCTCAGAAACACCGCAAAAGGACCAGGGAATCTGTCACCGTTCATTCAGGCAAGGATTAGCAATAATCCACATACCAGCCATTGTGTGCCTGTTTCCTTTGAGGCGCCGTTCATTCAATTCTTAAGTACAATCAGCTAAGCAAGATAAAGAAGAAACGGTACACGTGCCACTACGAACGAAAGCATCATCGTACTTTGCGCCCTTGCTTGTCCTAGAACTCCCATAGTGAAGCCAAACAGAAAGGAACGACGTCTAGGCCTGCTCTAAATCAAAGAGGAAGGATATCTGTTAGAACTGGAGCATCAGTACTAGCCACATAAGAAAGCCGCAACCTACCGCTCACATCGACGTCGTACAAAATTATGCTGCCAGCATGATGAGCTTGCGAGTCGCAGTCAGGGGAGGAGAGATCGAAACAGGAGACGAGGAAGGAGACGAGAGGAGGGAAGAGGGAACAAACACAGCCAGGGATGCTGAACTCTGACCGTCTCCGCCCCTCCTTATAACCAAAACAATTCATGCGGAGACCCAATCCACTTGGAGACGAAAACCGCCAACCGGTACATTGATGGGGGGCCCGACTCGGTGAAAATCAGGGTCTGAAAAAGACGTCATAGACCTAGAGAAATACTCACTCGACGAGAGACGAGGTCGAAGGGGAGGACGGGCGTGGTCGCCGGCTCGGAGAATTCACATCAAGATGACACACGTTCGGAAGTCAACGTGATGAGAGGGAAATACTTTCATTGTTTGAAAATCTCCGGACAAGAATTCAGAGCAATCGAAATAAAAAAGAAAGGCATTAACGGGGTGGGGAAATGAACGAGCCCGGGGCGAACTAAACAATCATGGTGAGAAGGAAAGTTGTAGGACTTGTCAATGTCCATTTCGGGACGCGTTGTCCACGTGCGACCTCACTCCTTCCTTTCTCTCTCCCATCTTCACGCTCCCTCCTCCACTCTCAAGTTCCAGTTCCAGCACACACTTCTCTCTCTCTCGTATTGCAGCAAAGTCCAGCATTTCGGCAGGATGGGAATTAGATGGGGATCCACTGCAATGACATGTCCGATGGTTGAAGATGGGAGACGGGACGGGAGGCGGCCCAAAGGGAGGTTGGACATGACGGAGGGCAGACGGTGGAGACAGTGGAGGAAGGCGATGTTGGCGCACGTAGTTGTATGAGGTCTCCTTTGGATGGATCAATTGTTGGTACCACTTTCCTTGCTAGTCGTTGTACTGGTATACTGGCAATTTCCAAGCAATTCAATTTGTTTACAACTTATTCTCACCTACCTCGATAGATGCATATAAATTCGGCGGTTCGGCAGCATCTGTTATCACGGATTTTACCGGAGACGCTCAGCATCGCACTGGGCGCCTATCTCACTCTTCTTTCCCTCCCACCACAACAGCTATGCCTTCCATCCATTCAGCACAAGACGGAAACGACGAGACCACGCAAATACCATCCAATGAACCTCAAGGCAACCCAGAGTCACCGGATGATGCTGCTAGTGAATCTCAGCCTCTGGCCTTGGACGAGAATTCGCCGGCTTATTCCTTGCCGCGATGGCGCAAGTTACTTCGCACTGTATTTGGCATGCAGCAACGTATAACCCAGGCTGGAGGTGTGTTGATCTATCATTGTACTTTCCATATATCTTATTCGGGGTAAAGGGAATGACACGTTCGACTATGAGCAAAGATTTCCCGAAGACAAGCAGTACGAGGAGCTGGGTCCACTTGCCCGGGTATGGAGAACATACCTCGAAGAATGTGCAAAATTTGACGCTGAGATGGCGGAAGGATGGAGGGATGGATTGGATGTTTTGCTAGTTTTTGTGAGTACAAATTCCCAGTAAATCTAATTTCCCTTTATTAATAGATGAATAGGCTGGTCTTTTCTCTGCCGTGGTCACCACGTTTGTCGCACAGACATCCCAGAACCTTCGAGTTGACTATGGCCAAGTCACGGCATCACTGCTATTCGAGCTCATTGATGTCCAGCGTGCCGCAGCCAATGGTTCCCTCGTCAACAACATCCCTCGTTCAGGCCTTACTCCATTCTCAGACTTTCGTCCTACGACTTCCGATTCGTTGGTCAATGGACTGTGGTTCACGAGTCTCTCATTCAGTCTGGCTACTGCGCTCTTTGCTGTCCTGACCAAACAATGGATCCATCAGTACATGGCAGTCCCATCGGGCACACCTCGAGATAGATGCCGTATACGTCAATTCCGATACATGGGACTAGAGCAGTGGGGCGTGGGCTTCATTATTGGACTACTACCTGTCCTGATGAGCGCATTGCTTTGCGTCTTTCTAGTGGGTCTAGTTATTTTTCTAGTCCCGCTGCAAGTGTCAATTGCATCCGTCGTTGGAACTATCACATTCATATCCTTCACTGCATACTTCATCACCAACTTCCTGCCCATCATATACCCCTCATGCCCATACAAGACACCATTGTCACAGTACACTTTCCCTCTATATTCCTACATTGCCTATAACAGTATTTTCGCTTCACTCGTCTCTCTGATTTCCAGATACTGGTCTGGATCCTCACCGCCTGGTAATGGTGACAGTACTAGTGACAGTTCCAAAAAGGCTTCAATTCATACACTTCGAGAAGCAGAGTGTGAAGCTGTTGAGCTGAGTGCCAATGAAACAGATGTGTGTACATTGTCCTGGTTGTTCTCTATGTCATCCAACCCTAGTGTTCAAAGAATTGTTGCGGAATCTACTGGTGCTTTACCAATCCGATCTGTGGCCACTGTACAATGTTATGCAGAAGGGCTTCTGAGTTTCTACTTCAATACACTCCAAGACCTTCTGGGTGATGCCCGACGAAGCGATGCTGTTGTTGACACAAGGAAACTGGATCGCTGTGTCCGTGCACACCTTCACTTTCAGTATAGACATTGCTGGATCCCAACAGGGCTCATAGACCATTCAACACCAGATCTTCGTGCAGAGCTTTTGGCTGTTGACAGCTTGGGGGACCCCAAAAATGTCCGAGACCTCATTGTGGCTACTCTACGAACCCTGCCATACAATCAGACCCTACGTCTGCAACCCATTGTGTGGGGTCATCTTTTTTCCAAGATCATGCCTTTCGACCGAGAAGTGTATGAACTTCTGTTCCATGCACTTCCGGCAATCTACTGGAGTGTCAATTCCAAAGATCTCCCCCGTCTCTATCCAAATGAAGGATTATCGATGCCGATGATAAGCACAGGTGACCGTCCGGAGACTCTTGCTACAGCCATCTCCGAATCCCTATTCACGTACATCGGCGATATCTTGCTCGAAGGCTGTGACGATTTTAAGGTCCAAGATAGCATATCCTATCATGATCCCACATCTCAGCTCCCTGAACCTGATGATCCTCGAGTTTGTTTTCTCTTGAGCATGGCAGGTTCCCCTTCGATACACAGGATGAACACACTTGATTCCTCTCTAGGAACATTTTTCAGTGCTGTCCTATGGGGAATTATGGCTTACATGGGTGTTGAAGAATATAGAATCGATGAACCTGAAAACAATGTGTCCTCCATTCCCCTTGACAACAATCGCTCCACCATACTAAGGCTACTGCACATGTTGGTTGTATTGGACAAGTACGATGTTGGTAGTGGTTCAATGTGCGCTGAAGATCAGCGTATCACCTTGATCACCTTCTTTCGAGTTCTCAGCTGCATATCCCCTCACCCTCCTGAAGATAGCTTTCCTGCCGAGTTGACTGCCAAATTTGCAACCATTGCTTTCCACAATGATGTGTGGTTATCAAAAATTTCATGGTACAACATCACAGAAGCAGCTGAACTTGTCATCTTTCTATTTGAGCATTCATCCACCATGAATGCAGCCTTTGCTCATTTTGTTGACAAACAGCTCTTCAACACTTTCCCTAAGACCTCTAGCACTGTCTCCGCCGACACCTTTACCAGGGGCCTATCAGAGATCATAGGTGCCTTTGTCGCAGGGCTGTCATCCGGGAAATTGGATCCTGAGATATGCCAGAGATCTTTGGAATACCTCCATGAACCGGAGTCCCTCCTCACAGCTTGTGCTGTTCTAATTATTTGGAAAAACATCGATGAACTTCATCAACTTGCACTCCTGCATCGTAATGACCCTGTCTGGCCTCAATGTTTGCAGAGTCTTCAAGAGATAGAGTTTTCTGAGAGTATAGATGATATGCTAATACTATGGATCCACTTGCCAGTGAAATCGACATCCAAATCCATCAAAGATCTCAAGGCTCTCATTGAACAAGGTCCTGGAGAGCTCCGAATGGATGCAGATTGGTCTGGCATGACTCCCGACGTGCGACCGGTTTGGGGAGAAGATGAACCGACGAAAAGTGCTTGGTCTAAAGTGAAGTCACTGCCCCTTCTATTGCGTTGGGCCAGGCAGCACTGTACTACAGAAGCTCTTCCCGAGGAAATAGCAATGCATGGGCCTAGCAACGATGACCAAGTTTGATGGCATCCGGGAACACATCGACACTGTAGTGTACCATGATTATTCTAATAGCTCCTTTACTTTACTGGACAGAGCTACGTGTATCATCACTTACCAGTAACCACAATGCCTTCGCCGTCGAGGCTCGGAGCGGTCTTTCGTTTTAATATTTAGCTCGCAACAGTCCACCTCTTTTAATTACATAACCACTGCACTCGAATATAACTACACCCTCAGTTTCCTCCCTTGTACAGTCCAAAAAAAATAAATAGTCAGCTTTGGGAATTGCCCTCGAAGATGGCTATTCATCTTACTGGGACATCATTCCCTGGGACCTCTCCAGGCTTGTCGGAGTCCGCTTCTTCGACCAGAAACCATTCCCGAGTCATGCATGCTCCCCACACGCCTGCACTCCACGGGGTGAGATGCATCTCTGCCGTTGAATATTGGCCACAAACTGATATTTCCGTGCCGAGGTTGGCCCTGCAGGAGTTTGTACTCCATTCCGGTCATCGACATAATTCCCTCCAACAATGTTGTTCGATACATAGTCAGGCGGCATCATTTGAAGGAGAGTGTTACATGTAGATAAGATGGCTACAGAGAGGTGAGTGCAAGTGGAGTCAGTGAACCGGAAGGACTTACCTCCCCCTCGCATATCTCCCCTTACACACATGCCAGATAACAATTGACCATCTCAATGCAAAATCGGGAATCTAGCCGCCCACAGAAAAGTTCGAGTTGACATTGCTGATGAATCAAACAGGTAGTGAGTGGACTATTTCCGTCATTGAAGTTTAGACTACGGAAGGGTTGAGAACTTCTGGATATGGACGACGAGGGAGAGAACCTACCACTCTTCAAGATCTTCTCCCACTCCTCCATCGAGTCGGCGCCAGATGAAGTAGGCGAAGGACAGCCGGCGTTGCAAAAGATCGGGGCAGCGCATGCACATCCACACTGAAGAATGCAGTCTTGTGCGTGCGGATGTAGTGTTGTGGTACTGATGTGGAGTGTCATTGTGGTCGTGGTCATTGGTAGGTGCACGCACGCGTTCTCGGCTACCTGTTATTAGAATAAAAAGGGATCGATTATACAGTTGACGCACCTTTTGACACGTCCCAAGCCTTCGTTTACCACTATAACGAATGGGGTGAGCACCCAGCGACGTAGACTGCATGAGCGGGACTTTGTACATATGTTGGTCCTTCCTCCCTGCACACTCCGGGGCTTGTTCGAGGCGTATTCTTCGCGTTGCAGAAAGTTTGCTCGTGCTGCCAACGGGAGGAGCAGGCAGTATGTGCTCTCTGAGACTCTGTATAACGCTGTTCTTCAAGGGGGATATGCAGCCATAGTTGAAGGGACGCTACAGAGAGGGTGAGGATCCCTTATAGTGGGCGAGGAGCGGGTTACCATTGCGCGCGCCGGAAGAGTCTCGCTGCAGTCGCTTCCCGTCGTTTTGAATGGCACCCAACGTATCCTCGAGCCAAAGTACTACTCCCCGGAAAAAATGTGTTGTCTTGTCTCGGGCAAAAGTCAAGTCGTCCTGTCCATTTGCAGGAGACGGAAAAGTGTTGAGGGAGGCGATGCTGCGGGAGAAAGTTCCCAAGTCAGGATGAAAGTAAGTACAACCCGGTGCGTATGCGAACTCACTTTGGATCCGTGTTCCCACTAGATCATTGCCAGCATCGATGGCGTGTAGGTCCGCTCGTCAAGGCAAAAACTTTCCGTTCTGGTTGCGGCACACATCGTCTCGAATGCCTTCCCCTTCCATACATCACGTCAAGTCAGTTTCCCGTGAACGACTCCAAGCTCTCGTATATTTTCGACGCGGTAGTTCGAGGAGGAATGGATAGGGTTAGTAGTCGTGAAGAGGGAAAGCTTGATCCGGAGCGAAATCCCCTCCAGTGACGCTGCCCAAGTGTTGATAGGTGGTTAATGGAAGTCAAGGGTAAGCGATGTTGTTTCGGAGTTGTTTGTGTGTTGACGCGCTGCCTCCGTGTATTCTGAAGCGGAGTATGCCGTCATCCTTTCGGGGAGATGTGAATGTGACCAAAGGGATAAAGACGACACTGCAGGAAAGGTGAGTACCATGAAGGTGGACAAAGAGTGGGTGCTTACCATTTCCCGCCGGGGATTCCCATTCAATCTACGTCGCTGGTTGCTCACACCCTCCCATCCCCTCGAGCTACTATGACATCCACCCTCACAGTACTTGTCATTTACGCCACGTCGTCTTTATCCCTAGCTAGACGGCGACACACATCCACGGTACTCATTGTGTCAAATTCTGACAGAACAAATTTATTGATACAATGCCTGCCCTCGACTTGGATTACTGGTACTGCACCTCCAAGCACGAGTGCAGGAAATGTGGCCCCGACGCCGTATGTACGCGACACATGTCGGGCAGTAGCGTGTGTGCATTGACCCGTTCTCGCAACCTCCACTAGCTTCCACTCACTACCTCCTTCGACTTCCAATGTGATGACTCATAGGAATAACGCCGTCAATTCTTGGTTCCATCCCGACAGTGACACCGCGTCGTTCGCTCGAGATGGAAAAGCATTTGGTGACAAGAATGTTGACCGGACGACCTCTCGTCCGCCCCACTCCGACTCAACACTTCCCCTTCTCGATTCGGTCCCTCCTCCGCCCGGCATTCGTGCGTTCCTTCTCTGCACGCTCTCATCCTCAACCCAGGGAGGGAAATCGAGGGATGTTTATGCTGAATATCAAACAGGTCGCTGTGTCAACCTTTGGTGGGATCGATATGATGTTATTTCCCTTGCAGTTGGTTGTACAGTTGGGGATCGGGATTTGCATATCTTCCGTGTAATTGGGGAGGAAGGACACGAGATGGCATTGTCGATTAGTTACATTTATTCAACGCATAAATAGTCCCCCTGTTCATGTTGTAGTGGGACGAGAGTGAGTACATCGACGAGGAATAGATCTCTGTCCTTCAAGAGCCTTTGCCAGTCTTTCTGAGAGACTTATTGACTATCGTTATCTTGTGCCAAGTCGAGTGCCAACGTTTTCTCGCATTAAATGAATCAGATTGCCAAACCAATCTTGTGGAATGACGTAATGTCACTTCTGTCTCTTGACGTCCTCCCTCGTCCTTCCATGTCCTGTCGTGTTCTCTATCCGACGGTGATGCATCGCAGAACACTATGACCAAAATGGAATGCTGGGACAACTTCGAGTCAAACAATCCAGTCGGCACGCCTCCGTTTTAAATAACGATCACCTATTTTCTTTCTCGCTGCCATGCTCGTTCATCTCCTTCGTCCCTCATGATATCCTGAACTGCTGGGTAACGTCCTGTGGGTAAGCTTGATGGCATGTGGTATCTACTTTTTCCATTTTAGCTGATGTGTTTTCAACCTTCAAAAGATCGTTCAAAATCAAGACTGGTAATCCAGATTTCCCCTCCACGAAGAGGAGGACCTCGTCGATGGAAGGAGGAGGATTGAGCGCGCGGGAGATGCTCAAAGGTGGATATTATTATCAGGTGAGTTCTCTTGCGCGTCGAGCAGCGTGTACATTCTGACCTGCTTCACGCAATATCCTCTTCCATCGATGTTCCTTCGAATTTGCACAACGATATGCGCCATGACGAGCTCTCCATTGACAGAAGGATCCGATTTTGACCAATAGCAGAGCCGCTGTTCAGCGAGCAATTGTCGGGGTTCGTTAGAGGAGGTGCCACGCCTTCTGCCGCTAGGAAATGCAATACTATGATTTGAGGAGGAAGAGTTCTAGAGTCGTGAACGGTGGTGCGTCCTTTCTTTCCTCGTTCGCATTCAGGGATACTCACCCTTCTCACAGCCCTACTCGACGACGAGGACCAGTATACAGTGACGCACCCCAAATATTAATCTTTTGCAGCATGAGGACCCTGTTTGCTGTCGTCCGGATATACGACATGTACATGTCTATCCGAGCTCTTAAGTGCAAAGCAATTAATGAAGATGTACAATGCTAAGCAATTTATATTCAATTGAACTATGTACATTCATGCTAGACCTAACTACGTGCTACTAGGCTTTAGCCCAAGCTTGAGCTAGCCTCCTTCAATCTCCAGCAGGCCTTCCTTAGGCATATCTGGAACACAAGCAAGTCGTCAGCCGTTATTCCAGTAAACTAAAATGGACTCCTAACCTTACGACGTGAACACAGCGGGTCAGCGTTGCACAAGCAATCTACCAGGTCAATGGAAGCTAAGGCCAGCATAATATATACCGCGGCGAGCTCAGACTTTTACCTTTGCTCAGTTACTTCATAGCCTCGTTCACCGACACGCTGCCGTTCACACTCGTCAGCCAGAATAGTACTGGAAAGGGGAAAACTTACTACTCGTAAAGTACCTCGTCTTCGAATCAAGTACACGGTACACTTGGAAAGCTAAGAAATGGCACGTTAGCGAATTAGCAAAGTAACTAAGAATACAATCATACCCTTCTATTGGCGAGGCCTTCGAGTACATTCACAGACTTTTCTAAAGAGTTCACTCGCGTTTTTACCTTCGTCTTCCTGAGCTCATTAACGTGGCAGTTCGGCACCGGCTCCCTTACATACTAGTAGTCTGGCTCACAGGAAACTGATACTAGCTTACTCTGAGAGCTTGCTCTTAGTCACAACAACACAATACACTGTTACTCACCTTACGAGCGGTTCAAGTACTAAATTGTACCCAAAGCCATTATCCCATACTAATGGAGAGGCAATACAAGGCTTACCTTCGAAAGAGGGCCACTTGTTAGAGCTAGTTAGCGTGAGTCGACAAGAAATAGCTTACCAAACAAACAGGATATTCGGCCGGTGCTAAGAAACACCACGAACTCGCTACCTAGGACCAGGGAATCTGTCAGCATACGTTCAAGCAAGGATTAGTTAAAATACACGTACCAGCCATTGTGCACCCGTCTCCTTTGAGGCGCTGTTCATACAATTCCTAAGTAAAATCAGCTAAGTAAGGTAAATAAGAAACGGTACACGTACCATCACGAACGAAAGCACCATCGTACTTTGTGCCCTTGCTTGTCTTAGAACTCCCATAGTGAAGCCAAACAGAAAGGAACGGCATCAAGGCGTTGTCCAAGTTTTGTAGGAGAGATATCTGTTAGAACGGCGGCGTAAGTACTAGTCGCACAAGGAAATCGTGAGCTCAACCTACCGTTCACATCGACATCGCACAACCTCGTGCATCCAGCACGATGAGGGCAAACAGCAGGGGGAGAAGAGAGCGAAAAGGAGACGAGAGAGGGGGAGGAGACGAGAGGAGGGAAGACGGAACGAACACAGCTGGGGATGCTGAACTCCGACCGTCTCCGCCTCCTCCTTATAACCATCTGCAGCTACTTCCACCACATCCCATCTTTGGTACAGGGATCCACTGCAATGACATGTCCAATGTCGCGCAGTGGGAGGTAACGCACGTTTTCTTATATCGTCTGTCGCTAACTGCAGGTTGAGTGTCATTTCAGGTTCTCGTTTGAGAAGGGGCCCACGGGGACCTCATATATTGGTGCAGCTGTTTGTACGACATCGATATTCGGTGACAGAGAGATATGTCATACTCGCGTTGAGCCTGGCAGGTCATGCTCGGATCCTGGGCATTGATTTCCGATGGATACTATCCTGGTACCTGCTATCCCCGGCATTGGTGTTCTTATTTTGTTTTGGGTGCAAGCGATAGCCTGGGATACACGGCATGGACCACATTCTCCGTGTCTGTTCTGAGTGAACAACACGGTGTCATCACCTGATTCCTCGAGCAACGTTGAAGAAGTCTTGGTTGTGGGCGGTCGCGTCGTTGCCGACATGAGCAGCATACTCTGAAGCAATAATAGATGTGTGTCATCATGTCGGGGATGGTGAAGGGACACGGGGACGTAAAGCTAGGTGAGGCGACAGCAGTTACCATCCCCGCCCCTAACGATGCCCACTAGTCCCCCCACCACCTGAACTCCGAATCACGTCTCGCCATTAAGAACGGCGACATGCAGGTCCTTCCTCATGATGCATGATGGGTCGTGGCACGCTACTGGGAAGGTTGTCGTGTTGATCAGAAGATTAGGCTCTGAGTTCGAAGGGCAAGTTCCTCTGAATGTGGAGGCGGACGGCATGGAGGACGGTTGTGTATGCACAAGTTATAAACCCTGACCCAGGTGAGGAGGCGAGGTTCTGAGGAGGGGTAGAGGGAGACTGTCGTTCTGAAGCTGCGTTTTATCTTCTCTCAGTACCACCTTCTGGCATCAAAATTCCTCCAACGTATTCCTCGTCTCGACCATCCTCAGCATATCCTCAAAGCACTTCGTCTTTTGTGTGATGCGCGAGTCCTGAGAGTGGGATACATCAGGAAAATTGAGCACACTGACGACAGGATCAAAGTGGTGGATGGGGCATGAGAGAGTCTAGCTAGAGAATGAAAGGTGACGGAGTCACTGAAGCTGAGCATGCACAGACACGGAATACGATGATTGTTCAGGATATCAACGTCTGTAGCTGGGATACGATGGGGTGTGAGACCGGATGTGACGGCATAACCCAGAGGGAAGGATATGTACGTGAAGGTCCGGATACTTTCGTGAGGAGTAAGCGGTGAAGAAGCTATCTTGAGTCTGAACCAAGCAGCTTGTGACTGACTCAAAGAGGATGACTGGCGTCATCAACCAAGTTGAGAAGCTGTGTAGAGTCGATGATCACCCATTTGAGGCGGCGAAAGGAGGGGAGCACACTGAAAGGTGTGTTGTAGAGTCAGCTAATACTGAGGGTATGTAGGGGAGGGCAGCGGAAGAGCGGAGAGAGGCGAGCGGGGCTAAGATGCGCAGATCGAGCTTCTCAGATCCAATGATTGTTGGAATAAAGCCTTCAGAATGCCGGAATGGTAGAGTTACAGGAGATGACATGTATGTCACGTCGAGACACCCGGATAGACTTCGACACAAACCCAACGTATTCGCATTGTAGACCACAACGTCGGCATACGTGCAACAAGGGCAAACCAAGCCACACGAACACCCACGGGAACGAGCGTTGTCTGACATTTGAACGACTTGGAGCGTCGTTCCAACCCGTGGAATATTAACAGAGCACGTCCAGCGGGAGGGATGGAAACCGCCGATATACGTGGGTGAACAATGGCGTCCGGCGATTGACTCCCTAGTTGTGTTCCTTGATTATACAGGAAATGACTACACATAGTCGTCAAAGCGATGAAGGTGTATCATACGAGCAAACTTACTTGTAAGGACACCAGATCGAATTCCACTGGATTCAACTTGACATAGATGCTGGACATCCTGCAAGAATAATATGAGCTGTGTAAAGCCAACGACTGGACAAAGGTGCACGTACCTCTTAACCCCTAACCACTCGCTGTACGGTTCACCGAGCCACACCTCAAACACTGAACCCCTCCCGTCCTTCGTTTATCATCTAGATGTTGCCATCATGTTCATCCCTACAGCTCGACCAAGTCAAGATGCGTCGCATCAGAACGAACAACCAGTCTACATTCGCTGAAGCGAGGAGATGGAGAGCACGTCGCAGAAGCAGTGATAATCAGGAATGTGCACCCCTCGACGTGTGGAAATGGGTGGGTTCTGCTTGAGATCAGTGCGTTGTCCCACCAGTTTCAAGAGCGTTCTTAATGCACTGAACTTCTACCCTGCCCTCGCCGTCTTCCGTGAGTGTTCCATACCGGTAGGAAAGCAGTTACGCCATCTCGGCAAAGAATTCGACATCCGCCGAGCTCATAGTATCGTATTGGTGTTCAAGGAAAGCCGGTGGAAAGGCGGAGCGCAGGAACTTGGTTATGGTAGATTAGTTTCATTGTTCTCTTCAAAGACTAGATACCGTGGTTCATTCACTTCATAAGCCGGTCGGTAGTTTTCAAGAGAGCGCAGATGTCATAGTAGCATAGAAGCAAAAAGGAAAGAAGCACGTTTTGTTTGGTTCTTTGGGTGCCAATTATCTCGGGTCCGCCCGTGCACACGTCTTGTTCAGGACACAACGTCATTAACTGCTTCGGTTCCCGATTCTTTCCGAAGAATGAGGAAACGACAGAGGGTCTTGAGCAGTGCCAAACTGTCTGGACAGGGGCTATACTCTGGGTAGGCTTAGATAATTGGGTTTGATGGGCGAGCATTCGGCACGCAATGGCTTGATTGTCGGGAGGTCGCCGCTGTGGCTGAGAAGTATCTCTTTCTGAATTGCTTCCTATTGGCTGGCCGGAAACTACGTTTTTCTTGTCATCCATCACCATCTTCTTACTGCATGGCTTGCGCGTCGCAAGTGATTCATGTCTTTGCTATTGTTTCCTATGCTCTGCGGGTGCCTTGCGTCGACTACCATCTGTTCTACCGCCCCTACTCGGCAGGTTATTGAAAATCTACTTCAGTGCTATCGCTCTGCGCTGTCTTGTACTGTCCATATATCTCTTTATCTTTGACAAGGTTCTCCCAGTTGTGATACTTATTATCATCACCAAAACCTCAGCCATGTGTTCTGGTCCAGGTCGGCCTTATCTGGGCAGCGGTACCAGCCAACAATGATCTGAAGTGCCCTGTCTGATACGATCAGATCAGGGCTGGTCTGATCAGAATACTCCAGACCTCGATAGGATCTGTGTGGTCTACTCGAGGGGAGATAGACCTACATAGAAGAGGCCTGAACCAGAAGAGATCCGAAGTAGTCAGTCAATGGCTCTCAAATTGTATCGCATCAGCCTTATCAATTATAATTATGTTAATTTAATTTCAGTCTAGTAAGAATTACAGAGCAGAATATCCGAAAAGCCCATCATCATCAAACTCGTCGTCTTCTTCAGGCTCATTTAGCTCGACATAGTCATCTGAATGCCATGAGCTATCACTGTCTTCATCCTCAATGCTACCATCGATTTCAGCATCAGAGGTATCCGAGTCTGCTAAGTCTGCTGGCGCATGACCCAATTCCGAAGTATTGGCGCCAGGTTCAGCGTCATCCTCTTCTTCTTCAGCATCCGATTCAGCGACTTCAGAAGTATTCTCCGATGTAGTGATCCCCAAAGCATCGAGAAGCTCTTCCCACAATCCCCGTGTATACTCTCGTGTATTGCTGTGGCCGACGCCATTGCCGCAATACCGCATGAACATGTCACGATCAGCAAATCTACTCTCCGATTTCCAGTCAGATCATAGATACAGAATGATAGAATTCGAGGATGGACTTACATATCCACATAATAGCGTGCCCAATCCATGTCATTCTCATTGAATCTCCTACAAATTGAGGGTGGAAGGATGTCCGACGTTTGACCATAGACATAGGCAGGCATAATATGTGATGCACGAAGAACATCATTAGGATCTACAAACCCAAACGCCTGAGGATCATCACCTGGGAGAAAACCAATGCATGGCAAGCGCTTTGCCCTAAACCCAGAAGGGATGCTCCTATCAAATGCATACCATCGGACCCATAGAAACTGAAGGTTCTTTGTGGTGCGATCAACGGACTGCAGGCCAACATGATGGACCGTCGCATGAAAGATACCGATAACTCTGGCATATAGATAAGGATGAGAATTGTTATCGCTATCCAAATCAGTCTGCGTAGAAGGAGAAAGGGCCATAATATTGGAATGAGTACGAGGGTTGATAGAATCTTGATTTCGACGAGCATCGTAGGTAGTATAATTGATACGAAGAATTTGATGTGAGTAGAGGCGGTTGTCGACAATGATGAGGTTCTGGCGATGAAGATCTGTGAATTCATCATTACTATTGAGAATTCGAGAGAGTAAATGGTCCTTGAGCTTTCGAATAAAACCCTAGAAGTGATGTCAGATCATTATTACAGGGAGTTTAGATGATCCAGGATTAGATAGCTCACATTACACGCAATGTCGCTGCCATTCTCATGAAGCCATGGAGCCAGATATATTTTTGAACTTGTAGATGGTGATATATGGTGGTGGTGACTTGGATCTGTGTACGGGAGCACCTCAGAACCATCCCTTGCAGGCATAGGGCGACTTCGGTGTTTTTGGTCCTTGAGATCGATTTTTCGTTGCATTTCTCGGAGGCGTTCTTGGCGTTGAACATGATGTGATATCTGCTTCGCAAAGGTCTTGTTCTTGTTGGTCCGCCCATAGAAACGCTTGACTCGCCGATGCTCAAGCTCTCCCTGAAATAAAATGAGCTTAGCGTGGCATAGAAAATTTGGAGGCTTACCAGCTGAGTACTATATGAATCTGTGGTTCCAAATGCACGAATCATTCCAGGATAATCACCCATGGCATGATATTTATACGTTGAAAGATTAAATCTTTTCTGTAATTTTGCTGTTGAAATTTTACCTTTTGACGTGCTGTTCCCTTTCTTCTTCATGTTACTGATATCGCGCCGTGCCCTAGCTTCATGTTCCTTTGGAATCTCACGTGTATCAATTTCATCAACCTCCCGCTTGAATTTTCTCATGAAGGACCCGAAAAGCCATGTTAGACTGTTCGAACACTCGGAGTGATGACTCAGTATGCATCCGAAGTTTAGCATTCGCATGCCAGCAAGCAAACAAGAATAGCAAGTCAAGGACAAGCCTGTCCAATTTCGGAGGAAAGAGTCCTTCAAAGCATGGCATGGCGCACTACAAGTGATAGATCCAGAGTCAGCACTGAGATATGTTAGAATAATAAGCTATATACCTGAAGAATATCTTCGAAATCATGAGCGGCAAAGTTTTTAAGGTTGGATACATTATTCTTGAACCTTCGTATAGTTCCTCATCCAAATGTAGGCATCATTCGGAACCTACAAGCAGAATTAAAGACAGTGATATGACTAGAAACATCTAAAGAGACATACCTTCTATTTAATTCCTGTATAATATCGCCTCCGTAAAACTGACAAAGCCAGTAGAAGATGAATAACTAGAGCGCCTTCCATGTTCCGAGTTCAATCTCATGCAGAGGATCAATGACGAACATCTGGTAGAAGTTGAAGAGTGAAATAAACACTGAGGAGAACGCATTCTAATAGAACATTAGCATGGCATTATCCTGATGAGACCACTATTGACTTACTCGTGTTGGTGATAGAGACTGGCGGTTCAGTACATCGCTCACTGCCTTGCCATCAACAACATTGCCATCCTCATAAATCCAGCTGCGAACTTTCTCAATCCAGCTTTGCCGTTGTGTTGTATCCACTCTAGCTTTTTTTACACGGCGCTTCATGTCATTGATGGTACCCATTTCCGACGCTGTTTCCTTGGTTACTAAGCAGCGCGGGCATAGAAATTCAGCCATTGACTTAATACTTGCGAGTAGGACTCTGTAAAATGGATGAATTAGAATGTAATAATAGAAACTAATACTAACATACTTTTCAGGGTAGTCAGCTGAGTATAGAAAAAAGCGAGGGTATACACGGCGGTAAATATTATCAGCGCAGAAGATTACAACCCCATTTATATACGCATCCATGAATTCTGGTGAAAGAAGCTTTGCCCAGATAGCATGAACGAGCTCCCGTTTCAGAAAAGTTAGGATTGCAGGGGATGCACGCCGTCCAAAGTATTTCAGATAGGCATCTTGAATTTTATCCGGAATCTGATTGATATAATTCAATATAATTAGTATTTTAAATGCAGAAGATGAGGTAAAAACAAACGGTAGGCATGTACACAATATGATGTGATGCTCCTGACGTTGGTCGAGCCCGCACGTACTTGGAGAGTAGGCCGAACAACAGGTAGATGGGCCAGAGTGCGGCTGTCCCAAAATTAGTAAGATGCGTTGAATCCGAGTACAGCATGCATGGCGCAATAACAGTTTCCAATCCGTTTGGGTCAGGTGTCAGGTGAACTTCATCTTCCATTTCAAGAAAGATATCTGAACTATATACCTCCCCATATACTCGTTCCGGCTGGTCATCGTTTCCAGGATCCCACATTTCCTTGAAACCTTTCAGATGAAAGTCAAGGAAAGTGGTGCTCTGGAAGGCGGATACAATCACATCCAAAAGGTTCCGGTGGTAAACGCCTGTGACTTCGAACTCGGGAGCAGACTCCTCAGAGATGTGTTCAACACCAGTTTGAGGCAGCTTGATGGTTACCGAAGTCTCATGCCAGCCATCAGATAAAGAAAATGGAAGACAATTTTGTTGTTCGCCAATAGTATCGAGCACCTTGATCTCCTTCGCAGCATCAAAGTTATCGGTAAGATGCTCGGGATCAAAATCTGGTGCCCGTAGAACGGTTCGGACAAGGGAGGTGACGTCTGACAATGATTTAGATGTTGACTGATAGAACCACGAAAAAAGGCGGAAGATAGTCGCATTTGGGAAGGGATAAAATGGATCAGTACTGCTCTCAGGTGCATTTGCGAGGCGGTCGGCATGAGAAGTGAATATTGAAGCATCAGAGACCTCATCGAGACCACCTCCCATGGTAGGGTCAACAGTCGGCCACTCCTTATAACACCGATAAAGACCCATCTCATTTGGAGCTGTCTCGAGATATATGGGTTCGGGTGGTGGTGAGGCCGATGGAGAAGGTGACCTGGATGGTGACAGCTGAGGCATGGCAGGTGGGAGAGGTGGTTTTTGCTCCAGTGATGCAAATAGGCGAAATCCAGTAGGTTTAGATGGTAATAGATCGTGCAGGCGCTTTGGAAGGATGATATTTCGCTTCGGGCGGCCTTCTGAAATGACAGGGATGGGAGGAGGGCTGGCAACTTGCTCATCTTCGTCTGGAATGGCGGCATAACTAGACGGTCCTGCAGTTGGAGTATGCGGCAAGGTCCTTGCTGTTTCATTCATGGTTGCATCAATTTCATGTATCTAGAACAAAATTTAGACTGGGAGATGTACAATGAACATCATAGGCATCACATACAGGTGCGTTGTCTCTGCTAAGGTCGATACGACGCCTCTTGGGTGAAAGACGCTCACGAATTGCCTGCAGTCTTGTCCCAGCAGAAATTGGCACCATCTCCGAGTTTGGATTCTCCTCCACATCGGATGGGGACGTGACATGCTTTCGAGACCGAATACGGACATTCTTTCGCCTTGGGCACCTTCGCTCATGGTTTTTGCAGGCCACAGCATTGTGAAAGGAGGCGTTGCAGAAAGAGCATCTTCCCATAATAGCCTAAAACAGATTTAGTTAAATTTCCACAAATAAAAAGTTGTGTTACCCAGTGAAAATGAGAAATAGAGGGAGAGATGCAGGAAGAGAGAGAAACACGAGAGGTAACTGGACTCCACAGCTGAGAGCGAGTCGGCGCTGTGATGGCGGTGGTGGTGGAGATCACGTGTTACAAGAATCGCGTCATGACGCGTTACATACTGTCACGCTTGTCCTTCTTGCCTTTTACTTCATCCTCCTTCGAAGTCAACCATGAAGCCTGCTCCTCTCCCGGCACCTCTGAAGGCAAAAAAGGCCAAGACAACAACTCATCTACCTCCTGCAACATCTTCCAACAAAAAAAAAATCAAAAAAGCCTATCAAGCAGCCGAGGATAGCAACACCACCACCACGGCAGCCTGTGCACAAGACCAACCGTTCTCACAAGGTTGTGTCCTCTGACGATGAGGACCCTGTTGACGCCCGCCACCAACAACAAGTATCCGAGGATGAGGACGAGAATGACAGCGAGGATGAACAGGATGTGGAGATTCAAGATGCAGATTCGCTGAGGCTAGGCAAGAGGAAGAGGTCACCAACAATTCGTGGTCTGTCTCCTCCTAAATCAGTGAAGTAGTCATCCTTCCTCTCTACATTGTTCTGGCTTTGACGAAAAATACAGGAATTTTTCCGCCCTCAAGAAGTACTACCGGCTCGCGTCAAGAAACATTCCTCGATTTATCCATCCCTGGGCCAATGTACAGGGAATCGTACTCCACGGATTTATGGTTAAGGGGATTCTCGAATTGCTTGCCGAAGATGAGGAGGAAAAGGCTGAGGACGATAGCGACAGTGAGATGAAGGAACCTGAGACGCCAGAGTGAGTACCAAGTGCATATATTGATATAAATTACTGACAACCGTGTAGAAATTTCCGATTTATGCACTCCTATATGCACATCATGACATTCCTCTTCCCATGTTTCGAGATGCACGTCAGTCAACTAGAGGACCTGGGGTCAGACGATCCATTGAGGGCAGTCTTTGAGATTTTTGCAGCGGTATTTGTCTTTTCCTCTAAAGTACACTAGCTGACTGTTGATAGATAAACGCAGGAGCCCGTAGTGGTCGCTCAGATGATACGACAAAAATCAGTGATAACATCATGCGTCTTTCAACCAAGGACCTTACCGATGAGACGCTGCTCCCAACTCTCAAGAAATACCAACGTGGATTCAACCACATCCACACGGCTCGCCTTCTATGCCCTCAGCGTTGGTTAGATCAGTTTGATGAAGATCCTCAGTATCGATTTCATTCCTTCTCATTGCTTAATGACCCTGACTCTACCCTTGATAATAGTGCGATGATGGTTAAGCTGCAGACCAAGATAACAACGCGATACCTTCCGTCGTATCTGTATGATTCAGGGCTTGTCGATCCTTCCGATCCTCGTAAGGGTCTCTTTCGAGGCCATACTTGCATTCGGGTTTGAGCTCCTCACTTAATTTGTAACTGGTACTAAAGCCTTTCTAGTCATTCCGTGCAATTTTTCTAGGGAATGCAGAACACGACGCATCCGACTTACACAGCACTGTCAAAGGAAAGCTGAACCTCAAGACCACGTCGGAGGAAATGATTGTATATGCTGCTGTACAGGTACGTTTTTGATCTGTTATCAATATGATCCTCATTCGCTATGCTAGGCACGATTCGCGTTATCGTCTTGCACTACATGGGGGGATCAGAGTGACGGCTTCAACCTCGAACAGTATAACCACAAGTTATCAAGAGTTTTCCTGGATTCGATCAATGAAAATGGCGATACATGGGCGCAAGAAACTGTTGAATTCTACACTACGTACGTCTCCACTCCTTCGTCAATTCTGGTTTACAACATTGTCTCTTTATAGCGAGATCTTGAAACCCAAGACTGACGAGGACCAAGAAGAAGTTGACGATGACGACGACGAATCGATAATGAAGAGGAACCGCGAAGCACGCATCAAAGAACGAGCGGCTGTGGCTGCGGCTGCTGATGAAGAACTTGGCGATAACGAATCCAACGCGATGCCTTGATGGTTCAGAGGTGAGTTGTGCTCGTATAGTCTAGTGACGTTGTGCTAATCTCCGACTCTACTTAGCTTCAACTATGGTACTCGGCCCTGTTTCTGTCCGACTTTGCTTCTCTCACTGGTGCATGGACTGCTGTATGACTCGTTTGCTCCCTTTAACGCTCTCGCTCCGCTTGCTGCTTACCTGTATGCTTATCTGATGCTTTCGTCTTTCTCTGCTCATAACTCAGTGTACTGTCTAAAATTTCGCTGTGTTAATAAATTACTTTCTAATACATTGGCGACGTCAACTGCAAGAGAACCTGAGGGTGTGCGGCAATATGTCTACCCGTCCGTGAGCTGTCAGTTCCTATCGGATCCGGCCTTTCTTACTCGAGCGAGTAAGCCTCGCAATACCGATCGAGACCGTAGCAGAACGCATAGAACACCACAGAAGTGCCCTGATCACACTCTGATCGTACCCAGAACAGATGATATGGGGGTCAAAGGTCTGGGACACCTGTGGTTGGCGGCCAAGATCCATAAAGATTGCCCAGATCAGGTCAGGGCGACTTGATCGCAGGCGATGGTATCGGTCTGACCAAGATCGCATGGCTCAGGTTTTGGCGATGATGTACGTTGGATATAATGAGAGAATACCGTCTTTATGTCTGCCGGTCAGAAACAGTAGCGGGCTCTTGCTACAGATGGCGATGTGTGCTGATAGATGTGTGTAGCTCTCAGGGAGTACATACACATTTAGGGTGGGACATTTAGGGTCTGGATTTATCGCAGAAAACTTTGATCAGTAGCTCTAGGGTCAATGTAATATGTATTCAGCTTCCTAGGCACGAGGTCAAAGCTTCAATGTTCAATGTTTCTGCGGTACAAGGTAAGTTGAAGGTATGTGGTGGGTAATATTTTCTTTCTCGAGACCTAATGCACCTGCAGAGATGGACAGAAGTCCAAATGGGGGCGCGCATACATATCACAACTGAAATTAGATTGAGATTGTGCAAAATGCGAGCTGGTGGCACAGCCGCCGAGCGAGCTTTTTGCACCACCACTTTTCCAACATTCCATCAAGCTACATTCTATAGTTCAGCTTAAACAAATACATAGGATACAGTGTGCCGTTTCTTCATACAAAAGGAAAGAATCGGGGACTCCGCAACTGCTGCTACTGGATTGGTTTCGAATCTCGATCAAGGGTTTCTCCGATTCCTACACCTATATATTCCTCTGAAAACAGCACATGCTAGTCGAATCGGACTTTGATCCCACAACCATGAATGATCCTTTTGCCCATGTCATCTACACCAAGGAGTTTATCCACAAATGCCGTGGCTATCCATTTTGGCATCCAGAGCCAGATTCTTTCGCACCGGACGAGTTCCAGATACGGGGCATATTGCCTGGAGATGTCGGGATCATTAACAAAGACGGAGGCTTCGACTTTCTCTTCAGCATCTTCGGGAACGCTGATGGCCTAGTCGTCGGAAATGCACCTCCTGGCCTTCAACCTCTCCCTACACCGGACCAACCAGAGGTACAAGCTTATCCGGAGCTCTGGAATGTTCTTAAAAGTCAGCACGTATCCTGCAGATACGTTTCAGATGTTCCTGCTGAGAGTTTTCCTGGGTGAGTAGATATCCATATTCGTTATTTCATTTTCTTATCTTGATGATAGCATTGTGGATACTGGGGTGGCCTTTGATGTTAGTACCTCAGAGGATCTCACAGCAATCTTGCACCTTCCAAATTATTCGACAAGGTATGAGACTATGAATGAAGCCTTCTTCCAAAACTACGCTCGACAATATGGAGTATCATGGTACAACCATGCCAACGGAACCTTGGGTCGGAATGTGCGAAACGGTTTTTTGTATCTTGTAACCGGGTGCGACAAAACAGCTACTTGGGGAAACGCAGTCATCAGAAAGACAGATTGGTCTTTCACGTTTTATCTCAAGTGTACTTTGGAAAATGTGGATGGGGAAACAGTTAAAGTTGCAAATGAGTGGATCGATGATGCTGGAGTGGAGGATGGCTTATTCCCGAATCCTTACGCCACTTACCCTTATCCAATAGGTCTTCAGAACCAGTGCATATTCGCACAGGGTTTTACCATATCGCTTTCAGCAAAATTGTTCTGCAAAACGTGGTTGGCAGTTCCTCATTTCATCAAAGGCTCCCCCGAAGATAGGCTTCCCTCTTTCGATAGTAACAAGGTACCTCACCCGCCGAGCGACGGAAAGACTAGATTTTCGACTTATCTTTCCTCGTTCATTGGTTCCAAGACGGTACCAAACAACTCGGACTCGGACCAGAGAAGGATGATGGCAGAGAACGCTGACTCCCATGGATCGTTTATCGCAGAAGTACCTGAATTTCCACCTCTGGGAAACCAGGTGAGGTTTATGTCAGCCATTTTCGGTACATACTGAAACCAGTCTTACATTTAGGTCTTGAATCCTTCGACGGTGATGAATGAATACTTGTTGAGCAAGGTAATTAATTAACCATAGGCAACAATTCATGTTGATACATACTATTCCTCATAGGACCCTTCCCTCGAGATAGCAGTCACGCATGACAAAGAGTGGATGGACGTCATGAAAAAGTACGAGAAGGATACGTACTTAACGGAAGAGGAGCTCTGGTGCAAATTAAAAGATTCATTGGATGCCAAGCTGTCCAGCAACGTTTATCAAATTGTGAGTGTTTATCTCTGACCATAGAGGTTGATACTAATCAACACTGGTTTAGCCCTTACACCTGTACAATGGATCTCGACTTTGGGCCATTGACGCATATTCAACTTCGGCGACCTTCCGCTCTTACCTGCATACCTTCTCATAGGATTGCCCTCACACAGGCTCTTACCGGCACGCATGATCTCGCTATCGAAAGAGGTAAATGGGTTGGCCTCACTCACCAGTGGAGACACTGCAGAATGTGACATGATGACATTGAGGATGTCATTCACGTCCTATTCATATGCCCCCATGACGCATGTGGGGAGCGCCGAACGTCCTTTCTCAATATCATCCGGATCACCTATCCTGCTCTGATGGGATCGTGCCCTCCCAAAATTCTTCTTCATCGACTGGTTGAAAATAAAGAGCTCGTGGAACCGACCTGTTTTGTGCATGACATGTTCGCATTATGGAAATCCATCCCACTATATTGATCCCCCCGGGATACTGCTCTATTGCGCCAATCGTGTCTTCTTGAACCCTTCCTTTCACTTCTCATCGGTTCCATGCGTTATTGTTCTCACCTTGTTTTTCTTCTTTTCCTCCTTTTTCTTGCCTTCTTCACCTTCCCGTCGCCGAGGCCGTGAGGAAGTACTCACGAGGGGGCTTGACCAAAGTGGCAGAGCATGGGATAGGTTCGGTCCCGTAGCAGTTTCTCATCTTACTATCGATTCAGGTTACAATCTGACAAGCAGATACCTCTCTGTAGTACGGACATCGTTACGTTTCAGTTAAGGAGTCACGACGACTAATAAAATCAACTTCCTTCCGCCCGCCACGTGGTTATGTATCGGATGCAATAGAAATGGCCAAATATCTGATCAAAGTTCTCGGTGTCCCAGAAGATCATATTCAGTACCTTCCGGGTACCTTTTCACGGCCATATTCTCAGTCAGACGTGGCTACATCCATTCCCCTGAAGACTTCGTACAAAGCTATCCCGGCGTCGGCTCCAAAGACAGCGATTCTTCCACCCATACTAATATTATCAAAACACTTCTCGGTTTACTGTACGTGACTGTACAGTAGCAATGCCAATATGAGCGTTACGGGTGGCAGACAAAGAAATTGATTACAAGCAGCCTCATGTGGCAGTCACACAAACTCTTTGGTGAGAATTCATCATCTTCCATTGCCCAGGCTGCTGTCGTTGCTGATCACAACTCCTTTGCTAGAACCTAACATCCATGTTTAATACTTCTAACAAGAATATCAATGTTTCTGTTTTCCTCTCTCGTCATGACTTCAATATGTATTGGTATGGTGTCTGTATTTATAAACATCTAATGCACCGCAAGATGCTTCGCCTGATGGGTTCCCCCCCAACGAAGAGCGCCACGACCATACAAAGAGCAAGTAACCCCACAGCCATCAAACGCCGTCCATCCTTCAGCAATATTATCGTACATCTAGAAAGGAAGAAACGTTACCAAATCACACGCTCCACAAAAATTCATGTACCAACCTGACCGCCCACAGGAGGTAGTAAAGAATAACAGACCTGAGGATCCGATCTCATATGCCAGATTGCTAAGCGCATAGACATGTGCATCTGGGTCGATGCGATTTAATACGGGGTGCAAAGCAATCCAAGGTTCACATATAGCCAACGCTATCAGCTGTACGTGTGATAAATGCACCCTCCGTAAGTACCAAAGTCGCAAGTCCATAGGTGAAAAGGGCTAGCGTTATCTCTTTAGCACATGCAGAAGCAGGGGGAAACGACTAGTACTCACTTGCACAGGCATAAGCTGCGATAAGTAGCGCCAGATGCACATCCAGGATCATCATGAAGTACCCCGGCATGACGGAAATTAGAGTAACCATGATAACTATCGAAACACCAAAGCGATCTGCGAGCCAGCCTGAAATCGGCGGGGCTGAACAAACATTGTGGGTCATTGAAAATCATGATACAGTTGAACTTGTTTTGTGCACCAAAGATAGTGGGAATAATAGAAGCCAAAAGAACAAGGCCAACTTTTGAAGCATCCAAGCCCCAGACACTGTTGAGATGAGAAGATAAGACGGTATTCAACATGCCCTCCAATATACTGTGAAAAACAAGTCAGACGTTGTAGACCGGAACAGAAGAAGGGCAGAACAATGAACGCGATTATAGCCGAGACGCATGCTGCCCCTAGAACGCGGTGTGATTTGAGCAGAAGACGAAAACTTCGCACGAACGACACTCTAGCTTCGTCCGATTGAACTGTAACTCCAATCTCCTTGTTATCTAATTCCTTCCCCTCTAACGGTATATGATCCAATATTACTGAGGACGGCGGGGGCGTGGATGCGCCGGTGATGAGGAGCCTAAAGACTAGGTCGGGCAAGGGAACTATGATGCCAAAAATGAATGGGCCACGAAGACCGAAACGGGCGTATAACGGCCCGGCTATTGGGGTTCCAGTAAGCAGACTAAAGAATAGTTGGTGCTTGATTACTTAAGGGAAGAAAAATGTTGGATGCGGACCCAAGGAGTACACCGGACATCACAATGTCAAGTTGTCCTGCCACCATGAGAATTAGTAAGAGGCCAGTGTAGGCGACATATTACCAACAACTCTGGAAGAACTGCAATCACACCTAGGAGGTTAGATATGAGCATACGTTGTAGACGCGATATCCATGTACTATGGCTTACAAAAGAGCTGAACCAACAACCAACCTTGTATAGTTTCCTGTGCCCTGAAGACACCGCGCAAAACACATGACCCAGTAAGTGTTACGGTTTATTCTTATCTTTTTCTTTTCTTATGCATTCATGCTTATCCTATGCTGCAGTTCTGATCAGACATTCTCACAGTACTATTTTTAGTCTACTCAACGTGTATTTAAGTAGAGCCTCAGCTGGTCTGAACCCCAGCTTCGGCTAAGGTTTAATCTACCTAACCTCAAAGCTCACGACTTCACGAACTATCTAGTTCGTCGCTAGCTCTCTATCATTCCCTTTGACCTCCCAGCGTATCGTCCACCGAAGTGCGAGTGGCGATCCTAGGTTGATCTAAGTCGATTAGAGTTAGTGGCTAACATTTAGCCGAAGCTCGACACACCGTTGCCCAGCGCAACTTCAGAGAAAGAACACTGCCCAATGCCATACCATTATATTCCCTAGTTAAACCGAAATGGTTGCTAGCAGCACTTTGACGCTTCGTCAGTGCTATCTACCTTTTAGATTGAATACCCCCTGCTTGACCAGAGAGGTCGTCGCTTTGCGTTCGCGAGGACAGTTCCGTGACTGTTAGCGCATCGCGAGTGGACCAAAGGTTCAGCACCCCCTACCAAAATTCGTCCGATACACTTCCTGATAGCAGTGGTCCTTTGGGTTACACCCTTCGACTTACTGCTTCAGGCCACCGTCATCGCCTGGATTATTCCCTACATCGTTAACGACCCTATCTTTGCAGTTCTAGTAACTGTTCTACTCACCCTTGCTCTCATTAGAGTCTGTATCGCCGCACCGCTCCTAGCAGGGCTGCTAGTTGCTTTGTACGGAGGATACTTTCCCCTTATCTGAAGGCACCACGAAACCCTTTCCCCTAGCATTAAAGTTAGCTTCACTGTTGGCAGTCATCCTGCTGGCACTGACTGACCCATCCTTCGACGACGAAATCCCGTTGATGACCGGTCCTAGTTACGAGACCGACCTCAACCTGATTATCGCGACCCTCGCCGCATTAACCATTATCGCACTGACCGTCGTATGGTCCGTTCTTATCGTCGACCCACTCAGAAAATAAGCCAACGGACGGATGCCCTTATCCGACGCCATTCCAGTCATCTCCGTGCTTTTTATAACCTATTTCTTGTTCACCTCCTTGTACTACATCCACCGGTGCTGTCGCCAGCAGAGACGAGTACGAGCACAGCTACCTTTCCACTACGTCCCGGCCACCCCAGCCTACCCGCCGCCCGTAATCTTCATTCCCACGGCCTCTCAGCAAATTCTTCACGATGGCCGACCCATCACACCCAGAGGACCTGGAGGGTCCCTTTACACATCGTCGCGATCCAGCTCGGGATCCTCAGAGCCGAGCACCGACTCCTACAGAAGCGCCACCGCCGAGTCAGACGACTCTGTCGACATCACCGATACCCGGGGGGTACTCCTCGACAGAGGAGACTCGCCCGTACCAAGCCTCTTCGATCAGTCTCCAGTCCAAGGCGAGTCAAGCACCGACGGAGCCCGAGGACAAGGCACCGGGCATCTGGTCGAGAGCCAAGAAGGCTCTGACACCGAGTTTGAAGGCGACGAGCTCACCGACCTCGAAAGAATCAGACTCGAAAACCTCCTCGGTGACCTCTACCCGAACGAGGAGGAAGATGCAACCTATACCGGAGACAACTGGAGCGGACGCTCCCAGAACCGGTGGACGGACGCAGAGTCAGAGTGGAAGAGGTACGGAAAGGGAAAGGCTAGAGATGACTTTTACGACGACCCTGGAGAGCTTGGCCTCGGAGCCTCCGCGGCTACCACCCGTGCAACTGAGCCACAGCCTGTTTCAGGCTCCTGGCCAACCGATAGGGGAGAGCCAGTCGCCTGGTACCCCCGTACCAGCTGGGTCTACGCCGACCCAAGGGAAGAAACTCCTGTGGCCGGAGTCTCGCCCAGATCGGAGTCCGATGCAGTCTCTGACCGGTCCGAAACGATCCCGACCACTCCCGCCATCCCCGTGCACGAGCCGACGGATGGGGAGCTTTGGGGCGAGTATGGCGAGCTCGACTCCGAAGAACTTGGAACAATTACCGTTTCCGAGCGACTCGCCGGAGTCTCCAACTGGGAGCCGTCGGTACAAGCGCGAGCCTTCGCTGACCCTGTCCCTGCTGCACAACGCCCCTGGCCTCTCCTTTATCACATGTACGTCGAGTCCCTCGGACTCCCAGGAGATGCCCGGGAGTCCCCAGAAGTCCAGGCCCGAATGGACCGAGGAAGAGCGCACGACGCACGCATACGTCACGCCAAAGAGGACGCCCTCCAGGGACCCACCGGTTGGTGGGACCTACCCCTCGAGCCAGATGCCACTCCCCTCGAGGTTGGAAACTGAATACGAGCAGCCGCCGTTAGATACTCTGGCGCTGTACGACACGCCGGGGCCGACCTACAGAGAAGGGCCAGAGCCTGGGCCGCCTACGAGGCGGAACTCACCGACTGGGACTCAGACCTCGAGAGGCAGAGACGAAATGCGCGGATCGACCGCCTCGCCCGAGAGAGGCAGGAGGCAAAGGATGCTGAGTCGGCCCCCGAACCGGACCCTCGAGCCGACAGTAATGGCGGCGGTGAGGCAGGTCCTTCTTAATGGACCCACCCCGAGGCCCGCCATCTTCGACCTCCTACTTTGGCATGGCCTGTACGAAATCATGATGGAGGACATGGAGAAGGATCTGCAGTGGTTATTCACGGAGGCGGGAGAAGACTATAGACACACCCGAAGCATAGGCGACATCTATCTAATGAAAAACATCCTTGAAGTGGAAACTTGGCATAGAGCGGCAGGGGTATGGAACCAAGTACACCCAGAGGACCCAAGGCAGGGGTGCCAAGCCTACAAGCGCCCTACGCCGATGCCACCTCCAGTCGACCCCTCGGACTTCTTCCCCGAAGGGTTCTTCGGAGGGGCAGGGGGCAATGATGAGGAATTCGAGGACCTGGGGGCAGGACCCTCTCAGCCGGATAAAGGCAAGGGGTCCACGGTGCCGCCGGTACCACCCACGGGACCGCCACAAGACCCCTACGCTCCCCAGAACCTAGGAGGGTACCCCCCGCCTGGGGACAACAGACATCTGCAGTCGCTTTCGCGACCCCCGAAGCCACCGGCACCCCCGCACGTGCCATCTCCACCAGATCCGATCCCTCCCTGGCAACTCGCGCCGGGAGCGGTTAACAATCCGTGGAATGATGTCAAACCCAAGTTGGTTACTCAGCCCGAGTACTTTACTGGGGTTTCCTCGGACATTACGCGGTTCCTGCATCACTGCGAGGTATACTTCGTGGTATTCCCCATGTATTACACGATGAACGATCAGGGACATAATCCCTACCGCATTACGTTCGCGCAGGGGTACTTATGAGGGGACGCACAGCAATGGTGGGTGGACCAATACTATCGATACCGGGACCCGCAAGGTCACTGGAGGTTCCCCACCTGGGCGGAATTCTCCAGCGATCTTACGCGCGAGTTCCGCGAAGTAGCGGAGTTAACCATATGGAAGGCCGAGTGGAAGAAGATCCGACAGTCGGACTTCAAGTCAGCAGTCGAATTCTTCGCGAAGTTCGAACGACTAGCTCACAAGTGCGAAGAATTCGGAGACGAGAAGCAGATGTTTGAAGCGGTGGAAGCAGCAATTAGGCCGACGGTACGCAACACGGTTATGCATGGGGACAACGAGCGCCTCACAACCTATGCTGAATGGAAGGCGCGAGTCTTGAGGATCGACGCCAATTACCGATACGGAGTGGCCCAAGGACTGGGCAGTAAGTCCTCCCAGAGCAGCGGCTCTGGTCGAGGCAACCAAAACCAATCATCGCAGAAGGGCGGGGGGCATGGTTCTAGTGGCAACAAAAAGGATGCCACGGGAACAACCTACGGAGGTGCCGGTCAGCCGATGGAGATCGATAAGTTGCGAAGCGACAAACGATGCTTCAAGTGCGGCAATACCGGATGGAGCCGGGACCATAAATGCCCGACGGACAAGTCGAAGTGGCTTCCCGTCAAACTCCCACCTCGCAAGAAACCCAACGTCCAACGTTTACGCCAGTTACTCGAAGAGGCAGAGAAGGAGGAGAACGGGAAGGAGACGAAGATCGAGGAGGTCAAGGACGATAAGTCGTCAAAAGACCAGCCGGCGTCGAAATGAGCGATTCGACAACGTCGGCAAAGGACTTAGTTTCCATTGGTACGCCCTCATGTAATTCTAGTCGGACTTATACTACGTATGTAGGTACTCCGTTTGAACAATATACCAATATGTTTGCTGCGCTACCCATTGAAGAAACTAAGGATGAAGAGTCGCAAAACACCTACGGCGTAGGAGGGGATTTCCACCGCCCTCTGCGGTCTGTAGAGGGCACTGAACCCCAAGGGGCCATCCGAGCTCAGGAACGCCCGCTCGACCGTACAGGGAAAGCCCCTCGAGGGCAGAACCCCCTAGGCCGAGAACAGACTGCACCCCAGACGTGGGGAGGTCGCCCCGGAGAGGGAGAAAGGCCGACAACCCAGCCTGCTGGGTCTGCGTCTTTGCCTGTGGAGCCGTCTGTTCCAGCAGGATGCGTCGGAAAAGCAGCTGAGGCCGTGAACCCGGACGACCACCCTCACCCAGTAATCACCCAAACGACCAAAAGTGAGGACCGGACGGGCGAGCCAATATGTGTGCCCCCACGAAGGGTAGCCCGAAGTACCGCCGGGTCCAGGAGGAGCAGTAAGTACGGATCCACGGTGGAGGTTACAACGTCGTGCACAAGTGCCCGAGGCCAGGGCCAAACACAGGGCAGCGAGCCCTCCTCCACCACCTCGACTACCAAAGGCGCCCAAGTGCCACCTCAGGACCTTTCTCGTCCCGGTGACCAAATGCCACTTCGAGGGAAGACCCCTTCAGTCTCTTTGGAGGAAGTAGAAGATGAAGAAGCCCATTTACGATCCGATATCCCGGTTACGACCCTGAAGCGGACACCCTCTCCTGCCTTCTCGCTCACCGCAACCCCGAACGACAAGAAGGTTATTGTGGAAATGTACTACGAGCCCCATGGCATTTTGTGGACCCGCAGAGCTTTACGCCTCGCGCGAGGGGACGAGGCGGCCCGAGCCGTCCTCAACGGATGGGTGCATCCACGACGGAAGGAGGAAGTAACTAATCAGTTGTGTTATCAGTTGGAGGAACAGACGGAGACGGCCGCCCAAGCGAGGGAAAGGTGGCAATGGATGGAAGATCTACAGAAGCCCCCGATGTATATACGAGGAAGGAAGGGACGAAACGTCTCGATAAAAGTACAATTGGAAACGCTTGACACCCGAGAGACTCATGCCGTAAGCGCCTTAGTGGACAGCGGGGCAACGGGAAGTTCCATCGACCGAGCCTGGGCCCAAGAGCATAGCCTCAACCTCAAAAAGGCCGCTCGTCCCATGCCAGTCTATAATGCCGACGGCACCAGAAACAAGGGAGGAGACATCACGGAATATGCCGAAGTGAGATTACGTATCGGAGATCATGTGGAACGGATCGAACTAGCCGTAGTCGATCTAGGCTCCACCCCTTTGTTCCTAGGGCATGACTGGTTACAACGTCATAACCCCCTCATTGACTGGGACACCGGGGCGGTTACCTTGGCCCGGTGCATGTGCAGAAAAATCCCCTTTTCCCTCCCCGACACCGATCCCTCAGCGCGCTGGGACAAGTATGAAGAAGGGGATACCATCCTAGTAATAGACTTTGAAGAGGCTTTTCATGTACGGGCTATGGGGACGAGGTCCAACGAGTTGGCAGCCCAAGCCCACGCCAAAAAGGTTGCTAAGACTTTCGAAGAAATAGTGCCCAAGGAATATCGGGAGTTCAAGGACGTCTTCGACAAAGAAAATTTCGATGAATTACCGCCTCGTAAACCTTGGGATCATGCTATTGAGCTAATCCCCAATGCCAACGCCAATTTAGACTGTAAAGTCTACCCTCTTAACCACGATGAGCAGGAGGAATTAGACAAGTTCTTAGACGAGAACCTGTCCACCGGCCGAATTCGACCCTCGAAGTCTCCTATGGCTTCCCCGTTCTTCTTTGTTAAAAAGAAGGATGGCAAGTTGCGTCCCGTCCAGGACTACCGCAAGCTAAACGAGATGACCATCAAGAATCGTTATCCGCTGCCGCTTATAGGAGAATTGATGGACCGGTTGAAGAAGGCCAAGTACTTCACCAAGCTGGACGTGCGCTGGGGCTACAACAATGTGAGGGTTAAGCAAGGGGACGAGTGGAAAGCCGCCTTTCGAACCAATCGTGGGCTCTACGAACCCCTGGTGATGTTCTTCGGGCTTACGAACTCCCCCGCTACATTTCAGTGGATGATGAACGATATTTTCAAGGATCTCATAGCGGCTGGTGAGGTGTTGGTCTATCTGGATGACATCCTTATCGCCTCGAAGACCAAGGCAGAGCATCGACGCATAGTACGCAAGGTGCTGCAGGTTCTCCGCGAAAACAAGTTGTTCCTCAAAGTGGAGAAGTGTGAATTCGAAGTGGAGGAGACCGAGTATTTAGGGGTCATTATCAGCGAAGGAAAGATACGCATGGATCCAGTAAAAATTGCCGGGTTACTCGAATGGCCTGTCCCCCGTCGGAAACAAGAACTACAGTCCTTCCTCGGGTTTTGCAACTTCTACCGGCGATTTATTCGTGACTATAGTAAGCATGTCAAACCGCTCACTTCACTCACCGGGAAACAGGAGTGGAGGTGGGGGGAAGCTCAGCAAAGGGCGTTTGACAAACTCAAGGAGCTGTTCCGCGAGGATGTGGTACTCGCTATTCCATTAGACGAAGGACGATTTCGAGTGGAGGCAGATTCTAGTGAAGGGGCAGTCGGTGCGGTACTCTCGCAATGGCAGGACGAGAAATGGCGGCCAGTAGCCTTCCTTTCCAAGGCGCTCTCGGCTACCGAACGAAACTACGAGATCTATGACAAGGAACTCCTGGCCATCATGATCGCTCTGGAGGAGTGGCGCCAGTATCTCATGGGAGCAAGGGAGGATTTTGAGATTTGGACGGACCATTCCAATCTTCAGTATTTCCGCAAACCCCAGAAGCTCAACCGCCGACAGGCGCGGTGGGTAACGGAGTTGGAGGAATACCAATTCACCTTACATCACAAACCTGGGGCCCAGAATCGCAAGGCGGATCTCCTGTCGAGAAGGGCGGACCACGATCAGGGCAAAGAAGACAACCGAGACATGGTAGTACTCAAACCCGAGCATTTCCGAGCCCTAATCATGCCCACCGCCGAGGAATTACATGAGCGGATCAAAGTGGCGACCCACGATCCTCGTCATTGGGACAGGGGAATCTCAGACTCCTTAAACCATGAAAAAGGCATTTCTCGCAATCAAGACCTTTTATGGTATGACGGACGAATCTATGTACCTGCCGACCGGGAACTACGAGGACAGATCATTGCCCTTAAGCATGATCACGCCACTGCTGGACATCCGGGTGTTGAGAAGACCAAGGAGCTAATACTCCGAGATTACTGGTGGCCATGGATACGTAGAGACGTGGAAGCCTATGTGAAAGGTTGCGATACCTGTCAACGCACCAAGGCGGACCGTCGTCCCAAGAAAGCACCCCTGCATCCTAATGAGGTCCCAGTTCGCCCCTGGACCCACATTTCGGTAGATATGATCACTAAACTACCAAATTCAAAGGGTTTTGACTCCATCTTGGTCATCGTCGATCGCTTCTCCAAGACCATCATCCCCATCGCGTGTACTGAAGAGCTCACTTCCCTCGGATTCGCCAAAATCTTGAGGGACTACGTCTATGTACCCTATGGAGTAATGCCCGAAAAGGTCATCTCGGATCGCAGTTCCATCTTCGTCTCCAAGTTCATGAAGGAGTTTTATACCCTCATTCACGTCGAAGGGAACCCCTCCACCGCGTACCACCCACAGACGGATGGGCAGACGGAAAGGGTAAATCAGGAGATTGAGAAATACCTAAAGATGTTTGTCAATGATCGACAGGATGACTGGAGTGAGTGGTTGCCCTTAGCAGCCTTCACCCACAATAATCGCCAACATTCGTCTACTGGGTACTCCCCATACAAGGTAGTGTTTGGGAGAGATGGACAGGTCATCACCACATCACGAAAACCGACCATAGTCCCAGCGGCAGCAAAGTTGGTAACGGAGATCGAGAAAGCGCAGAAGGAGACGAAAATATCCCTAGAAAAAGCAGCGGAGTCGATGAAAAAGGCTTACGATAAGTGCAAAGGCCAGGCCATGGAATATCAGCCAGGGGACAAGGTATGGTTAGACACAACCAACCTAAGTCTCCCTCACCCTACGAAGAAGCTCGGGGACCGTCGGGTGGGGCCCTTCACTATCGTTGCAAAAAAGGGGGCCTCAGCTTATGAGCTAAAATTACCGGTCAAGTGGAAAATTCACAACCGTTTTAATGAATCGCTCCTAACCCCTTACGTGGCTCCTGTTTTTCCGAATCAACCACGCCCCGAACGACCACCTCCAGAGTTAATCGACGATGAAGAGGAGTACGAGATTGAGGAAATCGTAGAGCAACGAGACAAAAACATAGGTCGTGGACGAACCCGTCATACCATAACCGAATATCTCGTAAAGTGGAAAGGATATCCGAGGGAGGAGAACTCCTGGGTCAAATGCTCAGACATGGCCAACGCAGAAGAACTCGTAAACGAGTACGAAGCACACCTCCAAAGGATTCATTGGGAGGTTGACAAACATGGAAAAATGGTCGGGAGAGACGACAAAATACCCCCGGGCGTTGGGATGGTCTATCACAATCCAGATACCCCATGCGTCACGGACATCGAAACCGTTTACTCCTCGGAATGCACCAATCCAAGACACTCCGACTCACAGTCGTCGATGGCGCTGCGCGAAGTTACTGCAGAGGAAGCAAAGGGAATACCGTTGGTAAAAGAAACCTCAGACGATGAAGACTCCGAGCTAGACCTTGAAAACTTACAACGAATCTACGAAAATTGGGACTTCAATAGCGAAGATGATGACAACGATGATGATAGCGTCTTATCCTTTTACAGTCAGTCGGAACAAAGTGGAGAGGAGACCGAGGACTCATTCGGGATGAACGAGTCTTAGAGAGGGGGTAATGTTATGGTTTATTCTTATCTTTTTCTTTTCTTACGCATTCATGCTTATCCTATGCTGCGGTTCTGATCAGACATTCTCACAGTACTATTTTTAGTCTACTCAACGTGTATTTAAGTAGAGCCTCGGCTGGTCTGAACCCCAGCTTCGGCTAAGGTTTAATCTACCTAACCTCAAAGCTCACGACTTCGCGAACTATCTAGTTCGTCGCTGGCTCTCTATCATTCCCTTTGACCTCCCAGCGTATCGTCCACCGAAGTGCGAGTGGCGATCCTAGGTTGATCTAAGTCGATTAGAGTTAGTGGCTAACAGTAAGAAGGCGCCTCCATGAACATGATTTGGGAAACTATGAGCATCAAGACACCGGTAACGTAGGGAAGCCTTTGCGTGTTGTACGCTCCAGACCATAGAGCAACGGGAACAGAAGCTGTAAAATCAGTATTTCCAGTCAGATCACTTGCAAAAGTTAGTGACAACGTACCTATGATACCGCCTGCACTCTAGCAACAGGTTCAAATCAGGCTTAGCTAATAAAGAAAGGAAAAGGGTCATACATATGCGAAAAGAAGCCACCCATTCAGAGAAGCGACGTCCTTGTAACCGAGGGCCTTGAGCTGGAAAGGGACCACGGGTATACTCAAAGCAAAAGTAAGAACGTCTACGACGGAGCCTGTGTTGTAACAAAACGTGAGCTCACATTCAGAGATGCGATAAAGACTGCACCTAGCATATCACAAACGTTATGAACCAGTACGACGACCTCCATTTCCAACCCCAAAGGTACTCTTCGGCTTCTCCGTGGTCGGCGCTAGGAAACATGCGGTTGAAAGGCTTGAAGTTCGTATGGGATGTGCAGCCTTCAGGGAACCTTTATACCCCCTACGGTAGGTACGTTTTACGTCCGTTAACTGAATAGCAGTCCCAGATGTTATGTCGCCCTAGATAAAAGAAGCGCCGATGTCAACAGTCAGGCTCAATGTACGAAGGCGCTAGACCCACAAGCTAACAGTGTAAATACAAAAATGATAACCGAAACCAGGCTTAGATGGCTGCCAAGCGAGTAGAACCTTAGAAAAAATGTATGTGAGGTTCCTTCTTATCAATACGACTACATACGCACCTTCGGGTTGCCCATGGGCAGTTCCGACTTCCCTCCCCAGCCTTCGTATTCGGAGTAGTATGAACTAGCAGTGGATCGACGAGGGATGTAAGATTCATATTGTGCCAAAAAAAAGAACACTCCTGGCCGCCCTATAACATCTTTCACCCTCGAACGATAGCAGAGAGCCCACCTTACCAGCCGCAGGTGTTTGAACTTTGGCAGCAAAAATGCTCGCTTAATACTGTTGACCGTTTCGTGCACCTTGCTCTTTCGCCAAATTGCGGGTATCTGACTGGGAATCCTGAATCTGTAGCCAAAACTCGGATTGGGCTATGCCGTCTCGTTCCTCATACGTGGACTGTATGTGCGGACCTACGATGCTAAATGTCTGATACGCCGGAAGGAGCTTCGCGTGATGGGTTTCTCTCCTATGTAGAAGAAAGTCATTACCATGCCACATACATGTAGTCCGGCCGCCATTAAACAGATATCCATCCATCCATCGGCGAGGTTATCGTACATCTAAGTAGTCGGCACGTCAGTGAATTGCTTATCCTCTAGGACATATGCACCTACCTGATCAGTCAAAACAGGTCCAGCTAGATATGGAGTAAGTCAACAAGATTTAGCGCTGCGCAGGTGACAAACCTGTCAGTCCAATCCTAAAAGCCTAATACAGAGCCCCATAAACATGAACGTCTTGATCGATGGGACTTAGTACCACGAGAAAATAGCCTATGAACCACTTACAGCCAACACCATCAATGCTTCGTGAAGTAGACGCAAACTCGGCTAATATCGGCGATAAGACTCCAGAGCCGAAAAAGACTAGAAGATCACCTATTAGAGGAGCTGAAATGAACGAATTTGACCACTTACACGCGCAAAAGTACACAACAATGAAGAATGACAAGTACCTAGCTATGCTCAGGATTACAAACCATGGGATAGCCAAGGCCGAGGTGATTACAATAACTACAGAAACACCTCGACGGTCTGCAAGCCAGCCAGAAAGAAGTACAGCTACAGATGGATCAGTGAATTTGTACTTCCAGAAGGGATACGTATTGACGTACCAATAAAACCAGAAATGGTAGGAGCCAAGAAGACAAGGCCGACTTGAGAAACATTGAGGCCCCAGACGCTGTTCAGGTGAGACGGCACGATGGGTTGCATAAAATTATCTAGCATGCTATGAAATGCGTTCAGGGACAGTAAGCGATAGAAAGTAAGGTGCAAACCCATGGATAAACGCGAGACACATCCCTGCAACTATACGGGGCGACTGGAGCATGAGATGGAGAACCTTCACAGGCGAGGCCTTATTCTGCACTTCGCCTGAGGAAGCAGTAGTTCTTCCTTCTCTCTCACTTTCCAACGGGATCTCATCCGACCTATCAGCAAAACACAGCGGCGCGGACGCATATCTGACTGGGATGATGAGAAGCCAGAGAGCCAGGATAGGCAAGGCGGCTATAGAGCTAAAAACAAAGGGCCCGCGAAAACCGAAATGGGTGTATAGCAGTCCGGCTATTGGGGTTCCAAGAAGCAGACTAAAAATACTCGATGCTTCATTTAAAAAGAAGAAAGGGGATATTCGCACCCAACAGGAGCGCCCGACAATGCAATGCCCAGTTGCCCTGCAGTCAAACGATGAGAACTAAGCAAAAGACCAGTGTAAGCGACCTACTGACAACTTTAGAAGGACTTTGATCGCACCTGAGGGGGTAAGGGGTAAGTGGGGACACAATCTCAGGGTACTATAGCTTACATAGCTGCCGGACCAATAACCATCCTTGCCGCACTTGCTGCGCCCTGAAGACACCGCGCAAGACACATGACCCAGTAAGAAGGAGCCTCCATGAACATGATTTGGGAAACAATAAGCGACAATATACCAATAGAATACGGAAGCTTTCGTGTGTCGTATGCTTCAGACCAGATAACAATGAGCGCAGAGGCTGTAAAAAGCAGCACTTCTAGTCGGGCCACAAGCGAAAGTTTGCAGAAAATGTACTTATGACATTGCTTCCACCCTGGGAGCAAGTAAGCATCAAAATCGGCAACAGAGGACGAACAGGGTCATACATATGCAAAAAAAAGCCATCCCGTCAGAGAAGCTGCATCTGTATAACCGAGTGCCTTCAACTGGAATGGGACAACGGGTATACACAAAGCGAGTGATAGACTGTCTACAATAATACCTAGTATTGGTACAAGATGTCAGCTCGTTCTGAGATATAAGATACAAACTTTACCTAGCCATATTACGAATGTCACAATACAGTGCGACGACCTCCATTTCCAGCCCCAAAGATGTTCTTGGACGCCAGTGTGCAGAAACATGCAATCTGGAACGCTTGAAGTCTGCATGGGACGTGCGCTCCTCAGGCGAACTTTATACTCTCAGAGGAGGTATCCATCATCGCTCGTTGACTGATAGTAGTCCCAGACACTACGTATATCGAAATGAAAGAAGTATGTGGAATACGAGTAGAACCTTGTGTAAACTGTATGTGAACTTCTCCCTTGGCGAGATGAGGCAAAATGACTACATACATACCTTCGGATTGCACATGCATCTTTCAAACTTCTCCGGCCTCTCTCTGCCATTATTGCCACCTTTTGGCAGCTCCTCACCACCTTGATGTGTGAAGAGGTCGTTGGGAAAATTGACGAGTCGTCGCGGCTGCACAAAAGACAGTTTAATGCACGTATATACGAACAGAGTGCATTCATTCCCGGCTTCATGCCCTCAATACAGTTCGACATTGCAGCGAAAGTGGATGAAAGTATTTAATGATATTAGCATGCCAGTGGATTGAGCGGTGGAGTGAAAACCATCAACGGCAAAAACGGATCGGCTTTCCGAGATGAGATCATTTTTCTTTTCCCATGACTACCACGTGTCTATCGCGTCTATCGTCGGCTTGCCACATAGGAGGGACAGTCACAGTTCCCTCTCACCACCTAACAGCTATGGCTTCCATCCATGCAGCACAAGACAGAAATGACGAAATCTCGCAAGGACCGCCTTATGAACCTCAAGGCAACTGAGAGTTACTGGATGCTGCTGCTGCTGCTGATTCTCAGCCTCTGGCCTTGGATGAGAATTCGCCAGCCTATTCCGTGTCGCAATGGCGCCAGTTATTTCACAGTGTATTTGGCATGCAGCAACGTGTATCCCAGGCTGGAGGTGTGTTGATCTATCCTTGTACTTTCCATATATCTCATTGAGAGTAAAGGGAATGACACCTTCGACTATGAGCAAAAATTCCCCGAAGACAAGCAGTATGAGGAGCTGGGTCCATTTGCAAGGGTATGGAGAACATACATCGAAGAATGTGCACGATTTGATGCTGGGACGGTGGAGGGATGGAGGGACAGATTGGGTGTTCTGCTGGTTTTCGTGAGTACGAATACTAATAACTCTAATTTGCCCTCTTTAATGTATGGATAGGCTGGTCTTTTCTCTGCCATGGTCACTGCGCTTGTCGCACAGACGTCCCAGAGACTTCAAGTCAACTATGGACAAGTCACGGCATCGCTATTGTTCGAGCTCATTGATGTCCAGCGTGCAGCAGCCAATGGTTCCAGCGTGAATGACATTCCTCGTTCAGGCTTCACTCCATTCTCAGAATTTCATCCTACAACTTCCGATCTGTTGGTCAACGGACTATGGTTCACCAGTCTCTCATTCAGCCTGACTACCGCCCTCTTTGCTGTACTGACGAAACAATGGATCCATCAGTACATGTCGATTCCATCAGGCATGCCTCAAGATAGATGTTGCGTACGTCAGTTCCGATACATGGGGCTACAGCAGTGGGACGTGGGCTTCATTATCGGACTACTACCTGTCTTGATGAGCGCATCGCTTTGCATCTTTCTAGTCGGCCTAGTTGTTTTTCTAGTCCCGCTGCAAAAGTCGATTGCATTTGTTGTTGGGACTATTACATTCATATCCTTTGCTGCATACTTCATCACCAACTTCCTCCCCATCATATACCTCTCATGCCTGTACAAGACGCCGTTGTCACAGTACATTTTCCTTCTGTACTCCTACATTGCCCATAGCAGCATCTTCACTCCAGTCATCTCTCTGATTTCCAGATACTGGTCTGGGACCTCACCAGTTTCCAAAAAGGCCCCGATTTGTACACTTCAAGAAGCAGAGTGTGAGGCTATTAAGCTGAATGCTGATGCAATAGACGCGCGGGCCTTGTCCTGGTTGTTCTCCATCTCATCAAACCCTAGTGTTCAAAGGACCATTGTAGAATCAACCAGTGCTTTACCGATCCGGTCTGTGGCCTCTGTACAACGTTATGCAGAAGGGCTTCCGAAATTCTGCACCTATACACTTCGAGAACTTCTGGATGGCACTCGACGAAGCAATGCTGTTGTTGACACAAGCAAACTGGACCGCTGTATATGTGCACACCTTCGTTTCCAGGTTCCGGGTGCCTTGATCCCAGAGTATAAGGGGCAGGGCCAATTGGCACCGGATCTTTGTGCAGAGGTTTTGGCTGCTAAAACATACATGGACCATTGACAAGTCCAAGACATCATTGTAGATCATCTACGAACCCCTCCAGGCAGTCAGAGTCTACGCCTGCAACCCATAGTATGGGGTCGTCTTCTTTCCAAGATCCTACCCTTTGACCGTGAAGTGTATGAACTTATGGTTCATACACTTCCGATGACCTACTGGCATGCTGATTTTGAACGTCCTCTGCAGATCTATCCATATAATTCATTACCGATGTCAGTGATACCCACAGGTGACCGTCCACAGACTCTTGCCACAGCCATCTCCGAATCCCTGTTCGTGTCCATCGGCAATATCTTGCTGAATCCCCCTGCTGATTTTAAAGTCTCAGCTATTGTATCCTCTTCTCCTCCCACATCTCAGCAACCTACATCCAACGATCATCGACTTTATTTTCTCTTGACCATGGCAGATTCCCCTTTGACATACAGGACAAGTGCACTTGATTCCTCTCGGGGAACACTTTTCAGCACCATCCTGCGGGGGATTATGGCTTACATGGGTCTTGAAAACTACAGAATCCATCGACCCCAAGGTGGCATGGTCCCCATTCTCCTTGACAGTGATCGCTCCGCCGTACTAAAGCTGGTATACCAGTTGGTTTCATCAGATGACAGTGGTGTTAGCAGCGATTTAATGTTTGCTCAAGATCGGCGTCTCACCTTGATCGCTTTCCTTCGGGTTCTCAACTGCATATCCCCTCGCCCTCCTGAATATAACTTTCCTGCCAAGTTGACTGCCAAATTCTTGTCCGTTGCTTTCCAGGATGATACATGGTTATCATATGCTCCAAACGATACCACCACAGAAGCAGCTGAACTCGTCATTTTTCTATTTGAGCATTCACGCACCATGAATGTGGCTTTTGATCATTTTGTTAACAAGCGGCTATTCGACTCTTTCACTAAGAACTCTAACACTGTCTCCGTCCCCACCACTATGTGGGGCCTATCAGAGATCATAGGTGCCTTTGTCGCCGGGCTGTCGTCTGGGAAATTGGATCCTCAGGTACGCCAGAGATCTTTGGAATACCTCCACAAACCGAAGTCCCTCCACACAGCTTGCGCTGTTCTTCTTGTTATGGATAACATCACTGCACTTCATCAACTTGTACTTTTGCATCATGATGACACTGTTTGGTCTCAATGTTTGCAGAGTCTTCAGGAGGAGGCGCAGAGTCTTCAAGGGGTGGTGCAGCGTCATCATGTGGCGCAGCGTCTTCAAGGGCCCACTAAATCAGCATTCAATCCTCGCACCGTGGCCCAGCACATTGCAGATCTCGAGGCTTACATAAAACGAAATCGTGTAGAGCTCAGAACGGACAGGCACGAGTCCTCACATGCGACTGGTTCAGGGAGACAATGAACCGATGAAAAGTGCTTGGTCAAAAGTGAAGTCACTTCCCTTTCTATTGCGTTGGGTCAGGCAACTCCGTACTAGAGAAGCTCTTCCCGAGTAGCAATGTCTAGCAATGGTGACCAAGTTTGATGGCAACGAGAACACACCAATTCTGTAGTGTACAATGATCATTGTGATAGCTCCCGTACTTTACTGGATAGAGCTACTTGTATCAGGACTTAGATGATCACGATAATAAGTTTGTCATCGAGGCTCGGAGCAGTCTTTCGTTTTAATATTTAGCATGCAAACAGTCCACCACTCTTAATTACATATCTACTACACTCAAACATAATTACACCCTCAGTTTCCTCCCTTGCAGGATTCAGAAAAAAAAAGCCAGTCTTGGGACTTAACCAAGATGGCTATTCATTATACTGGGACCCCACCATCATTCCCCGGGACTTCTCCAGGCTTGTCTTAGTCCGCCTCTTCAATCAGAAACCATCCCTGAATCCTTCCCACGTGCCTGCACTCCGCGCGGTGAGATGCACCTCCACCGTCGAATGTTGCCCGCAAACTGAGGTTTCCGTGCCAAGGTTGGCCCCACGAGAGTTTGTACTCGGAATTCGTGCTGATTCGAAAACTGCAAAACCATGAGTTAAATGTACTCGTGATTGGCAAAAGTGATGGCTGCTACTAAATATGGACACGGCTGATCATTATTTTTTTTCATTTGTGCTACTTCGCTAATGTCATTCTGCTTCTTTTTCTGATGCCCAAAGACACAATGCGACACGAACATGATGAGGCAGCAAAAAACCAGTTCATTGGTGCTATGCTTGCTACACACAAATTAAATGAAAGTGCCCTTCTCACTGGCATTCCATATGAGACGGCACAAAAAATCTGGCGGAAGTACAGGGAGCATGGTTCCATCGAAAATCTACCCCGTAGTGGATGGCCGAAGAAGATTGATGAGCGTACATCACGTCGTCTTGCCCGTGCAGCTGTAAAAAACCGCCGACTGCCACTTAGAGACCTCAGTAATGAAGTTGGTATTGATGTGAGTGAGAAGGTTATTGCCAAGGCCTTGGAGGACCACGGACTGCATCGACGTGTTGCATGGAAACGACCCTTTCTCTCTGCAGACCAAAAGAAGGCACGAAAACAATGGGCAAAGGATCACAAGGAGCAGGATTGGAGGAAGGTGGTTTGGTCAGATGAATGTTACATCCATCTCGATGATAAGACAGGTCGGATTTTTGTGACACGGCGTGTTGATGAAGAGTTGGATGAGAGCTGTGTAGTGCCAACATTTAAGCAGTCTTCCATGCGTGTAATGGTGTGGGGATGTGTCGCATTGGGGTGGAAGGGGCCGTTAGCTGTTCTTGAGTATCCTGGTGGAAAAGGTGGAGGAATGACAGCAGCTCGCTATCAGGAGCAAGTGCTAGAGGGTCAGTTGAAGGTGTTTTGGAAGGATTTGGAGGAAGCCTGGCCAGGACTTGCCTTCCAGCAAGATGGCGCACCAAGTCATACAGCCAAGACCACCAAACGCTGGCTTGCGCAAAATGACATCCCTCTCTTTCCTCATCCACCAAATTCTCCTGATATCAACCCCATCGAACCAGTCTGGCATGAGCTCAAGAAGCGTCTCCGTGCACTCCCAAGGCATCCGACAAGCACCAAGGCACTGCGAGAGGCGGTTTTGCAAGAGTGGGCCTCAATGTCCTTAATGGATATTGATAAGCATATTGAGTCCATGTCAGATCGGGTCGAGGCTGTTCTCAAGGCAAAGGGAGGTCACACACGGTTTTAGAGGATGGATAGTTGGTATATTTGGAACAATGGCGACGGTAGATAGGCACAATTAGAATTTTTTGTGATCACGGACCTGAGTACCATGCTGCACCAAATAAGGCATCGGCCATCACTTTTGCCGATCACGAGTAGAATGTGTACCTGGTTGGCGTCGAGGACGACTTGGCTTTGCGGTCGCATTCCGCTGATTTCTGGCCGGTCCTACAAGAAAATCAGCTTGAAATTCGAGCAAAAATCACAGAAAACAACGCAAACTTACGTTTAACTTTATTTCCTTGACGCGTGATGTTGACTAGGCAGGGTTTCAGTCTCGAAGATATCGAGGTCGAACTCGAACCTAGAATATGTAAACATTTAGCACGGCGATATCAAAAATACGCAAATAACAACTTACCGTGAAAATCTGACATTGACTCAGAACCGAGAATAGCCGGAAAAGCTTGGTGGGCAGCTCCAAATCTAGCTTTCGGCTCTGCAAGGTTCGCACTCTGGGAAATCCACTTTTGTCCCTGTGAAAAGGATGAGGTCAACATCAATGAGAAATTTCCTACAAAACAACTTACCTCGCTCGCCGGAAGCCGATACATGTACTCGAAGTCTTCGTGGCACATGCTCAAGCTCAGATACTAGAGAAAGGCGTTAGTAAGGATGGGAAATGAGATTGTCGCCAGCCAAAGATACATCGTCTCGGCGCAATCCTGGCCTCAGTTTGATTTGGCTTCAAGGCAAGATCAGTGCTAATGGCAGTTTAGTGCAGACTTACCTGGCCCCGGCGGACGGAAATACGTCGTCTTAAGGCAATCCTGGGGTTGGTTGAAGTTCGGAAGCTTCAAGCCAATGTTAGTTATGATACCAAGTCATTGACTTAATCGAAGACTTACCTCGCTCGCCGGATGGCGATACGTCGTCACGGGGAAATCACCGTGCTGATTTCTGTTCGACAGGTTCAAAACCCTGGCCTTGAAGAAAGTAGTGACGGCCACTGAATTGACCATTAGTTCAGTCCTGGAACTGGTAGCTGTAGACCAAGACTCACCTTGGTAACGTAAACACGCTCTGCTCCTCGAACTCTACGTGACTTGATATCTTCAGGAGACCTAGAGGTAAGGAAACGATATTAACATCGCGTCGTATGTCGTCCGTCACGAAAATTCGAGGCTTGAGGCCGTCTAGAGTATTAAGGATTCAGCCAAGGCACAAACTAAGAACACGTACCATAGTTTTGTGCTGCTAACAGGACTCTAAATTCGGACATGAGCATAAGAACACAAAATGAAAAGGAATAAAACTCACTGTGGTGGTGGTAGGAGGAAAGAAGTCACGCGCGGTTGATCAATGTCGTTGATCCCGATATGGGCATCAACGCTCATGACTCTTCTTGCGACAGAAAGGCATCGAAGACAAGCGAAAATAAAGAGAACGTGCTGTAGCCGTGTTCAATGAAGTGGAGGAAGGAATAGGGAGGGAGGGAGGTGAAGGGAGGGTCGTCGCAGATCAAAATCATGCTGCCAGTGTGGAAATTCTGAACGCAGGAGGGGACAGAGAACTTGCCACCCCTGAGATCTTGAGATGAGCGTGCAGCTCGCGATTCTCATTTTCCAGTAGCATACATTTCTGCCCAGAGACGATGGTCCCTGGGATGCGACAAGACGTTGGCGTGAAATAATCCTCCGGTAATGCTATCCTCGTACTGGGAGGTGGTGGCTTTCGCTCGTAGGTTGACGATCTCGCACAGATGGGAGTGAAGGAGATCCAGCTAACGATGAACGATGGGGTAAGCAACGAGCGACGTACATAGGCTGCATGGGAGGGACTTACCATCTACGCATATATGCCGTTTCCTTTCTTCTGCAGCCACTTCCATCTTCCATCACCCCTTGGGCACAAGCCATAGCCTGGGATACACGGCATGGACCACATTCTCCGTGTCTGTTCTGAGTGAACGACACGGTGTCAGCACCTGATTTCCTCGAGCAACGCTGAAGAAGTTTTGGTTGTGCGCGGTCGTGTTGTTGCCGACATGAGCAGCATACCCTCTGAAGCAATAATGCATGTGCATCATCATGTCGGGGATGGTGAAGGGATACGCGGATGTGAAGCTAGGCGAAGCGACAGCAGTTGCCATTCCCGCCCCTAACGATGCCCATTAGTCCCGCCACCGCCTGAACAATTAGATCCTCCTTCATGATGGATCGTGGCACGCTACTGGGAAGGTTGTCGCGTTGATCAGAAGAAGGTTGGACTCTTTGAAGAGCGAGTTCCTCTGAATGCTGAGGAGAAAGAGAACACCCTCAGGTTGGTGTGTGCGGAGACGAACGTAATGGAGCACGGATGTAAATGTGCGCAGGTGGTATGTGCAGGAGGTGTGCAAACCCTAATCCAAGGGAAGAAACGAGGTTCTGAGAAGGGGTGGAGGCAGCGAGAGGCTGATTGTTCGGCGTCACAGAAAGCTTGCCGGTGAGCGAAGCACCGTCAGAACCGAATCTCCTCCAGTAATGCTATCCTCGACTCCTCGTGCTTAATACCCATTAGTCGAAGTCAAGGGCAGGTGTTATATCGAAACGTCGTCGTGTAATTAATATGATCCCGAAACAATGGATTGCGCTGTGGGAAAGCCCCAGTAGGTATCATGAAAATGAGCAAAGAATGAGTACTTACCATTCCCTGCTCATCCTGTCATCACATGTACTCCCTCTATGTCGTTGAGAGTAGCGATGGTGGTGGGCGATGGTGGTGGTGATTGGTGTTACCGGCGGCAAGGAATACAAGAGCACGTGGTTGACGCGATCTAAGTCGCCGGCACTTATGCGCTCGCTACCAAGACCCTCCCTGCTTGTTTCGCATAACCTGCTGTCCTCCTCCGCATCTTCCGATTTTCGAACGACCTTGATTTCCATGCCATGTTTCAAATGGTTTATGTATCCTTCGGTGCCACTGAACTCAACAAACCGAATACCCAGTTGAATTCTATTCAGGAGACCTCGGCAACGGCTACATGTTTCCAGGTCAATTTTACAACATCTTCCATTGTTCAGAGCTCACTATTTACTTATTTGACATCTGATAGTCTTCGTTTGACCTACCAACTCGCTATCAGCTGAAGGTGCTCTACTCGAGTCTCACCTCTCGACGCTTTCACGACAACGGTCGACGACATCACCGAGACCGAGACCGATATTTTTGTACATTTTCGGGGATGGGGTTTATTTTACGGCGTCGTGTTCAATGGGATACTACTGGTGAGTGAACTTGAACTGGTTCTGAGAGTACATTGTGTTAAACCTCACCTTAGCATTTGTTTTCTGTCTTACAAAGTTATTCTTCAAGGTCTATATGCAGCAGGTCCCTCCCATTTGAACGCAAAACCAACACTAGTCCACTTTGGCATATCACTGGCAAGACGCCCATTAACGCCCATGCCTCGCGTACGTTCCCATCAAAATGACACGTCAAGTTGTTTTGCTCACTCTGAATTTCAGAACCTTGCTGTCTCCGTTCTACATACAATTTCAACAACACTTAAATCCGGTGTTATTCGAATTTCGTCCAGTTTCGAACGTGGGGACATTTGCGCAGGCTGGTATGTAGAAGTGAATGATTCCTCGTATCACTACACTTTCAACATCGTCTCCCGCACGACGTTCGTCAATGGATCTGCAAGTGCAGAGCTGTCGTGTTCTCGGCTTTTTATGTTCCTCCACCAATTCAAAGGAAACGGGTCATAGCAATCGGAAATGTGTGTATTCTGACATGGATCTCATAATTTTTAACTGATCTCCAGTTCCCTAGCTCCGAGGTCATTTTCACCTGGTTTAAGTGGTTGGTTTCCCAATCTGGGACTAGTAGCACGGGGATTCGAAGACATCGAGCAGCGGTACGTATTATTCAGCTTCCGTTTCTTCGGAAGTGACTCAAATTCTATTCAAGTTCGTCAAGAGCATTGGTTTATCGTTTACTTGATACATCAAACCACACAGAGCACACAAAGAGTATAACACGCCACGGAAGCTGGTATCCAGAGCATCTGATCACTACAAGTCAAGCGAAGAATTTGAGGTTTGTTCTTCCCATTCCAATCTCCGAGTTGGAGCTGACAGGTTTACCCAGGAAACGAGGGCATAGACTATCATTATCTGAACCAAAATCGCCGTATGTCGAACTTACCGTGACCGCTCGCCAGAAATAACGAAGTTGTCACTCAGAACCGATCAACGTCCGACGTCTGCTTCGTTATGCTCTCTTCGTGTTCTCTCCCGGTCCTTTCCAACTTGAAACTCCCCGCCGTTGCGGATGGGATCGAACTCCGGCTTCCTGCTTCATTCCCACTTCACCCTTTCCTCCTCCCCTTCGCTTTTGACCTCGGCTTCCTTACTCTCAACCCTGGTACCCTAGTATGCTCTCGCTAGTTGTGCGGGCCGGAGTCGACGGACTGCTCATTGGCCATGTGACTGTCATGCTTGCAGACTTCGAGCGTGCGGAGCGTCCACCAACACCACCGCCGTCAAGCTCTACAGCCCAGGTAATCCTAGAATTTCTTTCCCTCTAGATTTCCCGTTCTGAGATGTTTTGTATAGTATTTTTTTCTATATGAGCCAACCACCGTTTTAGGTTAGGCGTGGCGAAACATGGCACCGCATGCTAGTCGGGGAGAATCTCGACGCAGCCGTCTCTGCAGAATGAAGCATGAAGCCCTCAAGAGTGGAGTGTGCGATGAGAATTCGTTCTCTTTTTTTCCTGTTCAATTGTGGTTCGTCCTATAACATTTTCTGGCTGTAAACCTTCTGATTGGTTTTTTACAGCATACACGTCACGCCAACAGTTAGCAAGCGTAGCGCACCGACTTAGTTCACGAGCATTGCGAATTTTTTCTCTCTGTTAGTGGTTCGTATTGGTTGTTAGTGAAGGTGGTGGTACTGTTCGGGTCATATTTGAAGGTGCGTTCGGTTCACGAATTTTGTCCATTGGTATTCTGTTCTAACAAGAACATGTAGCCTATGTACAGTGTGTGCATACCCGCCAACATCGGCGGCAGAATCCTCATCCGTATCCGCAAGATGGTCACACCTGGTGTGGAATGCAGTGTGGCCGAGGACGATCCTCTCTTTTGCACTCACGAAACGCAGCGCAAGAGCTCAGTTTATGGCGACGAGGGATGGTCGTTATCGTTGTGGATGAAGACAGACTTGGTGGCGGTATCAAGGTGTCGTGGATTAAAAGGTACATTTACTTTACAATAGATATCCAATGGAATACCAACAAGTAGCTTATGTAGAGTGCAGGCGCATCCACGGTGACAGACCCATGCTGTGTAGATGTGCACCCTACCCAAGCACCATCCTGCACGACGCCAGCCCTTGAACTGCCTGCATTGCCCGGCGCTGACACGACACGCTGTCACACGCAGCTGTCTTGTCTGGTATACTCAGTTCGTTTATAACTTATTACCACCTACTTTGATAGATGCATATATATTCGGCGCATTGGCGGCATCTGTCATCACGGATTTCATCGGAGAGGCTCGGCATCGCAGTGGGCGCCTATTGCACTCTTCTTTCCCTCCCACCACTCAACAGCTATGCCGTCCATCCATTCAGCACAAGACGGAAACGATGAAATCCTGCAAGGACCACCCAATGAACCTCAAGGGTCACCGGATGCTGCTGGTGCTGATTCTCAGCCTCTTGCCTTGGATGAGAATTCGCCAGCCTATTCCTTGCCGCGATGGCGCAAGCTACTTCGTAGTGTCTTTGGCATGCAGCAACGTGTATTCCAGGCTGGAGGTACGTTGATCTATCACTGTACTTTCTATATATCTCATTGAGAATAAAGGGAATGACACGTTCGACTATGAGCAAAAATTCCCCGAAGACAAGCGGTACGAGGAGCTGGGACCAATTGCGAGGGTATGGAGAACATACCTCGAAGAATGTGCGAGATTTGACACTGAGATGGCGGAAGGATGGAGGGATGGATTGGATGTTTTGCTTGTGTTCGTGAGTACAGTACTAATAAATCCAATTTCCCCTCGTTAATGGACGAATAGGCTGGTCTTTTCTCTGCGGTGGTCACCACGTTCGTCGCCCAGACGTCTCAGAGCCTTCAAGTTGATTATGGCCAAGTCACGGCGTCGCTATTGTTCGAGCTCATCGATGTCCAGCGCGCAGCAGCCAATGGTTCCAGCGTGAACAACGTCCCTCGTTCAGGCCTCACTCCATTCTCAGAATTTCACCCTACAATTTCTGATTCGTTGGTCAATGGATTATGGTTCACCAGTCTCTCATTTAGTCTGACTACGGCGCTGTTTGCTGTCCTGACGAAACAGTGGATCCATCAGTACATGGTAGTACCATCGGGCACGCCTCGAGATAGATGCCGTGTACGTCAATTTCGATTCATGGGAACACAGCAGTGGGGCGTGGGCTTCATTATTGGACTACTACCTGTCCTGATGAGCGCATCGCTTTGCATCTTTTTAGTGGGTCTAGTTATTTTTCTAGTCCCGCTGCAAGTGCCAATTGCATCCGTCATTGGAACTATCACATTTATATCCTTCGCTGCATACGTCGTCACCAACTTCCTGCCAATTGTATACCCCTCATGCCCATACAAGACACCGTTGTCACAGTACATTTTTCTTCTGTATTCCCACATCGCCTGTAACGGTTTCTTCACTTCAGTTACCGAAAAGTCTACGATTTGTACACTTCGAGAAGCAGAGCATGAGGCTGTTAGGCTAAATGCTGATGAAACGGATGCGCGTGCCTTGTCCTGGTTATTCTCTGTGTCATTGAACCCTAGCGTTCAAAGAATTGTTGTAGAATCAACTGGTGCTTTGCCAATCCGATCTGTGACTTCCGTACGATGTTATGCACAAGGGCTTCCGAGCGTCTGCGCCAATACACTCCAAGAACTTCTGGATGATGCCCAACGAAGCAATGCTCTGCTTGACACAAAGCTGGACCGCTGTATCCGTGCACAGCTTCGCTTTCGGTATGAGCCTCTCTTTGTCCAAGTAGGGGAGGACCAGTTCGCATCGGATCTTCATGCAGAGGTTTTGGCTGTTAATCCCTTTCCGGACATCCACAAAGTCCGACACCTCATTGTAGCTAATCTACGAACCAGTCAGAGTCTACCCCTGCAACCAATCGTGTGGGGCTGTCTTCTTTCCAAGATCGTGCCCTTCGACCGGGAAGTGTATGAACTTCTATTCCATGCACTTCCGACGACCTACTGGCGTGCCGATTTTAAACTTTCTCCCCGGTTCTATCTATCGAATAGATTATCGATATCAATGGATTCCGCAGGTGACCGTCCGGAGACTATTTTCATAGCCATCACCTACTTCCTCTTCGCGTCTGTCGGCGATATCTTGCTCAACGGCTGTGATGACTTTGAGGTCCAGGATAGTGTATCCTATCATGATCCCACATCTCAGCTCCCTGAACCTGATGATCCCCGAGTTCGTTTTCTCTTGAGCATGGCAGGTTCCCCTTCGATACACAGGATGAACGCACTTGATTCCTCTCTAGGAACACTTTTCAGTGCAGTCTTACGGAACATTATGGTTTACATGGGTGTCGAAGAATACAAAATCCATCAACCTGAGTTCAATATGTCCCCCTTTCCTCTTGACAACAATCGCTCCGCAGTGCTAAGGCTACTGCGCGCGTTGGTTTTATCGGACGAGTACGGCGTTGGCAGTGATTCAATGTTTGCTGAAGATCGGCGTACTGCCTTGATCGCTTTCTTTCGGATTCTCGACTGCACATCCCCTCGCCCTCCTGAAGATAGCTCTCCTGCCGAGTTGGCTGCCAAATTCACATCCATTGCTTTCCAGGATGATACATGGTTATTGACACCGGGCCCGGGGGGGGCGCGTCGCATACTTGGCCGATGCCCATCATTACACGTCAGAAGCAGCTGAACTTATCATATTTCTATTGGAGCATTCATCCACCACGAATGCGGCTTTTGCTTATTTTGTTGACAAGCGGCTCTTCGACACGTTCACTAAGAACCCCTACATTGTCTCCACCCCCACTACTAATTGGGGCCTATCAGAGATCGTAGGTGCCTTTGTCGCCGGGCTGTCGTCCGGGAAATTGGATCCTCAGATACGCCGGAGATCTTTGGAATACCTCCATGAACCAGGGTCGCTTTACACAGCTTGCGCTGTTCTACTTACTCAGGATAACACCACTGCACTTCGTCAACTCGGACTCCTGCGTCGTAATGACCCTGTTTGGCCTCAGTGTTTGCGGAGTCTTCAGGAAGTGGACTTCTCTGGTTTCACGCCCTCTTCGTTCCTCGCCAAATATATTGCAGATCTCAAAGCTGTCATCGAACAAAATCATGTAGAGCTCGGATCATCGGACGGACATAGGTCCATTGGCACGACTCCCAACGTGCGACCGGTTCGGAGAGACGATGAACCGACGAAACGTGGTTGGTCGAAAGTCAAGTCACTGCCCCTTCTATTGCGTTGGGCCAGACAGTACCGTACTAGAGAAGCTCTTACCGAGGAAATAGCAATGCCTAGCAACGGTGACCAAGTTTGATGGTATCCGAGAACACATCGATGCTGTAGTGTACAACGATTATTCTAATAGCTCCTTTACTTTACTGGTCAGATCTACTTGTATCATAGTTATAACTTGTATGATCACAACAATGACTTTGTCGTCGATACTCAGTGTGAACCGTCGTTTTTTGATACTTCGGTTGCAAACTTCCGCATAACGCCGCTCTGTTCTCCCTCGAGTGACTACTAGTTGAACTGCCTTGCCGAGTTTACAAGATATGTTTGCTATCTCAATGTAGATATCTTCCCAATTAATCAACGTATTTACAATCCTAACCTAGACAGACAAAATGGTAAGAAGGAATAAACACTTCACAAAGGAATGCATGTACATTATGTATCGTAGAAAGGGCAGGTTCGTAGTTGGTACATACACGTATAATAAGATAACTGGCGGCACGATGTAGATAAATAGAGGATAGAGGAGAGCACATACTCGGAATTCCAAGCGAAGGGGATAAGGCATGATTTGAACAAGATGATGGAATGGCGAATATAACAGCAGCAGCGTGGGGTATAGAAAACCGTTCAACATCTCACGACACTCACAGGACGGCTCCTGATCGACATGGGACTTGTAGCCCCGCTGACAGCTTCCAGTCTTTCCTCCAGCCCCATACCAAGCCCCTCTTTCTCCCACTCATCGAAGCCTTTCAAGGTGCCACCGTCCGTCAAGGTCAGGATGTGAGGCGGTGTGGGCGGTTCCAAGGTCAAAGAAGACAGCATCACTGTATTTGTCGGATTGGAAGCAAGGAGATCACTGTACGACAAAAACGACAATCGCTTGGTCAGAATCTTGGGGGAAGGAGCCGGAGAAAGCTCGCGGGCGATGCTCGTGGGAGATGGCGGACCCAATGATGACGTGGTGAGCAGCAACGAGGCCCTTGGAGACGGACTGCGGCTCACCAGCGGGCTGGCAGCTGGAGTGAGCACTTCGACATCGACATCGCTTGTATGCGAATCTACCAGGATTGCGGCAGCTGAGTCGAGGACAGATGGTACGGAGCTCTCTGTTGCCTTTGCACGGGGTATGCGATGAGGATTCTGATGTGCTGGTGGCAGGGGCGGTGAAATGGGCTCGATGTCACGCTCAAAGATGGCCGAGCTCGACGAGTGCACCGACGATGGCGACGACGGTATGGACGACGGCGACAACGAGCGGGGCGACAGCGAGAGGCTGCGCGGTTGGGGCTTAATTATTGGCGAGAGTGTGAGTGTCATCGTGGTCCATGGTCAAGGAGGTCTCTAACCAGATCGGTTTCGCAAAAAGACACATACCCACTGACGTCATGTGACAATTCCGTTTCCAACGGGACAGATCCGGAATCAATCGGTCCGGGTCGGAACTGCAAATGGACCATCAAAGAACATCGCTCCTCTCTGCATTCCAATTCATTCCTCATATTTCTTGTAACCTGTACATTCAGGATTATCCGTATCAAGCATTATCCTCTAAAACAAGTTTATCATCCCCCAATAGACGCAGGTTTGAAATACTTTTCCTAACCACCTTTGTTTCCAAGGCAAAGGGTGTTTCTTCTCCTTGTCTCATGTATAAGTATCCTTGATCCGTTCCTTTTCGGAAGGAAGAGTCCTTCCTTGGCGAATCACTATGGTTAGCGGGTAGTGAGCAACCTCATTTAGCACAAATGAACGACGCTACGTGATGCCATCTTTGTCATCATTCAAGCTGATATCGCTCCATTTTTGCATCAATTCATTCCTCAATTAACACCGGGATTTCTGCTACCGGCGTCATCAGGCGTTTTCAAAATGAACGGTCGAGTACACACGAAACGTGCATCAAGATTTCGCCATTCATTTTTGTCAAACACCTTTTCAAAGATAATAAGATAATGCATTGGTTCAGCGAAAAGCTTTAACTTACTAGGACCCTAAAACGTAGCAAGCTCATGTCTCTGTACCAGCGCTAGTTAGACCAACTAATAGCGGCAGAAGATCGAAGGTACCGGAGCTGTAAAACAGCCTAATAGCATCTTTTCCAATCAGAGTAGCTTGGCGAGCAAAGGTGGATGAAAAAAGATCATATTAGATCACGGACGAAAGAAACGTAGCCAGTTGAATTGACCGTGATCAACACGAATTCCACAGAAGGTCTGGCGCCACTACCTTCACGTGTAGTATGGCAAAATTCGTCCGAAACAGACATTTCGAGGCCTCAGAAATTTAGCGGAACATAACCAGGACTTACCGTCGGAGGTTACAAACACAAGCGACATGCTGGGGGAAAGCTTTCCATGATTTCCCGGTATTGTGTTCTCCTGCTGAGTCTGAATCGCGCTCGTTTGTGACGTTATATACATGAAGTTCAAATGGGATACGAAGACCCTCTTCACTTCCGGGAATATTTTCCTACAAGTTCATAGAGCTCCACAATGCCTGAAAGTTTTGGGCAGTGAAGCACTACTAAACATCAGCGAACCGAGTTAAACTCACGAGGCTTCGAATACAGAGGAATGGTGGCGGCGTTGTAGGGCTCATAGTACGGCTTCTTAACTTGTGTCTAGGGACGCCACGATCAGGAAAATAGTTGCATAAAACTCCGATGAGTTACCTCAAGGAACTGTTCGACTGAATACGCCCATATCTCGAAAAGCTTGATAGTTGTCTCGCCAGCGCTCTTGTCGTGACTGATAGCTACTTCGAAGAGCGTGCACTCCGGTTCAGCGCAGCATTTTTTGTGCAATGGTTCAAAGTGAGACCAAAAAACGTCGAGGTCGGACGACTTGATGAAGAGGGTGAGATCGAGGACGGTGGAAGACATGCTGTTGACGTCAGCAGCTGGGGTCCGTATTTACGGTATTTAGGTGTTGGTCAGGTGAGCGGTAGGCAAGCAGGACTTGCTGGGATGTGAACAAAAGTAAACGTTAAAAGTTTTTAAGTTATTGGTAGCCCAGGCAACAAGTGTTGAGATAAACGGGAATTTTAGGGCCATTAGCATCCCAGGCTACAAGTGACAATGATTCAAACCAGAGAATTTCAGGAAGAGCCCGTGCTCGTCCATTGCCGGTTAAGCGTCGGTAGCGTTCCTCGCCAGTGAAAAGCAAGAGGTCGATGAGGACGATACTTTTTCAGAGTCTGATGTTTTACCAACTTTCGGTTGTTTTCCAGAGGTGTGTACGGTTAATCTAATGTGGAGATGGAAGGAAAATAATGTTCGGATAACTTGGTGGCGAGCGATCACTGATCCCCGGCAAGTTCCGATTTGTGCCCCTGAAAATATCAAGAATTCCAACCACAACCATTTTCCCCGTCGGTTACTTGTTGTGCGCCATTATCGCTGACTTCCTAAGACATATTTTGTTGTCTCAAGCTGTAAGTCTGCACCCACAATCGAGCCTTTTCTGCTGAAGGATCGACCCGAACCAGTCTCACCACAGTTGATGACAGTTGGTTGTTCAGGAACATGGAAGGAAGATCAACTCCGAGCTGGTGGGGTCATATTATCTGCCATCGCAGTTACGGATGGGCTCGATAGAAGATGCGAACAATGGGTGAGCAGATGTTTCCGGATACGCTTTTCCAGCATTTCGCGATGTCCCTTTCGGTGAAGTATAATTTTCCTGACTAACGATGTTACAGATTCCTTCCTTTTCTCTTCACCGTCATACTGAGGATGCGGCTAAATACTCTCCTTTGTGAACCATTGTTCCTGTAGCCATTTTTCCCCTCGATGTTTGTCTCGAAATTTTGTGAATCAAATCGGAGCGCGGCTAAGACGTGCCTGACGCTGTTTCTGTCTGCGGCTACACTGGGTCCGACTTGAACTACTCCTGACTTCGGCATAATCGCTGTAACGCTCGTTGACGGTTCCTATACTGCATTCCATGAATAGTTCAAAGGTTGTACCGAGACTGACCCCAAAATTTCGATAATATGTCCTTCAACGTTTTTCGACTTGGTCAACGCGCCTATGTTTTATCTCTTATTTCTCGTTCTTCGTGCCCTTGGAACTCTCGGCAGCATTCCGATCGCAGTACTAGCAGGACGCGTCTCACTCTCGCTACCTAAGAGCTTGTATCTCGCTCGGATCACTTCTGGAATTCTCGTCCGAGGACTCCTGTCTGAGCGCTCTCTTACGTGCATGGTGTTTTCCCGCTCCTTAAAAACCCTCACGAACTATGAAGGGCATTAGCCAACACCTCATCCCGGCTTCTCAAGAATGCTCGCTGCTCTTGTGCTCTATCTGCTGGTAGAGGTCTCTTTAGGCTTCGAGATTGTTGGCCCAATTACAGGTCTAGAAATATCGAACCAGTACCTGGCCCCAGATGGATTCACGCGCTCGTTCGTATCCTTCCACTATCTTGTACCTCAGATTTGCTAACTGCCCAATTAGGACCACCGTAGCTGGAGGGACCTTTCCGGGCCCGCTAATCAAGGGAGTTAAGGTGCGATACTTTCTCAAACTAACTGACAGAATTTTACTTAAGAATGTTATTAGGGTGATCGATTCAAGATTGATGTCAAGGATTCGCTCCATGATAAAACAATGCTCCAAAGTACCAGTGTTGCAAGTATTATCTCATTTCACTAATCACAACCTTCTAATCTGTCCCTGGTAGCACTGGCATGGTATCTTCCAACGGGGTACAAATTTTGCGGACGGTACTGCCTCGGTCACCCAGTGTCCTATCACGTCGGGGGATTCATTCTTGTACGACTTCCCCGTACCTGATCAAGCTGGGACGTTTTGGTACCACTCACATTTGTCGGTACAATACTGCGACGGATTACGTGGCCCATTTGTCGTGTATGACGGTATAGACGGAGTGAATGACCCGCATAGGGAATTATACGATGTTGATGATGGTGAGTACGGACTATGCGGAATTTCCGTTGTGCTCAATTCCTTTTTTCAGAGTCGACTATCATCACGTTATCGGACTGGTTCGTATCATTGACTTGTCTGATGAACGAAATCTTTTGATATGAAGTGATCAGGTACCACATCCCTACTCCGGAGCTTCTCAAACAACCGGGTCAAAAGAGATTCAATTCCACTCTAATCAATGGGTCAGGAAGATTTTACCAAGACGTATGTATACGCTTCTTTTTTACATAACGTCATATTAATTCTTTCATAGCCGACTTCAGCTCTTACAGTGATCACGGTCGAACCCACAAAACGTTACCGACTCCGTATAATCTCCATGTCGTGTGATCCAAACTACGTTTTCTCTATCGATGGCCACGACCTCACTATCATCGAAGCCGACGGAGAAAATACCGTGCCTCATACAGTGAACGCCTTGCGCATCCTTGCAGGTCAGCGGTATTCTGCCATCTTGCACGCCAAACAACCTGTGGACAACTATTGGATACGCGCACAACCCGGCACTGAGGCTTACGGTTTCACTGGCACCCCCTTCGAGTCAGGAATTAACTCGGCCATTTTGAGGTATGTAGGTGCTCCGGAAGGAGATCCTACATCTACGCAGCAAACCCCCCTTGTTCTCTTGAAGGAGGCGGATCTCCATGCCCTCGGACATCCTGGTGCCCCGGGACTACCATTCCCTGGCGGTGCTGATGTAGTACTGAACTTGACGATGGGGATCGACCTTACTACCGGCCAGTTTTCAATCAACAGCGTCCCATTTCAGCCACCCTCGGTCCCGGTTTTGCTTCAGATCATGAGCGGAGCGCAGAAAGCGCAGGACTTGTTGCCCCAGGGTTCTGTATATGGTCTCCCGCTCAATAAGACCATTGAGATCAATATGATTGGAGGAATGGCTGTTGGGGATCCTGTGCGTATATATGTTAATTGCCAGTTGTGCTTGGGGCTCACGTGTCTCTAGCATCCGATGCATTTACACGGTGTAAGCACGGAACAATCCACAATCATGGAGTTTTGCTCACCAAGATAATACACAGCATGCCTTTGACGTTGTCAAAAGCGCGGATAGCGATGTGACAAATTATATTGACCCAGTACGTTCATTCCATTCTTGTTATGTGCTTCAGAAATTGACTGGCCCACAGGTTCGTCGAGACGTAACAAGCGTTCTCATGGGCAATACCACTACCATACGATTTGTAACCGACAATCCTGGGCCTTGGTTTTTGCATTGGTCAGTGCCGCCTCCTTTCCTTGTTCACGTCATCTTTACTTATCCATCTATTAGTCACATCGATTTTCACTTAGAAGCGTGAGCATGATTCTATCTTTCCTTCTTCTATTGATAATTAACTTGTATCAGCGGTATGGCCGTAGTACTCGCCGAAGCTACCGACGAAGCTGCAGCGTTCAATCCCGCGCCTGGTAAGAGATATAGCAAGTCGCAGTCTTCCGTGTTGTTGATCATACTTGCATTGCAGCTGCCTGGGATAATCTCTGTCCCGAATACTACAAACTTTCTCCGGATCAACTCTAGTGTCACTCGTTCGCACTCTCGTATCTTTCTTACTTTATGTTGTGCTATCCGATATTGCGAATACATCAAATCCGTGCATTCTAGGGGTTAATTCTACCATATTCTGTCCACAACTTAAGTTTTCGAAATCCATTTGTATTCTACACCTTGTGGACTGGAGTTTCCCTCCAGCGCCTTCCCATTCACGAGACTCTGGCGTGCGAGTTCAGGGATGCGAGGTAATGAATTTTCCTGAAAGTACGCATGAATCATCATTATCGTACCAAGACCGGAGGTTCTCACCATATCAGGACCGGTTATTCTCTCGACGATATCTATAGCATCGCAAATTTTTCTCCTTACCTCCGATAGAGAAGAGTCATCGACCTTTTGTTTCTTGAACCAGTCGGTTGAATCCGAATTATCCTGTGCCAATTCCAACAACCTCTTCCGGCACATATCCCACCCAGGATCGTCAGGCCGCTTCTTCGCCAACTCCGCCAATGCTTTACTCGGACCCTTCACCTTACTTACATTGTTGCATGCCAAAGTGGTACATACAATGAGGAGAATATCGGGCCGGTATACATAGTCCAGCGAGGAAGACGTCAGTCCAAGGGTATATGTCTCCAGAACTCGGACAAATTCTGGATGCAACTGGCAGCTTGCAGACAGCCTGATACAATCAATCTGCTCAAAGGCATCATACGCAACCGCTACATGGTTTCTGAAGCAGTGGTGCAAGATCTGGGACAAAGTGTGGAAGTACAGCTGATGTGTAGGGTTGAGATTTCCGTTATAGTCCATCGATAGCTCCTGCGACAACCATGACTCGTCTTCAAAAGCCACTTGGATGAGCTTTCGCATAGTTATTAAAGACAGTGAATGTCGGATATCCAACGGGAAGTTGAGAAACCCTGTCCTTAATCGAGAGGGCATTCCAAGCATCATGCGATATATCTCTAGTATGCAAATTCGCCCAGACCAAAGTTGCGAGTCTCTCGGGGTCGCAGCATTGAATAGGTTGGAATTGGATTGAACAACTCGGTCGATTCCAAGAATGATACCTCGGCTTTCATCCGTAGTCAGCGATGGATATCTCGCTACACACCGTTCAAGATCAGTCATGACGCTCACGAACAAGCGCAAGCCTGGCGCAGAATCCGGGGCTCCCCGAAACACAATCTTGAGAAGGAATTCGATGATAGCCAAAAGAAGCTGGATACGGGGGATGACTTTAGCGTGCTGCCTTGCGAATGCATTACAGCCTGCCCATGTGTATGTGTCAAGTAGGTTGTCAACCACGTCTCGGTATAGGTACATGATGATGGCCTGGCGTAGTGTGCTGATATGCGGTGTATGCAGAGATATTGCGTGAGACGGAGGACTTGACCAATCCTTAGCTGAAACCTCTAGCAAAGCCGTGGATAATGAAATCCAAGATTCCATATTGTGTTCCATGCCTCCAATGTTAATGTCGCACGCCCGTTTGACGAGTCGTGACCAGACAAGGGGAGGAAGTTGCACGTCGACTCCCTTCCTATCGAATAAGTCTAGTATGAACTGTATTGGCTCTGCATGACGAACGGCAAGCGGCACGAATACGCTCGTCTGGAAATGGCTGGTAATCACTACAGCACAAAGTCGAGGCGAAGAGAATTCAGGAAGCTTGAGGTAGGGAATCCGTGTTAGATGTGAGATTTCGACGGGGATTTGCAGCTCAAATCGCAGGAGTCGTTCTATCTTGGCTTCCTTCCCTGGAACAGGGATTATGATATCTGCGAACGGACCTGGGGATAAACATTCGTTTAGCAGCACTGTCTGCTCCTCAAGGATATTTGTACCGGCAAATCTCTGGCGAGCCACCTCTGACACCTCCATAGGAAGCCCTGCAATGGCCTGTATAACGATACTTCGTACTGTGGGATTCGAGGACATGTCGTATAGCCAATATAGAGCGTCCACGTTAAGCATGTTGGAGATAGACTTGACGGTGTCCGTCTCGATCTTGTTCAACGACTGGACATGTATCCTATTCGGACTTGACGGCATTCCGGGTAACGATTCGGCGAAGAAACCTTTCAGCTTGGGCACGACGTGCTGCGAAAAATAACTCGCAGATATGTATATAGCATCTGCCAGTGGCGTGCGGTAGGGGCATTGCGACAACCAAAAGGGGAGGACATTCGTCACAATGACAACTAGATATGCGATGGCTCCAATCCCGCCGGTGACCCAAGCAATGATGATGTGCATGGGACCAAGGAAAACGACAAGGCCTATGAAGAAGAACGCTAAAGCAAGATGCATAAGCATCGGCAGGAGACCGATGATCAGAGGCACCTGCCACTTGCGTAGACCCATGTATCGGTACTGTCGTACGTGACTACGTTCCTGAGGCGTACCGGATGGTAGAATCATATAGTGGTGGAGCCATTGCTTCACCAAGACAGATACGAGTGCCGCCGAAAGGCTCAGCGCGAGACTGGCAAACCACAGTCCGTTCACCCACGCAATGGACGTCGCCGGAGTAAACTTTGCCGTTGGATCCAGAAAGGAAAGTGGGAGGTTGACGCTAGTCCCGTTGGAAATAGCTTGTTGAATGGATACGAGTTCAAAAAGTAGATAAGCGGAGATTTGGCTGTAATCCGGTTGTAGGTTTTGCGAGAATTGAACTACGAACGCGCTAACAACGGCAGAGAAGAGACCAGCCTTCCATATAGATTAGAAGGTGTGAGGAAGAAGGTTGATCGACTCACAAATACCAAAAGAACATCAACAGTGTCCCGCCAATCGCCCACTCTGTCAGCATCGAACTTTTGGCTTTCATCGATGTAGGTCCTCCAGACTCTGGCAGTTGGCGCAGTTTCTTCGTATATGGGATCTTCTGGATACTTATCTTCGTAGTCAAATGCCGCTAAACAGTTTCGTCCGAGTCAGCAGTTATTCGCCGTGGTCATTGGGAACGTCTAACGCACCTCTCTCCGATTTTTGCTCTCCGACGCGCCGGACACCAAAACCCCGGTTTCTCTTGGTTTTCTTCTTGGAAGCCGGACCCAGGAAGTGCTTCGCTCCAGTGCTGCTATCTTCGTTTTGGGGAACAACTTCTTCCTGTACGGCATGCAGCGAGTACTTTGATCCCTTTTCAGAAGACAGTGGGTAAAACTGTGTAATCTGAGGTTTAAGAGTCAGGTTATCTGTCATGTCATGTTTTCCCGATGCATCAACAGAAATGACTGAAGCATCCTCGTCTGACATGATTCACATGAAAGTAAGCGGCTAGAAAGTTTCAGGGTCGTGCATGAGGTGATGGGAACAATAGCATCAGCGAGCATATGCTCTGATGACATTCCAGTGCTACAGTGCTACTGAATATGATACAATCCAACAGATAGCACAATATCGATGATTCTTTCATCACTGCGCAGAGTGTGTTGAGTCACATTTGTCCGCCCACCTTGTATTGCAAGGCTGTACGAGGTCGCGATATGAGACGGGCAACGGAAATCTGACGACAAAGAGCGCTTTTGGGGGGTATATCATCTTCTGTGCACCCCATGGTGCAAGTAGCTACCTGCAATCGTAGCCACATTATGAAGTGGAGACGAGGTGACTACTTTCTGTGGTCAAGCAACATGTAAGGACAAATGGCGACCCAAACGAAAAACTGGACATACCCTTAGCGCCTGGCACGGGTGGTGTCTTGGGTTTAACTTTGATGTTCTGGAAATATGTTCTACCGGATACGGAAGTCCCTTGTACTATAGAGACGTCTAACCTGCCATGCAAACGCGGACAATGCTCGACTATCATCTTCGTCCGTTGCATGGCGCTCATCACTGAGACAGGATGACAGGATGGTAGGCCTTGATGATAACGCGAAGAGATTTGAACTCGGGGAACTGATCCCGAGTGAGGAGGCGATCGATTGTTGCCCATATCTCGTTCGAATACCTCAGGATGTAATCCTTCTTATACATTCCCACTATGATTGTTAAACGTTCGAGAGCTGACACTATACCCTCTTTGACAGAGTCTTCGAGCGACCGTATCCACCATCCCAAGATGCTGGCCATAGTGTAAGGAGAGAGCCCTGTAACCCTCTGCCGATCATGGATGTCAATTCCCAGCGCCTTCAAGTGCGAGAGGACAAGGGGTTTTTGTTCCTCCTTCCAAGCCGCACGGCCTCTCGTCATGCCCGGGTCTGAATTCACGATAAGACAGAAGAATGAATTTGAAGAACGTCAAGTACTTACTGCTTTCAATACCATGCAAATGCCTTATATTAAACTCAGAGAGATTCCTAACAGTATTTTGAAGAAATTGGCCAACTTTTGGGATATCATCAAAGTGCACATCCAACGCGGTGACTTTCTGTAACTTGTTGACTGACCCAAAGGTTCCATTCAGAGCTGCGAACCATAGACTATCGTCCATATTAACTGCCCGAAGGTGTGGTAGTAAAGGAAGTGGTCCGACATACGGGCGGGGGTTTTTCTTCTCCACGTAGCGTATGTCCGAGCAGGACACCTCCACCAGTGTAGGAAAACGGCGTATGAAGTCGAAAAGCTGCTGTTGGTTGCGAAATAGCGTCGATTTAAGGTGAAGACCCTTGAGAGGTAATGCAGATAAGGCGCGTAATAAATCTTTTTCACGGTCGATCGACATCATATGTCTGTCAAGAAATTGTATCCGCTCGAGGTGCTTTAGGCGCTGCAGATGTCTTGGTATGAGTGAAATCGGTATATCTGGCTTGTTCGTAATCTGGATGGCAGTAACATATTCGGGAGTCACAATCCTGAGGTTTTGAAAGCGCTCTTTATCTAAAATTCGGCCGGTGGAACATAAGTGTCGTTTAGGTGCCAGTATCCACCAGGCTGAGCACAGTCGATAGTCCAACGTAGCTAAAGCAAAGATAATTATACATATTCATAATTTTAAGAAACAGAACGCACTCACTGAGCATACTCGAATTAGCAACCTAGAATTTGAAGGGATGCCCTAGACGCGTGGTAGTTACGGGAAAAGAGAAAATGATCTCATCTCGGAAATCCGGTCCGTTTTTGCCGTTGATGGTTTTCACTCCACCACATCGTCGCTCAATCCACTGGCACGTTAATATCATTAAATACTTTTATCCACTTTCGCTTCAATGTCGACCTGCATTGAAGGCATCAAGCCGGGAATGAATGCTCTCCGTTTGTATATACGCGCATCAAATTGTCTTATGTGCAGCCGCGACGACTCGTCAATTTTCCCAACGACCTCTTCACGCGCCAAGGTGGTGAGGAGCTGCCAAAAGGTGGAAATAAGGTTAGAGAGAGGCCGGAGAAGTTTGAAAGATGCATGTGCATTCCGAAGGTATGTACGTAGCCATTCTGCCAAGAAAGAAACTCACGTACAGTTTACACAAGGTTCTACTCGTACTCCACATACTTCTTTTATTTTGATGTACGTAGTATCTGGGACTACTATCAGTCATCGAGCGATTATGGATACCTCCTCTGAGAGTATAAAGTTCGCCTGAGGAGCGCACGTCCCATGCAGACTTCAAGCATTCCAAATTGCATGTTTCCCCGCACCGACGTCCAAGAGCACCTTTGGGGCTGGAAATGGAGGTCGTCGTACTGGTTTGTGACATTCGTAGTATGGCTAGGTAAAGTTTGTACCTTAGCTCTCAGAACAAGCTGACATCTTGTACCAATACTAGGTATTATTGTAGACAGTCTATCGCTCGCTTTGTGTATACCCGTTGTCCCATTCCAGTTGAAGGCACTCGGTTATACGGATGTAGCTTCTCTGACGGGATGGCTTATTTTTGCATATGTATGACCCTGTTCGTCCTTTGTTGCCGTTTTTGACGCTTACTTCTAGGGTGGAAGCAATATCATGAGTATGTTTTCTGCAAATTTTCGCTTGTGGCCCAGACTAGAAGTGCCGCTTTTTACAGCCTCTGTACCCATTGCTATTTGGTCTGAAGCATACGGCACGCGAAAGCTTCCGTATTCTATTGGTATATTGTCGCTTATTGTTTCCCAAATCATGTTCATGGAGGCTCCTTCTTACTGGGTCATGTGTCTTGCGCGGTGTCTTCAGGGCGCAGCAAGTGCAGCGAGGATGGTCATTGGTCCGGCAGCTATGTAAGCTATAGTACCCTGAGATTGTGTCCCCACTTACCCCTTGCTCCTTCAGGTGCGATCAAAGTCCTTCTAAAGTTGTCGGCAGTAGGTCGCTTACACTGGTCTTTTGCTTAGTTCTCATTGGCTGGCTGTAGGGCAACTTGGCATTGTATTGTCGGGCGCTCCCGTTGGGTGCGAATATCCCCTTTCTTCCTTTTAAACGAAGTACTGAGTATTTTTAGTCTGCTTCTTGGAACCCCAATAGCCGGACTGCTATACACCCATTTCGGTTTTCGCGGGCCCTTTGTTTTTAGCTCTATAGCCGCCTTGCCTATCCTGGCTCTCTGGCTTCTCATCATCCCAGTCAGATATGCGTCCGCGCCGCTGTGTTTTCGCTGATAGGTCGGACGAGATCCCGTTGGAAAGTGAGAGAGAAGGAAGAACTACTGCTTCCTCAGGCGAAGTGCAGAATAAGGCCTCGCCTGTGAAGGTTCTCCATCTCATGCTCCAGTCGCCCCGTATAGTTGCAGGGATGTGTCTCGCGTTTATCCATGGGTTTGCACCTTACTTTCTATCGCTTACTGTCCCTGAACGCATTTCATAGCATGCTAGATAATTTTATGCAACCCATCGTGCCGTCTCACCTGAACAGCGTCTGGGGCCTCAATGTTTCTCAAGTCGGCCTTGTCTTCTTGGCTCCTACCATTTCTGGTTTTATTGGTACGTCAATACGTATCCCTTCTTGAAGTACAAATTCACTGATCCATCTTTAGCTGTACTTCTTTCTGGTTGGCTTGCAGACCGTCGAGGTGTTTCTGTAGTTATCATAATCACCTCAGCCTTGGCTATCCCATGGTTCGTGATCCTGAGCATAGCTAGGTACTTCTCACTTTTCATTGTTGTGAATTTTTGCGCGTGTAAGTGGTCAAATACGTCCATTTTGCTCCTCTAATAGGTGATCTTCTAGTCTTTTTCGGGTCTGGAGTCTTGTCGCCGCTATTGGCCGAGTTTGCGTCTGCTTCACGAAGCATTGATGGTGTTGGCTGTAAGTGGTTCATAGGCTATTTTCTCGCGGTACTAAGTCCCATCGATCAAGACGCTCATGTTTATGGGGCTCTGTATTGGGCATTTGGGATCGGGCTGACGGGTTTGTCACCTGCGCAGCGCTAAATCTTGTTGACTTACTCCATATCTAGTTGGACCTGTTTTGACCGGTCAGGTAGGTGCATATGTCCTATAGGACAAGCAATTTACTGAGGTACCGACTACTTAGATGTACGATAACCTCGCCGACGGATGGATGGATATCTGTTTAATGGCGGCCGGGCTGCATGCATGTGGCATCGTGGTGACTTTCTTCTACTTAGGAGAGAAACCCATCGCGCGAAGCTTCTCTCGGCGTATCAGGCATTTAGTATCATAGGTCAGCACGTACAGTCCGCGTATGAGGAACGAGATGGCATAGGCCAATCCGAGTTTTGGCTACAAATTCAAGATTCCCAGTTAGATGCCCGCAATTTGGCAAAAGAGCAAGGCGTACGAAACGGTCAACAGTATTAGGCGAGCATTTTCGCTGCCAGAGTTCAAGCACCTGCGGTCGGTAAGGTGGGCTCTCTGCTATCGTTTGAGGGTGAAAGATGCTGTAGGGCGGCCAGGAGTGTTCTTTTTCTTTGGCACAATATGAATCTTAAGACTTACATCCTTCGTCGATCCGCCGCTAGCCCATACTACTTCGAATACGAAGGCCCGGAAGAGAAGTTGGAACCGCCCACGCGCAACCCGGAGGTGCGTACGTAGTCGTACTAATAAGAAGGAACTTCACATACATTTTTTTAAAGGTTCTACTCGCTCGGCAGCCATCTAAGCCTGGTTTCGGTTATCATTTTTGTATTTACACCGTTCGCTTGTGACTCTAGCGCCTTCGTACATTGAGCCTGACTATTGGCATCGGCGCCTCTTCTATCTAGGGCGACGTAACATCTGGGACTGCTATCCAGTTAACGAACGTAAAACGTACCTACCGTAGGGGGTTATAAAGGTTCCCTGAAGACTGCACATCCCATACGAACTTCAAGCCTTTCAACCGCATGTTTCCTCGCGCTGACCACGGAGAAGCCGAAGAATATTATTGGGGTTGGAAATGGAGGTCGTCGTACTGGTTTGTAACGTTTGTGATGTGGCTAGGTATAGTTTATATCGTATTCCTGAATACGAGCTCACGTTTCGTTATTACACAGGCACCGTCGTAGACGTTCTTACTTTTGCTTTGAGTATACCCGTAGTCCCTTTCCAGCTCAAGGCCCTCGGTTACAAGGACGTCGTTTCTCTGAATGGGTGGCTTCTTTTTGCATATGTATGGCCCTTTTCTTTTCTTTATACGCTAAGTCTGACTCTAACTTGTTGCTAGAGTGCAGGCGGTATCATAGGTTAGTGTCCCCTAACTTTCGCAAGTGATCTGACCAGAAACACTGCCTTTACAGCATCTGTTCCCGTCGCTCTATGGTCTGAAGCGTACAACACGCAAAGGCTTCCCTACATTACCGGTGTCTTGACGCTCATAGTTTCCCAAATCATGTTCATGGAGGCGCCTTCTTACTGGGTCATGTGTTTTGCACGGTGTCTTCAGGGCGCAGGAAACTATACAAGGTTGGTTGTTGGTTCAGCTCTTTTGTAAGTCATAGGTACATGAATATCGTGTCCTACAATGTACGCTCATATCTAACTTCCCTAGGTGTGATCGAAGTCCTTCCAGAGTTGTTGGTAGTATGTCGCCTACACTGGCCTCTTACTGAATTCTCAATGTGGCTGCAGGACAACTTGGTATTATGATGTCCGGTGTACTCCTTGGGTCCGCATACAACACTTTTCTTCCCTTAAGCAGTCAAGCACTAACTATTCTTTAGTATGCTTATCGGAACCCCGATAGGCGGGCCGCTATACGCCCGTTTCGGATTTCGTGGCCCATTCATTTTTGGCGTCATAGTTTCCTTGCCCGACCTAGTCTTTAGGCTCCTCATCACCGGCGCATCCAGGGACCCCGCCGTCCTCGATAATATCGGATCATATACCGTTAGAGAGGAAGGAACTAGATAACAAGGAGATTGGAGCTACAGTTCAATCGGATGAAGCTAGAATCTCCTTCGTGAAGGCTTTCTGTCTTTTGCTCCAATCACATCGCGCTCTAGGGGCAGTATGCGTCTCAGCTATAATCGCGTTCGTTGTTCTGCCCTTCTTCTGTCCCTGTCTACAATGTCTGACTTGTTTTTCTTAGCATATTGGAGGGTATGTTGACCACGGTCTTACCTTCTCATCTGAACAGTGTCTGGGGCCTGGATGCCTCAGAAGTTGGCCTTGTTCTTTTGGCTTCTATTATTCCCACCATCTTTGGTGCGCAAAACAAGTTCAACTGTATCATGATTCTCAATGACCCACCATATTTGTTCAGCCCCGCCGATTTCAGGCTGGCTCGCAGATCGCTTTGGTGTTTCGATAGTTATCATGATTACCCTGATATCTGCCATGCCTGGGTACATTGTGATGATCCTGGATGTACATCTGGCGCTACTTATCGCAGCTTATGCCTGTGCAAGTGAGTACTAGTCGTCCCCCCAGCTTTGGTGTGTGCTAATGAGAGATGACACTAGCCTTTTTCACTTATAGGCCTCGCGACTTTGGTGTTTACAGAGTGTGCATCCATCGCACGTACCACTGGTGGCGTTAACTGTATGTGAACCTTGGATTTTTACTTTGCACCCCGTATTAAATCGCATCGACCCAGATGCGCATGTCTATGCGCTTAGCAATCTGACGTATGCGATCGGATCCTCGGGTCTGTTATTCTTTACTATGTATGAGATCCTCTTCGCTCACGCCTTGTATAGTTGGACCTATTGTGGGTGGTCAGGTTGGTACACGAAACTTTGTGGAGCGCGTGATTTGGTGACGTTCCTTCCTTTCTAGATGTACGACAATATCGCCGAAGGATGGATGGCGATTTGTTTGATGGCTGTGGGGTTACTTGCTCTTTGTATGGTCGTGGCACTCTTCCTCATTGGAGGGAAGCCCATTGGGAGAAGCCTCTTGCAGCGCTTATAAGTGCAGACTTCGGTCCAATCTACTATACAGGTTGCCGGAGCCTGCTTCCGTTGCTGCCTTTATTAGTCTTCCATTTTTAGGCCTGATAGCGTGCTTCCTGTCTTCCCCCTGTGGTCTCTTCCCATGTATTATGGCCAACGACTGCTTTAAAGCATGCTTGGTATTGATGTCGAGCTGATAGCGCCTCACAAGCTTTTGTTTAGCATTACTATTTCTTTCTGTATCCCTCAAAAATCAGAAGATGTCGTCAATCGAAATATCCAGCTGACCTCTCATCTTCCTTCAAACCGTTCCAACATGGCTTCAGGTGCTGTCATTTCATGTTTCGCCCTCAAAATTGAGGCTGACATCTTTTCTGAAGAAACCACATTCAATGCTACCGTCGGAGTTATCGATGCAATTGATGACAGCCATCATCATGATTTATTTCCGCTGTTATCCAAACGTTCGACGGCCTCGGCTACAAAACACGTTCTTCTATCAGTTGATGCCGAAGTAGGTCATGGTGAAGCTGGAAAGGTACAGTCGGTGGAGGTACAGGCCGTAATCTGTCATTTAGACCGACAAACACGTCTCCTCTCTCGCACATCATCGGACATGACATTTAACCCTCTGTAATCTCATCATCATACCGTGCAGCTTATACACCCATACATCCGCTGCTGTGGTGTAATAGAATCACGCGGTCTTGTGTGAAGATCAGAACTCGTGTCCCGGCTATTCCTTGTACTATTTTCGAATCATGTCCTCAATCTGTTCGACCTAATTCGGATTTTGACAAAGACACTGTAGCGCTGTTCCGGAGAAAGGGGGAACCCTCCCGTACATATTGAAGTACAACAAGAAGTCACATGTTGATCCTACGCTCTGCTACCTCCGATGTGAGGGAGCACGGGAGCTAGCCTACAACAGCCGCACTGATGGCGGGGTCTGTCTCAGTCTTGATCGTCCTATCGTCAAGCGTACTCTACGTTATGGATCCTTCTGTAATTTGTATAAGTATCAACCGGTCGCACCGCTTGGAGCATCGAGTCAACAGTATAATTCACGAACTAGTAACGACAGAATGACAGAAGAGGGAAATGAAAGCATTGATTATCTTGTTAAAGAACGCCGACCTTAAGTATATGAAATCTAAGAAGGAAATTGTGATCAGTAATGACAGCAGCCTGGGCAATGAAGATTATGAACTCTCACCAATGAGTCTGGGTTACTGCCACAGGCTACTTGTAAGGCCAATGGGCAGCCTCATCTCAGGGTACGAACGGCGGTACCTTCGCACCAACACTACAGCCAGGGTACTCAAGAACCAGCTTTTTGAGCAGCTCCTCCGCTCCCATTCCCTCCTCATCCTCCTTAGCTTAGTCAACATGAACGAGACAACCATATCTAGTGTTCTCAGTGACGGAGAAGACGAAACGACCTTCAGTATCATATTCGACGTAAAGGTTAAGCTCTGGGTCCATCAGATAGGTGAGATGAACAATGGGGATGTCTATAGGCCTTTGGGAGTCGTATTTTGCTAAAAGCTTTCGTTCTCCCTTCACTAGTACAGATGGTGGAAGATGAGGGTATTTGTTGACTTGATCTGGGTGTAAGGAAGTCGGGACGTTGGGGTCGACGAGCATTGATGCTGAGGGATCAACAGGTACGAGGTCCTCTTCTTTGGGCAGGGGTGATTTAACAAGCGCTGTACTGCCAATCATGAGCGCGTATTCAAAAGCATCGCTGTAGGCTTCTGAGTAGGGGTCCATATGGATATAGTCCGCAGATTCCGCCATGATCCCCAGTGAAAATTCCGTCGAGCCGGTTTGAGCCAAATCAAGCTGCAAAGATTATCATGTAGCGTGGTCGAGCCGGATCAAGCGGCGTCGTACAAGAAAGCTTCGGACTATAAACCTTCTCCCCTTTCCATCAGCACATCCAAGAATACCAGGGCAGAATCTCTCTGAACCTAACGGTTAACTAAAATGCGCCGAATTTTGCGAGCGCAAATTGGCACAACTTCAAGTCAATGGTTCCGACCACGTGGATGTCATCCAGTGACGCAATTAACGCTTCTTCCCCTTCTACCACCACCATCCACGTCGCGTTCTGGCCTATTCGCTGTCCTCATTGTCGCCCTACACCCAGATCCTGTATTATCGCAGGACATGGGTTCGTACTTGCTCTCGTAGCCTCCTATTGTTGGTCTTTTACCGGCAAGCTGATGCGAAGACTTGCAGACATGAGGCTACAGATTGAAAATGCCGCATAAGGTGGATATATGCGCCATGTTTGGACACCTTTAGCAGCAATACGTCTTTGGAAATCCCGTTTGAGCAGAAAGATATCTGGATCTCTGAGGTACGTCTCATTGCGCTCTTGAATGTTTTTCTCTTGATACTTAGAATGTGTACAGTTGCTCCATATGCCGTCTAGGCATAGCTTCGGGTGTGGTGATGGTACGTTCTGTTCTATATGTGTGTGTTCCTGGACTCACTAATCTAATCTTATACAGGTCGTGTTTGCCATCGTTCCCGCTGGCTTTTATTTCGTGAGCAGTCCTGGAATCGTCTTTCCCGTCATTGTGTACTGATATAACATTTTCTAGGGCCATCTATTTCGGTACATCTATCTTGACGTCGGGAAACACGGTTGAGGTATCCGAGCGGGACAGAGCCAGCCGTGGACGGAATGGGAAGGATGCTGCTACTTAGCGTAGTACGTACTAGTAGCAATCTGATTCTATGCATATTAATAGCAATAAAATCGAGCCCCAAAAAGCCTAATGGAACCCTATGACACCGACACACTGAGCTCGAAATGGCTCGATTTGAGCTGGAAAATGGTTCACATTTTGAAGCCACAACGAGCGGAATGGAGCCCCATCGACCATTTCCCTGGGCTTGATTTGGCTCAGTGTGGCTCGACCGACTTTTCACTGGGCATGATCAAAGGAAGAGTGTGAAACGGATGAGAACTTGATGTAAGCAATAAGTTATGTATGCTGACCCTTTCCCTCGAGCTATGATGCCAGTGCCCATCTCGGCAGAGCCGCGTCAACTTGACGGTTTCGAACCCGCCACCTCACCTCATCATGAATCCTTCATCCATTTTCTCCCTCGTCCATCCGAATCCAGAATCCCGACGCCCCTCCCGCAAATCTGCCTGTCTCAGTGAATTCAACGACTTTCCTCCCGTCGACGTCCCTCCTATTCCCTCCAGGCATGCCATCCCTTCACAGCCACAAGACGACCTCCTCCCTGCTACACGACTTGCACGCAAACGACCTCTCCGTTCTTGGCGACATTGATCACTCCCTCCTCCGCGCACATCCCCCCATCCACGCATCCCATCCTCCTCTCCACGTGCAGACTTCCTTCCGCACACTCCCCCATGCATGCGCGTGCACCCCGCACACATCCGTACACTGCGACACGTCTGCGCGGAATGGCCGTCACCACATAATGTCCGTACGCTGTGTGCATTCTACGTATTCAATAACATTTCATTTCTTGCTCAACGTCCGTTCGATATTCCATAACATTATAATCTGTTACATTTCTCGTTAGTTCCCTGTCATCAAAGGTAGCCAATACTCATACCTTTTGATAAGCATTTATTTCTCTACCTGCGAAGCTTCTGTTAGTACTCAAGCTATTGTGGTGCCAGAGCCTTGCCCACCTAGTACATTAACTGGCTCTGCACAATCTGCAGAGCCCCATACCATCGTGCTCCCTACTTAAGCCAGAAAAAGTCCTACAGCGATAACGATACCGACCCTCCTGCCTGCACGCTGAGTACTGAGGGTTGTAAACACGTCCCTCCAACGCTGACTCCGCTGTCCTACCTTCACAGTAATCACTCCTGCATCATCCCGACGACTCGCATCCCATCTCAGCCCATTTCGGGTACTCTGAACAGCGCATGATGTCTTCGTAGTGAGCTTGAGGGCATAAGGAACGATGTTAGAAATGAGAAAATAGGTGAAACTGAACCAACTCACCGTGCTGCACCATCGGCACCGAGAACACACCGAACCAACTAAAATTCCACTGCAACGACAATTCCAACACGGAGCACGTCTTGCTGCACACCGGCCTGGTCCGAGTTCCAAGGTTTTCAGGTAGTATGCCTGTAGTTATGTTCTCAGATTGCTCATATCTGCAGGAATCTGAAAACTCACCCTCGGTTATTAGCATGCCCGCCACGACTCTGCTCTCCACCACAACTACTCCCCATCCCATCCCCACCTATGATGACTCGCTCAGTACAACGCGAGACACGCCGCCATACCCCACACCAGATGCCGCCGGGAGAAAGATATTCATTTGCGGTGTTGCTTACAATCCTGTCGACGTGATCTTGGTTTCGCACACGCTGTATTCCGCTTGAGGGACCTAAGAGACAGCATTAGAAATGAGGACGATGAAAATAAAACCCTACCGACTCACAAGGCATTCGACGGTATCCACCATAGCAGTAGCCCTCGATGAGCAACAAGCTCGGGAATACTCTGGCACTACTCAGTTAGTTAGAACACGATAGAAAAAGGGTGACATACCAGAAATCCCTAGGCAACCTCACTCCTGTCGTCACTGCTGTTGGTACATCCTACCAAGCAAAAAACAACGCGTTAGCTGATGAACACCACTACCATAAACTACGTACCTAGTGTAGGTTTGAGCCTAAGCCGTGAGTAGGCTGGAGAAAAGATGGGTTAGCGTAGAAGGAAGTAAACTAGTAGCTGCACATACACTTGGAATAACAGAACTCGGGATCGAGGCCAGCGTGTACCATCTAGTCGAGCTCAGGGTTTGAATCATCGGGCACCTATGCAATGTAGGTTAGAATCCATAAAATCGTTAAGAGCAAAAGAAGGACTCATCACCTCGTCACTATCAGATTGACGGAACGATATCAACGAACAAATTTTAATTCCGGTTACCTTGCTGGTAAGCAAGGTCTACCCGACCCGAAACTTCCCGCACTCCCGAAATCTGCCAATTGCAAATATACATGTGTCTCTGTTTGCTCACCTCGTCAACTGCCCTCCCTCTAGGCTCATTTACCAGCCGGCGTTTCGCCCACGTGGCTGTGCTATCACTTCAAGAAGTCCATATCAATTGCTTTCAAGGCAATTTCCAAGGCAAATTTACGTCGTTCGAGTAGCTGAGGTGTGTCATTCTTAATAGTTGAGAATGCTTTCAGTGTTGGTACGTCTAGTATTATGCTCGCTATCTTCTCTTCATCATACTCACTTGTAGAAAGCGGGCCATCAATTACACCAAGTTGGAAGTAGTCTGTTCTATCGGAGCGCTGGCTTCCTTCATCCTCACTGAGAGGTTCCTCCTCTGGTTTTGCCGCTTCTGGCTCACGCTTCTGGCGCCGGTGAGTGATGTTCCCGTATTGAAAATGACCTGGTAGCTTGTCCATTGGTGTCTCGGGATTTTTCCCTTTATCGAGTCCTGGAGGAGCTCCTGGTGTATTGCTAGAGCTTTCACCTGACATGGCTTTCAAAACAATGTTCAGAGAAGATGAGTACACGAGTAAACAAAGTGTTGTAAGTACGTTGTATACCCTCGAGCAAGACCGTATGTGTCCACCAATGTTGTGGTCATCGGATACCGTGCTAGCAAATAGAAGCGAGTATTTGTTAATCGAAGTACGTTGTGGTGAGAGAACAAGAGCGTAAGCGTGAGAATATTGGTATCCGCGAGCGAGAAATGGGTTCGAGCGAGCTTGAGGTATTCTTACAGGTTTCTTGAACAAGTTGCACGAGGCTTAGGTTTCTAACTTATGAGCTTAACGGGACTAGCACGAGGCTTAGTGTCCGATGCTTGAGGTCACACGAAGTGGTTATGGTTCAAGATAGGTAAGAATTGGGTACCTAGTACATGTTCTGTAGCTACGTTTATATACAAAGGGCGTTACTAGAAGATTCTCCGAATTTCATGAAGTTATGAGTCATAACGAGTACATTAGGCTGAGTAAGAGAAGGTACAGAAAACGATAGAAAGAAAAAGAAAAGGCTTCAAGTGACTGGAGACTTCCAGAGGATTCCGTGGGATTCCATAGATGCGGAAATCCCTAACAAGACTCCTGACACCACTTCTCCACGAATTCACGTTTATCTGATGAGAATTCCTTGCGAATGATTGTCTGAGGATCCTCTACTCCATCCTCTTCCATGGCCACACCGTTAGCTCTCCACAGCCAGCTCACAAGAAATGCTGAGGCATCGGTTGACTCTTGAATAGGAGACGATGTCATTGATTCAAGTCTGTGGTGTTTCCGAGCATGCGTCGGTGGGATATAATTATCGTCATCCGAAGGGTCAGGTTCATCTTCATCAGAGGATTCTTCTTGTTTGACATCGATGTGCGGAGGATAGTAGCGCTGATGATTATAACGGTTGAGAGTGGACAAACTGTCTTTGTCCAGCCACAAGTGAAGGGCGGTGCAACCATAATAGAAATGACATATGAAGAAAGGAGGGAAGCTAGAACGGTCGTCCGGCATTCGAATGAATTTGTTGTTCCACAATCGTCCTTGCACCATGTAATCTGCTAATCGGATGTATGCTCCCTCCGCCAGCATCTGAAACTGGAGGTAGATGTGCTCCGTTGTATGCTGTAAGGACTCAGGAAGAGGTGGTGGCGGGTGCTCCTCCGGATACAAGACATCTTCCATAGTCATGCACAAATTTGGAACCTCAAAATTTGAGAGTGAGCGAAAGGAGGGCGGCATCAAGTAAGGCGGCTCACATAAAGGAAGGCGCAGGTTTGATCGGTCAGCCCAACTGCATGAATTCGTGTATCCATGAACAAAGCATTTTTTTCATCATCTATACCACCATCGAACTGGCTGACATTCTCGTTGAGTCCTCGCGCCTGGACTACCGCTTCGAGGTACTAAAAAAATTGATGCCGCTATCTACCAAAGAAATAAGCACACGTACTGTACTCCCCTTCGCATGTGGAAGGATATGAGCTGCTTGGCAGTCTACAGAAGCAACTTCAAGCCGATGACGGGAACCGGCACGAAGCATTATCCCAGGCTCTAGGACGACACATCTCCCGCCATCCCGGATACGAATTGATTCCCTGTTGTGCAGTCGGCTCTCTCCAGCATTGCTTGATGTTCTTGTATCCCCACATTGGGCATCAGCAACACAGACCGCAGCTGCAGGTCACATCAGTAGAACCGTGGCAGAAAATCAGGCCTACTTACCCTCCGTCACAAAATCATAGATTTCGTTATCAACAACCGACCGTTGCATGTCCTCTGGCTGGAGGTCTCGCCCGTCTTGATGCAAGTACCCATGGGTACCCGCAATGGCAGTGGCAACGTATAACAACCACTTGCGTCCTCTACGGGCGGAAGCATTGATAATGGTGACTGGGATTTCAAGCCGTAGAAAACGCTCGTTGGGCGGTTTGTCGACAGCCATTCCGGGGGGCATTGGAATACGAAGGAAGGCGTAGGTCGGGTTCTCCAATTCCGACACAGTGCGCTCTAGCTCGGGAAGTGATGGGCTGCTCAAAGCTGTCATGACGGTAAACTTGTAAGGACGCAGTTATGATGTCATGTGAACATTACCTTGCTGGTTACCTTGCTTTAGCCTGGCACCCAGGGCGGGGGTATCGCTCGTGGGTGTAGATTTTAAACCCCGACAGGATGCCGATACTTGCCGACCACGTGCGAAACGCGTAACGCGCTAGAAGGCTTGTTGATCGACTTCTGTTTATCCTCCCCGTTGCATGCTCTCATCGCCCAATGTAGCCCCGACAGGCCTGTCCATCTTAGAGGGTTGGAAACTCATCCGACAGCTTGTTCGGCCTTGTCTCCCTCACTGACTTACATGATTATATTCTGGAGGGTATTTGCAAAGCCCTAGATGGCATTCATAAAGTATTTGTTGAGGCCGCTGCGAAGGTAGCTTCATCACGCAAAGACTCTGGTGACTTGTCACAATTGCTCATGGTGTCTTTAGACGTCTTCGTAGAGGTAGGGGTGAACAAAATGATAATCCCCTAAGTGTATCTAGTATATGTCATCCCTATTACACATGCTGCCATGTCCGGCATCTTGTCGGGGTTTCAAATCTACCGCGATACCCCCGCCCTGGGTGCCAGGCTTTATATATAGTAACGAGTTCCAGCGAGTTTCTCATAAAGCCTGGTTACCAGGCTAACCTTGCTTGCCAAGGTCTCTCCAGGTCTATTACCCGCACTTATTAATCAGGAGATATCACATGCTATGGAATCACCCAATACTGTAAGCCTGTCCCCAGCTATGATGTACTTACACTGTGATGACGCACTACTTTTGGACCACTTTTGCTTCCGTCTTTTTCCTGGATTCTGCTTCTGCTCATATAAATACTCACTCCCATAGTTAGAGGACCGACTTTTTCTTTCTTTCTTCCTCTCCCTCATGTAGATGTCTACCATTCTCTCCAATACATGTTGTTCACCATATTCGTTGCCTTTCGTGAGTTTAGTGTTTCCTGTCCTCGACAGGTTTCCACTTTTTTTTACAGTTCGACCTTCATTGCCCTCCATAGTGACAAATACGTCTTGACTGTCCAATGCGATGATGAGCGTGTCTCTTCTCCATCCAACATGATGTAAAACACTCCAATGCGAGCCCACCTTTTGTCCATCATAACAATGCTCTGCCATGAGCTCTCCTTCTACCTTGCTTTGCCATAAGCAAATTAACTGACTGATTTCCTTGCCGCAGGAACTGTCATCAACCACTGTCACCCCTCTTCCTGGCTGTCATGTCCCTGCCCTTTCAACTCAATGTTGTGCCTTCCATGTGATTTCCCCACCTCCACCCAATCCTCACATCATCCTTGCTCCTGTGACCACTCCTGATTCCCCTTCCTCTCCCAACGCCTCTCCAGACTCCTCCATCAACGATATCTTTCTCTTTACTATGTCTTCTATGACTATTTCCATGCCCAACACATGCATATACCCAGAGGTTGTGCAGACCATGCCTGAAAAGGTACCCATGATGCTTGCTGGCAAGAAAATGCCTAATGAGGACCATTGGCTTGACTGGACAACATGCTGTCACACCTACTTCACCAACAAGGAGACCTTGAAGGCTGAGAACTATGTCACCAATGTCGCTGGTGGTATCAAGTCCCGCTGTGTAGCACTATGGTACCAGGCCAATCATGTCAAGCTCAACAAGCTATCTTTCAAGGAATTCCTCTCCAAGTGTATGTTGAAATGGTTGCCCTCCACCTGGCAGAAAGCCTGACAAGGCCACCTGCTCTCCCTGAAACAAGGCACTGGTTCCTTTGCCAACCTTGTGAACACGATGATCAATGATAATAGCACCCTTACCAGTTCTACCTATCACCTCGATGACAGCCAACTACGCACTCAACTCAAGCTTGCTATGGACCCCCTCCTATGTTCTAAAGTGGACAAAAATGAGAAGATCTCTGCTGAAAAAGACCTTGATCTTTGGGTCGATCTTGTTGTCATCACCGATAAAAAACGTACCTGTGAAAGGGAAGCCCATCAACTTGAAGTAGAAGAAGCCACACAGAAGATCCTCAACAATGACAAAAAGAGGTCTGCATCTGCAGCAGGGCTTACAGATGTGTCTCACTCAGGATCAAACCCAGCCCAATCATCTTCTTCCAATCCTGCACCAATTCCTTCTTACTCTGGCTGTCCAAGGCTTCCTCAAATCACTGAGACGGAATGTGCGTTACTCTGTCTTTACTTTGGATGTACAAAATGCTGGCAGTTCTTTATCAATTATGACAAAAAGGATTGTCCTAACGGTTTCCCTTCCCCAGTCAGCTATCACACTCTCACTCAGGCTGATGTGGACAATGCTCATAATGCATTACCTATGAACCATCCCCTCAAATTTGCACAACCAAACCCTCCCATCACTGCTACCTATGTCTCTGCTCCCCCACAATACAATGTGGCACCACCTGCACCACAAATTGTACACTCTCATACCTACCCCCCCTTATACCCTCAGCCTGCTGTGGCAGCTGCTGTGACTGCTACAGCTGACCTTCCTGCACCCACAGCAGCATGCCTCCCACCAAACGACCTGAAACAGTCAATGCTTGATGCATGGTTCACACTTAATGAGGCATCCCTGGACTCAAATGACTCTAGATTTGTGAGTACTTCGCCTGTTGCTGCTGTCTCTTCTCCTTCTGTGCCTACTACCTCTACTTCTGTCCCCTTTTTACTACCTCATCTCTTTTGGCATTGTGCCATCGATGATCTGGCCTCTCCTTTCTCTCGTCACAGTGAGCACATTGATTGACCATGGCTCTCACATAGTTATAATCCATGAACAATTAGCAAAGGATCTTCAACTTCACTTCCAACTGCTACCTAATGTCATGCAAGTCTCAAACACATTCTCTTCTGCATCCTCCACTCCTTCCTCATTCAAATTCTGGGTTAAACTCAAACTACATGATCCATGCCATAAAAGCCCTAGTGCTATCATCTGACTGCCTCACGGTCATTGACCACAACAATCCTGGTGAGAATAAGATTTTTGTGATATGTGATGCAAGTGACTGGAGAACAGGTGCAGTTCTTTCCTATGGCCCCATCTGGGAAACAGCAAGACTGGTGGCTTTTGACTCAATGCAACTGAAAGGTGCTCAAAAAAATTATCCTGTTCATGAAAAGGAATTACTAGCTATAGTCCATGCATTGAAGAAATGACGTGCTGATTTATTAGGCATGCACTTTGTTGTATACACTGATCATCATACCCTTGAGAACTTTGCCACACAGAAAGACCTTTCAAGAAGACAAGCTCACTGGAATGAGTTTCTCTCTCAGTTTGAATTTACAATCAACTACATCCATGGCAAAGATAATACAGCAGCTGACACCTTGTCACGACTACCTCCTGATGACGAACCTGATTCTTCAACAGATCTTGACCTTGATTTGCCTGTGACTCAACCTTGGTCCTCCTGGGCAAAGACTGCACCTGCTGCCACCATGCTTCAAATCACTATGGACAGTGCCATATTGGATGCCATCTGGGTGGAATACAAGGATGATGAGTTCTGCAAAAAGTTGGCATCCACAGATACCTGTAACCCACTAGTCTGACAAACAAGGTCAAACTTGTGATGTGACTCACACTTTGGTCAAGCGTACAATGAGCAGGCACAAGTGGTCTTATAGAGGTGGACTTAGACAGCCTAGGCAGGAAAGAGATGGAGTCGACGACTAGGTATATAGACCTTAGCCAAAGCTGGGGCTCAAGGCCACAGCTGGCTTGCTTAAATACAGGAAGGGTATCCTAATAATAGTGGCTAATAAGTCCGTGAATGGTACGATGAGCTGGCAGTTTAGTCCGAATAGAAGTGCTAATGTGATGTCTGTGTATCGCAGTACTAAGCGTGTATGAGTCAGTAAGGTACTTGGTAGTAGAAAATAAATGAAGTCCATGACATTACCCCCTCCTTAAGACTCAGTCGTCCTGACTGAGTCAGGGTCCTCCTTGTCAGCGTCACCCTCATTGTCCGAGTCTTCGGCAAACTCGATATCAACATTATTGATGGTCTCGCCCTCTGAAGCTTTGTAATCCTCCAGTAATTCCTCCACATTTCCAAGGTTTGTGTGGGTGACCCATGAGTTTTCTTCAGGACCATAACCCTTCCACTTGACTAGGAAGTCGGTAACTTCTTTCTGATGTCTCCCCCTTCCCGTCCAACGGTTCTGGTGATCTAAAAGTTCCTCGATCTCGTATTCCTCTTCCCCGTCAATGAGTTCAGGGGGTGGGGCTGGGGGTTGTTGTTGGTTGGGGAATTTAGGCACAGTAAAAGGGGTTAGTAATGATTCATTGAACTTATTGTGGACTTTCCAGGCTGGCAGTAGGGCGAGCTCATAGGCACTAGTCCCATGTTTGGCAACAATGATGAAAGGTTCCACTCGTTTGTCATCCAGTTTCTTCTTTGGTCAGGGTAGATGCAAGTTCCACATGCCTAGCCACACTTTCTGTCCAATTTGGTATTGTTGACTGGGCATGCGGTGTTAGTCATAAGCACGTTTCATCATTTCGGCCGCTTTGAGGAGAGCATCCTTAGCATTGAGGTGGATCTTGGTGATGTGATCCATGAAGTCCTGGGCGGCTGGTACGTCTGTGGTGTGCCATGCATTGGGGAAGAGGTCTCCGTCCCTTCTGAATGTGACCTTGAATGGGGAGAGTCCTGTTGCTGAGTGTTGTCGATTATTGTGCGTGAATGCTGCTAAGGGTAGCCATTCACTCCAATCATTCTGGCAGTAGGAGATGAATATCCATAGGTATTTCTCCACCTCTTGATTAGCTCTCTCTGTTTGTCTGTCTGTCTGGGGGTGATATGTGGTGGAGGGGTTGCCCTTGATTCCAAGGAGTCGGTACAGTTCTTTAGTGAACTTGGCGACGAACTGGGGTCCTCGATCCGAAATGATCTTGATGGGGATGCACCCATATTTGCAGCAGACTTCATCCCAGAGTATTCGTGCCCACCCTTTTGCTGACAGCTCTTTTGAGCATGGCACCGGGATCAGGGTTTTAGAACATCGGTCCACAATATTGAGGATTGCATCGTGGCCATCAGACTTGGGTAAATCCATGATCAGGTCCACAGTGATGATGTCCCAAGGTCTGTCAGGGACCTCGTTTGGGTATAGGGGGGCGTTTTTGGCTTGAGTGGAGGTTTTGATACATTGGCAGGTTTCGCAGCCTCGCATGTAGGCTTCTATATCGTTCTGTAGTTTCGGCCACCAGTACTCCTGTAACACTAGTTCTTTCATCTTCTCGATACCTGGGTGTCCTGCTAGGCGATGGTCATAATGTCAGGCAATCACTTCCCCATGCAACATAAAATCCCGAGGGATATAGATGCGGTTGTCATGGAGTAGGAGCCCCTCCTGCTTGACTATTCCCTTGTCATGATTGAGGGCTGTGGCAATTCCCTGATCCCAGTTGCAGGGGTCAAGGGTGGCCCACCGGATTCTTCGATGAATGTCTTCCTCCAATGGCATTGGTAGGGCACGGAAATGTTCCGGGGTGAGTACGACTATGTCCTGATTGTCATCCTTTCCCTGTGCATGGTCCACTCTCTGGCTGAGGAGATCGGCCTTCTTATTGGCCATTCCTGGTTTGTGGTGGAGAGTGAAATGGTATTCTGCGAGCTCCATAACCCACCTCGCCTGTCTGCGGTTGAGTTTTTGGGGCTTTCAGAAGTACTGGAGATTTTGGTGATCGCTCCAAATCTCAAAATCAAGTTGAGCCCTGAGTAGATAGTGTCGCCATTTGGATAGGGCTAGCATGATAGCCAGGAGTTCCTTGTCATATATCTCGTAGTTATGTTCCATGGTTGTGAGTGCTTTAGAGAGAAATGCCAGCGGTCTCCAGTGCCCTTCCTTGTCTTCCTAGGACAGTACTGCTCCCACCGCCCCATCACTGGAATCGGCTTCCATCTGAAACGGTTTAGTGACGTTGGCCATTCCCAACACCACTCCTTCTAGGAAGCATTGTTTAATGGCATGAAATGCTGCTTGCTGTGCCTCTCCCCATTCCCATGGTACCTTCCCTGTCAGCTGTGTCAGCAGACGTACTTTGTCGCTGTAGTGTTCGATGAACCGTCGGTAAAAATTGGTGAACCCAAGAAAGGACTGCAGTTCCTGTTTCTTGGTCAGTTCTGGCCATTCCAGGATCCCGGCAATTTTGACTGGGTCTATGCGGACACTCCCCTCGCTAATGATAACTCCTAGGTATTCCACCTCTAGTGCTTCAAACTCACATTTCAGGGCTTTTAGGAATAGCTTGTGCTCGCACAGCCATTGGAGTACTTGCCTTGTCACTTGTCGGTGTTCGGCAAGGGTTCAGGTGAAGATTAGGATGTCATCGAGGTATATGGTGACTTTTCCTTCTGCGATGAGATCTTTGAAGATGTCATTCATCATCCATTGGAAGGTGGCCGGCGAGTTGGTAAGTCCGAAAAACATTACCAGGGGTTTGAAGAGTCCTTGGTTCATATGGAATGTGGCCTTCCATTCATCTCCCTCTTGTATCCTAATGTTGTTGTATCCTCACTGAACGTCTAACTTGGTGAAGTACCGAGCTCCTTGGAGTTTGTCCATGAGTTCACCGATCAGAGGCAGCAGATAGCGATTTTTAATCGTCATCTCGTTGAGCTTTCGGTAGTCCTGAACTGGCCGTAGTTTTCCGTCTTTCTTTTTTACGAAGAAGAATGGGGAGGCCATAGGTGATTTAGAGGGTTGGATCCTCCCGCTCTGGAGATTCTTGTCTAGGAATGCATCAAGTTCCTTCTGCTCCTGGGGGTTTAGGGGGTATACCTTGCAGTCTAGGCTGGCTTTCGTGTTAGGGACTAGTTTGATGGCATGATCCCAAGGTTTTGAGGGGGAAAGGTCATCAAAGTTCTCTTTTGTGAAAACATCGTAGTAGTCCTGATACTCCTTTGGTACGATTTCTTTGAAAGTCCGACTTGGCTTTCCCTTGTTTGCTTGGGCAGCTAGGTCATTAGACAATGTCCCCATGGCTTGTAGGTGCACTTCTCGTCCCATGTCTACCACCAGTATTCGGTCGCCTTCCTCATATTCTGTCCATCGCAAAGGGTCCTCATCTGGAAGTCTGAATGGTATGGGTCTGCAGTTGCAACGTGCTAGGGTCATGGCCCCAGTGGCCCAGTTGATTATGGGGTTGTGCCGCTGCAGCCAGTCATATCCAAGGAAAACAGGGGTAGTCCCGAGGTCTACGATGGCTAGTTCGATCTGCTCTTCCTGATCCCCGATAGTTAGTCTGACTTTGATGTATTCCATAATGTCCCCGCCCTTGTTTCGGGTGCCGTCCACATTGTAGACTGGTATGGGGTGATTGGTATGCTGCAGGTTGAGGCCATGCTTTGTAGCCCATCCTCAATCTATGGTGCTTCTGGTGCATCCACTGTCGACTAATGCAGTCACCTGGTATGGGCCTCTGCTATTCCACATTCCAAGTTGTAGCGCAATGGTTATGCTGCACCCCTTACCTCCTCGTATGTATTGTGGGGGAACCCTCAGCTCCTCTAGCTCCTCTATCTTTTGTTCCACTTGCTCCTTGCTCTCTCCATCCTCTTCTGTCAGCCTCCATATGGTTTTGGCCACTACATCCTTCACTTTTGCCAGGTGTACCCACCTGCAGAGTATCTCCTTCTGCTCCATTAGGGTGCATGCATGTTTCATCCCTTTCCTTACCCATTCTGGTCTGTCCTGGTGAGGGTGGTAAGCCTGTGGACATTTGGTGCCAGTACGCCGAGGGTACTCCACGATCTGGGCTCGAGTCTTCTCCTCAGCGTAGGCTTCCTTGGGGTGTAGATAGCTGTAGTCATCGTCTTTATCCAGGATTTCTTCTACGGTAACAGAATGATGTGGCATTCCTTGCAATGGCATTTGGTCACCAGGCCGCAATGGGCCCTGGGGCAGGATTTGGTCGCTCTTCAGATTGTTGCAAGGGTTGACCTTTGTTGAGGCAGTCACGCATCATGAATGCTATTTCTCTGCCACATCTGCATTCCACGTTACTCCAGACTTTTCATTGATTGGCTTACCGGGTTTCCCACTGGCTTGGGCTTGGGGTTCGTTGCCAATATGGGCAGTGGTAATCCCCTGTACACCTAGATTCAGCGAAGCTGGGGGTCTCTCTTCTGCTTTAAAACAGTTCAGCACTGGGTCCACTGGGCCTCGAGTACTGCTGTTGGCCTCTTCCCTCACCTCACCTGGACTCAAGGTTCCATAGATATCAGGAGCCACCTTGCACCGGTATGGCCCCAGCTTGTCTGTCGGATCCGAGGATCCTAAGGGTTCATTGTCCAATGGATGGCAGAAATCCCCTTCTATGCCATCTTTACTGTGCAATTCTCCTTGCATTTCTATAGGTATGGACGGCAACACTGGTATATTTGAATGCGTGATAGGACGTACATGTAGAGTAGAAACTGAAGTCCTGGCTGGCGCAACTGAATCGCTTACTTCCTCACTGGCTCGTCTTTTACCTCCTCAACCCAGGTGGTGTTGGCCAAGTCTTCTGGCTGGTTTGGGTCGTTAAGCATCGCATGTATCATTGATTTGGATAGTTTGTACTGCTCAGCCTCTGGGTTCAGTTTCAGTTTGATTTTCCAGAGGGCCCAGTCAGCAGGGCACTTGTTATCCCTGGCCATGTGATTTGGAAGTCCACACCAGAAGCACAGTCCATCGTTCCTTAGGTGGTCTATCTCCATTGGGAGCCCTTGACCACCATAGGTAGTTCCAGTTGCATCCTTTCGATGGTCCGTGGTCCCCGGGTTGCTCAGCTTGAGGGCAGCAGTTTTCAGGGTGAAGGTCTTCCCTCCTTCCTCTGCTCGGTGGACGTGGTAGTTCTTGTCAATCTGCTTTACCCTCCACTTCCATTCCTCATAGTTGCGGGGTCATTCATGTTAACAACCAACTAAATCAACTTAGATCAAACTAGGATTGCCACTTGCACTTCGGTGGAATGATACACTAGCAGGTCAAAGCTGAAGGAGACAGCTGGCCGCGAACTTAGGTAGTCGTGTAACAGGGAGTATGGAATGGGTAGATTAAACCTTAGCCATAGCTGGGGTTTAGACCAGCGAAGGTGTCAACAACCAACTATAATCGACTTAGATCAAACTAGGATTGCCACTCGCACTTCGGTGGACGATACTCTAGCAAGTCAAAGTCAACGGAATAAGTCGATTGAGGACTTAGATAGTCGCGAAACAGGGAGTTCAATGTTGGGTAGATTAAACCTTAGCTGAAGCTGGGGTTTAGACCAGCTGAGGCTTTACTTAAATACATGATGAGTAAGCTAATAATAGTACTGTGAGAATGAGTCCATTGTGATCATACGAGAGAAGCATATAGCATAAGCAAGAAAGGTAAGAAAAGAAAAGAAAATCAATAAACCATAACATTACCCCCTCCTCAAGACTCGTTCGTCCCGAATGAGTCCGTGTCCTCCTCCATGTTATGTGACTCAGTGTAGTAGGAATCAGACTCACCTTCATTAGAACTCTGGTTGCTATTCCCATCCCAATTTTCATGGATTCGTTGGAGATTTTCCAAGTTAACTTCTGAGTCATTTTCAATGTCGTTGGGTTTTTTTGTGATTTGTGATTTCCCTCGTTTTGCCTTGGCTAACATGTCAAGCCATTCCTCTAGGGTATAGGCCACATATGGTTCTTTGGGGGCATCAATGGCGGCAACTTCTTCCGAGTGTGTTTGTGGTGAACGTTCAGAAGAGGGATAAGAGTCTTGTTGGGTACTACCGTTGTATGATAGTCCCTGATCGACTCGTTTGATTTTCCCTTTTATCTGTTGAACCCTTGCCTCATACTCATTGAGGAGTGTTTCTGTGTTGGCCATATTTGATCGTTTTACCCAAGAGTTTTCCTCTGCCGGGTACCCTTTCCATTTTACCAGGTATTCGGTTATGGTGCGGTGGGTTCGTCCTCGACCCACAACTTTGTCTCGTTGTTCTATGATTTCTTCGATTTCATACTCCTCTTCATCATCGATTAACTCCGGAGGTGGTCTCTGGGGATGTGGTTGATTGGAAAATTTGGGGGCATGGTACGCAGTTAAAAGGGACTCATTGAACCGGTTGTGGATTTTCCATCCTGTTGGGAGTTTGAGTTCGTAGGCGGAGGCACCCTTTTTGGCAATGATGGTGAAAGGTCCCACACATCGATCTCCGAGTTTCTTGGTGGGCCAAGGCAGGTTTAGGTTGGTAGAGTCCAACCATACCTTATCGCCGGCTTGATACTCGACAGCCTTGTCTTTATGCTTGTCGTAAGCCCTTTTCATGGATTCGGCCGCTCATTCCAAAGATTCTTTCGCCTTCTCCTGCACTTCTTGGATCTCTTGGACCAATTTCGATGTGGCCAGGATGGTATTGGGGTGTTGTGTGGTTTTAATGACTTGTCCATCCCTTCCAAAGACCACTTTATAAGGGGAAAAGCCTGTCACAGAGTGTTTTTGATTATTGTGAGTGAACACGGCTAGCAGTAGCCATTCACTCCAATCATCCTGTCGATAGTTTATGAACATCTTGAGGTATTTTTCGATTTCTTGGTTAACCCACTCCATCTGCCCATCTGTTTGAGGGTGATATGCAGTGGAGGGGTTGCCTGCGACCTGAATAAGGGTGTAGAACTCCTTCATAAATTTGGATACAAAGATGGTCCCTCTGTCTGAGATGACTTTCTTGGGCATCACCCCATATGGTATGTAGACATGGTCTCAAAGGATTTTAGCAAAACCAAGGGAAGTGAGTTCCTCGGTACACGTGATCAGGATTATCATTTTGGAAAACCTGTCGACTATGATGAGGATAGAATCGTACCCTTTTGAATTAGGGAGTTTGGTGATCATGTCGACTGAAATATGGGTCCATGGTTTTGTTGGTACTTCATTTGGATAAAGGGGGGCCTTTTTTGGGCGACAATCGGCTTTAGTTCGTTGACAAACTTCACACCCCTTCACGTACGCTTCCACCTCTCGTCGCATTCGAGGCCACCAATAGTCTCGCAGGACGAGTTCTTTGGTCTTCTCTATGCCGGGGTGTCCAGCTGTCACATGGTCATGTCGTGACGCTATGATTTCTCCCCATAACCGTCGATCTGTAGGAACATAAATGCGCCCGTCATACCAAAGCAGTCCCTGGTCTTGAGAGATCCCCTTTTCATGATTAAGGGAGTCGGAAATGCCTCGATCCCATTTGCAAGGGTTGTGAGTGGCCAACTTGATCTTTTCATGTAACTCCTCCTGTGTGGGCATAACCAAGGCCTGGAAATGTTCAGCTTTTAGGATGGTTACATTTCTGTTGTCTTCCTTGCCCTGGTCATGATCCACCTGCCTAGACAACAGGTCTGCCTTGCGATTTTGGGCTCCCGGTTTGTGGTGCAGCATGAATTGGTATTCTGCCAACTCCATGACCCATCGGGCTTGTCGTTGGTTAAGCTTTTGGGGCTTGCAGAAGTATTGGAGGTTGGAGTGATCCGTCCAGATTTCGAAATCTTCCTGGGTGCCCACGAGGTACTGATGCCACTCTTCCAGTGCTATCATGATGGCTAAGAGTTCCTTATCGTAAATCTCATAGTTGCGCTCCATCGTTGATAGGGCTTTGGAAAGGAACGCTACCGGGTGCCATTTGTCACCTTGTAGTTGGGATAATACTGCTCCTACCACTCCCTCACTTGAATCGGCCTCCACTCTAAACCTCCTGTGGTCCAGTGGGATGGCTAATACCACATCTTCTCGAAACAATCTTTTTAACGTTTCAAAGGCCTTCTGCTGTGCTTGTCCCCAGTGCCATTCCGCTTTGCTGGTCAGGGATGTTAATGGCTTGACATGTTTGCTATAATCATGAATGAAACACTGATAGAAATTGCAGAACCCCAAGAACGACTGTAGCTCCTGTTTCTTGTGAGGGACTGGCCAGTCTAGAAGGCCGGTGATTTTTACTGGGTCCATGTGGATCTTCCCTTCACTGATGATTACCCCCAAGTACTCGGTCTCTTCCACCTCGAATTCATATTTTTCAGCTTTCAGGAACAGTTTATTGTCTCAAAGGATTTTCAGTACCTTCCGCACAATGTGTTGGTGATCCGCTTTCGTCCTGGTCACAATGAGAATGTCATCCAAGTAGATGGAGACTTCCCCAGTGGTTATAAGATCCTTGAAGATGTCATTCATCATCCATTGAAAAGTGGCAGGTAAGTTGGTAAGTCCAAAAAAACATTACCAAGGGTTCATAGAGACCCCAGTTAGTTCAAAAAGCGGCTTTCCACTCATCCCCTTGCTTGATCCTAACATTGTTGTAGCCCCATTGTACATCCAACTTGGTGAAGTACTTGGCTCCCTTCAACCTATCCATCAACTCCCCAATAAGTGGTAACGGATACCGGTTCTTAATGGTCATCTCGTTCAGCTTTTGGTAGTCCTGTACAGGATGAAGTTTCCCATCCTTTTTCTTGACAAAGAAGAAGGGCAATGCCATGGGAGATTTTGAGGGTTGAATGCAGCCTGTGGAGAGGTTTTCGTCTAGAAATTTATCCAGCTCCTCCTGTTCCGTTGGGTTAAGAGGGTAGACTTTGCAGTCTAGGTTGGTATTGGCATTGGGGATTAGCTTGATGGCATGATCCCAGGGCTTCTGTGGGGGTAACTTGTCAAAGTTCTCCTTGTCAAAGACATCTTGAAATTCCCGATACTCCGCTGGTACAATCTCTTCAAAGGACCTCGCCGTTTTCTTAGCGTTGGCTCTGGCAGCTAATTCATTAGCTTTAGTCCCCATAGCCCGTACATGGAAAGCCTCCTCAAAATCTACTACCAGGATGGTATCTCCTTCCTTGTACTCATCCCAATGGGCGGAGGGGTCTGTATCCGGTAAATGGAAGGGGATTTTGCGACAAGCACATTGGGCCAGGGTGATGGCCCCTGTGTCCCAGTCGATCAGCGGGTTATGCCTTTGTAGCCAATTGTGCCCTAAGAAAAGGGGCGTGGTACCTAGATCTACCATGGCTAGTTCGATCCTTTCCACATGGTCCCCAATTCGTAGCCGTACCTCAGCATACTCGGTGATATCACCTCCCTTATTCCTAGTGCCATCAGCATTATAGACTGGGATGGGATGGGCCACTCTTTTAAGGTTAATCTCATGCTCTCGAACCCAGCTTTGATCGATGGAACTTCCCGTGGCTCTGCTGTCTACTAGCGCTTTGAGAGCAAATACATCTTGAGTGTCCAACATTTCTAACTGCACGTTAATGGATACGTTGCGTCCTTTCCTTCCTCATATGTACATGGGGGATTTCTTTAAGTCCTCCAGCCACTCCCATTTATCTCACACCTCTGACACAGTCTCTGGTTGTTCTTTTAGTGCATCAATTAATTCTAGGGTGACTTCGCCCTTTCGAGCGGGGTGCACCCATGAATTCATTGTGGCTCGCGCCGCCGCGTCATTGGTGGCCAGTCGGAGGGCTCGTTGGGTCCAGTGTGGTCCGAATGGCTCATAGTAGGTATCAACAGGGTCCTGTTTGGTCTTAGTCACTTTTTCGGATTCGGGGATTACAGAAGACTTCCTATTAAGCAGTACGACCGGAATGTCGGACTGTAAGTGGGCTTCTTCATCTAGAACCTCCTTGACCATTACCCTGGGTCGCTTGTCTTGACCTCGTGGTGGCATTTGGTCACTGGGCCAAAAAGGGCCCTTAGGCGGCATTTGGTCGCTGTTCAACAAGGCGGTGGAGGAGGGCTTGCTGCCCTGTGTTTGGCCCTGGCCAAGGGCGCTTGTGCTCGGCGTTGTAACCTCCACTGTTGGTCCATACTCAGCCTCCTTCCTATACCCGGTGGTACTCTCAGTAACCCTTCATGGATGCACACATGTTGGCTCCCCACGGGGGTCTGCACTGTTTGTGGACAAGACTGCTACTGAGTGAAGGGGGTCCCCTCGGTTCCCGGCCTCAGCTGCTTTTCTGACGCTTCCTGTAGGAACAATTGGGGTAGGCCCTGCAGGCTGGGTCATTGGCCGATTCTCCCTCCCAGGGCAACTGTCCCCATGTCTGGTTCTAGTCTGAACTTGACATGAGGGCCTCTTGGTTGCATCCTGAACTTTCCCCATACTGTCAAGCAGGGGTTCCGGAGGTCGGACAGCCCCTTGGGGTTCATTGCTGGATGCAGACTGCATAGAGCAGCGGGAATCCCCTCCTACACCATTCGATTTTTGCGATTCTTTTTCCTTAATATCTTCAATGGTTAACGTGGCGAAAAAGTTGGTATATTGTTCATACGGAGTACCTACATACATAGTATAAGTCCGACCAGCAACTGGAGAGTGCATACCACAAGAAATTAAGTCCTTTGCCGACACCGTTGAATCGCTTATTTCGACGCCGGCTCGTCTTTTGACAACTTATCGTCCTTCACCTCCTCAATTTTCATGTCCTTTCCATTCTCTTCCTTCTCAGCCTCAGCAAGTAGTTGACATAGACGTTGTGCAGGGATCTTCTTGCGTGGGGGGAGTTTGATGGGGATCCATTTTGCTTTGTCCATTGGACATTTATGGTCCTGACTCCACCCAGTATTTCCACACTTGAAGCAGCGCTTCTCACTCTGCAGCTTGTTGATTTCCATTGGCTGCCCCTGACCACCATATGTGGTTCCAGTGGCATCCTTCTTATCACTAGAACCCCCTGCCTTCCCTGAGGCTTGATTTTGATTACCTCGACCCAAACTGGGCTGGTTCAGGGAGGGTTTATATCCTTGCTGCTGAGCGAGGCCATATCGGTAGTTGGCGTTGATGCGCTCGATACGCCGCTTCCACTCCACGTAGGTGGTGGGACGTTCATTGTCCTCATGCATTATTGTTGTTCGAACCGTCGGCCTTATCGCTGCCTCGATGGCTTCGAACATCTGCTTCTCGTCCCCGAACTCTTCACACTTGTGGGCCAGAGCTTCGAACTTCACGAAGAACTCGACCACCAATTTGAAGTCTGCCTGCCTTAGCTTCTTCCACTTCTGCTTCCATATGGCTAGCTCCGCGACTTCCCAGAATTGGATCGTTAGATCCTGTGTAAATTCGTCCCAGGAGGGTAACCTCCAGTGCCCATGGTCGTCCCAGTATTGGTAGTATTGGTCCACCCACCATTCTTGTGCATCTCCCCTTAGATATGACTGGGCGAAAGTAATCCGATATGGATTCTGCCTGGCATCATTAAGGGTGTAGTACATGGGGAATACCTGGAAGTATAGTTCACAATGATGAAGGAATCGAGTGATATCCAAAGATACCCCAAAGAAATACTCTGGCTGGGTGATCAATTTCGGTTTAATGTCGTTCCATGGGTTTGCAGCTCCCAGCGCGAGCTGCCATGGTGGGATAGGGTCTGGTGGTGAGGGTGGTACTGGGGGTACTGGAGGATTTGGAGGCCTGGGCAGCGATCGTAGGTGAGGATTGTCGCCCGGTGGTGGGTATCTCGGTGGTCCACTGGATGGAGGTCCCTTCGGTGGTACTGTCAAGCCTTTTCCTTTATTGACCTGGGATGGCCCTACATCTGAACCTTCGGTGAGCTTTTCGTCATCTCCTTCTCCTCCTGCCATGAATTCCATTGTTTCCAGTGGGTGCGGCATTGGTTGCGGTCATTGGTAGGCTTCGCAGCCCGGCTGCAGGTGTTCTGGGTGTACCCGGTTCCACACAATCGCCACCCTGTGCCATGCTTCAACTTCTTGGATATTTTTTATTAGGTACACGTCCCCTGCTAATTTTGCATCGAGGTAGTCCTCCCCTGCTTCTGTAAGCAGCCATTGTGGATCCTGCTCCATGTCTTCTGCCATGATCTCGTATAGGGCCTCCCACATTAGGAGCCCGAATATGGTCGGCACTGTTGATCCTGACCTAGTGAGTACTGCTCGGACTGCCTTCATCACCTCTGTCATGATGGCGCTGTTGGGCAGTCTGTTTGGCATTCTTCCTCTCCTCTCGCTCTCTAGTGAGGCGGTTGGCCTCCTTGTTTCGTCACCACCTGGCGATGTCTGAGTCTTCATCGTTGATTTCTGACTGATAGGTGTTCCAGGCATGCCTTCATGCCTCCAGGTCAGTTCCTGCTCTCTGGATGGCCCCTGAGTAATGGAGGGTGGCTGTTCTGACCCTGCATTGGACCTCTGCCTCCGTAGCGTCGGGCTTGAGGGGTAAGTCCCATAGTCCATTGGGTCCTTGGAGGTTGGCGATTTCTGCATGCTGAATACGTGCATCGTTTTCTCGTGCTTGCTCCATTCAGGCCTGTATGGCTGGGGTGAGCCAGGCATCTCGAGAGAGCTTGAGGGACTCGACGAGCATGTGGTAGAGAAGTGTCCATGGTCGCTGGTGCTGAGGGATGGGGACGGCAAAAGCTCTCGGCGGGACTGATGGGACGAAACTGGGGAGCTCATTGGATCTGGCAACTGTTCCAAGTTCCTCACTGTCATAGTCTGGGAACTCGCTCCAGAGCTGCTGATCCTCCTCCTTGTTGGAGGCGACGGCGGGATTGACTGCTGGGATGGGGGGCTCTGTCGCGGTCCCTTCGGCTGGTATTCAGGCCACAGCAGTTTCTTCTCCTGCATAGACCCAACTGGTACTGGGGTACCAGGCGACGGGGACTCCCCTGTCCTCTGGCCAATTAGGTCCATGGGCCCTTGCTCCATTTGTATGGGCGGTAGTCACGGCAGAGGCCCCAACAGCAAGCTCTCCGGAATCTTCGTCGATATCGTCTCCATGCCGCCTTCTTGCATTTCTTCTTTCTCTGGCTTCTTCCACTGGTAGGCCTCCCTCAACTTCCCTTTGTGCCCACTCGTCTCTGGGATTGGGGTCAGAGTCTTCTTTGTTTGGCCCACCATTGTTTTCGAGGAAGTTGCTGATTCGGCATCCTTCTTCGTCCCAGATGTTGAGAGCGCCTTCTTTGCTCGACTCCACACTCCCTCCTTCTTCTCCTGGCTCATTGTCGTCTGTAGACTGAGCGAAGAGGCCTGGTACGGGAGAGTCTCTTTGGTCGAAGAGTACCCCCCTGGTATCTGTGATGTTGACGGACTCTTCGGTGGCAGATCTGTAGGAGTCGGTGCTTGACTCTGAGGATTCTGATCTGGATTGTGATGTCCCATAGAGAGATTCTCCGGGTCCTCTTGGTGTGATGGGTCTGCCATCGTGTAACATCTGTTGCGATGCTGCCAGAATATTGATTATCTGTGGTGGGTAAGCCGGGGTGGTAGGGATGTAGTGGAATGGAAGTTGGGCCCATATGTTCCTCCTCCTCCTGCAGCACAGTTGGACTTGGCGTAGTACGGTGATTAAGAAAATCAGAGAAGAAATTATGAAGATTATGGGAATGGCATTGGATAAGGGCATCCATCCATTGATTTAGATTTTGAAAAGTCCGACAGTCACGATTAACCATGCAACTGTCAGGACTGGGTAGAGTTCGCTGGTCACAATCAGTACGATGACCGCTGAGATCGCAAACAGTTGGATGAGGAAAACGTAGAGTAACAGTTTGGGAATGGTAAGTGGGCGCTTTTCCGTTGGTCCACCCGTAGTATGCTGACAACCACTTGATTGTCCTCATGAACACATGGCGGTGACCTCTCTAGTCAAGCGGGGTTTGTGGATCGGGTTTTTGCTGGAATCCAAGGGATTGATGGGCACCAACAGAGCGTCTAAGTGCAGCCTAGCGACCAATCGGTCTAGCTGGGGAGTATAGTTCTTCAAAAAGCTGGGCAGCGTTCGTTCTTGGACATGGCGCTGAGCAACGGATGTCGAGCTTCGGCTAAATGTCAACAACCAACTATAATCGACTTAGATCGAACTAGGATCACCACTCGCACTTCGGTGGACGATACTCTAGCAAGTCAAAGTCAATGGAATAAGTCGATTGAGGACTTAGATAGTCGCGAAACAGGGAGTTCAATGTTGGGTAGATTAAACCTTAGCTGAAGCTGGGGTTTAGACCAGCTGAGGCTTTACTTAAATACATGATGAGTAAGCTAATAATAGTACTGTGAGAATGAGTCCATTGCGATTGTATGAGAGAAGCATATAGTGTAAGCAAGAAAGGTAAGAAAAGAAAAGAAAATTAATAAACCATAACAGAAGGCTGCTACTTAAATACACTATAGGTTCGATATAATTAGTACTGTGGGAACAGTCCAATATGAATCACATGTTTGAGTAAGCATGAATGAGTCAGAAAAAGAAAAGAAAAGAAAAGAAAATGAATAAACCATAACATTACCCCCTCCTTAAGACTCATTCGTCCTGAATGATCCATCTGACTCATACTCCGATGCAGTGTCCGGTGAATTGATGGTATTTGCATCCTCATCATCCCAATTTTCTGTTACTCTTTGGAGTAGGTTTACATCCAATTCGTCATTGTCTGGTGGGTCAAAGAGAATTGGGGGGTTCCTATATGGTCTTCCTTCCTGTCAAGACGCTTCAATCTCGATTTTTTGTCGCTTAAGGTAGGAATCTCTGACTCTGAGATCATTGAGTCGAGGGTCTTCTTGGCATCGGGGACGAGGTAGAATAGGGTCATAGGCTTCATCTGGATGCTCCTGTTTCCATTTGCAGTTTTTCTCTTGCAGGGTTTGATCCATCGAGTGAGCAATCTCCTCTACTAATTTGCAGAAGGAAGACGTAACCGATATTGGACCATTTCTTCTTTCTGCATCTGATGTGTCCACCTCCCCTACGGCATCAATTTCTTCTGAGTGTGCTGGTGCTGAGCATTGGGACGAGGGAACCGTGGTACCACATTCTGATATACATGGAGTTCCTGGCTCGTGGGGTTTCGTGCAGGCATTGGCAGGGAATTTGTCCTCCTTGCTGACTCGTTTCCCATCTGGTTGAGTTGTCCATTGTACCTTTTGGATATGGGTTTCATACTCGTTCACCAATTCCTCTGCATTTGCCATATCCGAGCGCTTCACCCAGGAGTTTTCTTCAGTGGGATATCCCTTCCATTTGACCAGATACTCGGTGATTGTTTTGCAAGTCTTTCCTCGTCCTACCACTCTATCCCTTTCATCAACAATTTCTTCAACCTCGTATTCTTCTTCATCCTCTATTAGCTCTGGTGGTGGTCTCTCTGGTCGAGGTTGATTTTCGAAATGTGGAAGAATGTATGGGGTTAACAGCACTTCATTAAAGCGGTTGTGAATTTTCCACTTTGCTGGTAATGCCAGTTCGTAGGAAGAAGCCCCCTTTTTTGTGACAACTTTGAAAGGCTCTACTCGACGATCGTCTAGTTTTCGTGTGGGTCAGGGAAGCCAGAGATTGGTCGTGTCCAACCATACTCGATCTCCTGGTTGGTACTCGATCGCAGGCACTTTGTTTTTGTCATAAGCACGTTTCATAGATTCTGCGGCCCTTTCCAATGATTCTTGGGTTTTCTTCTGCACCTCCTGGATTCCTTGGACTAATTTTGAGGCAGCCGGAACCGCTCCCGGATGTTGAGTGGTGGTGATCACCTGCCCATCCCTTCCAAAAATCACTTTATATGGAGAAAACCCAGTTGCCGAATGCTTCTGGTTGTTGTGGGTGAAAGCTGCAAGAGGAAGCCACTCACTCCAGTCATCCTGCCTATAGTTTACGAACATCTTGAGGTATTTGTCGATCTCCTGGTTCACCCACTCTGTCTGCCCATCCATTTGAGGGTGATAGGCAGTGGATGGGTTTCCTGTGACTTGAAGGAGAGCATAAAATTCTTTCATAAACTTGGATACGAAGATGGCACCTTGGTCAGAAATGACCTTTTCTGGCATAACTCCGTATGGCACGTAAACGTGATCCCATAGAATTTTGGTGAAGCCCAGGGAGGTGAGCTCTTCCATGCAGGCAATAGGAATTATGGTTTTAGAGAAGTGGTCCACGATGACTAGGATTGAATCATACCCCTTGGAGTTGGGGAGCTTGGTGATCATGTCAACAGATATGTGGGTCCATAGTTTCATGGGCACCTCATTCGGGTGGAGGGAAGTTTGCTTGGGCCGTTGATCTACCTTAGTTCTCTGGCAGACTTCGCATCCCTTCACATATGCTTCAACATCCCTACGCATCCGGGGCCACCAGTAGTCTCGAAGGATCATTTCTTTAGTTTTCTCAATGCCTGGGTGTCCCGAGGTGATGTGGTCATGTTTTAGGGCGATAATTTCCCCGTGCAGTTGTCGATCTAGGGGAATATAGATTCGCCCTTCGTATTGAAGCAGGTCTTGGTGCTGAGTTATCCCCTTCTCATGATTCAGGGAATCAGAAATCCCTCGGTCCCATCATCACGGGTCATGCGTGGCCAGCTTTATCCTTTCTTGTAGCTGTTCGGTGGTGGGCATGATTAATGCTCTAAAATGTTCGGCCTTAAGTACTATAATATCTTTGTTGTCCTGCTTCCCCTGATCATGATCTGCTCGTCAGGACAGCAGGTCCGCCTTTCGGTTTTGTGCACTGGGTTTGTGGTGCAGGGTAAACTGGTACTCCATTAGCTCTGTAACCCATCTCGCTTGTCGGTGATTGAGTTTTTGGGGCTTGTGGAAGTACTGCAGATTCGAGTGGTTGGTCCAGATTTCAAAGTCCTCCCATGCTCCCATCAAGTAATGCCTCCACTTGTCCAGGGCGATCATGATTGCTAAGAGCTCCTTGTCATAGATCTCGTAGTTGCGTTCCATGGCTGACAGTGATTTGGAGAGGAAGGCCATGGGTCTCCACTTCCCATCTTGTTGCTGGGATAGTACCACCCCAATGGCTCCTTCACTCGAATCTGCTTCAACTCAAAATTGGCCCTGGTCTAAAGGGATGGCCAGCACGATGTCTTCTTGGAATAGCTCTTTAAGTTTTTCGAAAGCAGTTTGTTGTGCCTTCCCCCATGTCCACCCCGCCTTCCCAGTCAAGCTGGTGAGAGGCTTTACATGCTTGCTGTAATCTCGAATAAAACATCGGTAGAAGCTACAGAATCCTAAAAAGGACTGTAACTCTTGTTTTTTGTGAGGGACTGGCCAATCTAGGAGCCCAGCAATTTTGATGAGGTCCATTCAAATCTTCCCCTCGCTAATGATCACTCCCAAATACTCTGTTTCCTCCACTTCAAATTCACACTTCTCCGCCTTCAGGAACAACTTGTTTTCCCATAAGATTTTCAGTACCTTGCGGACAATGTGTTTGTGCTCCACTTTGGTTTTGGAAGCAATGAGAATATCATCCAAGTAGATGGTCACCTCCCCTGCCATGATAAGTTCCTTGAAAATATCATTCATCATCCACTGAAAGGTGGCGGGGGAGTTGGTCAATCCGAAGAACATAACCAAGGGTTCGTATAGACCTCGGTTAGTTCTAAAAGCGGCCTTCCACTCATCCCCTTGTTTGATCCTCACGTTATTATATCCCCACTGAACATCCAATTTGGTGAAGTATTTGGCGCCTTTTAGCTTGTCCATAAGTTCTCTGATTAGTGGCAAGGGGTAACGATTCTTGATGGTCATCTTGTTGAGTTTTCGGTAATCCTGGACTGGTCGAAGTTTTCCATCCTTCTTTTTAACGAAGAAGAAAGGGGATGCCATTGGCAACTTAGAGGGTTGGATCCTTCCGGTGGATAAGTTCTTGTCCAAGAATTTATCCAACTCCTCCTGTTCGGTTGGGTTAAGGGGATAGATCTTACAATTGAGACTAGCATTAGCGTTGGGGATTAGTTCGATAGCGTGATCCCAAGGCTTGCATGGGGGCAGTTCATCGAAATTCTCTTTGGCGAATACGTTTCGGAATTCTCAATAATCCTCTGGCACTGTCTCTTCAAATGACTTCTCTTTCTTCCCCTCATGTGCTTTGGCAGCTAGTTCGTTTGCCTTGCTTCCCATGGCTCGAACGTGAAAGGCTTCCTCGAAGTCCACTACTAGGATAGTATCTCCTTCCTCATATTCCTCTCCCCATCGTGCTGAAGAATCTTCATCAGGGAGAGTGAAGGGTATCTTTCGACATGCACATCTGGCAAGGGTAACAGACCCTGTGTTCCAGTCAATGAGGGGATTATGTTTTTGTAGCCAATTGTGTCCCAGGAACACCAGAGTGTTTTCTAGGTCTACAACCACTAACTCTATCCTTTCTGAATGGTCCCCTATGCGTAGTCAGACATCGGCGTACTCGGTGATGTCTCTGCCTTTATTCCTAGTCCCATCAGCATTGTATACCGGAGTGGGCCAGGCCGCTTTTCGGACTTGGATCCCGTGATCTCAGACCCAGGTTTGATCGATGGCACTACCCATGCACCCACTATCCACTAAGGCCTTGAGGGCATAGGTTTCCCATGTGTCTAAAGTCTCTAATTGTAACTGCACAGATACATTGTGCCCTTTTCTCCCTCGTATGTACATGGGTGGTTTCTTTAAATCCTCCAACCATTCCCATTTATCTCGGGCCTCCAACGTGGTCTCCGGTTGTTCTTTGAGCACATGTATCAGTTCTGAGGTCACCTCACCCTTCTGGGTGGGATGTACCCAACTGTTCAGGGTGGCGCGCGCTGCAGATTCATTGGTGACAAGTCGAAGAGCCCTTCTGGTCCAATGGGGGCCAAAAGGTTCATAGTAGTTGTCGACAATTTCCTTGTGGGCATCAATCGTGTCTGCATGAACGGAGTGAGTCCTCCCACATTGGGTGACAGGTATATCTGAACGTAAATATGCTTCTTCGTCAGGGATCTCCTCCATCATGACGGGTCAAGAGGTTGATCCTCAAGGCGGCATTTGGTCACCAGGCTGAAAAGGGCCCTTGGGCAGCATTTGGTCGCTGTTCATCAAGGCGGTGGAGGAGGGCTCTCTGCCCTTTGTTCAACCCTGGTTAAAGGTGCTTGTGCACGGCATTGCAACCTCCACAGTATCCATATCCTTAGGCATATACCCAGCGGTACTCCTGGCAACCCTTCGTGGATGCACACATATCGGCTCGCCTAAAGGGTCTCCACCTTTTGCTGCCGCATTCTGTGTTTGTGTGGCTACTAAGTGGAGGTGGTCCCCTCGGTTCCCTGCCTCAGCTGCTTTTCCAATGCTGTCTGCCGCTACAATCGGGGTAGGAGCGATGGACTGGGTTATCGACCGTTCTTCCCTACTGGGGTGACTGGGCCCAGTCTGGACCTGACATGAGGGCCTCTCCGTTGCATCCGGAACTCTCCCCATACTGTCAGGTGGGGGTTCCTGTCAGACAGCCCCTCGGGGTTCATTGCTAGACGCAGAGTGCGTGGAGCAGCGGAAATCCCCTCCTATGCCATAGGCGTTTCACAATTCTTCTTCCTTAGTTTCTTCTACTGTTAACGTGGCGAAAAAATTGGTATATTGATCGTATGGAGTACCTACATATACAGAATGAGCCTGACTAGCAGGAGAGCATGCACCAGATGAAACTAAGTCCTTTGCTGACACCATCGAATTGCTTATTTTGATGCCAGCTTGTCTTTTGATGACTTGTCCTCCTTGACCTCCTCAACTTTTGTGTCCTTCCCTAGCTCTTCCTTTTCCGCCTCGGTGAGCAACTGTCTTAGTCGTTGGGCTGGGATCTTTTTACGAGGGGGGAGTTTGATGGGGATCCACTTTGATTTGTCCGTTGGACATTTGTGGTCTCGGCTCCACCCGGTATTTCTGCACTTGAAGCACCGCTTCTCGCTCTGCAGCTTGTCAATTTCCATTGGCTGCCCCTGACCGCCATACATTGTTCCCATGGCATCCTTCTTGTCACTGGAACTCCCAGGGCTGCCGGTTTTTCCGGATGAGGTGTTTTGATTGCCTCGACCAGAACCTGATTGGTTCTGGGAGGTCTTACTGCCCTGCTATTGTGCAAGGCCATATCGATAGTTGGCATCGATTCTTTCGATGCGCCATTTCCATTCGGCATATGTGGTGGGATGAGCATTGTCCCTGTGCATGATCGTAGTTCAGACCATGGGTCGCACTGCGGCCTCGACGGCTTCGAACATCTGCTTTTTGTCTCCAAACTCCTCGCACTTGTGGGCCAATTCTTCGAACTTCGTGAAGAATTCTATGGCTGACTTGAAGTCTGCTTGTCGGAGCTTCTTCCACTCCTGCTTCCAGATGGCTATCTCGGCGACTTCTCGGAATCTCATCGTGAGATCTTCGGTAAATTCTTGCCAGGATGGCAGCCTCCAATGTCTGCGCTCATCGTGGTATCGGTAGTACTGGTCGTTCCACCACTTTTGCGTGTTCCCACGTAAGTAGGATTGAGTGAAGGTGATTCGATAGGGATTTTGCCCGGCGTCATTGAGGGTATAGTACATTGGGAACACCTGGAAGTAAAGTTCGCAATGATGAAGGTACCGAGTGATATCCAAGGATACCCCGGTAAAGTATTTGGGCTGCGTGATCAGCTTGGGTTTCATGTCATTCCAGGGGTTATTCACCGCTCCCGGAGCTAGTTGCCACAGAGGGATGGAATCAGGTGGCGACAGCAGCACTGGCAGCATTGGCACGTTGGGAGGTCTAGGTAACGACCTAAGTCTTGGGTTGTGTCCCAGGGAGGGATATCCTCCCAGCCTTGGTGGTACAGGCAGCGGAGGTCCCACAGGAGGCTTCAGAGCAACCGGAGGAACCGTGGACCCCTTCCCCTTGTCAACGTTTGAGGGTCCTGCTCCTTTGTCTTCCATGAATCCCTGGTCTGTTCCTCCACCTCCCATTTCAAGTCTCACCGTCTCCAACGGGTGAGGCATCCATGCAGGTTGTCGATACGCATCGCACCCAGGACATGGGTATTCTGGGTTGCATAGGTTCCAGACCGTAGCAGCCCTATGCCAAGCATCAACTTCGAGAATGTTTTTCATGAGGTAAACATCGCCGTTGTTCTTCATGTCGATGTAGTCTTCTCCGGCTTCGGTAAGGAGCCAATGGGCATCCTGCACCATGTCTTCTGCAATTATCTCGTACATGGACTCCCAGCTTAGGAGTCCTAGTATGGGCGGCACGTATTGTACCGACCTAGTGAGAACCTTCTTTATCCCCATCATAACTTCGCCCATGATTGCAGAATTCAGTGGTCTCATCGGCATTCCACTGCCGACTCCCACGGGTGCTCCATGTTCAGCCTCCTTGTTCTTGCTCACTTCTTTCCCTAAGGGTTCACCTTCTTTGCCACTCGGCAAGATCGGAACAGTCTTCATTGAAGACCTCATTGAGAAAACGGTATCGGATCTTGTCCTGGGTTTCAAGGTCATGGGTTCGACGGGAGGCCTCGCAAAGTCGGAGCTCTGCTGCTCTGATCCTTCTACAGGCCTCATCATCCATGGCATCTGGTTCGAGGGGGAGGTCCTCAAGGTCTCGTATGGCGTGCCACTTGGCATTCCGAGTGTGTGCACTGTTCGTTCTTGCTCTGTCCATTTGGGCCGCTCTGATTGGGGACTCCCAGGCAGCTCGAAGGTTGAAGTTGGACTCGACGAGCGTGTTGTACTCATCAGTCCATGGTCGCTGATTGAAGGGGATGGGGGCAGCAAACGCCCTTGGTGCAACAGATGGGGTGAAATCGGGGACTCTGGGGAGTTTGTCGGTGGTGGTACTTCCTCCAGCGACATTGGATGTTGGATCGGCGTGAAGGTCCGGGTTGTACGACTCAATGGTATCCCAGATATGCTGCTCCATCTCAGCAGGGAGGGCAATGGTCCACATGATGGGGGTGTCCTCAGGCCCTGCAGTTTGGGCTGATACTCTGGCCACAGGAGTTTCTTCCCAGGTGAAGACCCAACTTGTGTGGGGGTATCATGCCACAGGGATCCCTTGCCACTCTCTTCGGCTGCCTGATGCAATTCTGCTGTCATAAGGGTCTGAGGCAGCTGGACCAGTGGTAGTCATGGCGGAGGCCCCAAGGCCGAGCTCTCCACTATCCTCCGCAAGGTCATCTCCACAGAAGTACTCTCTGGTGTCTCTTTCAGCCTCGAACCACTCACTTCGGGAATAGGGGTCATCCCCTTCTTCCGTTGTGACGCCGTCGAGGAGGTCTTGGAGGTGGATCCTTTTGAACTCACTGAGGGTGTCACCGCCTTCCTCGCTCTGGTCCACAGGCCCTCCTTCTTCTCCTCCAATGGGAGGGAGGTCGATGATGCCTGATACGGGAGCGTCGCTGTCTCCAAAATGGACTCCTCGTACATCTGTGATGTCGACAGAGGTTGCTCATGGTGTTGGGGAAGACTCCCCGGAATCTGTGGATTCTCCTCTGGGTGTGATGGGTCATCCATCGTGGGTAGTCGGAATGTGTGGATAGGGGATTATGGGGTACGGGATTGGAAGGTGGGGAATATAATGAAATGGGAGTCATGCCCTATGAGCACAAGTGCAGCACCTGTATAATTGCCTGAGGACAATAACCAGGAGTGCCCCTGCTAGTAATCTGAATGTGACTGCGATGGTTGGGAGCAATTCAGCAAGCGGCATAGGCACTTGGGATCTAGTAGTCAAATAGTCCAACGGTTACAATTAACCACGAGACTACGAGGACTGGGTAGAGTTCACTGGTTGCGACCAGAATTATGATTACAGAGACTGCGAACAGTCGAATCACAAAGATGTAGAGCAGCAGCATGATGGGCGTAGATGTTGTTTGAATAAGGTTTTGTAATGCTTTTCCGTTGGTTCACCTGTGGTGCGTTAACAGTCACAAAACTGTCCCTTCGAGCGCATGGCGGTAACCTCTCTGGTCAAGCGGGAAGGGTATGTTGCTGGATTCTAAAGGATCAATGGGCACTGACTATCGTCTAAGTGCAGCCTAGCGACCGTTCGGTCTAGCTGGAGAATATAGTTTTTGTAAAGGCGTTGGGCAGCATTCGTTCTCTGATGTGGCGCTGGACAACATGGGACGAGCTACAGCTAAATGTTAACAACCAACTAAATCAACTTAGATCAAACTAGGATTGCCACTCGCACTTCGGTGGAACGATACACTAGCAGGTCAAAGCTGAAGGAGACAGCTGGCCACGAACTTAGGTAGTCACATAACAGGGAGTACGGTGACATGCGCGCAACGCGTTCATATGTGTAATTTTGCAAATCCTGTGAAGCCAAATGTGTGTCAATCCACTAAGTAATATTAGAGTGCATACCCAGCATGGAGCAACACCTGTTGAGGCAGGAGCAGCATATAATAAAATAATCTGAGTGGAGTGCATGGCTTAGACTTAGAGCGGCACACTGGTGTCATTTAAGTGTGGAGTCTCAGTGCCCTGACTCACACCCTATGCATCCCTCAGCAGTGTCTCGCTCAAATAAAATACACTGAAAAGATAATATATTTACGGAGCTTCGCGCAACATTGATCTATGACACACAAACCCTGCCAATCTGGCAATCACTGAGAGACGTCATTCAGAACCGAGGACCACCCAGTCTGAGCCTCCTGAGAGGGCTTCAGCCGACACGAGAGAAACCCTGTACCCAGAATGAAATATTGAACTAAGAAAAGGTTGTGCAGCAACCAAATATAAATACCAACTCGCTAGCGATGTGCGCGACAGAGGAATTAAAAACAAGGAGCCAATTAGGAGAAATATTCCGCATGATGTGGCAACTCTAGACCTTGCCAAGAAGAAAGAGCAGCATGTTATTGAGCACTAACTCGGATGACTGACTCAGGATATTAATTAGTGACCATGCAGTTGATGCATCACAGAGAGGAAATGGCTCCAGGGTGGAGCGTATCTATTTCGATATTTCTATTTATATAATTAGCTGTAGATAAAAGCATGGTAATTAGAAGTAGGTAGGAAGCTTTCGAACCCCCACAGTTGTGACATGAAGCAGAGGGCCTAGTGTGCAACCAAAGGAATTGTGTTTGTAGCTTCAAGCAAGAGAATATTATTGGATCTAGAATTATTTTGAGATGCTTGAGAGGTTGCGAGGCATGCCTTGCTCACATGCGATGCCTAGCTTGATTCTGGACAGTAATTGATTGCGCTCAACTCAGGGAAATATTGTATTGTGATAACTTGAAGGTGCATTTGTGTTTGCAGAACGTGTTTGTGAATTCTGAGTTGTTGCAAGTGGCAGAGGTTCAAACCCTTTGGCTTGTCAATACTCTTTGAGGGTTTTGGTTTATTCCCAAGTAGCATAGGCTCAAACCCTGTGGCTTGTGGATGTGTTTCTGTGTTTCTGTGTCTCTGGATTGCATAGGTTCAAACCCTGTGGATCTACAAAAGGTTTCTGAAGTGTTTTCTGCTTAGAGCATGAGGCTTTAAGTCATGTGTAGTTTGTTTGACAGGTTGTGGCCACCTGTGTGTTGCACGCAACGTCAATTGAGGGTTGTACATTCTTGTGGGATGTTTGTGGGCTTGTGAAATATTACTTTTGCCTCGAGGCCGAGTGATACATATCGCTCACCTCCTGTCCTAAAAGCATTTGGACTTAGAGAATTCTTTTGAGCTAGCGTGCTATTACATCTTGAAGAGTGCAAGACATCTTTTAATTCTATTGTTATTGTGTGCTTGCATCGCACATCTCCCCTGAACTACTGAGATTCTGTGTGTGTGTGAGTGTGAGAGTGGGTGTGTTTAGTGTGTCTACGCTATCGCATTTCAAGCTTGGTGCGCACAGAGCCTCTTCAATGGAATGGGTAGATTAAACCTTAGCCATAGCTGGGGTTTAGACCAGCAAAGGCTGCTACTTAAATACACTATAGGTTCAATATAATTAGTACTGTGAGAACAGTCCGATATGAATCGCATGTTTGAGTAAGCATGAATGAGTCAGAAAAAGAAAAGAAAAGAAAATGAATAAACCATAACAGTTCATTATCCCCATGCATAATGATATCCTTTGTCTTCGTCCGAATGGCCTTTTTTACTGTATCAGTCATCTCCTCCTCATTTCCAAACTTCTCGGCCTCGATGGCTAGTTCTTCAAAATCCGCGAAGAACTTGATGGCATTTTTATAGTTTGCCTGTCGTAACACTTTCCATTTGATCCTTTTTAGTTCAATCTCAGCTGCCTCCCTGAATCTCTCACATACTTCAGCTTTGAAGGTGGGCCAGGTGGGGTACCTAGTGTGCCAGCACACCGGGTCGTATAGGTGTCCCTTCTTCTGGACCCACCACTCCAGTGCCTTCCCATCCATTAGAGAGGTGGCAAAGACTATCCAGGAGGGAGCATACCTTCTGTTACTCATCGGGAATTCCCAGGGGAATATGGCAAAGTAGTCTTTGCATTCGGATAGGAACCTCTTTATGTCACTAGAAGCCCCGGCAAAAGGTGCCAGGGTTCTCATCATTTTAGGTCTGACGAGACCCCAGGGGACTTCGCTCGCTTCCAACTCCCATGGCTCAGGGCTGTCTGGGGGTGGTCCTGGTGGGTCGGAAGGTAGTTCCAAGTCAATTAACTCCGGTAGTGACCATAGGTCATAGTTGTGGTGGGGGTTGTACAGGGGCGATGGAGGTGATGGTGGCGGGGGTGGTTTCCAGCTAGTGTGGGTCTTCTTTTTGGCAGAGTGGGACATGTCTTCAACGGGTTCTTGCAGGGCTTCTTCCTCAGTTGGCATTCCTCCTAGAAGCCTGCTTCCCAGAGGTAATGAGGGTGACTTTGGTTCCGGCTCCTTGGGGATTATCGCCCAATGGTAGGGTGGGTAGCTTCGTTGCTCAAATGGCCATAATACGTTGGCGTGATCGTTATGCAATTGGTTCCATAGTTTCACCACGTGATACTGGACCTCATCTTCGTAGATTGCATTTCAAACTATACTCGGCAGCTGTGTTTGGTACATAAATTTGGTGGCTTCAGAGATGAGCCATGACCCCTCATTGGCCAGGGACCTTCCCTGCCATTCCAGAAGCTCTAACCATTCCATTTCAGTCGCCACCTTCATCATTGCAGGGTTCAGGGGTTGATCTGGGGTAGGGTGTGGATGGCTCAGTATCAGGTTCCTGGAGCCAGTAGCGGAAGCCAGTGAGGTGGGCATGTTCCCATGGGAAGAGGCAGTTCCAGCGATGGGTTTCAGTATTTCTAGGCCAGAAATAGAGGGGCTGGTCTTCAGGTCGCAGTAGTATGGGGTATTCTTGTCTCTCCAGTACATGGGCACCTCCTCTTTGGGTGAGTGCACAGTTCCAATTTCGTATTCCTCTGGCGAAATCCTGGAACCTTCTGTATAATACGTCCCACTCTGAATGGACTGGGTTGTCGAAGAAGAAGTTGGCCAGTTGTGGCTCTTCTCCGTATTCTCCAAGGGTCCACCAGATGTATGGTACAAGGGGCTTGGGGGTTTCCCAGTCTCTTCTTCTGTCCTCTGCAATGGCTTGAAGCTGGCGGCATAAATCTCCACAGCACTCTCCATAGGGGCTGAGGTGGTGGTCGGCGAGCTCCTCCCTGACTGCGTAGGGGTTATGCTCCTCATTGTCAGTGACCCATAAGTCATAGGAGTTGGATATGTCAGACCCCATGCTCCCTCTGGTTGTGGCATTGCTTCTTCCCATGGCAATGCTGAGGTCGGGGAAGCCAGGGATAGTGGGTGAGTCTGGGTACTGGAGATCTATTACGGTTTTATCCCTATTTTCCTTATCTTATCTTATCCTTATCCCTATTTTCCTTATCTTATCTTATCCTTATCTCTTGGAACCCCGGACCTACCTATCTTATCTCTCAGACCCATGATATTCCGCCGGCACACTCTTTACCCAGTTACCCGGCTGCTGTCACCCCAGTTCATGCTGCCGCCTTTCAGATGACCAGCGACCTGCATGTGCCATCATGCTTCTCTTGATGGCATCATGCTTCTTAGTAGTTGGACGAGAGTCGACCGCCAGTCGAGGGCAGTCTACGGGATGCAGCCTATTCAGATGGAGTCCCATGCAGATGCAGGTGATATGCACTCTTTACTCTCATTCGTCGGGAGCATACTTCTTTTAGTGTTCTCCCTCCTCATTCATTGAAAGACGCACTTCTTGTTGCACGTGCCCTTGTAGATACTATTCTTAGTACAAGTCTAACATGTATTTAAGCTAGCCTACGCTGTGGCCTCAGACCCCAGCTTCGGCTAAGGTTATATACTCCTAACTCTTACAACAGCTTTGGCGAAGGTTCGAGTTAGTGCTTAACAATTAGCCGAAGCTTGCCCTTACTACCCTTACCATTATCAACGGTAACTGTACCGCTTCAAGGCAGTCACTGTTATACTTCTGAAAGAAAAAGAAACCTTCAGCCCGTTATTCGAAAACAGCACCCACCGTTCCTCGAGATCATAAACATTCATTGTGGTACAACAAACTTTATGCTGCTCACCCCCTCAGACCGCACTGCCATTATCTTCAGAAGTACCTTCAGTATCTTGACACTAGTAACTGCAGTCGCAGTTCTTCATATCCTCTGACCAACCTGCCGCCAAAGAGCACCGACCTCCAGAAGAGGGAGAGTACATGGGCTCAATGGCTCATCAGCAGGAACCTCATGAACAACAAGCACCATCCGGCTCCAGTCCCTCACACCACAGCCAAGGGGGGAGCAAGACTCACTTCAACACCCCTTACCTGACAGAGAAGAGCAACCCCCCATGCTCAAGCTTCAGGGAGAGGATCACTGAGATGGTGAAGGCGAAGAATCCCTTCAGGAAGAAGAGCTTGGATGACTCGGGATCCCTCCAGATGATGGAGATGACTGAGTTGACCCCAGATTTACCACCGAGTACTGGACCAACACAGACAGATCCTGGGATGACACGACATGGGGTGACGACAATGACTCCAAGGAGCCATCCATCACCTCCACAGAGTTATCCGCAGCTGTCCCAGGATTCGACAACGACGGAGAGCATCTCTATCAGAGAGGAACAAGTGAGTTCTACCGTGACGTATTCAATCGAATCGTCCATGGACAAACCAGACAAAGAACCACCTTCGAAGAAGGTGAAAACCCATTCCTCCCTGCCCAGGAACAAGGGGAAGTATGGGGAATACCCGACACAGGAGGACATTGAAGAGATGAATCTCCCAAGCCGGAGTGGCATGACGCTGATGAACCTATAGACTCCTGTGGGCGGAAACACAAAACCTAAGTGTGGTATGTGCTAACAGACACGGAATCTGAAGGATGGTTCTAGCGAGTCTAGTCAGGGCACCTCCGTGTGGTGACTAAAGCCTCCTAAGTTCGGAAAGATAAAGGAATTTCTCTACTAGTAGCGTAGAGGGTGGTAGCAAACTATAAAATTCGCAGGAAGGGAAGTAATTGGGAAAGGGATCCTAGAACAGGCCCTAAAACGAATCAGTAAATGTACAAGGACTATACCTTGTTCCTGTTGCAACTCTAGCTGCGAGTGCAATGAATAAGAGCTCTAAAGAGGCCGTCCAAGTTCTAGCTGCAAACCCAGAGGCTGTAGCGAATTATTAAACTTGCGTGATAAGGTTGAATCGAAGTGATGAGGATCGGTCTGATACTCGACGAGACTTTCTCTGGCTGCGAGAAAGAGAAGGCGTTGATGGGAGGGATGAAAACGCTGTCCCCTAGCTGCGGAAGCAAGCAAATTTGTTTGCGAAGCAAAGCAATAAAAGAGTTTCCTAGTGGCGGGACTCCTAATTACTTTGTGTAGAAGAGAGGGATGGGTTGTAAGCACAAGTAACCGTTAAAGGTTCACCGTTGCTTTAGAGAAATAAAGGTTTGAGACGAAGTTCTAGCAGCAAAAATTGTCTTTATTGCGCTACTTCAAGGGTGTATGTTGTAGGGTGTAGGTGTTAGAGATCGAAGGTAAGCATAGAGAATAATCTGGGGTCTCCCTTCTTCCTTGTTCAGGCTACCAACTTGCGAGCTTAAATACTTGTTACACTGGCTAACTAAGCTACCTTACTCTAGCACTAATATTACTATAGCATAGATTATTCAAGTACTTACTTAGCAAAGGCTGGTAAGTATGCACAGTTACTGCGCCTACGGCTATACTAATGTGACTAAGGGTTCTCACTAACTAGATCTCCAATACTTCAATGAATAATTTCCTATGGCTGCAGCTGACTTGCCGTAGTTTTAGCTACGCGATGCATTTTGCAAGGCTGCACGTGGATAATTTGTGACTGCAGGGATGTTTCACATGGGGTGGCAGTGCTAGTTCTAGACTGAGAGGCACAAAGTCTGCAGGGAGAAGGGAAGGATTGATAGGGCTGATGCCGATGACATCATACGTGAATCACTAACTTCGCGTGCTGAACACCCATTGACTTGGTTTAAATTGCATCTTGCTTGCAATCATTGAATTAGGGAAAGTCCGCTATAGGGACAAAGGTGATAAATTGTAGGTTGTGTCCGCAATTTCAGAGCGCACAGAGCCTAGAGGCTCATCAACGCTCCAACCTCTCTCACATCATACACCCCCGATGGAACCTACAGAGTTGAAGGACCCCCATCCTGGTGGGACGATGAGTCTGTCCATGAGTCAGACTTTGTCTGGCCTTCCCCCCGTCCCGAGTCCAAAGTCCTACCCCAAACAATTATCACCATCACCAACCTTAGAGATTTCGCAGAGCCACATTTTGCCCACATCTCAGAAACTTCCACTAATGATGCCATCAAAAATGGACCCGACAACATCATACTCAGACAAGCCAAGAACATTGTATTCACTGAGTACTCCGACAGTAATAATGAGGAGCTCCCAGAGTACTACACTGACCCAGGATCCCTGTTTAGTCAGGGACAGTGGGTCATCTTTCCAGGAGACACCCCTGAGGGAGACAGAATTCTTGACTGGTTTGCTGGAGATCAACCCTTTCCGGACCCTATCATCCTCCCAAACCGTGTCCTGAGGGAGCTTGACCAGACCCCTCATCCGTACCCCTACTGCAACTGTTCCATCTGCCGACATCTCAGGAACCTGGCCGTCGACGAGTATGAGGGAGCAGAACCCTCCATCAAGCTCGAGCCCCTCCTTGCCCCAGAAGGAGGGTTCTTACCCGATGGATACTACAGCTTTCTCCCACTCTGAAGCCTATGGCCCTGGGTCTGGAGATGTGAAGATGCCCTGGAGATCTGGGATGAGTACTACAGATACTGCAGGGGTGTATGGGACTGGAACGATGACTGGGATGCAGGATACGGGATATTCTCCCGATACCAGATCATCGGTTTTCCACCCGACCATGACAACAGGTCAGACCCCTGGACCTGAGCCGGAATGGTCATCGACCAGCGACTTGAGGAGGATGGAGCCAGTCGTCCCCCCAGTAGAAGCCCCTCCTACGACCCACCTGAGTTCGTCCAGGGCTCCAGTACAGGAGCTCATGGATCGACAAATATATGATCTAACATGGCAGCAAATGTTAGAATAGACTAGCAGACGACTATGGTACAATGTAAATTGGACCACATCTGACCAAGGACAAGCATATAATGCTGCAGAACTAGGTTCCAAACTAGAGGACAAGATACTGCATACCGAGATGTGGTATCATGCTGCTATCAATTGGAACAAGATACACCCCGACCAGCCTGTAGCGCCAGGAAGGCACTACAGAGAGGAATCATTCCCTAACCTGGGAATAGTAGGCCCCGAGAATCCAATTCCTGACATTACTTGGGCACCTTCCATGCCTGTAGCATGGCTGGAGAAGCCTCCCAGTCCGTGCCAACAGGAAAAACAGGTGGATCAGCACCTGCAGCTCCCAGCAGGGGTGGCGGTGGCCCAGGAGGACCAGGAGGAGGAAGTGGAGGAGGGCCTCCACCAATACCACCTCAACCTCCAGCACAACCACCGTCACTGCATAGTGATCAAAATCTTTGATCACTACCGCGACCTACCAATCCCCCTCTACTGCCGGACCCACCAAATGGGTGGGTCATCCCTGATGGACAACCCAATCCTTGGAGAAACATAAAACCCATGTTAATAGAGGTCCCCAACAAATTCTATGGGAAGGCTAGCGATTTAGATCGCTTCTTCAGCCACTGCGAATACTACTTCGAGGTCTTCGCCCAATACTTCATGCTTAATGAAGCCTATGGGTATGGCCCAAGTCGAGTAGTCTTTGCAGGCCACCGACTTGGTGGAGAAGCGATGACCTGGTGGGTCCATCAGCAATGACACTACAAGGACCCACACAGTGGAAGACATCGCCTTCCCACTTGGGAGACCTTCCAGGAAAACGTCCAAACATGTTTCCGAGAAGTAGCAGAGGTCCAAATCAAGCGGATGCAATGGAAGAAACTGCAACAAATGCAGTTCAAAACAGCCATCGAATTCTTTGAAAGGTTTGAACAACTGGCTGTGGAAGCTGAACGCTTCCACAACGACGAGGAAATGGAGGAAGTCGTCACCCTTGCAATCCGACCCAGGGTCAAGGAGATCATTATGGGCAGAGATAATATGTGGCCTACCACCTACTGGGAGTGGAGGTGCAGGGTCCTACAAATGGATGAGAACTACTGAGTTCATCTCGCACAAGGCGGGAAGTATCCCAGCGGGACTGCTGGTTCCAAGCCTGGAACAGCAGGGGGCTCTTTGAGTGGCTCGAAGGGCAGGAGGGACACCACTGGATTCACCTATGGCGGTGAAGGCGAACCTATGGACATTGATTGTCTCAAAAGAGAAAAGCGATGTTTCCGGTGCGGACACACCGGACACCAGGGGCGGGACAATAAGTGCCCGCCCGACAAGTCAAAGTGGCTAAAATTCCCAAAGAAGAAGCCATCAACTTTTGCAACCCATCTCCGAGCCGTTCTAGCAGAAATAGAGGAAGAAGACCTTGCTAGCTCAACAGAGATTGAGGAAATAAAAGAGATGCCAGCATAGGACTCCACGATTCTACTTCGTTGGCTGGGGTTTATCATGGTGTGCCTTATGACACGAATATTCGTACTTATGCTGTATCTGTAGATACTTGTAACAATACATCGCATTCATCTTGCACTATGAAGGAATCGCAAAACAATAACGGTGTATCAGGGGATTACCACCGCCCACTGGGCAATGAACCCTGAGGGTCGGGCATGAAAGAGTCAGACCCGACAAGTAGCTCGAGGCTGTACCAGGGCAGGACGGATCTCGATCAGGCGATCGAGGATCCAGAAGCAACTCTCAATCGTTTGATCAAGAACCCAGAACAAGTTCTCGATCAATGGATCAAGAGTCCAGGCACAACCAGGAATGAAGCCCAGGATTGATGGGGCTCCTCACACCTATCCCCTCCGTCCAACACTTGCATAAAAACAGGAGGGGGACCCTCGAGTCTGCCTATCAACAGTGTACACGGGATTTCCGCTGCTTTAACTAGCAATGAACCCCATCAGCCAAGTCCTAGTGCTGATGGTACCTGCTGTGTCCAAGCCACTGCAAATACCCCTTTGGGGCGCACGTACGATGCAGAGGAGCCTACCGGTTCAACAGGCAACCAAGGGTGGAACCTTGGGGATGCGATGTCGTTGTTCCCTGCAGGCGACGTCCACCATACGGGAAGTCAAAACGAGGACTACGTAGTCCAACTCCCGGGAAAGTCGCATATAGTGGCAGTGGATCCAGACGATGGTGAACTGGCATCTCCTCCATGCATCAAGGTTCCCCAACGACAGACCACTTCGGTGATGGTGAGGTCGGGGAATCCAGGCGAGCCTAGGGACGAAGCCGAAGGCCAGCGGAGCCTAGCGGACCCAATGGTGGACTGTTGTAAAGCCTCTGGAAATAACCCAGCACCACACGTGAAACCAAGTAGAAAGGACAACCCAGGAATGGCCACCTCTATCACAGAGGACACTGGCCGAAAAAGCTCAATCGCCCACAAGGAACAAACGGGTCAAACAGGGGAGAGAGACTCCCCCTTTCAGGTATGTCTCCCCTTTAAGGATTATGCTGACAGCAAGAGCAATCCTAGTTATTTAAAGAGTTTATGGAACTCTTCAAAATCCAGTGAAGTCCCAACTAACCCGAGTGGGTGTCTGCACTGAGGTGAAAGGGAACTGACCAGTTGCATGGTCATAGGAGCAGGGCCTTTGTGGCCTATGGACTGCGATGATGAGAGGAAGACTCCAATGCCGTCAACATCAGTGGAGTACTCTCAAGACTTCGAATGGCTGAAGCCCTTCGGAGCCGCCTGGACTCGGTGAGCTATGCGATTCGCCAAGACCCCAGGAGAGAAGGTATCACTTCTCAAACAGTGGGTCCACCCTCGGCGACTACCCAAGGTGGATGAGCCGCTGGCCACCGACTTAGAGCACCAGATCGGAGAGTCCTATCTGGATGAATACTGAAAGCTGGAACATATGGACCAGCTCACTAAACCACCCCAATACGTCCGAGGAGCAAAGGGACAAAATATCATGATCACCCTACAATTGGAGACTGTTAGGATCGTGCCAATAGGATTGCGGCAGAAAGTGCACGTAGCGGAATGCCGCGGGATGCGTCGGGCATAGGCGAAGCTATTAGCAACGTCACCCCTGAGCCGAAACCCTGAGATGGATACGGACGGAAGTCCACGGAGTGGCGGAGATGAGGTAAGAGATAAGTCCAACGGATCGGAGTTCCGTGGACTGGAGAACGAGAGTTAGACTTAGAGTTAGAGAGAGAGAGATTGGGCTGAACCAAGTTGATATTCGAACTGAGTATCTACAGTGTAATTCTAAGGCTTATATACTAGTTAGGAGTCTGATCTAGTTCCTACTCGGAGTGGTCTACATTCTAGGGTTGTCGGAGGATGTATTCTACCGGTTGGTAGCCGATGGGGTCCGATGACATGTTTGCTACCGATGTCGGGCTATTGATAAATTGTAATGGAGAAGTGAAATATGAAATGGAATATGAAATGGAATATGAAATAGAAAGTGGGAATCGGAATCCATAGGATTCCGGGCTGTGGTTTGTTGGGTTGAGTGGAGGTCGGGTTTTCCGTCGGCATGCTCATTACAGTATCCCCCCCTTAGTGTTCTTGCCCTCAAGGACGCAGATCCCAATGGCCGAGTGTGTCTGCATGGAATTTTTTCTGGTTGGTCACGTGAGTTTTCAACTCTTGACCTGTAACCACCACCATCTCCATGTCTTTCCCTAACTCCGTCATCAACATTTGCTATGTCTTCTAACATTGAGTATCGTTTGTCCATAACTCCTGAGCCCTATGAGCCCACCCCGACACCCGACAATCTTCGCCCAGACGAACTAGAAGTTTTCTTTGATGAGCAGGACGCTGCAGAAAAAGCGAGGGAGGATGCCGCGGAGGCCCATGAAGCCTGGAAGGCGCAAAAGCTGAAGGAGGAGAAGAAACAGGCCCAGGAGTTGGAGCGGCGGGAGAAGAAGTTGGCACAGGAGAAGTGGGTTGCCGAAGCCAAGGCGAAAAAGGAGCAGGAGGAGCAGGAGGCCGCGGAGAGGAAGTGACAAGAGGAAGAGGCGGAGGCGAAGCGATTGGAAGAAGAGGCAAGGGCTTTGGAGGAGAGGAAAACCACAGAGAAGAAGTTAGCGGATGAGGCCAAGGCCAAGGCGTTGGAGGCTCGGAAGGCCGCGGAGGCCGAGAAGGAGCAGGCAAAGGAGAAGGAAGGTGGCAGTGGGGGGAGCAAGGTTGGTAGCGGGTCCGACGGAGGTGACGAGCGGGAGAAGGACCCGAAGGGGAAGGCGCTGAAAAAATTGGTAAAGCAGAGGAAGGATAGGAAGGGTAAGGGTAAGGCGACGGATTCGGAGGCCGCAGGGAATTCAAAGAAGAGGAAGGCCAAGTCCAGTGGCGGTGGTATTGAGTGGAGAGGAGGAAGTCGCAGGGCCGTCGGGGCAGCCGTTGAAGAAGTTGAAAACTGAGCCTGAGATGCAGGCGGATGACGAGGAATATAAGGATAATGGTAAGCCTCCCCGTGGGTTCCGACTATTTTGCTGACTTGGTGCATAGAGCGTTGTGGACGTTGTAAGGCAGACAACGTAAAATGTTTCATTCGCCGCGGGCGTACTTGCGAACGGTGCAAATTAAAGAAGAACAAGTGTGTGTTTCCACAAGGTGAAAGTTCAGGATCCACGGGGTCCAGTGAGGTCATCGACCTCCTACAAAAACTTTGCGACAAGATGGACGATTTCCAGGAAGGCTTGGAAAGGGTAGAGGGAAAGGTGGATTTCCTCGGAAGCCGCATCGATGACTGGTCAACGATTTTCATGAGGGTGATGCTCCGGAATGGCCATCGGATTTCGTCGAGGAGGAGTTTAGGGAGGAATGGGTGGCGTCTGAGGTCGAGCTAGGAAACCTCAAGAACATGAATTCAGAGGCCCTACGGATCGCGATGCGTATGCGACTTG